>NC_056733.1:218627849-219361345 GCF_019279795.1 Protopterus annectens | reverse complement strand
ATCAGTGGGTGTGGAATAGAAAATTTATACTGGGCCTGGTACCCATGTCCCTTAAGGACAGAGGTAGCTTGTAAATGCCTGGCTGTCAATGTCCTGTTAAGTTACAGGACATCATTTATTCGGAAACACTTGGTCAGGCTTAGAAAGCCATCTCCTAGTAACAGTCTATGAATCTCTCTGAAATTGTTGTCTGGGGGAAAAAAAAAACTTAATTGCCAACTACATGGATTTTGTACTGAAAGTAGTACCATGACCATCCTGTACACTTTGAGAGATGACATCCTAATTAGCAGAGGTGACTACCTAATGGGGCAGTCTTTGCTGACCTAACAAAAGCTTTTTGCAATGTTGATAAGTCTCTAATTGTACTGCATAAACACAGTTGGCATTAACCCAGACCTTGTGCTATGGTCTAAAGACTTTCTTACATCTAGGTTGCACAAATTGGTTTCATTTCCTCTCCACTCGCTAGTAACTCCAAAGGTATCTCTCCGGGTTTAATACCTCATACTATTCTCTTCTACTTTTTTGCCAACAACCTCCCCTTGGGACATTTACGCTGTTGCAGTCTTAGTATATGCAGGTGACATGAACATCTATTGATCTGCCCCCATTTCTGCAGTTCTAAATAAGCAACTTGAAGTTGGGACATTAAATCCCTTGGTAACTAGCTAAACAGACATAACCTGTGCATTTTTGAACCCACAAAAATCTTTCAATTCTCCTACACCTTATCCATTGACAAGGGGTGGGGCACTTCTTGGGCTTTGGAAAGACTGTCCAAGGCATATCGTCCCTCAAAGAGGCCAACACAACTCTCCCCACAGGGACTATTGCAATCCAGATGGACAATGTCTGTGGTGTCTGATACATCAGCAAACAAGGGGGAACCAAAACGTACCCTCTTTGTCAAGAAGCTATGAGAGTATGGCAGTGGGGTATCGCATCCAGTCATTTCCATTTAGCAGGGCACATTCCAGGGTAGTCCATTGTGATTGCAGACAAGTTGAACAGGTCTATTCTAATGCCTCACAAGTGGTGTCTCAGCATGAAAGTGACAGAGGATTTTCTATTGATGGGGCCAACCATGCTGCAGTCTCTTTGCATCTCCCCTCAACAACAGATGCAGTGGGTTCTTTCCCCTGATTCTCTCCACCATGGAGGGAGTCCCCAAGGGACACTCTACATTATGATTGGCCCTGTTGTCTCCTTTACGCCTATCGCCCATTATCCCTTCTTCTCAAATTCCTTGAGAAAACATTTTGAGTGAAGTGCACAGTTTTCCTCCTTGTCCCTTACTGGCCTCATCAGATCTGGTTTCCATTCATTTGGCCTTATCTTCTTCATCCACCCTGGATCCATCTCCAGACCTACTGTCTCACCCAACAGATATGAGTCATCTAGGCCTCAAGTTGACAGCATGGTTTCTCCAATACCATTGATTACTAGGCAGCCCAAGCTCTTCTCTGTCCATTACATTCTTTTTATCATCCCACAAAGCTTCCACCCAGAAGCCTTATAAAAGTAAACGGGAAAGATTTGTTGATTGGGCACACAAAAAGAATTTAGACCATTTTCAGCCCCGATTCCTAAGGTTCTTAACTTTTTAGCTACAATTTTCAATGAAGGTGCAAGCTTTTCTACTACAATAAGCTGCCATTTCTAATTTTCATATAGGAGTAAATAATTCAAAGTTACTCCACACTTTGTAAAGATTTTCTCAGAAGAACTTTCCTACTTAGACCTCTGATAAAAGATCCTTTTCCTCCTTGAGATTTAAACATGGCTTTGCAGTTTTTAATCCAACCCCCTTTTGAACCATCAACTAAGTGTGAACTAAAATGTTTGACTTGGAAGACTCTTTTTGGTTGCTATTGCTTCTGCCAAAAGAATATCAAAATTACAGGCCCTGTCATCTAAACCCTCCTTATATGATTTTTTCATAAGTATAGATTATGTTTATGGACCAATCATTCCTTCCTTCCTAAGGTGTTGTCAGAATGTAATATTAGTCAAGTTATCAACATTCCAATCTTCTTTCCAAATTTCTCACATTAAGGAGAGTACATGTTGCACCTATTGGATGTTCACAGACAATTACATTTTTACCTTCACAGAATAAAAAATTTGAAGAAATCAGAGCAATTGTTTGATTTTCAGAATCAAAGTTAGGCAAAGCATTTTTTAAAGTAACTTTAGCCAAATAGTTGACGGATTTGTATTATTTTTGTATACAAAAATTGGGTTTGCCTTTACCCAGACCACCAAAAGCCATTCCACTAGGTTGATGGCAACTTCTTCATCCTTATCAAGAACTTCTTTGGGTGATATTTGTGCATCTGCAGCTGGGCTAATCCTCATACCTTTGTTTATTACAAATTTGATCTGGTCTCTAGGGGAAGAGCAGCCTTTGGCTCAGTGGTGCTCAGGAATATCCTTCATAAGAGTCCTCCCAGTGTTTAGGTAGTTTAGTTTAGGTACTCTCTCCCAACAGCTGAGGAATGAATGAAAATGGCTATATCAGATAGTTATGTATTCACTGTAATGTTCCATCTGTGTTGTCCATTTTTATTCATCCTCAACTTCCTTCCCACCAAACACCCTTCTTGTTTGACTCTTGGAAAAATCGAAAGATGCCGGAGGAACTACTGTTCCTTGTTTGAGGCCCAGACTCTGATAATTTCCTGCTGCTTTGCAGGTATAAGGGGCAGCAAACAAGATCTGAGGTATGTTGGGTGACTAGGTTATTGTGGGTAAATGGAGGAGCATTAGAGTGTGTTCCACAAGCTGGAAGATGCCTCCCAGTCAGGTCCAAGGATCAGATCTTAACCAAACAGTTGAGGAAGAATGAAAATGGACAGTACAGATAGAATGTTATGGTGAGTACATAACTTTTTCTCTCTCTTTCCAGCAGCTTGGACAGCTTTGGGGAAAGGCGTTATCCTACTCACCTTTGAATACTGTGTCACATTTATTGCTTCTGGCTCACAAAGGAACTTTGCTGTTCTACAAACCACATCAGACAATATTTGCTGGTTCCTTGACATATTCCCCTGCAAGAGAACATCCTGTTTTGCTGTTTGAACAGCCAAATGATTGCCCATACCACAGAAAACTTCCCTCTTTTGGCGTAATTTAGTCTGCAGATTGACATGTGAAGAAAGCTTCCCCTACTTTGCTCAGAGAATTACATAAAGACACTTTCTCCTTACAATCTGTCACTTTATCACACTACATACTGTTTGAATACTTCATGTCCAACATGAAATGCACAGAGCCCGCTTTTTCTATACTGGCCCCAAAACAATGGGAAGCCATACTCTGATATTAAATCATTACTAGCAATCTTAAATTTCCATAAACAACTAAAACACTTCCTACTCAACTACAGATGCTTCAGAATTAGTGGAGTGACTTAAAATATTCCACAGTATATTTCATCAACATACCCTGCACTGTACTGCTGCTAAACTTTTTGAGGCACACTAGAATGCACTGTTCCCAACATTTAAAATTAGCCTTACAACATAACTTCTTCAAAAACCTTACCTCTCCCTTCCCTATCACTTCAAACCTACCCAAGTCTAGAGCATCTTTTTGTCATTCTCCTCTACCTCAGACCACACTTTCAGCCTTAAGACTTGCAGCTATGAGCAACTTCCAAGACGGCTGCACATTGAATAACAGCTTAATTCTAGCTCTTCCAATGTGAAAACAAAACTCAACAAAGAAGGCCAGTAAACTTTTCTTTATGGGTAAATTTCAGTAATTGGCTATTAAGTGTACTGCCTGGATGCCAGGAAAAGATAGAGTACCTGGAAAAATCGTTTACAAAAGTAAGGAAGAAACACTGACTGTGGAAAAGGTAATGCAGCTGTTCAGCAAAACGCAATGCTGCTTCCAGACATTGCTTTCAGTAACCTACAAAAAGATATGACAACTGCACACAGACCCGATTAAAGTAAACAAAACACTGATGGAGTATATCAACACAACAAAAGCCTGGAAAAATGGAAGAGGTCTTAAACAGATACTCAGATAAGGTGGTGAAGCTGCAAGAATCAGAGGTTGAAATGAAGAAAAGGCTGGCAGAATATGAAACTGATCAAGAAGAGATATTTCCAAAAATAATAGAATTAGAGGACAGAGCATGTAGTGTAAACTGTACCAGAAAAGCTGGAAGGAACAGACTGCATTAATTTTATGAAAGCACAAAAAAGCAGATGAACTGATATTGTACTGCAAGAGGTGTTATTAGAAAGGGCACATCGTGTGTATGCTCCAAATCTGGCTATGAGAAAGCACCTAGACCTTTAATAGTAAAGATGCAATCCTACCAGCAGAAAAAGTTAATTCTGAAAAAAACTGTGGCAGTAGGACAAAATACTGAAAGTGGGAAATAGTGTGTGGAGAATTATTACTCATTGTACACCAGGCAGAAGCGGGGCAAATCAATTTCACTATTCAGAGAATGTTGCGATGCAGGTGTGGGATTTTAAACTGCTGCACCCAGTTGTTTTCAAGGTATTCTTTCCTTGAGGGACAACATCAGTTTTTGATGAAGTACATGCTGAGGAGGAAAAGGAAATGCAGAAGTTTGTCCAACAAAAAGTGACCTGTAAAACAGGAGATTCTTCTTCTTGTTCTTTTGGTAATGAAGACCACTGTTTCGATGGAAAATATTAGAGAGAAGGAAGGGAAGCATTACAGTTGATTAAAAAAATCAAGAGCACATTGGAAATGAAGCAGAGACAGGGTTTGGGAGATGGAGATGAACAGTAATAAAACTAGTAACTCAAGGTGGGATTACAGTGCAACAATTACGTTTGTGAAATATGACATAAGAAAATGTAGAGATGTTGGACTTTCAGAATTTGTTGGACCTGTGTGACACTAAATTATATGCCCTATTTCATGTCATTAATGTTCGGAAAATGCTTTATGGAGGGGAAGAGATGGGAGAAAGTTAACTGTAAGTAAATGAAACATTTTTTTTCTTATTACTATTTTTGTGGTATATCTTTGCATGTTATAAAGTAAGGTTTTTCTCAGTTATTTTAAGTATAATGGGATTTGTAAATAGGTGCAAATAAATGCTTTTTCTCATTCTTACATGGGGGAATGACTGGATTAAGGACCTTAGATTGATTTAGTAACAAGTTTTAAGAGAAAGCAAATAAATGAAAAAGACTATTGAATATTATGAGGCTTTTTTTTTAGAAAGTGAATGTATGCGTACTAGCAATTCTATATCTGTCCCAATACACCGAACCCACAGACATTGCCAGCATCCTAGCTGACAGGTTCAGCGCAACCCCCCCCCTTCCTCACCAAAAGGGCAAATATCTGTCCCAGAAGAGTGCTGCCCCCTTGACATCTCAGATGCTCAGGTAAGAGCCGCCCTCTCCAAAGCAAAAAACGCAACATCAATGGGACCAGACGGTGTCCCGGGCTGCGTCCTACATGAACTCCAAGAAGAACTAAACCCAAACATCAAACTACTGTTCAATCTCAGCCTTACTATTGGATATGTACCCAAAGAGTGACGTACAGCAACAGTGGTCCCTCTCCACAAAGGTGGTGCCTCAACAGATCCTGGAAACTATCACCCCATAACCCTGACTAGCTTGGTCTGCAAAGCTATGGAAAGGATCAGCATAGACCTCATAAAGATATTGGGGACCTACAGACACTGGATCCTACCCAGTTCGGCTTTAAGGCCAGATCCTGCCTCTTAAACCTGGTCGATTTCTTTGAAACAGTCACCAAGGCCATTGACTAGGGGAAGGTGGTCCACACAGCCTACCTGGACCTTGCAAAATCCTTCGATACAGTACCCCACTCGGGCATTATAGATAAGCTCACCAGCTTAAATATAAACCCCCATGTCACTAGATGGGTTGCAAACTGGCTCAAGGACAGAACCCACATGGTTAGAATTGCTGGAGCCATGTCAGACTCCAAACCAGTTACAAGTGGCGTCCCACAAGGCTCAGTCCTGGGACCTCTCTTGTTCGGTATATATTTCTCGGAGGTACAGGCCAACACGGAAGGACTGTGGCTGACCAAGTTCGCAGATGACTGCAAATTGGGCGCCATAATCAACTCTCCAGCCGACACAAGCATCCTACAAAAGGGCCTCATAGAAACAGACAACTGGTGCCAGAGCCATGGCCTCAAGCTAAACACCAAAAAGTGTATAGTCATCCTCTTCGGCAAAAACAAAGTGCCCACAAATTACCACATAGATGGTAATCCATTAAGTACGGAAGAAGTAATTAGGGACCTGGGGACCCAAGTTGATAGCAATCTCTCATTCGACAACCACATGGCCAAAGTGGTTAGAAAATCATTTTATATAGCCCACCTAATCATAAAGGGATTCACATCTAGATCAGGGGAGGTCATTGTGCCTCTTTTCTCATCCCTCATCAGGCCCATAATTGAGTACAATGCCCCTTTTGGGATGTGCCTTACCCAGACACCTGCAGCGACTGGAAAGACCCCAAACGTACCTCACCAAGAGGATCAAAGGGCTCAAACAGATGCCATATGCTGCCCGATTAAAGAAACTCCAGCTCTACTCAGTGGCATACTGCCTGCTCAGAGGCGATCTGTGCCTGACGTAATAAAGCCATGTCCAACCCGGAATTAATGGACATGCTGCACCTCAGAAAATCCAAATCCCATCGAGCTACGCACTTGAGAGACTTGAACCTCTGCACTGAAATAAATAGGACATGCTGGAGGGACAGATTCATAACCCAGAGGCTCCCTTCACTCTGGAGTAAAATCCCAGTCCAGGTTAGGCAGAGTCCCTCATTGACTCTCTTCAAGAGGAATCTTGAGTGGATGGGAGATCGTAGATTTACCCCGGGTATCACTTCTGTGTCACTGTTAGACAGATGCACAGTATACTAACCTCGAAAAAGGGCATAGCAAAATTCATTTTAAAATGGGTGGTGAAAGCCAAACACACTCTGGCTAGGCTTGTAAATGCCCTAGGGCAAATAGCCTAGTATGAACCTATAAAACTGTCTCCATGGAAACAGCTGATGAGAGATTGACTGCCTGGTTCTCATGTCTCTGTGGAGACGATCTGATAATAAGAAATTGGCTGTCTATAGGATAAAGAGAAATTTGGTAGTCTGGTGGAGAGTGATTGGCTGGGGGGAAAAAACAAAGTGTGAAACTGGCTAGGAGATGTTCTCTGAAAGCATTCAGCAGTTTTCCCATCTGGGAGAGCTATAAAGATAAGACAAACAACTTAGAAGCATGGGCTGCACCATGCATCTTTGTATGGATGACCTTTCTTTTAGGTTAAGTCAAGGTCTGTAAGTGGGGCTGCCAGTTTGACATTTGCTCCTATTAGGAGAGAAAAACAGTATTTGAAGATGTACTTAGTTTTGAGTGTTAGTATTAAATTTGTAGGTTTTAGGGGAGTATTGGGAGTTGGTTTTACTGAAAGTCCTCAAAAAAAGATCTGATTATGTGCTTTTCATTCTGCTCACTAATTGGTTATGGATCTGACCATATGCACTTCCAAGTCTTGTATTTGAATATCAAGCCCCTCCCTCTACCCATAATGCAACTCTTCAGATCTCATTTCCCACCTTTGTGTCAAGTTGGATCTGACAAATCCCGAGAGTGAGAGGAAGCAGTTTAACTACTTTTCATGTGGAAAGTTAACTTTGTTCAGCTTATATAGTTTTATTTCTCTTCCCTTGCCTGTTTAGGTTTCACTGGCATCAAGGTTTTGTTTGTGATTTATCTTTCTCTCCTTTTCCTTGTGCCCGGTTGTCACTTTCTCTTTTCTGGATATATCTATATGGGTCTACGTCAGATCGTCAAACGGCCATTTTTAATTTTTTTTTTTTTTTTGCTTGCTGCAGCAGGGGTTTATGCCCCCCTGCACCCCCCTCACACGCTGTGGTACTTAGCTATACCAACTCCGAGATCGCACTTAATTGAAATGAATGGGAATTTTTCCTACAGCGATCTCCTTGCAGAAGCGTTCGTTTTGAAGAAACAATGTTTTCAGTCATATGCATGTCGACGTTATGGCCATTCATTCTGGAGGGGACTCATGTATGTGTATGTGTCTGTGAACGCTCGCGCACACACACACACACACACACACACACACACACACACACACACACACACACACACGTAGAAACAAAAAAAGAAAATTTTTTTGGTGTTTTGAAGTCTGTAGTGCTGTTAGTGTAGTGGTTTAAGCTTGATATTGACTTTTGTACCACTTGTTCTACTTTAGGTGTTACTAGTGTAAGGTGATTTTTTTCTTGTATGGCCTTACAGTATGTCTGATAAGCATAGCTTTAAGAAATGCACTTCTTTTGGGCACAAGATTCCTAACTCTTATACCCACAAAGAAGTATGTCTGCTGCCTAGGGCAGAACATCTTACGTTGGATTGCAACATATGTTCCTCCGTGCAATCCTTGGGCCCTTTCTGACCATAGGAATAAACTGATCTTAAAATAATTACCAGCATCTTTTCTTCTGCTGGGGCTCAAACCCTCTCCAAACCTCACCATGGCTCCTTGGATCCTAAGAAGCAATCCTTTGAAAGAGGGATTCCTTGGAGCCACCAGAAAAACTTAAGGCCTCTGATCTGACCCCTTCAGATCTGAAGACCGCCAAGCCTTTGTTGTGTCGACAGGTTTTTTTGGACCTGACAGGAATTGTCACAATCTCCTGCTCACCTGTGCCATCCACTTCATAGTCTGATCCCAAGCCATCGGATCTGGCAGTTAGAAACCAATCCATGGCCCCTATCTTTGAAAGTGTTTCTCCAGGTCTACTGACTCAGTCGTTCCATTCTCCAAAGAAATAGTCTAAGCCACCATGTGTAACTTAAGATTGTCTAGGAGCTTGACAGGTGGATATGGGCAGAATGATGCGGAGATCCTTTAGTGCTCAGATCCAGATGGGGGCCCTGCCAGCTGTGTCCCCTCCTTGATTTGTGAGCGCATCTGCCCAATGAATATTATCTCTTTATCCAGTCTGAATTGCATTCCTTCCTCTACTCCAACAGCATTCCTGACCAGCCCTGTTCTGACTCTGTTGGAAGGGGGATTGGTTCTGCTCTGATGCTATCAGATCCTTCACTTCCCCTCGGTACCTTGGTCCTGGACATTTGTGGTCCGATCCTCTCCTGAGGGCTTGGATCCACGGTCAGCTCCAGACGGCCACTTCGGCCCCAAGGAGGGGGGAGAGGTATCCCTGGGTCCATCAGCCTATCTGGTAGTTGAAAGAGTTTTCTCTAAGTATAGTGAACCATCCTGTCTAGTCTGGGATCCTATCCCCCACCCCACATTGGATCCAAGCTCTGAGCCCATCATCTCTGTCAGTCAGGGTCAGCCAGCTCAAGGAAGAGTCTAGACGGATCCCCCACAGGGATTGTCCAATTCTTCTGGCACTTCTCCCAAGCACCTTATGGAGGAGGTTCCTCAGATGATGTGCAAGAGGAAGCACATCGACTCCACAGTGGTTTCTCACTAAAGATACAAATTTTGATGAAGGATCTCCCTGATCGCCACTTGATGATATTTCCTTTGGAGACATATTGGAAATCATTAAAAAGATGGCTGATCTGCCCAAACATTTTCTGTGGAATTGGTGTTCCTGGTGGCTTTAAGGGCTGGCCCTTTTATGTCTTGGGTTACTCACCCTATGGCAGATTAACTTACTGATCTAGTTTCCTGCTGGGCTTGGAAGGAACTGGACACTGTCAAGCCCATCCACAATTGCCCAGAATAATTTTTGGTCCCCCATCAGGCAGACTCCATTGGAGTAAGGATGTTCCAGTTGATGCCATAGCTGTGGTGGCAGCCACAAAGAATGAGCTAGCCAGGCAAAGCTTCTCTGTCCATCCACTGAACTGGATGTCCAGAGCGATAGATTCAGAAAGCTCACTTATGACTGAGGTCTTTAAATTACTTGGCTCATTTTACTCATTTGTAGAGAGATTTTTCCAAAGTGCTCTCAAACCCTGAGTTCACATTGGCAGAGGACTTCAAGAAGGTTTCTCTGCAACTGGCGGCTTTCTCATCCATTGCCAACTCCTTGATGAGGCTGATCTCCCATGCAGTGGAGGGTACCACACGAGCAGCCAGTTCAGGCATAGCCATTAGGAGATGTGCCTGGATGGGGCTGTGTGACTTTGCAGAGCCTTTCAAGATGTTCTTTAATACCCCCTTTGAATGCTCCTCTGTGTTTGGGCCATCTGTGAAAGAAACGCTTACCCACAGTGAGCAGGATGGAAAGACCCTGTCTGCTATGGAAGTCGTTTTCTACCCGTCAACATTCTTTCTCTAGGAACCAGTGAGGTGGTAAGAAGTGGTTCCGAAAATCTCCTTTCTAGCACTCATGGTGACATTAATCCCTCTAGAGGCAGAGGAGGAAATTTCAATGGGAGGCATCACCCCCAGAGGTAGAGGGGGTCCGCAAAATCATGGCTTCAGGGAATCTTCTGACAGAACCTATCAGCACTCCTGAAGTGTTGCTGGACTGCTCATCTCTGGAGGCAGTTGGGGTCGACTTTTTTGCATCTGGAAGCCAGGAAAAATTTGACACAAAATCCCTGATTGCGAAGCATCATATCCAGAGGCTACTACATTCTCTTTACCCAAACACCACCTGTCATAAGGAGGAGATTCCCCAATGTTCCACCCAGTCAGAGGGAATTTGCATCTCATGAAATCCAAAACCTGCTGCACGAGAGTCATCCAAGAGTTCCCACCTAAACAAATAGGATTTGAAACTGACTTCTGCTTCTTTTTAGTACCGAAGAAAACAGGAAACCTGAGACCAATTCTAGATGCATGCAATATGAATTGCTATGTAAAGAAGGCAAAGTTCCAAATGCTTATGGTTCTGTCCATCCTGTCTGTTCTGTGCAAGGATGATTGGATGTACTCTATAGATTTCCAGGATGCTTACTATCATATCAAAGAAGACGGGCACTCCAGGAGGCACCTGCGCTTTTGGCTGGGAGGCATTTCCTACCAGTTCAGAGCATTGACTTTTTTGGACACTGTTCCTAGCAGCTCACTTGAGGCTGAAAGAATTCTAGTCGTTTCCCTGTCTCAACGATTGGCTCCAGTCTGCAGCAGACATCAATTGCTACAAGCTAAGGATTACTTGCTTCATATTTCCAACTCCCTAGGCATCATGATAGGTATTGCCAAATTGAACTTGACTCCTGTAGAAACCTAACTGGAATACTGTGACTTGAGTGGCTTCATTACCTCTTCACTGCATCACATCTCTGAGAAAACCAAGTATGGGACTTGCTGCCTCATCCATCCCCTCCCGCAAAACTATTGTTACAAGCTCTTGGCTCACTGTCTGCTGCCATTATTCTAGTCCCCGTAGCAAGGTTCTTCATGGGAATCCTCCAGCGGACCTTGATGGTACAGTGGTCTATCCTTTACCAGCCTCTATCTGTTCCCATCAAACTCGCGCCAATTTGCAGTCATCATATTCGATGGTGGATACAGTCAGATGACCTTTTTTTGGGCAGGCCATTGTCTTCCTCCCCCAATAGCTACAGTGACCACGGATGCTTTCCAACTATGGTGGGGGGGGCATTTAAAGGAAAAGATGGTCCAAGGCATGTGGCCCCCCTCGGAGACTAAGTTGCATATCAGTATCCTAAGGTTAGAGCAGTCGTCCTAACTTTGCAAGCCTTTCAGGACGTTCTACCCTCGGGACTATTACAATACACACCAACAACATGTCAGGAGTGTGTTACATTAACAAACAAGGAGGGAATTTGCTCATACCCATTGTGCAGCAAGGCCATGAGGGTCTGGGAATGGGTGATCTCAGACCATTTTGCAGTTGCAGTGCATGTACCAGGAAAAAAACAATGCCAATGCCCTGGCAGACCAGACTCAACAGGTCAATTCTGATTCCTCACAAGTGGTCTCTAAATCATTTAGTGGGGAATGTGATTTTTCAGCCGTTGGTGCCAGCCTTGCTGCAGTCTCTTTGCCTTTCCTCTGAACAAGTGCAGCAAGTTCTTCGCTCTGATCCTCCCTCTGGGGGGAGTCACTGAGGGATGATCTATTTCATTATTGGCCCCCTGGGTTTCCTTTTTGCTTACCCCACCTCCACTGATCCCAAAATTTCTACAGAAAGCAAGCAGGCTGAACAGCTCATTTATCCTTATTGCCCACTTCTGGCCTCGACAGGTATGGTTCCTCTTCCTGCGGTCTCACCTCAAATATCCTGCATGGATGCTAGAGCCCAATCGTAATCTCTTATCTCACGTGTCCGGAGTTCAGTACCCTAACCTCCATACTCTTAAGCTGACCACATTGTTACTTCCAGTAATGGTGAGATGGTCTAGGCTGGCTTCCCCAGTTTGTGACATTATCTTGGCCTCCACCACGAAAGTCTATGGAAGCAAACTGAAAAGAGTTTCTATATAAGCTTCTAAAGAAAATATATATTTTTTCTCAGCTCCTATTTAGGCCATCCTTTTCCTCACAACCTGTTTTAAGGAAGGAGCTAGTTTTTCTATTATTAATCTTCAGCTGGCAGCCATATTAAACTTTTTCTTTCTGAACTTTACTAAGAAGGGCAAATATATGCTGCACTTGCTTGATGTTCATAGACAACTACATTTGTATCTTTACAGAACAAAACAGTACAGGAAGTCTGATCAGCTGTTCAATTTTTCCCCTGACTGCTTAGCTCAAGCAGTTTCCAAAATTACTCTGGCCAAATGGATTACTGACAGTATTTTAGTGATTTACTCTCAAAAAGGAATTGGAATTGCATCATCCCCCTAGAGCCTACTCCACCAGATCTATGACTGTTTCATCTGCTTTTTCCTGTGAATTTCAATTGATTATTTCTGCACTGCAGCCACTTTGTCAAAGACTTTTACCTTTGTTACACATTACAAATTCGACATTGTCTCCAAAAATGGAGCTTCTTTTGGTTTGACAGTGTTCCGGCATGTCCTCCTTTGAGGGCCTTCCAAGAGTTGCATAGTTGGGGACTCTGACCCATCATTGAGGAAGAATGAAAGGGATAACATCAGATTTAAAAGTTATGTACTTATAACTTGGCATCTGTGTTGTCTGTTTTCATTCTTCCTCACCTTCCCTCCCAGCCGTGACCCAGCCTTGTCACTCCTATAAGGATATTTGGATGATAATGGAACCCTCAGGTTCCAGGTTTGAGCTTCAGTTTTTTTTTCTTATGTCTGTCCTGTCTCTATATCTCAGTGAGCAGTAAGGTAGAAAACTCGATCTGAGGAGTTGGGGATGGTATAGAGCATTATGGGTAGAAAGAGGAGTGCGGGATTCAGATCCAAGTCTTGGCAATGCAGCTGAGTCTGATCCAAGGGTGGGATCTGTGACCTATCAGTGAGGAAGAATGAGAATGAACAACACAGATGCCAGGTTATGGTGAGAAGATCACTTATAATTTTGTAAGATGTGACATAGGCTCAAATGGATATGCCAAGAAACAACTATATAAAAGTTCAATCTGCCAAACAGTGTATGCATGTAAGACAAAAGCTGGAACTAGACATTTAGCAAAAAAAAAAGTAGGAATAATAACTGTTTAATGCATTGATGCTTTCTGTAATATCTTTAAATGTCATTGGTCTCAAAGATAAATACAAAAAAGAAAAGTGAAGTATATTTAAAAATGCAGAGTGCAAATAGCTGTGTTACGGGAGAAGCACTTGGAAAGAACTGAGCATTTTTATTTGCTAAAGGTTTTCAGGATAGTTATTCGGGGGAATATCTGGGACAAAGGATAAAGGAGTACTTGTATTAATTGCAAGAGGAACTCCAATAGTGATGGAAGAGGATTAAAAAAGACAGATTTGTAGTGCTAAGGGGCTGCTGGCAAGGAAGGAGGATTACACTGACATGTATTTATATTCCACCTAAAACTGCTGTAATGGAGCTTAACAAAATTCTGGGAGAAATGAACAGTTTTCAGCAAGGAATATTATTTATAGGTGGGCACTGGAATTTTATTTGCAGCAGTGAAGATATGTCTGGGGTCCCAGAAGGGAAAGTATAACAAAAGAGGGTAGATTTTTGAAGAAATTTATGAAAATTTTTGGCATGCAAGATGTGAATTCAGTAATAGGAGTTCAGAGTGAATTTACTTATTCCCCAAGATATGAAAACTGGGATAGGCTAGACAGAATTTGCATTTCACAGGAACATGTGCATTTAATTGAAGGCCTTGATACACACCCAATAACTATTTCAGATCATGCAGCAATAATAACTAAAATAAAAACACAAGGTGGTTGTTGTCTTTCAGCTTTTCCCGGTTAGGGGTCACCACAGCAAAACTTCGGTCCGCTAATGATTGGCAGTAGATTTTCACGAACACTGAGGTGCCAGCTCGACGTTCAACCTTCAACGAAGGCATGCCCATTTACTCATGTCTTTCGAACGCCCAGTGGCACTTTCCCACCTATCTGTTGAAGAGAGAGGAATTTAAGGGATGGGTAGTGGAGATTATTCAGGAGATATTCAAGAGGATAGAAATTACTTCTGAAAATATAGCTAGGGAGCGGGATAAAATTAAGGTGGAGTTTAAAAATAGTTTGGAAATAAAAGAAAAGGAGCTGTGGTTAAGAAGTAACAAGAATTTAGAGGAACTGACAAATGTTAAAGTACTGCAGAATAAGAGGAATCTCAGAACAAGAGGAGGATCAACTTCAGAATGCTCAGCAGAAAATAAGGAATTATCTCTAATATTCACAAATTTAAAAAGATTGCTGTTAAGCAACTGTTTTTTGATAAGAGCACAAAAACTTTTAGCAGAACTCAAGCAACAGAAAGTAGAAAGAGCTTTCGCCACGCTTGGGGGAGCCTATAACAAGGAAGGTAACGAGATCCTGTAGTGGTATTAAAAGTATTTAGGAAATTCTATGAAAGTTTGTATAAAGCAGAGAAATGTGGCTATTCATAAAAGATACAAATGGAAATGTTTATGGAAGAATTAATTATGTCAAGGTTCGAGATTGAAGAGGCTCAATTACTAGCAATTAGGATAGGAGAAGACAAGATAAAAATTGTGATGTATAACCAATCTACTGGAAAGTCCCCAGGAACAGATGGTATTCCTCTTGAAGTTTGGAGACTAGGAGGGAGAAAACTGATAAAGATCTGAAAGGTTTTGTTTAACAATATTTTAAGAAGAGAAGTACCAACATCCTGAAAAAAAGCAGTGGTAGCTGTAATACCTAAACAGGGTAAAGATCCATCAGATCCAGCTTCATACAGGCCCATTTCAATACTGAACCATGATTATAAAGTGTTTATTTGTGTAATGGCTAAAAGAATGACACAAGTAATACCAAAATTGATAGATGTGGATCATTGTGGCTTGTGGAGGTGAAGCAAACATTTGACAACATTAACGGTGCATTGATGATCCGGAGGTAAGTGAAATGTAAGAAAATATCATTATTGTTGGTAGGTCTTGATGCAAGGAAAGCATTTGACAGAGCAAGCTGGGACTTTATGATCAGGGTAATGGAAGCGCTTGCATTTTCTGAAAAAAATATAAGGTTGATTAGGAGGATATATGAAGGATCAGAGGCAAAAATTAAAGTGGGTGAGGTCCTCTCTGATATTTTCTACTTGAACAGAGGAACCAGGCATTGGTGTTGTATTTCCCCTTTATTTTCATTATATTTAGAACCACTGGCAAAGAAAATAAAGGACTCAGAAATCCAATGATGTAATTGGTATGGTAGTCAGGAAAACCTGGTTCTATTTGCAAATTATATAATTTTATACCTGACAAAACCAGAAAGAAACATTAGTGTTGTGGAACATTTTGAGACAGTTTCATTTCTTTTCGGGATACAAAATTAATGAAGCTAAAACAAAGGTAATAGCGATAAATTATATGCCAACATGTGAATTGGTTCAGCAATGTCCATATTTATGGGGACATGATGGAATGAAGTATTTAGGCGTATGGCTTAAAAATGATTCTAGTGTAGAAGCTAAGTCAAAGTAAACTTTATCGTCATACAGATCAACACAGAGGAAAAGTGCATGTCACTGCACGAAATTTCGATACTCGGGCTTGTACCATATGAATGACAGTTTACAGAAGGAAGATAGATTAAATTAAATTTAAATAAAATTAAAAAAGATTCAAATTTATTTTACTTGATTTACTTTTTTGAAAGTTCTAGTTACATCAGAAACACAACAACTACAATGACAGGAACAGGCTCATTGGAAATATAAGGATATGAAAAGAAAACAGTACTATAATAAATGAGAGGCACACATGTAAACTTACCCATCACCAATCTGTACTATATATAAACTTACAGTTCACAGTTTTCCTAGTGTGGAGACGGACATATGAAGTGAGCTATTCAGAGTTTATGTAAACAGTGGCTTATTGCACACGTTTTACCATGTAGCATGTTAGGCTATGGTTTTGTTATTCAGCAGTCTGACAATGAGTTGGAAGAAATTATGAAATCTGTATGTCCTGCATCTGTTGCGCTCTTCGTTGTTGGCAGGTGTTTGAACAGTCCATGAGCCAGATGGTATATATATTCCTCAATACTTTTTGGACTTTGCCGTAGCATCCATTTGAATGCATGTCCTGTAGGGATTGAAGGTTGGAGACATTGATTTTTGTGGCCTAACAGTTTTATCCAGTGCATTCCAATCAGCTTGAGAGCAATTTCCGTACCAGACAACAATGTTGTTTGTCAGTACACTCAGTCGTGGCTCTGCAGAAGGTGAGTAGGACCTGTGGGGGGAGGTTAGCTCTACGAAGTCTCCTAAGGAAGTGGAGACATTGTTGAACTCTGTCTCTATAAGGCAGGAAGTGTTTGTTCCCCAACTTAGGTCTTGCAAGAATTTGGCGCTATTTACTTTCTCCACTGTGGCACCATTAATGATGATAGGGGTGTGCCTTTTTCCTCTTCCTAAAATCGATGATTATTTCATTGGTTTTCCCAACATTTAGTGCCAAGTTGTCAGTGCACCAATGAATAAGTCTGTGAGAATAGTCCCTTATTCAGGCTTTGCTGTATTCTGGACATTTGGATAGTTCCTGTGTTTCCCATTTCCTTACTTGGATAGAAGGAAGTTTCTTTGCTCACCAGTGGGAGTGAGGAGCCTTGAGCAGCCTATCTGTCCCTGAAGGAGTGACCTCAGCACAAGAATCTTGTAGTAATTGGCCGTTTTGGGCCATTTCTAGCTCTTTGAAGTTCCCTGCATAAAAACCCGCTTTGGCGCGTTTTTTTCGCTTATCCTACTCACCAACAGCTCCTCGTGGTCCTACAGAGTGGTGCTAGCAGCAGAGAAATGAAAAGAGTGACTGCTTTCAAGATACAAGTATATTTTTTCTGTTACTACCTGTGCGACCATCCTTTCTCGCAGAAAAGCGAGTTTACACTGCTGATTTAACTGTTATAAGCTTGTTTTTGTGTTTTTTTATTACCTGCACTTAGTTTAAAAGTTTGTTTGTTATATTTAACTGTTGAGGCTGCCCACTCAAGTGCGCTAGCCTGTGCATTGAATATAATGTAATTCTCCTGTTTTCCTGGAAAAAAAAAATATCCTTGTTTTCCGCCTTTCCTAAACTAGAATTAGTCCCTTATACAGGCTTTGCTGTATTCTGGACTTTTGGATAGTTCCTGTGTTGCCCATTTCCTTACTTGGCTAGAAGGAAGTTTCTTTGCTCACCAGTGGGAGTGGAGAGCCTTGAGCAGCCTATCTGTCCCTGAAGGAGTGACCTCAGCACAAGAATCTTGTAGTAAATGGCCGTTTTGGGCCATTTCTAGCTCTTTGAAGTTCCCTGCATAAAAACCCGCTTTAGCGCAGCTTTGCACGATTGTGCGCATAGCGCAGCGCCACTTAATCGGGTTTAAACTATTCCCGGCTCCACAAAGTCTGCTCTTTACTTTTTCCCTTAGAACTGCTCTATCTCTCAAATTAAGCACCTTATTCTCAATCTAAGGCCCTGCACTTGCCCAAATAAGCAATCTTACAATCTAGCACTAATAAACTAAAAGCACTACATCCTCATATACTCTCCAAAATTACCTTGTCCCCCATTGGTCCTTTTTAATTAAGTGATAAAAGTTCCCTTTACTACTCTAGCATGTCCAAAGGTCAGTTAATGGTTTCCTCTCCAGACCAGCTGGTGAATCTGGGAATCTTGAGGCAATGTTACAACTGCCTCATGTACATGGACAACCCTCTCCTCCTCCAAACAGGTTCAAACATATGTGAGAGATGCAACCATATAGCCAAACTAGAGGCTGAGCTCTCACCTCAGAACTGGTGTAACCAGTCAAGAGGAGAAGGTAACCTCACACAACACTAATCCAGTCTCACATAGTCCTACCACAACAGCAAACCAAACACATAAACACACAAAAACATACTCTAAGGCTCTAAATAAAAATCTACCTAAGCAGCAGAGACCTCCAAAGCAGACACCCAAGCAAACGCTACCCCACAGCAAAACACGTGCAACACACAGCTCACAAAGTCAGTGTGCCAAACAGTCACAGCCCTTAAGGCTGAATAACACACCTGATACACTTGTAATAGGTGATTCTGTAGTCAGACACACTGACGTCCCGCTCACCAGGCTGAACAAGGAGAAGGTCATAGTGAGCTGCCTGTCGTGTGCTAGGATCCGCCACATAACGCAAGTACTCAGGTCACTCCAAAGCAAGTACAAATATGATTCTGTCATACTACATGCTGGTGTAAATGACCTGAGAAATACCTCCCTCGACTACATTAAAAGAGACATAGAGGAGCTCTCCGATCATGTAGCCCAGGCCGGTATTACCCTGACCTTGAGCAGCATCTTACCCTCACCTAGAATGATGCCGCAATATAAAGACAAAATGATCTATTTTAACAATTGGCTAAAATTTTGGTGTCATTCAAAGGGGATCCAGTGCCTGTCAGCCTGGAATGACATACTCGACAAGCTACGTTGCTTCGCTAGGGACGGCTTGCACCGGTCACCCATGGGCTTTCGGATACTGACAAAGGCTCTTGCCACCCCCATAGTGCCTTTTTTAGGCAAGGCTCAAAAGACAAACCCACCTCCATAGAAAACATAAAGAACAAGAAACTAAGGGTAATGCTGCTAAACACCAGAAGTCTGAACCTCAAAATGCACGCACTCGAAGCTCTCCTCAGTATGGAGAACATCGATATCTGTGCAGTGACAGAAACCTGGTTCAAAGCTCCAGAGAGCACCCCAGCACTACCAGGTTATACCTCATATCATGCTTTTCGACCCCAAAACTCGGACCGAACCACAAAAGGAGGGGGAGTATCCATATTTATCAAGGATACCCACACCTCCAGGTTAGTGGCGTTGCACGAAGCATCAGAAACCATCCATGTGCAACTAACAGTGGGCAAAACTGCCTTTCAGTTTATAGCATGTTACAGACCACCATCTCAAAATCAGGAATCCCACTTGGCTTTCCTGAAAACATTGGAGAACTTGAAGATCTCTCCAAACACCATTATATTGGGTGACTTCAACTATCCAAACATGGACTGGGAGCATTACTCAAGCCCCAACACCCTAGCCCAAAGGTTCCTGGAATTTATAAACTCAAATGCCATGGAACAACTAGAAACAATTCCCACAAGTGGGTAAAACATACTTGACTTGATCATCACCAACATGGGGACGCTATGCTCCACACCAGAAGTATACCCCTCATTGGTAAGATCAGAATATAAATTAATTTCACTGGATATCCAAAACCCGACCCCACCCCCAGCCTAGAAAACCACAGTGAAAAACTTCTCAAAAGCGAACTTCACACTTCTCAAAACCAAGGTGGAATCCTTCAAGGCCCCCGGGCCAGTGGAAACTACGGCCCAAACCACAGAATCCTATATAAACACATTCTATGGACACCTCCAAGAATGTATGATCATGCTATCCCAAACAAAACCAAGACCCAATCGTCCAAAGGTAGGCGTCCAGTCTGGTGGATCCTAGCCATAAATAAGTTGTACAACAGAAGGAGGAAGCTACTGCATGATGGAGCAAAATCCCTAAAAGGGAAGGCATCTCTGATCAGTACTAGCAAAAAATTACGATCCCTCATAAAATCCTCCAAGGCCAGCTTCGAGAGAAAAATTGCACAGGACACTAAAGATAATCACAAGGCTTTCTTTAGCTATGTTAGGAACCTGGGATGCAACTCCCAGATATGCTCAGAGTTCATTCTAAACGACAAAAAATACACTGAACCCACAGACATTGCCAACATCCTGGCAGACAGGTTCAGTGCAAACCCCCCCCCCTTCCCCCCCAAAAGAGCAAATATCCATCCCAGCAGAGTGCAGCCTCCCTAACATCTCAGATGCTCAGGTGAAAGCCGCCCTCTCCAAAGCAAAAAACACTGCTTCAATGGGACCAGACGGAGTCACGGGTTGCGTCCTACATGAACTCCAAGAAGAACTAAACCCTCACGTAAAACTGCTGTACAATCTCAGCCTCACTACAGGATATGTACCCAAAGAATGGCGTACAGCAACAGTGGTCACACTCCACAAAGGTGGTGCCTCAACGGACCCTGGTAACTGTCACTCCATAAGCCTGACTAGCCTTATCTGCAAGGCCATGGAGAGGATCATCATGGAACTCATAAACAAAGACATTGGGGACCTACAGACACTAGATCCTACCCAATTCGGCTTTGTCAAGGGCAGAATCCTGCCTCTTGAACCTGGTCGACTTTTTTGAAACAGTCACCAAGGCCATAGATGAAGGGAAGGTAGTCCACACAGCCTATCTGGACCTCACAAAGGCATTTGACACAATACCCCACTCGGGTATCATAGATAAGCTATCCAGCTTAAAATATAAACCCCTGTGTCACAAGATGGGTTGCTAACTGGTTCAAAGACAGAACCCACAGAGTCAGAATTGCCGGAGCCATGTCAGAGTCGAAACCGGTTACAAGTGGTATCCCACAAGGCTCTGTTCTGGGACCTCTCTTGTTCGGCATATACTTTTCCGAGGTACAGGCCAACACGGGAGGACTATGGCTGACCAAGTTCGCAGATGACTGCAAATTCAGTGCCATAATTGACTCTCCAGCTGACACGAACATCCTCCAAAAAGGTCTCACAGAGACGGATAACTGGTGCCAGAGCCATGGCCTAAAGCTAAATGCCAAAAAGTGTATAGTCATACCTTTTGGCAAAAACAAAGTGCCCACAAATTACCACATAGGTGGTAACCCATTAAGTACGGAAGAAGTAATTAGGGACCTGGGGACCCAAGTTGATAGCAATCTCTCCTTCGACAACCACATCGCCAAAGTGGTTAGAAAGACCTTCTACATAGCCCACCTTATCACGAAAGGATTCACATCTAGATCAAGTGAGGTAATAGTGCCCCTTTATTCATCCCTCATCAGGCCCATCATAGAATACAATGCCCCTTTTGGGATGTACCTTACCCGACACCTGCAGCAACTAGAAAGACCCCAAAAGTACCTCACAAAGAGGATCAAGGGACTCAAACAGATCCCATATGCTGCCCAGTTAAAAAAAACTCCAGCTCTACTCAGTTGCCTACCGCCTACTTTGTGGCGATCTATGCCTGACATACAAAGCTATGTCCAACCCTGAATTAATGGACATGCTCCACCTCAGAAAATCGAAATCCCTCAAAACCACGCACTCGAGGGACTTGAACCTCAGCACAGAAATAAATAGAACATGCTGGAGGGACAGATTCATAACCCAGAGACTCCCTTTGCTCTGGAATAGAATCCCAGTCCATGTTAGGCAGAGCACCTCACTGACTCTCTTCAAGAGGAATCTTGATGAGTGGTGGGAGATCGTAGGTTTACCCCGGGGATTACTTCTGTGTCACTACTAGACAGAGGCACAGTAAACTAACCTTAAAAAGGGCACAGCAAACTCAAATCAAAGGGTGGCGAAAGCCAAATATACTCGGGCTAGGCTTATAAATGCCCCAGGGCAGATAGCCTGGTATGAACCTGTGAACCTATGTTCACTTCTTCCTGGTAGGCCCTCTTGTCTTCCGTATTGAAAAGGCCAATTACTGTGGTGTTGTCTGGGAATTTGATTCTGTTTCACTGATGCATAGCTGTGCAATTATGTGTTAGAATTGTGAAAGCAAGTGGACTGAGTATGCAACCTTGTGAACCCCATTGTTTAGGGTGATGTTGTTTGATGCTTTCCAGCTTGAATTGTTTGTAGCCTTTCAGTTAGGAAGTTGAGGATCCAGTTGCATATTGTGTATTCTATGCCAAGTTTACTCAGCTTAGACAGAAATTGTGGAATAACCATGTTGACGGCCGAGATGACTACTATGAACAGCATACGTACATAACAGTCCTCATTTTCCAGGTGGTCCAAGGTGTGATGAAGTGTTAAGGCTGTGGCATTTGCAGTAGAATGATTTGGCCTGTATGCAAATTGTAAAGGATCAAATGTAGCAGGCAGGATGTTGCATGATCCTTGACCCTTTTCTTCAAAACACTTCATCACTAGTGAGGTAAATGCAATTGGCCAGTAATCATTTAATGATGCTGGAGATGATTTCTTGGGCAGAGGGATGATGTTAGTGGTTTTAAAGCATTTGGGCACTTTTTCCTGTCTGAGAGAGATGTATTGAAAATGTCTGTGAAAACTGGTGCCAGCTGATCAGCACAGTTTTTAAGTAGCTTCTGCAGGATCCTGTCTGGACCAGCTGTTTTGCCCAGATGAACCCTGCATAGGCTCTTGCGTACTTCTTCCAGGTTGAGACATAGCAATGTGGCATCTTCATTTGTGGGTAGTCTCTCTGGTGATGTTTTATTCAATTCCTTGAATCTGCTGAAGTAGATGTTCAGCTTATTTAAAAAGTCTGGGTTATCACATTGTGGTGTTGGTGGCTTATAGTGTGTGATGATTTGGATCCCACTGTACAGCTGCCTGGGATCTTTCTGGTCAGAGAGGTGTCTCTAATTTTAGACTATAGGCCTGTTTTGCTACTCTCACACTCTTGCTCAAGTTAACCCTGGTCTTTTTCAAAGCCTCTGTGTCCTCCAGCCTTAAAGGCAGCATTACTTGCTCTCAATAATTCATATACCTCACTGGTGAGCCAAGGTTTTTGGTTGGCTCTGTTGGTTACATCCTTCAGGGTAGTGATATCCTTAATACATTTTGTGATGTATCCCACAACTGTTTTAGTATACTGGTCCAAATTAATACATTGATTTGTGGTGGCAGCCTATTTAAATAGCTTCCAGTCAGCGCATTCAAAGCAGTTTTGCAGAGCTGAGACAGCACTTTAAGGCCAGATCCTTATTTGGTTCCTGAAAAGTTTTCCCCTTACTAGGATTGGTGTATAGGTGTTGAAAAGCAGGTAGAAATGTGATCTGAGCTACCAAGATGGGGGTGGTGGACTGCCTTGAATGCCTGTTTGATATTTGAGTACTTGAGTGTGTTTTCACCTCTTGTAGAGAAGTTTACATAATGTTGGTAGTTTGATAGCACAGTTTTCAGTTTGACCTGATTGATATGTGGGAAGAGAAGCCCTATGGATATGTGAGAAGTGAATAAACAAAAGATAATACGAAAACTGAGAAAATGAAAGCTGTATTGTATGGATATGTGAAGTAAGATACAAGCAGTTAAAATGTTTTCAGTACCCATAGCCAGCTTTAGGCATAAACCAACTAAGCAGCCACCTGGGGCACCACTCTAGCAGAGGCGCTTTTGTAACATTTATTTTATTTATTTATTTTTTGTAGTAAAAAATGGTTTCTTTAAAATATGTTGAATTAATACAGGGAAAAAAAACGAAGAGTAAGACACTGTGAGAAAATGGAAGAAAAAAGTAATTTGGATGAGTAGGTAGGCCAGGATGGTGGCACCAGGTGGTGTGAGGTGGGTGCTGTGGAGCACTTTTGCCTAGAGCACCAGTTGAACAAAGGCCGGCCGTGTTGGTCCCAGTAGTCTTATACACAGGTCAGGCATAGTTTTATCAACCAGAGGAGAAGTTGTGGATTGCAATTAATAACGAGCTGAAGGACTTTATCTGGGAGGGGAAGATGGCAAGAGTGAAGTGGGATAAGCTGAATCTTCCAGTAGAACAGGACGGGTTGGGATTACCTGATTTGAAGTGTTATTTACAAGCTACACAGTTAAGGCTCCTGTACATACGCACAAGCAGAAAACTAAAATTCAGAGTGGAAAGGGATGATGTTGAAATGGGGGGGGGGTGCAAGAAATAAGGAGAGACTGGGATTTTGGATGCAGGCTTTTAAAGAGAGTGACAATAATCATAGAGGACATTATATATGTAAAGTAGCAAAGTAGCAGAAAGTATCCTAAGAACTAATCCAACATGGGAATGGAAAAAGATTCTTCTGTTGGGGATGACTGCAATTATGAATATAGACAATAGGCAAGAGGGGTTTGGAGTTTATTGGAGAAAACTGGCAAAGGAACCAAGGTATTGGGAGCAAATAACTAGATAGGGAAAGTTGATAGAATGGGAAGACACCAGGAATTTATTTGGACTGCAGGTTAGAGATTGCTTTCCTTGTCAAGGAATTGATATCAGAGTATAGACAAAGAGAAAGAAGGAGGCGGTCCGAAAAGAAAGACTAGCCCTGGTAGAGTTTTTAGTAGAATCTAGAATAGAAGCTGCCATTAAAAAGAACAATTAGTAGAGTTTATAAAATATTACATGATAACTCTAAGAATCAATCAGAGGAGGTTAGAAAGGATTGGGAAGAGAGTTTGGATAAACAATTCACAAAGTAACAATGGGAGGATATATGCATGTTTCCCAAATATGTAACAAAATCTAGAAGATTTAGGATTTTTGCTTGGAAATATTGGATATTTTTATACCCCAAGTAGACTCCAGAGAATTTTTCCTCGGGTAGACAGCAAATGTTGAAGGTGTGATGGGGAAGAAAAAAGTAATTGGAAACATATTCTGTGAGTGCGGTGAATTGAAGGACTTTAAGGATTCCCTGCGGGATGCACTGTCTGAGATGCTGGGTGAGCAGATTGGTGTGAGAAGGGAGATTTTTGAGTTATGATATAGAATCAGAATTACCTAGATGTGGTAAGGACTTGTGTCTAATTACAGTGGCAGCCAAAAAAGCGATTACTAGAAAATGGAAATCAAAATGTAAACCAACTACAGTAGAAGTAGTGAATATAGTAACAGAAAAAAGAACTGGAACTAATATCTTTAGAAAAGGATAGGAGCAAACTACATAGGAAAAATGGGAATTATGGGAACAATACATACAGGGAGGAATGGCGTTTAAAAGGAGGCAGGATTTAAATGAGCTATGTAATATTTGATTGAAAAATGATTGAGTAGATTATAAATGATGTACAATGTTTGCAACTGGGAGTGTGTCATTATGGTTTGTGATGTTACATGCTTGCAACTAGGATAGTATCTGTGTGGTTTGTTTTCATTTATATGTATGTATGATTGCTTATGATGGCTTAAGATGTTTCTTGTTAGAGAGAGAAATTGAATAATGTATGTAATGTTGCTGAGGTTTTATATGATGTATAATATATGTGAAGTATAATGTTTAATGTGAACTTAATACAGTTTGATCACTTTTATATTAATGTAAATTTGCCTAAGTCAAAAGTAATTCAATAAAGATGTTAAAAAAAAAAAAGACTTTCTTCTCTATTTCTGTGATATTGCATCCATAATTCCTTCCCCTACTTCCTGCTGCTTCCCGATGTATGTAGCTCAATGTTAAATATTGTGCCCTTGTTTGATATTATTTTATTTTTTAATTTATTTAACATTTGTTAACCATGAAAGCCCAACTTTGGGACATAGTCAATTTTCAACAGAGGCACGGGGAGAAATGCTCCAGACGCAAGTCTTTGTAAGGTGGGAGGGAACAGGAACACTCAGAGGAAACCCATACGAGTGCATGGAGGACATGCAGACTCCTTACAGAAGGCACTCCAGCCGAGAATCAAACTGGAGAAACTCTTGCTGTGAAGTGACACTATTGCTGCACCATTGCGCTATCCATTATACAGAATTAGAATATTGTTTATGTAGCATAAAATTGTGTTCCTAGAGTATAGTTTAATTTATACAGCTCCCAGATGGATAGATAATAGTTTAGTACAAATATTCAGTATGAGGTAAAATATGAACAGAAGACCACAAACTGAAATGTAAAAACAGCACAGCAAAGCTGGAGACGACAGTGAATGTCAAACCAGCTGAGAATACAGCAGGAGAAGGCTTCAATAAATCCAAATTGAAAACAGCATCAAATAAATCCAGTTACATTAAGCGCTTTCGTCTCTCTAGTCAGAGACGTCATCAGAAAACATTCTCAATTAAAAAACAGTAGTTTAAATACACAAGCACCCCCCCCCCCAATTTACATCATGAACCAATTATATGTACCTAATAAGCATATTAAGATTTAAAAATATCTATCTAAAGTATATATATGTATATAAATACAACAAAAATAAATAAAATATATAAAATATTAAACACATTTCATGCATTCATAAAAAATCACCTTTCCACTGTTTTTAGTTTAAAAAAACTAGAAAGAGAAAAAGAATCATTAAGCCCTGGCCATTGCATTAGTTCATAGGTTTATACTAGGCTATCTGCCCTAAGGCATTTATAAGCCTAGCCCAGAGTTTTGTGGCTTACGCCACCCCTTATGTTAAAAAATACTGTGCCCATTAGTTTGTTGTGCCTCTGTCCAGCAGTGACACAGAGATGTTTCCCGGGGTAAACCTACGATCTCCCATCCACCGGTCAAGATTTCTCTTGAACAGAGCCAGCGAGGTGCTCTGCCTCACATGGACCGGGATTTTATTCCACAACATAGGGAGTCTCTGGGTGACAAATCTATCCCTCCAGCATGTCCTATTTATATCCGTGCTAAGGTTTAAGTTGCTTGCTCTAGTGGATCTGGTAGATTTGGATTTTTTGAGGTGGAGCATGTCCATTAATTCTGGGTTGGACATGGCCTTGTATGTCAGGCACAGGTCACCTCTGAGCAGACTGTATGCGACTGAATAGAGCTGGAGTTTCTTCAGTCTGGCAGCATATGACAGATTTTGGAGTCCCTTTATCCTTTTGGTGAGGAACTTTTGGGGTGTCTCCAATTGCTGCAGGTGTTGGGTGAGATACATCCCGAATGGGGCATTGTACTCGATCATTGGTCTGATAAGTGAAGAGTACAGGGGAACAATGACCTCACTTGATCTGGATGTGAATCCCTTCATGATCAGGTGGGCAATGTAGAAGGTTTTTCTAACCACTTTAGTAATGTGAGTGTCAAAAGAAAGGCCACTGTCAACCTTGGGTCCCCAGATCCCTGATAACCTCTTCTGTGCTTAGTGGATTGCCACCTATATGGTAGCTTGGGGTTACCTTGTTTTTCCCGAAGGGTATGACTATACATTTTTTGGCATTTAACTTCAGGCCATGGCTCTGGCACCAGCTATCAGTTTCCGTGAGACCCCTCTGAAGGATATCTGTGTCCGATGTACTTTCCACTATGACTCCCAGTTTGCAGTCATCTGCAAACTTTGTCAGCCATAGTCCTCCTATGTTTGCCTGTACTTCTGAGAAGTAGATGCCGAACAACAGGGGGCCAAGGACTGAGCCCTGTGGGACACCACTTGTGACCGGCTTGGAGTCTGACATGGCACCAGCTACTCTAACCCTGTGGATTCTGTCCTTTAGATAGTTTGCAACCCATCTTGTGACATATGGGTTTACATTTAAGCTGGTAAGTTTCTCTATAATACCCGAGTGGGGTATTGTGTCAAAGCTTTGCAAGGTCAAGGTAGGCTGTATGGACTGCCTTTCCCTCATCAGTGGCCTTGGTGACTGTTTCGAAGAAGTCGACCAAGTTCAAAAGGCATGATCTGCCCTTGACAAAGCCAAACTGGGTCGGGTCCAATGTCTGCAAGTCCCCTATGTCTTTGTTTATGAGTTCCATTATGATCCTCTCCATAGCTTTGCAGACCAGGCTTGTTAAGCTTATGGGGCGGTAATTACCAGGGTCCGTAGAGGCACCACCTTTGTGGAGTGGGACCACAGTTGCCGTACGCCACTCCTTGGGCACGTATCCTGTGGTAAGGCTAAGATTAAACAGCTGCCTTATGTGCGGGTTTAGTTCCTCATTGAGTTCATGTAGCACACAGCCGGGGACACCATCCGGTCCCATTGATGCTGCGTTTTTAGCTTTAGAGAGAGCAGCTTTCACCTGCGCATTGGAGATGTCTGGGAGCCTGCACTCCGCTGGGATAGTTATCTCTCCTTTTGGGGGGGAGAGGGGGGTGAAATTTGCACTGAACCTGCCTGCCAGTATGTTGGCAATGTCTGTGGCTTCAGTGATTTTTTTATCATTTTGGACTAATTCTGAGCATATCTGGGAGTTTCCACCCAGGTTTCTAACATAGCTGAAGAAGGCCTTATGATTGTCTTTTGAATCTATGGCAATTTTTCTCTCAAAGTTGGCCTTGGATGATTTTATGAGTGCTCATATTTTTTTACTAATAATGATCAAAGGTGTCTTCTCTTTTATGGATTTTGCTCTATCATGTAACAGCTTTCTCCTCTTATTGTAAAGTTTGTTTATGGCTGGGGTCCACCAGACTGGACGTTTGCCCTTGGTGGAAAGAGTCTTGGTTTTTATTAGGGATTGCCTGATCCATGCAGTCCTGGAGGTGTTCGTAGAAGGCATTTGTAAGGGCTTCCGCAGCTTGGGTTGTGGTTTCCACTGGTTCGGGGGCCTTGAAGGATACCGGACCAGTCTTGAGTAGTGTGAAGTTTGCTTTAGAGAAGTTCTTCACTGTGGTCTTTTTTTGTTTGGGGTGGGGGCGGGATGTGGATATCCAGTGAGATTAGTTTATGCTCTGATCTCACCAATGAGGGATATACTTCCGGTGTGGAGCATTTTGTCCCCATGTTTGTGATGATGAGATCTAGTATATTTTCTCCTCTTGTGGGAACGGTGACTAGTTGTTCCATGGCATTTGAATTTATGAACTCCAGGAACCTTTGGGCTAGAAAGTTTGGGCTTGAGTAATGTTCCCAGTCTATATTCGGGTAGTTGAAGTCACCCAATATAATGGTGTTTGTAGATACATTTATACCCTCCAGTGTCTTCAGGAAGGCTGTGTGGGGTTCCTGAGTTTGAGAGGGTGGCCTGTAGCATGCTACAAATTGTAGAGCAGTTTTGCCTATGGTTAATTGCATCTGGATGGTTTCCGATGCTTCGTGTGTTGCCACCAACCTGGAGGTGTGGGTATCCTTGATGAATATGGATACACCCCCTCCTTTTGTGGTGTGGTTCGGGTTTTGGGGCCGGAACGCATGATATGAGGTAAAACCTGATAGTACCGGGGTGCTCCCAGGAGCCTTGAACCAGGTTTCAGTCACAGCACAGACATCGATGATGTCCTTCAAGGATGCATCTGCAGTCCTAACAAATGTGTTGTCCTGGACTCAGGCAGCCCTTCGGTCGGCCAGATTCCAAAGTCTGGGTCTGGCCTCGGCTGGTGTCGCACTTCACCCGACGTCATAGCTGCAGTTCTTCAGGTATAAAGGCATCAGCTGACACCATTTTCCTCAGTCTTTCTTGCCGCGTGGCGCCCGAAGCAGAAGCTGTTCGCAAGTGCCGGTCGGTCAGATCCAGAGATTACTACTACCGAAGACTTCTAAAAAGCTAAGTACCCCATTGGGGACTCTTTCTTGCCTCAGCCGATGTCAGAAAAAGTGAATAACTGTTTAACTTGTGGGGAACAAATACCTCATAAAGACTTCCACTCTTACTGCCTACCTTGTTTAGGCCCAGACCACGACGTAGCAGCTTGTTTAGCCTGTGCTTCTTTCAACCGACGGACGCTTAGACGTCGGTCGGAGTTTGCCGAGGAGTTTTTCGGCTCCGCTTTTGCTTATATCATGCCGTCGGAGACTCCGACTTCACATTTAGCTAAAAAGCATAAGGCTGAAACTGAGTCTGCGGTTCTTCCTTCAGCCGAAATCATGCCTCCTACTACCGAGGCCTCTTCCAGCATGGCTGAATCTGCTACTGAAATTCCTGCTCTTACAGTTTCTCAGGATTTATCAGATACTATTCCCCTAGATGTATCTACTCCTGCACGTGGAGCTGCTAGGCCCCCTGCATCCATGTCAATTAAGGCCTTTGCCAGGGCTAAAGCAGCTAAATCTCCCAAGGCCGTGCCTACTAAAGCCCCCTCTCACAGGCCTAGCTCTAGTACTCAAATGCTTAGTCTAGCAGAGGATCTCATTTCTTTGATCAGGGGGTCCCAGTCTCACCCTGATAGGGCCTCTCAACCCCCTCCAGAGAAGAGGCCTAGAGCAGAATCCCCTGAGCCAGTTTCTACTGATTACTCCTCAGATGAATCAGAAAATACAAACCCTCCTGAGGGCCCTTATTCTCCATATGAGGACTCTGATGCAGAAGACTCCATTCCTTCTGCCTCTCCTCCTGAGGAATTTTCCTTTGGGGAAACCTTACATGCTATGAGGGAACAATTTCAATGGCAGGGTCAGGATTTCTCAGACTCTAGGAAAAGGCTTAGAACTTTTTTGCATTTGCCACAGCATAGGCCTTTAGCCATTCCTCCAGTTCTTACAGTTGTGGATGATGCATTTAATGATGCTTGTACTGCTCCTGATTCACTCCCTCCAGCCTCTGCTAAGCCCGACAGATACTACAGGGTTCCGGACACACATAATCTCTTGTATAAGGCTCCTTTTGCAGATCCTGAAACTATTTCACAGGGCCCCAAAGCTGTAGCAGCTACCTCTGCCAAAAACCCACTCCCCTCTGAAAGGGAATCTAGGGCCTTGGAGAGATGGGGTAAAAAAGTTTATACTTCTGCAACTCATTCGGCTAGGGCCTTAAACTGTCAATTCCACATGATTCAGTATCAGGAATTTATGTTAGATCAGTTATCTAAAAAGCTGTCCTCACCTGAACCTTTAGACCGAAAGTCACTTCAGGAATTGGTACATAACACACAGCAGGTCAGTAATCATTCCTTAAAATGCGGCTATGATGCACTGGAGGCCTCCTTTAGATCAGCTATGACTGGTACAGTGATCAGAAGGCATGCATGGTTTAAAGAGCAGTCCTTACCAGACCATGTAAAATCAAAGCTCCTAGATGCTCCCATGGATAAACACAATTTGTTTGGCTCTCCTGCACAGCAAGTGCTTAAGAAGGTGGAAGAGAAAGCAAAATCTGTCCAGACAGTCAAGGATTTCTTACAGGTCCACCCTCCAAGGTTTAGTAGGAACTGGCCTTCCAAGAATTGGTCCTTTCCAGACACCAACAGAGCACAGAGAGGCAGGAATAGGCGCACAAGAGGCAGAGGTCAATCCAGAGGTGCCTACAGAGGACGTCAGTGGCAGCCTAACAACCAGCGAAGTACTGCTGCAGACCCGGCCACTACCACTTCCACAGGACAATCACAGTGACTTGGCTCTGAAGCCGCCTACCAGGGAACAACTAGAAGCACCCTTAGGCGGGAAGCTAGTCTTATTTTCAGTAAACTGGCATTACATTACAGGAGACAAATGGATTTTACAGACAATAGACAAAGGTTACAGGTTTCACTTCCATACTCTACCAAGGAAGAGAGGAATGCCAAACCTACCTCCAAATCAAATGGCAAACGCTCTACAACAAATAGACAACTTAAAAAGGATGAGAGCTATAGAAAAGGTACCATCTATGGAACAAGGGCAAGGATTTTACTCCAGACTTTTCCTGGTGCCAAGGAAGGAAAATCAATGGAGACCTATTCTAGACCTGTCCGCACTGAACACATACCTCATTGTCCCAAAATTCAAAATGCTGACTCTACAGCAGCTTCTTCCCATGCTGGGCAAGGAGTCTTGGCTGGTAACTCTGGATCTCAAGGAGGCATACCTGCACGTCCCCATACGACCAAATTGCAGAAGATACCTCAGATTTCTTGCAGGATCAGAGCATTATCAATTCTCAGCATTGCCTTTTGGCTTATCTACTGCGCCCAGAGTATTCACAAAATGCCTGGCATCAGTAATTGCTTATTGCAGGCTTCAGGGAATTCAAATTTACCCTTACCTGGACGACTGCCTGTTACAAGCGGACAACAAAAACAAATTAACAAAAGTCTTGAAAAGGGTCATTCATCTACTGCAAGCCTTGGGATACACAGTCAATATAAAAAAGTCAAGGCTGTTGCCATCCCAAAAGATAACTTTCTTGGGTGCAGAACTGGACACATCAAATCAAATGGCATCCCTCACAGCAGAAAAACAAAGGCACCTTCCACTCTACTTCATGGCATTAACAAAGCAGAACCAGCTTACAGTAAGGAAAGTCCTGCAAGCCCTTGGTTACATGGCATCCTGCATAATTTTGATCCTACATGCCAGACTGCATATGAGGAAGTTGCAATGGTACCTCAGGAATTTATGGTCTCAGCACAAGCACAGCCTAGAAACCCAAATTCCAATAATTCCATGCCTGAAGCAAGAATTCCGATGGTGGGCTCAGGCCTGTCAATTGAACAAAGGACTGCCCTTCCACAGCCCTCAACCAAGCCAGACTATCACCACAGACGCCTCAGACCTTGGTTGGGGGGGCACACATGCTGGACAAGTGCATACAAGGCTTATGGACTCAAGACCAGCTAAACTTACACATAAACCAAAAAGAGATGCTGGCAGTAAAACTGGCAATTCAGGCATTCAGACCGTTTCTCCAACAGGGACAACTGCTGATAAGGACGGACAACACCACAGTTATGTGGTATATCAACAAACAGGGAGGCACACATTCATATCCTCTATGCCGGATGGCAATGGATCTCTGGAATGTGGCCCTAAGCCTCAACATACAGCTCAAGGCAATATTTGTGCCAGGGAAAGAAAACATACTAGCAGACATCTTAAGCAGGACTACCACGGATGCCCACGAATGGATGCTGCATCCAGACATCTTCAAATCCATCACAAGGAAATGGGGACTACCAGAAATAGACCTATTCGCATCCCCACACAATCACCAATTGAAAAAATTCTGCACAAGGACATACCACCCACTTGCTTGGAAGGTGGACTCCCTATCTTTCAGTTGGGAAAACCTGACAGCATATGCATTCCCACCTCTTCCTTTGATGCACAAGGTGCTATTGAAGATCAAAGAAGACCACCCAAGGATCATCCTGGTAGCTCCAGACTGGCCGAGGCAGCACTGGTACCCACTACTGAGGAGTATGTCTCGGGAACTCGCATGGCCTCTACCCCAGGTTCCTTTACTGCTAACACAGAACAGCTTCTAAACCCTGCATCCGAACCTGAAAACGCTGCAGCTAGCTGCTTGGAGCATTGCATAAGACAAAATAACCCAGATTTATCTCAAAAGGTTAAAGACATTATCTTGGAAGCTCGCAGACCCTCAACAAGAAAAACTTACTCAGCGAAATGGAAAAGATATCTCTTTTGGAGTGCAGCAAAAGGGCAAAATGTAGCACTGGTAAACATAGCTAACATCCTGGAATACTTAGCAGAGCTTTTCCACAATGGCCTGTCTTACTCTTCCATTAAGATTCATGCGTCAGCTATTTCAGCAGAATACAACATGGATCCTCCAGTCTTCTCTCATCCTCTACTCAGGCAGTTTGAGAGGAATCAAAAATGTAAAGCCACCAAGGAAGCCACCATTGCCTACATGGGACTTGAACTTTGTGCTAGAAAAGTTGACACTTCCCCCTTTTGAACCAGCAGCAACAGCAGAATTACAGTACTTATCATGGAAAACTGCTTTCCTGCTTGCAATCACTTCAGCAAGAAGGGTTTCTGAATTACAGGCATTAATGGCAGTGCAACCCTTCCTTATCTTCCATCAGGATAGAGTGTCCATGAGAACTAATCCTACCTTTATGCCAAAGGTGGTCTCCAGGGTATCTTTAAACCAAGCAATCCACCTACCTACATTCTTCCCCAACCCACAGAACAGGGGAGAAAGACTGCTGCATACCTTGGATGTGCATAGGCAATTGCGCTACTACCTGGACTGAACCAAGAACAATAGAAAAACTGACCAGCTTCTGGTAGCATATGCCACAGGAATGGAAGGAAAAGCAATTTCAAAACAGACAATCTCAAAATGGATAGGAAATTGCATTAGATTTTGTTATTCTTATCATGGAAAGGCAACTCCAGAGAATATCAGACCTCACTCCACAAGGGCTACAGCCACTACTACAGCTTTTTTATGAGGAGTGGCTACAAAAGACATTTTAGAGGCTGCTACTTGGAGCTCCGTGCATACATTTGCCAAGCATTATAATCTACCCTTATACTCCAGATCCCGAGCAGGTTTTGCCACTGCTGTTTTGCAAGGGATCTTAACTACACCATAATCTTGTTAGGGCCTCCTCCCCCAGTTTGGCTATGGTATTCTACCCATTTGTTAGGACTGCAGATGCATCCTTGAAGGACATAGCACAGTTTTGTACCTACCATAAATGTAGATGTCTGAGAGGTATGCATCTGCAGTCAGGATTACCCACCCTCCTTCCCCTCTGTGGTACTCCTAGGGTATTTGCCCATCTTGTAGCTAGCTGGGGGAATCTATTATGGTGTATTTGTTTGTATATATGTATATACATGTTTATTTCTATTTGCTCTCTGTTTGGAAACATTTGCATTTATCCAAATTTAGCCTTCCTAGAGGGCATCTGGCATCTGGGGCAAGAAACACTGAGGAAAATGGTGTCGGCTGATGCCTTTATACCCGAAGAACTGCAGCTATGACGTCGGGTGAAGTGCGACACCAGCCGAGGCCAGACCCAGACTTTGGAATCCGGCCGACCGAAGGGCTGCCTGAGGCCAGGACAACCCATTTGTTAGGACTGCAGATGCATACCTCTCGGACATCTACATTTATGGTAGGTACAAAACTGTACTTTCCCCATACTGAGAAGGGCCTCGAGTGCGTGCATTTTGAGATTTAGACTTCTGGCATTGAGTAGCATTACCCTTAGTTTCTTCCCATTTTTGTTTTATAGGGTGGTAGGTTTAGAATTTGAGCCTTGCCTAAAAAAGGCACTATGGGGGTGGCAAGAGCCTTAGCCAATATCCGGAATCCCAGGGGTGACAGGTGCAAGCCGTCCCTTGCGAAGCAGCGTGGCTTGTCAAGCACGTCATCCCAGGCAGACAGACACTGGATCCCCTTTGAATGACACCAGAAATTAAGCCAATTGTTAAAGCTGATCATCTTGTCTCTATGTTGTGGCATCATTCTTGGTGAAGGAAGGATGCTGCTCAGGGTCAGGGTCATACCTGCCTGGGCTACATAATCAGAGAGCTCCTCTATGTCTCTTTTCATGTAGTCCAGGGAGGTACGTCTCAGGTCGTTCACACCAGCATGGACAATGACTGTGTCATATTTGTACTTGCTGTGGAGTGACCCGAGTGTTTGTGTTATGTGCCGGATTCTAGCGCCCGATAGGCAGCTTACTGTGACCCTCTCCTTGTTCAGCCTGGTGAGTGGGACGTCAGTGTGTCTGACTATGGAGTCACCTATGACAAGTATGTTTGGTGTTGTATTTGGCCTTAAGGGCTGTGACTGCTCTGCACACTGATTTTGTGGTTTATGTGTTGCCTGTGGTGTGTCATGAGGTGGCGGTTGCTTGGGTGTCTGCTTTGGAGGCCTCTGCTGTTTAGGTAAATTTTTGCTCAGAGCCTCTGAGTATGTCTTTGTGTGTTTGTGTTTGATTCATTGTTGTGATAGCTTTAAGTGAGACTGGTTTTGTGGTGTGTGTAGTAGCCTTCTCCTCCTGTCTGGTCTTGCCAGTCCTGAGTTGAGAGAGCTCAGCCTCCAGTTTGGCTAACTAGCTGCATCTCTCGCAAGTATTTGTGTTATGTGGGAGGAGGAGAGGGTTGTCTGTGTACATGAGGCAATTGTAACATTGCCTCAATATTCCCAGATTCACCAACTGGACAGGAGAGGACGCCAGCATCTGGCCCTTCGACATGCTAGAGAAATTAAGAAGTTAGGGGTGTAACTGAATAAGAGAGGACTTAGTAAGGAAGCGGGTACTCCTTTGGGGGGGGGGGGTTCACTAGTGAGGGACTTTGTGTAATACAGAAGTGCTAAGCCTGAAAAGAAGATGCTTTTTAGACAAGTGCTGAGCTTTTTTTTTTTTTTTGGAGAAAAAACAAAAACAGCTTTTTAGGAACAAGTGTTGCGCTTTTTAGTTAAGGGATATACTGTTTAGATTACTAGTAAAGCAGTTCTAAGGGAAAAAATGAAGAACAGACTTTATGGAGCCAGAAAAAGTTTAACCTTGTTAAACTGGCACTGCCCGATCTGCTCTAGTGGCAACTCCGCGCTAAAGCGTGCTTGATAGCAGGGGCTGGAAAGAGCCAGGAATTGACCCAATACGGCCAATAAAACTACAGTTTCAAGTCAGTAACCACTCCCACGGGGGGCAGGGAAGCTGCTCAATGTTTTTCACTGCCACTGATCAACAGAGAGACTTTCCTTTAGCCCAAGCAAAAATGGCCTCACAGAAACTTACAAACAGTTCAAGAACAGCAAGCCTGTAACTGAACTTTTTTAAATCTCAGAAAAGTGGGGAAAAAGCAAGATTTTTTTTGTTTGTTTGTTTTTTCAGAGATAGCAGAGGTTCACAAGTAATATCAAGTTATAACAGTGCAGTAAATGACCCCACACAAGAGTGCTAGGTCAAAGACAGAAAATATGCAAGTTTTGAGAAAAAACGATTTTAAAATTAAGTGCAAACAGTAAATTCAGTAAACAGCTTTTGGTTGTGCTCTAAATACAGCTACTAATGCAGAAATCAAGTTTAACAAGCCAGAAAATGCTCAAACTAGGCAACTATGCAGAAAAACTTAGCAAATAAACAGAGAAAAAATACTTAAAATCTCAAAAGTGGCTCCCTTCTTCTCTCAGCGTTTTCTCCTCTTGGTGGGTGCTTCACCAACAGCCAACAAGCCTGAAAAGACCTTTAATTGCCAGATGGCTTCTTTTTTCTCGAGCATTAATACCCATGGGCCCCCTCTCCTATTAGGACTATGGCTGTCAATAACAGAAAAAATAAAAGAATGGTCATTGCACTCCAAACAGTGCTTCGCCAGGGCATTTTTTTCATTTTTATTTCTAATTTCCCCTAAATGCTCATACATACATCTTTTAAGCCTTCTCTCCATTTTCCCTATATAGAGACATGGGCATTTTTTGAAAAAAGCTCAATAAACCACCTTGTCAGTTTCACAAGTATATCCCTTACCTAAGCTTAACATACACATTATTAACTTTAAAAGCACACACTTCCAAATTATAATAGTAGTGGCACCAGCCACATTTTTTCATACAACCATTAATAGGTTCTGTAGGTGTAACTTACAACATATTTTTGAGGCCTTTACCCTTTCTATAAACAATAATGTTTTTTTCTCCAATAACTTGTCTTGTCACGTCAAACACTGATTTAGAGGAATCAGAAGAGTTCCCTAGATCCCCCTCTGAGGATGTCTCCTTTTCTGACATCGTAGATATCCTTAGAAGGGTGATTGGAAGACCTCTGACCCTACTGAGGATGAATCCGTGTATGTTGAGGCCTTTGGTTCCTGACCTTCCACCTCCTGGGTGACACCGCCTTATGACCAACTCTTGGGAGTCATATCGCGGAAAGACTGGACCTCTCCAGATTCAGTGGAGCTCATCCTGAGGAGGCCAAATAAGTTCATGACAGCACCTGAGGACAAGACAAGGGAGTTCCCGTTGATGCTATGGTGGTAGCAGTGGCCACCAAGAAGGAGCTATCCAAGACATCTTCGAATATCCATCCTCGTAATAAGGAGTCCAGGATGATGCATAGGTACGGAAAGCGTACCTTTTCTTCAGCGGCATTTACAGTAAGATCGCTGAATTACTTATTTTACTCATCTTCAGAGCGATCTCCTGAAAGAGTTAGGAAACGCCCTCCAGGGTTCAGTAGCTCCGGGTTCCATGGACAAGGTTTCTGTGCAGCTCTCCACCCTTACTTCCATAGCTAACTCCTCCATGAGGCTGATTATCGTATTCGGCAGATGGAGCGAGTAGGGCAGCCGCAGCAGGAATATCCCTCAGGAGACATTCTTGGATGCGTCTTTGTAATTTTACGGAGTCCTTCAAGTCTTACTTCACTAACAATTCCTTTGATGGTTCAGCTCTTTTTGGACCCCAAATGAGAGAGACTTTGACTAGGTGCGAGCAGGAAGGGAAAACCTTATCTGCCGGAGTTAGTTTTTCCTTCCCGTCTAGACCCTATCCCACAGGTAATACAGGAGGGAAAATGTGGTTATGTAAATCCCAAAAAGGTTTCCCTCTGGCACAAGATCAACCCTCCCCTAGAGGCAGAGGGGGAGGATATAATGGAAGATGCTGCCCTTGTGGCTGCAGAGGTCTGCAGTATCAGGGAGACCCAGAAACTTTCTCTGATCGCTCCTTCCATCGCCCCTGAGGGGTTGCCCGACTGTCCGTCTTTGGAGGCAGTCGGAGGTCACCTATCACTGTACCCAAGCACCTGGCTAACCATCTCACAAGATCGTTGGGTACACACCATAATATCCAGATGTTACCTGATCCCCTTTGTTTCCGAACCCCCAACAAACTGGTCTGTACCAGATGTACTGCCCATCCAACTAGGCAATGCAAAAAAAGAGTCATCCAAGAAGTCCCTGCAGAGCAAGTAGGATCCGGAACTTGCTCTCTTTTCTTTTTAGTTCCAAAAAAGACAGAAGACTGGAGATCAATCCTAAATCTCAGCAGGCTCAAGTATGTAAAGAAATCAAAGTTCCGAATGGTCACTCTGCAGTCAATATTTCTCTTTATCGGGAAAGACAATTGGATGTGCTCAATCTATCTCCAGGACGTGTACTACCACATCAAAATGGACAGGCGCTCCAGGAGACACTTATGCTTCCAGCTGAGAGCTAGTCATTTTCAGTTCAGGACACTGCCCTTTGGTCTAACTACAGCCTCCCAGAGTGTTTACCAAATGCATGGCCGTGGTAACTGCTCACCTGACACGTCAAGGATTCCAGGTGTTTCCGTACCTAGACTGGCTCCTCACCACTACCACCAAGCATAAACTCATCAGAACTAGGGACTAGACTCTATCCTTGTGTGCCAGTCTAGGCATCACTGTCAACCTAAAAAAAACATCAGTCTTATCTCCTTCGCAACATATTGTATACTTAGGCTCAGAAATAGACACAACCACCTTGTCAGCAAGGCTAACACCAGGAAGAGTAGAGTCTCTACACAGTCAAGTTAGATCCTTATTAAACAAACAAAAAGTTCAGGCCAGAGTAGTCCAAGTCCTAGGGACTATGGCTTCCACAATCCTTTTAGTTCCTCTTGCTCATCTACACATGAGGATACTTCATTGGCTGTTTGCCCAATGGTCGATGCAAGACCTTCCATTGTCTCACCAGATTTTTATAAGCAAACAGGATTTGACATGGTGGTTGCACACAGAACAACTTCTCCTAGGTCGTCCACTTGTTCCTCCGCAAGAGAAAGCAGTTTTGACCACGGACGCTTCCCAGATAGGGGGGGGGGGGGCATTATCTGGGAATGACAGTCCAAGGTACTTGGCAGAACCACTTGCACATCAATGTTCTGGAGATGAGAGGAGTGCTGTATGCGTTGCAAGCACTTCACAGCTCCCTTCCCACTGGGACAGTTGTGATTCATTCAAACAACATGTCTGTCGTGTGGCACATAAACAAGCAAGGAGGAACCAAATCTTACCCGCCTTGCAGAGAGGCTTTAAGAGTTTGGAAATGGGCGATGGATACTCAACGCTTCCTGATAGCAAAGCACATCCCGGGGAAATCCAACGTAATAGCAGACAAACTCAGCCGAGCAATTCTGATGCCTCACGAGTGGTCCCTGAATCCAAAAGTTGCGAAAGAGATCTTTCACAGATTGGGCCAGCCTTGCTGCGACCTATTCACCACTCACCTGAACACCAAATGCAGCAGCTACTTTGCCCTCATTCTCCATCCGGGGATGTCACCCAGGGATGCTCTAGTGCACGATTGGCCCCCAGGACTTCTTTATGCCTTTCCTCCTTTTCCACTTATCCCAAAGGTAATGCAGAAAGCAAGACAGTTGAGGAGTTCCTTGATCCCCATTGCTCCTTACTGGCCTTGACAAGTTTGGTTTCCCTTCCTGTGGCCCTACCTTTTGGAGGAACCATGGATTGTGGACCCATCTCCAGATCTCCTGATTCATCAGTCGGGACAGTTCCACCTCACCATACACACCCTCAAATTGACAGCATGGCTGCTCCAGTTCCACAAATAGCCAGGTGTATTCCCCTATCCCCTTCGGTCAAACACATTCTAATTTCCTCCCGTAAACCTTCCACTCAAACTATACTCCAGCAAATGGAAAAGGTTGTCATTTTGGGCTACGAACCGGGGCTTAGACTCACATATGGCTCCTATAGAATCTATCTTATCCTTCCTAGCATCAATTTTTCATGAAATAGCGGCAGCCGCTACAGTTAGGGTTCAATTAGTTGCCATTTCCAATTTCCATTTTGGCTTCATGGGAAAATCAATCATGCAGCACTCCTTGTGTAAAAGCCTTCTTAAAAGGAGTTGTTCTTCTCAGGCCTCCTATCAGCCATTAGAACCCTGGGACTTAAACTTAGTCCTCTCATCTTTGATGTCTGCACCCTTTGAGCCATCCTCTTCATCAGACCTAAAATTGTTGTCATGGAAAACACTATTCTTAGTAGCCATAACATCTGCTAGGAGAGTCTCAGAACTGCAAGCTCTAACTATTCGACCTCCTTACATTATTTTTCACAAGGATAGAGTCTCTCTCAGGACAAACCCTTCCTTTCTTCCCAAGGTATGCTCAGAGCACAATCTGAATACTACTATTGAACTACCTGAGTTTTTTCCAAACCACTCTAATAAATCTGAGTATAGACTACACCAGTTAGACGTTCACAGAATTCTCAGATTTTATTTACACAGAACTAAAGAATTCAGAAAATCAGATCAACTATTTGTTTCCTTTTCCGACAAGAAGGGCTTGCCTGTTTCCTAAGGTTACTCTTTCAAAATGGCTTTCGGATTGCATTTCATTTGCTTATCAATCAGCTGGCAAACAATTACCCATCAAAGTTAAAGGTCATTCTACTAGAGCTGTATCTACTTCATGTGCTTTTAGATCTAGGCTCCCAATTGATACTATTTGTGCATCAGCTGCTTGGTCAAGACCACATATTTTTGTCACTCATTACAAATTGGATTTGGCCTCCCAGGGCAGGTCTTCCTTTGGGTCCACTGTGCTGAAGAGTCTCTTCAATTGAGCCACCCGGAATATAGGTGCTAGGGACGCTGTCCCAACCAGCAAGAGTTATGGTGAGATAGGACTACATAACATAAAGAAGTTATAGACTTACCATAACATTCCATGTTTGTAGTCCATCTCGCTTACATTCTTCCGTCCCTCCCTCCAACCCCCTTCCTGTTTTCTGGGGGATCTGGTGGACTACACTGGTGCTGTCTGACCTGGTTCTCTTTTGTTGTCCACCTGGCATGGATTATATTTTCAAAATCCTTTCTGTATATATGCAGCTCTGCTATTTGTCTTACCAAATGTGTACTTAATGCTTTCTTGCAAACTAGATCTGGGGAATTGCCGTGAGGCACCACGGGATAGGGGCTAGCCTCGAGCCAGTAAAAGCTCTCTAGCTTTAGTATCGGTGGAGCCAAATATCGGCTCCGAACTCATCTAGCAAGAATGTAGGTGAGATGGACTACAAACATGGAACGTTATGCTAAGTACATAACGTCTTTATCTGAAGTTGTTAATCTTCTTCCTATTCATCACTGATGGGTTTGGTTCTGAGCCCTCAGAACCGAGTTGGCCTAATACCAAGCTTGTGTGCACCAAAAACTCTCAAGCTAAGCTGCTACACACAATGCCCTTTGCTCAGTTACCTCCGATCTCGTTTGCCATGCAGCCATATAGTAGCGTTTCATCGAGCTCTTCAGCGAAGTGCTTTTTTCAGATATATTTAGTAGTTTTTCTCCTTTTATAACTTGTTCTTGTTGTTCTATATTGCTTCAGCTGTACCCACAGGTATTTCTCTCTTACCACTGTTGGTAATTTCTTGGTATTTCTAACTTTCTACCTTTAAGGTATCTTGTTACCATTGTTGGTGTTTGCTTTCTGTCTCCTTCATTTCCTCTCTTTCCTCTCTCCTTCCCGTGTGTGCGAGTGTGTGTTCTGGGATGTCTGAAAAGAAGGGAACTGCGGGGTTTAAACACTGCTCTACTTGCAGTGGTAAACTGCCAAATGGTGACCTCCATGAAGAATGTGTGTACTGTTTGGGGGTTCCGCATTTGTCAGCGAAACCCCGTGTGGTATCTGTGCTAGTTTCAGTCAGGGGACGCTGAATGAACATCATAACAAACTTATTTTAAAGGGCCTGCCTGCTTCGCCTTTTTCGGAGGCCATTTTTACGACGGAGGTCTCACCCCCTCCTGCTTTGGACAAGAAACGTCCTCAATCAGACCCCTCTTCACTGGCTGGTGACAAAGGTAAGGGTCACAAGCAAAAGGCCCATAAGTCCTCTTCTGAACATCATTCTGCCTCCTCTGTGCAGACTACCACATCGGCTTCGAGATCGGCTCCAATGAAGTTTTCTGAGGTAACCTAGTCGACGCCCACCTCTGCACTGACAATTACGGCACTGCCTAGGGCCTCTGTACTAACCAGTGTATTGACTTCTTTATCTGCACCAACTTCGTCCATTTCGACTCCGAAATCAGTTCCAACAACTACCTCGGAACCGTTCATGTCATCCACTCCTATAGTGACTTCTGCTCTGAGCCCGTTCATGGCTCCAACCTTACCTTTATTACCTTTTGCAAAATTGGAATCGGTGCCATTCTGCAACACACCACGGACCCAATGTAGAACGTTTGCCGGACAAGCCTGCAACCCCTTTTTGGCCTGATCTGACTCCCCCCTCAGGTGCATCGGTGAGATCCACCAGGAGCCTTTCCGAATTGGATGTGGTGCACCTTTTTGATCAGCTGCTGACTGCTAGGGGAATCTCAAATCCGCCTAGACCCTATCCTACTCCTGGCTTTGGGTCTATTTCTCCAGCAACCCCTACTTAATCTCCCTTGGAGACCCCTCTGTTCCAAGGCTCATCTATCCAACTTTGGAGGAATTCCTTCCTCGGCGCTGGCAACAACTCTGTCTGAAGCTCAGAGAATGCTTTGGGTGCCGGTTCCGTCTGAACCCACCCTTCCTCAGTCTTATGCTTGGGGGTTGGAGCCCCTGGTTCTGGTGTCTGTTCTGACTGTTGTCAGCCCAGACTTTGGATCAGAGGGTGACTTCCGCTCCGAGCTTGATTGAGGCTTCGTCCCTGCGGGTGGACTGTCTGGAGCGGGGTGTGACCCCACTTCCGATTTTTTCTTCTTCGGTTCTGGGCTCCCATTTCTCTTTGTGCGGGCCCACTTTCTGGGTGATGGAGTGGGCTCTGGCTGCCAGCAATCCTCCACAGTTGGTTATTCCCCCAGTTCCCTCTGAGTTGCAGCTGTCAAAGGCCACCCCCCAGGACTCCAAGAGCACAAGGCCCAGAAGACCTCTTTCCAGGGCATTTCACCTTCTGAGTCTTCGGATGTTCCAACAGAAGAGCCCCCTCGGAAACGGGTGTGTAAGAGGAAACACACAGACTCCCCAGAGGAGTCCGTCACAGAGGATACTGACTACGATGATGGGGTAGGGTCCCCATGGTCTTCCCTTGATGTCTCCTTCAGGGACATCATGGAAATCTTGAAACAGAGGGGTGACTGGAAGTCCTCAACCCCTTTCTCAGAAGAATCTGTACTCCTGCAGGCCTTTCGCTCTCGGCCCTCTACTTCTTGGGTGCCCCCCCCCCGCCGATGAGTTGGTTAAACTCATCGTGCTATGGGCTTGGAAGAACCCTGACTCCGTTGAGGCCATCCCCAGGAGATCAGACAAAGTGCTGTTTCCTCCAGAGGATCAACCCCATTGGTCCAGAGGCTTGCCAGTGGACGCTATGGTGGTGGCAGCTGCCACGAAAAAGGACCTTGCAGAAGAGAGTCCTGCTGTTCACCCACCCAGCAGTGTGTCCCGGCCAGTGGACAGGTTAGAGAAGCGAGTCTTTGCATCAGCGACCTTCGCGGTTAAGTCTCTGAACTTTCTGGCACATTTTATGAGGCTCCAGAGAGATCTTATCTTTAAACTCTCTGTAATCCTCCCTGGTCAAGTATCAGATGGAGCATGAGATAAAGTTGCTTCCCAACTTGCCACCCTAGAATCCATATCTAATTCATCCATGAGGTTGCTGTCGCATGCAACCGAAGGATCAGTTAGAGCTGCAGGCGTACACATGAGATGTCATGCCTGGATGCACATCGGTGACCTCGCGGACTCCCAAGTCTTTCTTTCGAAATGCCCCTATCGAGCCCTCTTCTCTGTTTGGTACTAAGGTCAAGGATACACTAGCCAGGTGCGAGCAAAATGGGAAGACCTTGTCTGCCATTGGCCTCCGTTTTTCAAAACCTCAGAGTTCCTTCTCCAGGAATCAGAGGAGTGGAAAGATGTGGCACAAGAAGTCTCAAGGTCCTTTCCGAGCCGCACGTGGTGAGGACTCCTCCAGAGGCAGAGGGTGTTCCAATATTGGAAGATGTCCCTTTCGGGGCAGAGGGGGTCCCCAGAACTAGGGCTCCAGGGACGACTCCTTGGGTAGACCATATCAGCGCTCCTGAGGCACTGCTCGATTGCTTTCCTCTGGAAGCAGTCGGGGCACGTTTCTCTTTGCACCAAGCTGCCTGGCTATCCATTACGAACGCTCAGTGGGTGCAGAGAATCATTACCAGAGGCTACCATATTCCACTAATAATCCTATCCAAGACCTCCGAAGTCCCTTCCCGATGATGTTCTTCATGTTTCACTGTTGCAGTCATTACATTTGGGTAATCCTGCTGGCAGGTTGCCCTCAGTTGGCCTGAATTCCTAAGTCCTGGGTCCTGCATCGGCTGCTGTCACCCCTTCCCTGACGTCAGGTCGTCAGGGGTATAAACGATGCAACCGACGCCATTTTCTTTAGTCTTTCTTGCACGGTGCCTGAAGCAGGAGCAGTTTGCAAGGGCCAGTTGGCCGACTCCTGAGATTTTCTTGTTCGAGTTTCAGATCCGAAGTCTTCAATAAAGCTAAGTACCCCGTCGGGGAAACTTTTTTCTTGCTCCAGTCCGATGTCAGAAAAAGTTAATTGTATTTCTTGTGGAAAGCAAATACCTCATAAGGACTTTCATTCTTACTGTATTCCTTGCCCGATCACAATGTTGCTGGTTGTCGGTTTTGTGCTAGATTTAACCAATGCACTATTAAGCGTTGGTATGATTTTCCTTTAAACTATTTTGGACGCCGGTTTAATTATCCAGAAATGTCATTGGATAGCCATCCGACTACCGGAGTTCACAAAAAACGCAAAGAAAAGGAGAGAGATAGACAACTGAGGCCCAAAAACAGACTAAGCTTCTCCTAAGCCAGTTGCCAGTTCAGTGAGGTGCTTTCGCAGCCCCTGACGCTCGCTAATTTAGAGTCGCAGCCCGCTACCGACTCCCACGTGGAGTCGGCCATGCCGCTGGAAACTTAAGGTATTGGAGCCTCGGATACTATTCCTTCAGATTGGTCCGGAGCCGCTGAGCAGGCACTGGCTTCTGAGGGTGTATTCAGACCTAAACATCTTTACATTAAGCCAAACTCAGCTTCAAAGGCAAAGACTAAAGCACCATCTAAAGCAAAGAAATAAATTCAAGAGCCATGTGGACAGGCCTCTATGCCCAAAAAACAGATGCTCAAAATGGCCGAAGACTTAATTACCTTGATCAGGGGTTCCCATTCTCCTCCTGATAAGAGGCCTAGGCAAGAGACTGACTATGAATCTTCAGATCAGGTCTCTATTTCTTCTGATTTCCCTTCTGATCAGGAATATTCTCTTCCCCTATGAGGATTATGATGCTGAAGAATCTATACCTTTAGCTACTCCTCCAGAGGACTATTCTTTTCGGGAAACCTTGCATACCATGAGGGAGCATTTCCACTGGGAGAGCCAAGATTTTTCAGAATCTAAAAAGAGGCTGTGGGATTTCCTTTTACTGCCTCAACACAGGCCACTAGCCATTACACCTGGGTTAGATATTGTAGATAATGTGTTTCTGGAGTCTAGTCTTACCCCTGACTCCTTACCTCCAGCTCCTGTTAAGCCTGACAGATATTACAGGGTTCCTGACTCTCATAAATTCCTTTTTAAAAACCCTGCTGCAGACTCCGAAACTATTTCACAGGGCCCCAGAGGAGTTGAGGCTTCCGCTGCAAAAAACCCTACCCTCTCTGACAGAGATTCTAGGGAACTGGATAGATGGGGATAAAAGGTTTACACATCTGCTACCTTGGCTATAAGGGCCTTAAACTGTCAGTTTCATATGCTCAAATATCAGCAACATGTCATGGCATTGCTTAAACAGAAAATGTTATTAAACTCTGAATGTGCAGAAAACAAGGAAATGCAGGATTTATTGCATGCAGCTGAACAAGTTGGAAAGCATACTTTGCAATGTGGTTTTGATTCTTTGGAGGTCTCCTGCAGGGCCGCAGTTACAGGTCCTGTAATTAGGAGGCATGCTTGGTTAAAGGAACAAAATCTGCCCGATCATGTCAAAGTTAAATTATTAGATGCACCTTTACAGCATGATACTTTGTTTGGTGTTAAGGCAGAGGAGGTGTTAAAGAAAATGCAGGACAAAGCTAAATCTATGCAAACTGTCAAAGATTTTTTACAAGTGCAGCCACCTAGGTTTAGTAGACACTGGCCTACAAAGAATTGGTCCTTTCCTGTGTCAGACAGATCTCAAAGGTGCAGATCCAGATGCCCCAGAGGCAGATCCCAGGCACAAGGTTCCTACAGGTCAAAGCAATGGGGTGCTTCTACCTCCAAAGTTGGAGAAGACAAACTTTTTTCTCCAAATTGGCACATTGTAACCCAGGACAAGTGGGTTCTAAACATTGTGTTTCAAGGGTACAAGTTCCATTTCCATACCCTGCCAAAGGCAAACGGCTGGCCAGATCTGCCAAAAAATCAATGGGCAGAGGCACAAAAACAAGTCTCATCCCTCATGGACATGGGGGCCATTCAACAAGTTCCAGAGCAAGAGCAGGGACAAGGATTTTACTCGACTGTTTCTGGTACCCAGAATGGACAAGACCTGGAGACCAATACTGGACCTATCTATTCTGAACACTTTCCTGGATATACCAAAATTCAAGATGATGACTTTGCAGCAGCTTCTGCCCATGCTGGGCAAGAACGCTTAGCTGGTGACTCTAGACCTAAAAGAGGCATACCTGCATGTCCCAATCAGACAATTATGCAGAAGATACCTCAGATTCAAGGCTGGCTCAATGCATTACCAATTCTTTGCACTACCCTTTGGCTTATCTACTGCGCCCAGGGTCTTTACAAAGTGCCTGGCACCAGTAATTGCATTCTGCAGACAGAGGAATACAGATATATCCTTACTTGGACGATTGTCTAATTCAAGCAGAGAACAAGGACATTCTTCTACAGCATCTGGCATTTGTGAAACGACTTCTAACATGCCTAGGGTACACAGTCAACGAAAAGAAATCAAAGCTAGCACTCTCTCAAGAGATAATATTCCTGGGTGCAAGCTTAAATACAACTGCCCAGATGGCTTATCTCACGCCAGACAAACAAAGGCAACTGACTACCTATTTCAAAATGTTGGCAACAAAGACCCAGTTATCTGCAAGAAGAAGTCTGCAGGCTTTGGGTTTCATGGCATCCCTTCATCCTACTAATTCCATATGCAAGACTGCATATGTGGAAACTTCAATAGTAACTGAAAAGTGTTTGGACTCAACATTGCTACAGCCTGCAGCCTGGAAGCAATGATTACTCTCATTCCCTGCCTACAGCAGGAGTTTCGATGGTGGGCAAAGGCTTGTCACCAAAACAAGGGACAGCCGTTCACATTACCCCCAGCCAGGCAGACACTAACAATAGATGCATCAGATTATGCCTGGGGGGGCCACATGGCAGGAAAATGCATTCAGGACACATGGTCCTCAACCCAAATGCATCTACATATCAATCAAAAAGAGATGCTAGCTGTTCAGAATGCCCTTCAAGGACCTACTTCATCCGGGACAGCTACTGATAGACAGACAACACCACGGTCATGTGGTATATAAACAAGCAGGGAGGCACACATTCCTACCCCCTTTGCAGACTAGCCATGACTTTGTGGGACACAGCATTAACGTACCAAATACATCTGCAGGCACAATTCCTGCCAGGAAGGAAAAATACTCTGGCAGACAAACTAAGCAGAAACCTCATGGATCCCCATGAGTAGCAGCTGGATCCACAAGTCTTCAGCATAACAAGGAAATGGGGATGCCCGGACATAGATCTGTTTGCCTCCCCTCACAACTACCAACTAAAAAGATTCTGCCCAAGGACTTATCACAGACAAGCATGGAAAGTGCACACCCTATCTTTCAGATGGAAAAAACTATCAGTTATGCCTTCCCCTACTGCCTCTCCTCCCCAAGGTACTCCTAAAGGTCAGACAGGAGAAGCCAAAATTAATACTGATTGCTCCAGACTTTCCCTGCCAGTACTTGTTTCCAATCCTAAAGAACTTGTCTCAATGCCCAGCGTGGACATTACTTCAAATACCTCATCTACTGTCCCAGCAAAACAAACCGATCCTGCACAGCCAACTCAGGACTTTAAACCTGGCAGCATGGTGGATAATGTAGTCATACAAAACACACCTCTCAGTAAACCTGTGATGGATGTCATTTTGGAGGCCAGAAGGCCTAGTACTAGAAAATCTTATGCTGGAAAATGTAAGAGATTCTGTGCTTGGAACTAGGCACAAGGAACTGATACAGCTGTGGCAAATATTCCTCAGATTTTGCAATACTTAACTGAGATGCTGGACAAAGGCCTATCCTTTTCATCTATTAAAATGTATGCCTCTGCCATTTCGGCTCATTACAATACAGAGCCACCTATCTTTTCTCATCCCTTATTAAAACAGTACCTCAGAGGAGCCAAAAATTTAAGGTCTCCAAGGAGATCACCAATGCCTGCATGGGACCTCAACTATGTCTTGGAAAAACTCAACCTGCCTCCTTTTGAGTCAGCTGCTACTGCTGATATAAAGTTTTTAACTTGGAAAACAGCTCTGCTCCTAGCAATAACTTCTGCAAGACGAGTTTCAGAGCTACAGGCACTCTTGGCTGTGGAACCTTTTATCATTTTTTGTCCAGACAGGGTCTCTCTGAGGACAAACCCAACATTTATGCCTAAGGTGTGGTGTCCAGCATGGCTCTTAACCAAACTATTCATCTGCCAACTTTTTATCCAAATCCACAGAACAAGGGGGAGCGAATTCTGCATTCTTTGGACGTACACAGACAGTTTAGATTCTACTTGGACAGAACCAAAGTTTTCAGAAAGACAGAGCAATTACTAGTGGCATATGCTGCAGGATCGCAAGGAAAGGCTATCTCAAAGCAGACTATTTCAAAGTGGATAGGCCACTGCATTTGTTTCTGCTACTTACACCATGGCAAGCCAGTGCCTAAGGGCATTAGGCCACATTCAGACCTGCAGCCACTTCAGCAGCCTTTCTCAGGGGAGTACCAACCAAGGACATTTTAGAGACTGCTACTTCAGTGCACACCTTTACAAAGCACTATCATCTGCCACTCTACTCTAAATCCCGGGCAGGCTTTGCCACTGCAGTTCTGCAGGGCTTCATAGCCGCTCCTAATGCTATTTAGCTCCAGCCTCCCATCCATAACTTTGGGACTCTACCCAAATGTAATGACTGCAACAGTGAAACATGAAGAACATAGTACAGTTGTGTACACTTACCATAAATGTAGATGTTCGAGTGTATTCACTGTTGCAGTCCAGGTTACCCACCCGCCATCCCCCTTTTCTTCTGATGGAACCTAGCTTTCCTTCTCTGATTTATACAACCTATGTGGTGTATTTGCTTGTAGATGAAGGTAAAGTTTATACTGGTGCATGTATTTGCATACACACACACACACACACACATATATATATATATACATATATATATTTATGTATATATATATATATATATATATATATATATATATATATATTTGTGTGTGTGTATGTATATATATATATATATATATATATATATATATATATATATATATATATATATATATAAATATATAAATTTTGGCTACCCTTTTAGGGGCCACCTGACATCTGGGGCAAGAAAAACCTAAAGAAAATGGTGTTTGCCACATCTTTTATACCCCTGACGATGGGCAACAGCAGCCGACGCAGGACCCAGTACTTTGGAATTCAGGCCGACTGAGGCCAACCTGCCAGCAGGATTACCCAAATGTAATGACTGCAACAGTGAATACACTCGAACATCTACATTTATGGTAAGTGTACACAGCTGTACTTTCCACCCAGTCAAAGGAAGGAGGCAGCTTCTGAAATACGAAAGCTACTTCAAAAACGAGCCATCCAACAGGTCCCCTCAGATCAGTGCAGATCAGGGTTCTACTCAAGATTCTTTTTGGTGCCAAAGAAAAGAAGGTGACTGGAGGCCCATTCTGGATCTCAGTCAGTTAAACAAATCAGTAGTTCAGACCAAATTCCGCATGGTCACGATTCAATCCATCCTCCCCTTTCTGTGGGAGGGTGTGTGGATGTGCTCATTAGATCTCCGGGATGCGTATTACCATATCAAGATGGACAAGTGCTCCAGGAGCCTCCTTCGCTTCCGGTTTTGAGCCAATCACTATCAATTCAGAGCCTTGCCTATTGGTCTCTCGACGGCCCCCAGAGTGTTCATGAAATGTCTTGCAGTGGTAATAGCTCATGTGAGACTTCGGAGATTCCAGGTGTCTCCATATCTAGATGATTAGCTCCTCTCCGCCCCCACCAAGCGTCTTCTGGTCAGGTTCCTCCACTACGCATTGGCTCTAGTGGAGTCATTAGGCATCACCATACACTGGGAGAAATCAAACATTCAACCATCACAACAACTGGAATTCGTAGGGGCAGTTTTCAAAACGCAGTCAAGACTAATCTCACTTCCTCTCCTTCAGAGACTCAGGGCACAAGTTCAGGTGCTACTCTGTCAAAGAAAGGTATCTGCAAGGGAGATTCTTCAAGCCTTGGGATCTATGGCTGCAGCCATCTCCATAGTCCCCTTAGCCAGACTACACATGAGATTACTAAAATGGCTCCTTCAGGCCAAGTGGACAGCCAGTCTTCACCCCCTGAGCTCAAAGATCCTCATCACCAAAATTTGCAAGCAAGATCTCCTCTGGTGGATGAGTACAGATGAAAATCTTTGGTGTCCTTCCTTCCAGGTTCCACAGCCCAGCGCCACGGTGACCACAGATGCTTCCCTGATGGAGTGGGGGGGGGCCACTTCTAGGGACAGTCTGTCCAAGGCACATGGTCAGATGTAGAGGTTGATTTGCATATCAACGTCCTGGAGTTGAGCGGTGCTGTTGGCATTGCAAGCTTTTCATCCACTTCCGTACGGAACGATTGCTGTCCAGTCGGACAACATGTCTGTGGTCTGGTACATAAACAGGGAGGGACCAAGTCTTACCCCCTTTGTTGCGAAGCCATGAGAATATGGCAGTGGGCGATAGCTTCCAACCACTTCCTGATTGCAACGCATATCCCTGGGAGCTCCAACGTGATTGCGGACAGACTGAGCAGATGCATCCTTCATCCTCATGAGTGGTCTCTCAACCCGGGTGTGGTGACAAACTTTCAGCCGCTGGGGTCAGCCATGCTGCGACCTTTTTGCCCCCCCTTCAAATACAAAATGCAGCAGCTAACTTTGCCCTCTCTCCCCCTCTCTGGGAGTCAATGAGAGACGCTCTAGTTCACGATTGGCCCATGGGTCTTCTTTATGCTTACCCTCCGATTCCTTTGATTCCCTTTGTTCTACGGAAGGCTATTCGTTTGAGAAGCAAAGTGATCCTCATCGCTCCATTCTGCCCTCAAGTGTGGTTTCCCTTCCTTCGACTTCATGTGTTCAACCTCCTTGGATCCTTGACACTCGTCAGGACCTAATTTATTACCCATAAGGGCTGACTCATCCGAATCTGTCCACCCTTATGCTGACAGCTTGGTTTCTCTACTTCCGTTAGTTGCCAGGCAGGAAACCCTTTCTTCATCTGTCCGGGATATTATTTTGGCTTCTCATAAACCATCCACCAGAAAACTTTACAGGGATAAATGGAAAAGATTCTCTATTTGGTCATGTAATCAGGAGCTAGACCCATTCTCAGGCCCCGTAGCTACTATTCTTCATTATTTGGCTGAGCTGTTCGACAAAGGGCCCTCTGCTTCTACCATTCAAGTCCATTTAGCAACTATTTCCAACTTCAATAACTAGTCTGATGGAGTACCACTTATCTCCTCTCGTCTTTGCAAGACCTTCTTCAAGGGTATTTTTCACAGCAGGCCTCCCATCAGACAGCCGATGGAGGCATGGAATTTGTTATGGGTTCTGCAGGCTCTCTCCCTGCCACCATTTGAGCCGGCTGCCACCTGTGATCTAAAATACTTATCATGGAAATCCTTATTCCTGGTGGCTATAACTTCAGCAAGACGAATTTCTGAATTGCAAGCATTATGCATCAAGAGCCCTTATCTGATCTTTCATAAGGGCAGAGTATCATTTTGAACTAACCCATCTTTTCTCCCCAAAGTGGTTTCTGACTTTTCAATTAATCAGTCTGTCGAACTCCGTGTTTTTCCCAAATTACTCTGACAAGGGAGAATACTGCCTTCATTCCCTGGATGTTCATAGACAACTGCGCTTTTATCTGGACAGAACTAAATCATTTCGCAAGTCAGACCAGCATTTCATTTCCTTAGCAGGCCCTAGAATGGGAGGTGCAGTATCAAAGGTTACTTTGTTTAAATGTCTCAGGGATTGCATTGCCTTCACATGTTCACTTATGGAGGGATCTAAGCCTGGCCAAATCAAAGCTCACTCAATTAGAGCTATTGCAGCATCTGTTGCCTTCCACTCTAGGGCCTCCATAGATGACATTTGTGCAGCTGCCATTTGGGCTACGCCCCACACTTATCAAGCATTACAAATTGGATCTGATCTCCAGGGGAAGAGCGGCCTTTGGTACAATGGTTCTCAGGAATGTTCTTCCATAAGGGCCACCCGGGTTCTCCAAGTAGCTGGGGACTCTGTCCCATCACTGATGAATAGGAAGAATATTAACTTCAGATAAAGAAGTTATGTCTTACCATAGCATTCCATCTGAATTGATCTTCTTCCAGTCATCACGCCCTCCCACCGACCCCCTCCTGAGGTTCCTGGTGATTCTTCTGGGTCTTTGTGGTGTATTAGGGTTTCCGCGCAGAGATGTCCTCTGACTTATTCTTTCTCTATATGTTGCATGCAAACTCGATCTGAGGTAACCGAGCAAAGGGCATTGTGGGTAGTAGCTTAGCTTGAGAGTTTTTGGTGCATGCAAGCTTGTTATTAGGCCGACTCGGTGCCAAACCCATCAGTGATGACCGGAAGAAGATCAACAACTCAGATGGAACGTTGTGGTAAGACCTAACTTCTTTTTTTTGTAATTGAGAGTGTTTTCTGATGAAGTCTGTGACTAGATAGAGATGAAATCGCTTAATGCAATTGGATTTATTTGATACTGTTTTCAATTTGGATTTATTAAAGCCTTCGCCTGCTGCATTCTCGGCTGGTTTGACATTCACTGTGGTCTGCAGCCCTGCTGTGCCGTTTTTACATGCAGTAAAATATGTTGACTAGTCTGTGTTCCCCAATTGAAAGAAATGGTTTTATTTCTGCTCATGTTACTATATTACTGTTAATCATTGTGTAACCAACTTGTTATATTACTTTCTTTTTTCTTGTGGTTGTAAACCCTGGTCTGAGCCTGAAGATGTTCCACTGGTGGTATTGCTCTATCCCTGTCAACAAATATGTAAGAAAAATAAAGAAAATTGAGAACAGCATTGTCATAAAAATATATAGTTGCAACCAGGGATTAATTCTTGCAACAGAGAATATTAAGATACTTTCATATGAAATTGAATATCTGTGAAATGTTCTACATTATTAGGGTGGTGTTAATGAATGACAGCCTAAGCCTCAAGTTGATTTCTTCTCATCCAGTATTTGGTAATAAAGAATTAGAGCCAGCCTGATATAATACATAGTTAAAATTTTTCTGATGAATGAATCTGAATTGGAATAACAAATAGACAATGATCCCATTTACATTATTTTTTCGTGTAATAAATCCTCTAATAAAAAAAACTCCATTCTGGTTGAACAGAATTACAAATCCAGAAGCTATTTAGCAGGTCACCAATAGAATGTAATTTACGCATGGTTGTTAATTTGTAGGGAGTTGGAGACATGATGCCGCAGTATAAATTTAAGTATACATTTGGAACGTGTAAAACAGTTGCATGCATTTTCTCAAATAAGGAACAAGTCTGATTTTTCATCAGTCTTGAGTTATGAGAGTCTGTATTGAGAAACATATTTTTGAGTAGTATGTTGAATTTATGATTATACAAGAAAAGATGCAACAGTATGTTGTTTTAGAGGGATTGAATAAGTAGATTAGATGTCCTTCTGTATTACTGTTGCAGTGTTTTTTACTTTGGGGGTCTCCTTCCAAGGATAGCCCAATGTCTGGCCAGTATGCCAAAGCCTTTAGATCTTGTATGCCTCGTACATCACGTGTATACCTCCCTGTTCAGGACTTGGGGCATAAAGGTGATTTACGAATGCGGTTACCCAGAACTTCTTATCTATCAGTCCAAACGCCATCATCGGTTTGAACACCCTTTGCTGTGCTGAATACCTAGCCATCAGATAAGTGTCCTGTTGTGGGTTTTTTTCTCTTTTCTTTTGGTCTTGTTCTTTTTTTTTTTTTGGTTACCCAGAGTTCACATCATCCAAGAAGAGAAAACGTCAGTGGGGGAGGCAGATTCCCCATCAGGAACGGTCAGTGTGTTTTGTCTGACTGCTTCCCATGACCATATGTCCTGTGGCATTTGTACCCAAGAGTCCTAGAAGAAGGTTGTCTTCCCTGGCCATCTGTCTTGAGAACCAGAGGCTGAAATTGTTAGCTCAGGGTTGCATGGCAGAATCTTCTAACTCCAAGGTACTGTTAAGTAAGAAGGCGGCCAAGAAATCTCAGCCAGATTCTTTGGTTATCCAGCCTCCACCGGACATTTCTCTAGAAGCGGATGATAGCTTTTTAGGCCGCCCAGTATCTACATCTGATTCCTCTGCCATGACCCCATTGCAGGCTGGCATGGATTCTTCCTTTTCATGTACACTGAGGCTTTGCAGGCATCTGCTCTGGACATTGAGGAGGAACCGTGGTTGATTATCTCAGGGAGTCCTAGAGGGATTCTGCAGGTTCTAGTCAGGGAAGAGGTTCTGAGAACTCCTATTGAATCTCCTAAAAGATGGGAACCTCTGGTGTTAGGGCCGAAGTCCCTACTAAGAAAAAACAGATGACTAAGCATACTTCTGTACACCGTAAGGATCCTCAAAGGGAATGGCAGAAGTTTATTCAGGGCCTGTTTAATACCTTAATGGACCTCCCTAAGGGGTTTCTGTGCCTACTCCTCATTGGACTTCATCTCCTTCCAAACAGACTAGGGAACCGTGTCTTACACTTCCAGATGTCTTTGCCTTATGGTTCTGATGATGAAGATTCCATTAGTCTGGAGCCTCCTTTTGAGAAATTGTCTTTTGGAGAGACTATAGCTAGAATGATGGAATACTTCAAATGGAAATCTTCTCCAGTATCTGATATCTAGGAAAGGTGGTATGACCTGCTTCAGCTGGACACTCCTAAACCTTCTGCAGTGCCTCCTGTTTTGCCTGGTTTGTTAGACACCTTTATAGCTGCTTCTAAGTCTCCTGATTCTTAACCTCATGCTCCAAAGAAACCTGACAGGCTCTGTAAGTTCCTGAGGATTGTCAGTTCTTGTTTGCGTACTTCTACTGACCCTGTTGTGGTGTCAGTCTGTTCGGACAAGCCTTCTGTACTTTTGTCCTCTTCCAAGTTTCTGCATTTAGATAAGGGTAGTAGGGAAATGGAGAGAATTGGCAGGGTTTTTATAGTGCTTATACTCTGCCTTTCAGATCACATGACCAGATGTGCTCTGGCCTTAAGTGCCAAGGCTTGTCAGGTTATTTCCGACCTCCCTAATTCTGCAAAAAAAAAAATCTGTTCTATTTTGGGTTCTGCCTCTTAGCTGCCTTGTCAGTGTATCAAGTGCAGCTATGATGCTGCTACTGATGCAACTTCAGAGCTGCTGCCTTTGGGTCTATCATGAGGTGTTAGTCTTACCTTAGCCTGCAGTCTTTACTTGAAGATGTTAAGGCCAAGTTGCTGGGGTCTACTTTGATTCACTGAAAACTCATTTCACTGAATGTAAGTACTGTGGGGCAAATAAAAAGTATATGCGCTTTTCCCCACTGTAGTGCAATCCTGGAGTTAGTATATAAAGCTAGGGTGTGTGTATGTGGGGCATAGCCCTCCCACCTACTTGGCTTTTATATTTATGAATCTCATTTCACTGAAAGCTAACAATATAAAACCAAAAGGAATGCTGCTGCTAATATATGTTCAGGTCTCTTCAGGAAAAGGTAAAGCTTTGCAGGATCTTAAACATATTGTTTGCGTCCCTTATCCCTACGTTTCAGGGGAACTATCCTACTGGGTCTACTTTTTGTTCATAGGCAACCTCTTCAAACCACTAAAGGCAGGAAGGGTGGTAGGTGAGCTCCTCCTTTAAAGTCTTCTCGGGCTTCTGTGTCTCAGAAGCTTCCTTTATTTGACAAGCCTGCTTCTGTTTGACATCTTCCCCCCACACCCCTTGGACAGGTTCCCTTGTCCCTTTGGCTGTCCCCCTGTCTTCCAAACTGGCATCTCATCACCTGGAATTCTTCGGTTCTATCTGTCATTAGTCAGGGTTACTTCATGGTGTGGGAGCCTCTCCTTCCTTTTATAGCGATTCCCCACCTCCTTTGGAACAACTTCCTTATTTGTCAGAGGTCCTTGGGTCCCTGGTAAACCAGGGAACTTTTCAATCTGTTTCTCCTTCACAAGTAGGAAAAGGATTTTATTCTAGGATGCTCCTGGTCCCTCTCAAAACCTAATCTGCATCTGTCCTTGCTGAACACCTTTCTCAAGGTTCCTTCTTTTCAGATGTTTGCTGTTCAAACCCTGTTTCCTCTGGTACTACCCCAGGCTTTTTTGGTGCCATTGGATCTGAAGGATGCTTACCTTCATATTCCAGTTCACCCTCTTTTCAGGACATTTTTGTGTTTCTCTGTTTCTTCCTCTCATTCTCAGTTCTCTGTTTTGCCCTTTGGTGCCTCTTGCCCCAAGGGTGTTCTCAAAATGCCTAGCTCCTGTGATTGCCTTTTGCAGGCTCCAAGGCATTCAAATTTTTCCTTATCTAGATCACCTCTTGCTTCAGGTGCCTTCTCCCAGTTGCCTGTTACAGGATCTGGGGTTCACCAGATCTCTCTTCTGGAGTATCAGGTTCACTTCAGACTTTCGAAAGTCTGTTCTGAGTCCCTGTTAGGATCGTGTGTATCTGGTTGCAGGGTTTAGGCAGTACCAGTGTTGACACCTCTTCCACCTCCAAAAGTCCCTTGACAGTTTTCTTTCAGTCTCTTCTTCCTCTGCCTGCTGTTCTAGCCAGAGAGTTTCTTCGAGCCCTGGGAATTCCTGGCTTCTTCTATTCCAGTCCTCCCTCTTGCCAGACTGCACATGCAGAAACTTCAGTGGTAACTTGAGTCGCTTTGCTTTCAGCATTGCCACACTCTGGATTTCAGTGTGCCTCTCCTTCCTTGTCTAAAGCAGGAATTTGAGTGGTAGATTCAGCAACTTACCCTCAACCCAGGCTTGCCATTTCAGCCTCCGGTTCCTTCTCAAGAGCTATGCATCGACACTACAGACATAGGGTGGAGGGGCTTCCTGTCGTCACCTGAAAGTTCAAGGTCTCTGGCCCTCCAATCAGAAATTAGACCATATCAACATCAAAGAGATGAGAGATTTGATCCTGGCCCTGCAGGTTTTTCACCCCATGTTCTCTCCAGGCCCTCACAAGGTTTACACAGACAACACCACAGTAATGTAGAACGTCAACAAGCAGGGGGCACAAAGTCTTACTTTCTGTGCAAGCTGGCAGTTCAGACCTGGGATCTGGCTGCCCGTTATCAGTTAACTCTTCAGGCATTGCGTATTCCTTCAAAGCACAATCAAGTGGCAGACTCTGTGAGCAGGTCAAAAACATAGGCTCACAAATGGATGCTTCACAGAAGCTCGTTTCTGGAGCCAGACCATCCATCCATCCTCAACCTCTTTTGCACCTGGGATCAGGGTGTCACTTCAGTGACAGTTATCTCCAGCCAAGGTTTACACCACCGGGTGGCTAGCCCTGCTGCAGTAGTTCATTCGTACCACTCACGCAGACACGCACACACAGACACGCACGCACACACAGACGCGCACACACACAGACGCACACCTATGGCCAATTTAGTATCCAAGCAACCTACTGGCATCGGTTTGTATTCCTCAGGTAGATGATTGCCTCCCCTCTGAAGAGACAGCTCTCTCTTTTGTGTTCCAGGGTGCCATGCCATCTGCTATAGAAGACTGATGCCCTTTCTCTTCCTTGGAACAGGATGTTTCTGTATGCCTTCCCTCCCCTTCCCCTTCTTCCAAGAGTCCTGCAGAAGATTCGTCTGGACTCCTCAAAAATCTTGCTAGTGACTCTCTTTTGGTCAAGACACCACTGGTTCCATCTTTTAATGCATCTGGCAAGGGACAATCACCACACGTTACCTCACTGGCTGGACCTCTTCACACAGGACAAAGGGTCACTCTTCCATCCTTACTTGCCCACTCTTTGACTGACACTGTGGGTGATAGAGTTTTGATCCTTTTTTTTTTTTTTTTTTTTTGTGTGAGAACATGCGTTTTGCAGGAGGCAAGAAAATCTGCAACCAGAACGTCTTGTTTATCCAAATAGAAGAGATTTTCTGTCTGGTGCCATGCTTATAACAAGGACACTTTTTCAGTGGGGGGTCCCTCTATTTCTCCCTATTTTTGAGTTGCTCCAGTCTGGCTTGGCCTGTTCTTCTGTAAAGGCCCATGTGCTAAATATTTTTCTGCATGCCTGCCCTTGAATCCCTCCTTTGCCTTCTTGCTTTGAAGTCAATCAGTTTCTGAAAGGCTTCCAGCATCTTAGGCCCCCAATTGAAGCCTATTCCTCCTCCTTGGGACCTTAATTTTGTTTCATAAAAATTGACAAAAGCTCCTTTTGATCCTGCAAGTACAACTTCTCCAACATTGTACCTGGAAGACTGTTCATTTTATTGCTTGCTTGCTTCTGCTCGGAGGGTTTTTGAGCTTCAGGCCCTTATGGCCACTCCTCCTTTTTTAGTTTTTCACATGGACAGGGTCTCCCTTTGTGTACTAATCCTTCTTTTATGCCCAAGGTTGTTAATGAGTTGCCTCTGAATCGGGCACTGTAACTCCGATGTCCTTCGTGTTTCACTGTTGCAGTCATTACATTTGGGTTATCCTGCTGGCAGGTTGCCCTCAGTCGGCCTGAATAACCCAAGTCTTGGGTCCTGCGTCGGTTGCTGTTGCCTCTTCCCTGACATCAGGCCATCAGGGGTATAAAAGATGCAGCCAACGCCATTTTATTCAGTCTTTCTTGCCGCGCGGTGCCTGAAGCAGAAGCAGTTCGCAAGTGCTGGCCGACTCCTGAGATTTTCGTGTTCGAGTTTCAGATCTGAAGTCTTCATTAAAAGCTAAGTACCCCATTGGGGAAATTTTTTTCTTGTTCCAGACTGATGTCAGAAAAAGTTAATAATTGTATTTCTTCTGGGAAGCAAATACCTCATAAGGACTTTCATTCTTATTGTATTCCTTGCCTAGGCCCTGACCACGACGTTGCTAGTTGTCGGTTTTGTGCTAGATTTAACCAATGCACTATTAAGCGTCTGTTCAATTTTCATTAAGCTATTTTGGGCGAAGATTTAATTATACATTGTCGTCGGATAGCCATCCAACTACCGGAGTTTACAAAAAATGCAAATAAAAAGAAAAAGGCAACCGAGGTCCAAAACAGACAGCAAAGCTTCTCCTAAGCAAGTCGCCGGTTCTCAATGAGGCGCTTTCGCAGCCCCTGATGCCCGCTACTTTAGAGTCGCAGGCCGCTACCGACTCCCACGTGGAGTCTGCCAGGCCGCTGGAAACTCAAGGTATTGGAGCCTCAGACATTAATCCCTCAGATGGGTCCAGAGCCGCTGAGCAGGTATCTGCTTCTGAGGGTGTATTCAGACCTAAACAATTGTATATAAAACCGACTTCAAAGACTGAAACCCCTTTAAAGGCAAAGAAACAAGTTCACCAGCCACAAGGACAGGCCTCCATGCCCAAAAAAACAGATGCTCAAAATGGTCGAAGACTTAATTACCTTGATCAGGGGTTCCCATCCCCCTCCTGATAAGAGGCCTAGGCAAGAGACAGACTATGAATCTTATATCAGGTTTCCATTTCTTCTGATTCCTCTTCTGATCAGGAATATTCTCTTCCCCCCTATGAGGATTCTGATGCTGAAGAATCAGTTCCTTCAGCTTCTCCTCCTGAGGACTACTCCTTTGGGGAAACCTTGCATACTATGAGGGAGCATTTCCACTGGGAGAGCCAAGATTTTTCAGAATCTAAGAAAAGGCTCAGAGGCTTCCTTTTACTACCTCAACACAGGCCTCTAGCTATTCCACCTGTGTTGGACATTGTGGATGATGTGTTCTCGGAGTCTAGTCTGACCCCTGACTCTTTACCTGCAGCTCCTGTTAAGCCGGACAGATACTACAGGGTCCCTGACTCTCATAAATTCCTTTTCAAAAGCCCTACTGCAGACCCATAAACTATTTCTCAGGGTCCAAAAGGGGTCAAGGCTTCTACTGCAAAAAACCCTACCCCCTCTGGCAGGGATTCTAGGGCACTGGATAGATGGGGAAAAAAAGATATACACATCTGCTACTTTGGCTATAAGGGCCTTAAATTGCCAGTTTCATATGCTTAAATATCAGCAATATCTCATGACACTGTTTAAACAGAAAATGATGGCAAATTCTGATTGTGCAGAAAACAAAAGTGCAGGATTTATTGCATGCAGCTGAACAAGTTGGAAAGCATACTTTGCAATGTGGGTTTGATTCACTGGAGGCCTCCTGCAGGGCCGCTGTTACAGGTTTTGTCATTAGGAGGCATGCTTGGTTAAAGGAACAACTCTGCCCAACCATGTTAAAGCAAAATTATTAGATGCTCCTTTACAACATGATACCTTGTTTGGTGTTAAGGCAGAAGAGGTTTAAAGAAAATGGAGGACAAAGCTAAATCTATGCAAACGGTCAAGGATTTTTTACAGGTACAGCCACCTAGATTTAGCAGACACTGGCCTACAAAGAATTGGTCCTTTCCAGTCTCAGACAGACCTCAAAGGGGCAGATCCAGACGCCCTAGAGGCAGATCATAGCCGCAAGGATCCTATAGGCCTAAGCAGTGGAGTCCTTCTACCTCCAAAGGTGGAGAAGACAAAGCACAATCATACAGGAAACCGTCCCAATGACTTCCCCATGCCTGCACCAAGTACTTATCTTCTGGCAGCACCCTTAGGGGGAAAACTAGCACTTTTTTCTCAAAATTGGCACATTATAACCCAGGACAAATGGGTTCTAGACATAGTGTCACAGGGCTACAAGTTTCATTTCCATACCCTGCCAAGGGCAAACGGTTGGCCAGACCTGCCAAAATATCAATGGGCACAGGCTCAAAAACAAGTCGCAGCTCTCATGGACATAAGGGCTATTCAACAAGTACCACAGCAAGAGCAGGGACAAGGATTTTACTCAAGACTATTCTTGGTACCAAGAAAGGACAAAGCATGGAGACCACTTCCTGGATATACCAAAATTTCAAGATGTTGACCTTACAACAGCTTCTGCCCATGCTGGGCAGCAAGGCTTGGCTTGTGACTTTAGACCTAAAAGAGGTATACCCGCATGTCCCAATCAGGCAATCATGCAGAAGTTACCTCAGATTCAAGGCTGGCTCAATGCATTACCAATTCTCTGCACTGCCCTTTGGCTTATCTACTGTGCCCAGGGTCTTCACAAAGTGCCTGGCTCCAGTAATTGCTTACTGTAGACAGAGGAATACAAATATATCCTTGCTTGGACAACTGACTCATACAAACAGAGAACAAGGACATTCTACTACAGCATCTGACATTTGTGATAAGACTTTTAACATGCCTAGGATACACAGTCAGCAAAAAGAAATCAAAACTAGTACCCTCTCAAGAGATAATATTCCTAGGTCCAAGCTTAAATACAACTGCCCAGATGGCTTATCTCACTCCAGACAAACAAAGACAACTGACTACCTATTTCAAAGAAATGGCAACAAAGGCCCAGTTATCTGCAAGAAAAATTCTGCAGGCTTTGGGCTTCATGGCATCCTGCATCTTACTAATTCCATATGCAAGACTGCATATGAGGAAAATTCAATGGTACCTAAAAAGTGTCTGGACACAACATTGCCACAGTCTGGAAACAATGATAACTCTAATTCCCTGCCTGCAACAGGAATTTCAATGGTGGACAAAGGCTTGTCACCAAAACAAGGGACAGCTATTCTCACTACCCCCAGCCAGGGAGAGCATAATGATAGATGCTTCAAATTATGCTTGGGGGGCACACATGGCAGGAATGAGGCATTCAAGGCACCTGGTCCTCAAACCAAAAGCATCTACATATCAGTCAAAAAGAGATGCTAGCTGTCAAAAAGAGATGCTAGCTGTTCAGAATGCCCTGACAGACTTCAAGGACCTACTTCATCCGGGACAACTACTGATAAAGACAGACAACACCACGGTCATGTGGTACATAAGCAGGGGGGCACTCATTCTTATCCCCTGTGCAGACAAGCCATGGCTTTATGGGGTACAGCATTGACTTACCAAGTGCATCTGCAGGCACAATTCCTGCCAGGAAAGGACAATACTCTGGCAGAAGAACTAAGCAGAAACCTCATGGATCCCCACGAGTGGCACCTGGATCCACAAGTCTTCAGCATGACAACAAAGAAGTGGGGACGCCTAGACATAGATCTATTTGCCTCCCCTCAAAACAATCAACCAAAAAGATTCTGCACAAGGACTTATCACAGACTAGCTTGGAAAGTGGACGCCTTATCTTTCAACTGGACAAAACCTATCGGTATATGCCTTTCCTCCACTGCCTGTCCTCCCCAAGGTACTCCTAAAGGTCAGGCAGGAGAAACCAAAAATGATTCTGATTGCTCCAGACTGGCCATGCCAGTGCTGGTATCCAATCTTAAGGAACTTGTCCCAATGCCCAGCCTGGACCTTACCTCAAATACCTTGTCTACTGTCCCAACAAAACAATCAGATTCTGCACAGCCAACTCAGGACCCTAAACCTGGCAGCATGGCAGATAATGTAGCCATACAAACCACACCTCTCAGTAAAGCTATGATGGATGTCATTTTAGAAGCCAGAAGGCCTAGTACTAGAAAATCCTATGCTGGGAAATGGAAAAGATTTTGCGCTTGGAACCAAGCTCAAGGAACTGATACAGCTGTTCGAAATATTCCTCAGATTTTACAATACTTAACTGAGATGCTGGACAAAGGCCTATCTTTTTCATCAATTAAAATCCATACCTCTGCCATTTCGGCTCATTACAATACAGAGCCAGTACTCTTTTCTCATCCTTTATTAAGGCAGTACCTCAGAGGAGCCAGAAACTTAAGGCCTCCAAGGAGAACGCCAATACCTGCATGGGACCTCAATTATGCCTTGGAAAAACTCACTTTACCTCCATTTGAGTCAGCTGCTACTGCAGATATAAAGTTCTTATCGTGGAAAACAGCTCTGCTCCTAGCAATAACTTCTGCAAGACGAGTTTCAGAGCTACAGGCTCTCATGGCTGTGGAACCCTTTATCATTTTTTATCCAGACAGGGTCTCTCTGAGAACAAACCCTACATTTATGCCTAAGGTGGTATCCAGTGTAGCCCTTAACCAAACAATTCATTTGCCAACCTTTTATCCAAATTCACAGAACAAGGGGGAGAAATTTCTGCATTCTTTGGACGTACACAGACAACTTAGATTCTACTTGGACAAAACTAAAGTTTTCAGAAAAACAGAACAATTACTAGTGGCATATACCACAGCATCACAAGGAAAGGCGATCTCCAAGCAGACTATTTCAAAATGGATAAGTCACTAAATTCGATTCTGCTACTCACACCATGGCAAACCAGTGCCTAAGGGCATTAGGCCACATTCAACCAGAGCTGCAGCCACTTCTGCAGCCTTTCTCAGGGGAGTACCAACCAAAGACATTTTAGAGGCTGCTACTTGGAGTTCAGTGCATATCTTTTACAAAACATTACAATCTGCCTCTTTACTCTAAATCCAGGGCAGGCTTTGCCACTGCAGTTCTGCAGGTCCTCATAGCCACTCCTAATGCTGTTTAACTCCAGCCCCCCCAACCATAGCTTTGGGACACAACCCAAATGTAATGACTGCAGCAGTGAAACATGAAGAACATAGTACAGTTGTGTACACTTAAATTTAGATGTTCGTGTGTATTCACTGTTGAAGTCCAGGTTACCACCCCGCCATCCCCCTTACGTTTGCTGGAACTTATCTTTACTTGTCTTACCTATACAATCTTAGTTGTGTATTTGCTTATAGATGAAGGAAAAGCTTATACTGGTGCATGTATGTTTTATTTACATAATTTTAGCCTACCCTTTTGGGGGCACCTGACATCTGGGGCAAGAAAAACTGAATAAAATGGCGTTGGCTGCATCTTTTATACTCTTGACGACCTGACGTCAGGGAAGAGGCGACAGCAACCGGCGCAGGACCCAAGACTTTGGAAGTCAGGCCGACTGAGGGCAACCTGCCAGCAGGATAACCCAAATGTAATGACTGCAACAGTGAATACACTCTAACATCTACATTTATGGTAAGTGTACACAACTGTACTTTCCTTTTTTTCCTTCTCCTCAGTTTGATAGTGAGAGGGTTCTTCATACAACTCTGGTATTGTTTGGATAAAACTAAGGCCATTCATAGGTCTGACCAGCTTTTTCTTTCATTTCATCGCAAGACATTGGATTTGGCTGTTTCTCCTCCTGGATTTCTAAGGCAGTTTCTTTTTGTTATTCTTTTCTTGGCAAGTGTCTGTCTTCTTCAGTCAGAGCTCATTCCATGAAGGCTGTTGCCTCTTCTGGTGCTTTCTTCAAAGGGTGGGACTCCATTTCCATCCTTGAAGCTGCTACTTGGTCTTCGAAGCATATCTTTACTAAGCACTATAAACTGGATATGGTTTCTAGGGCCAGAGTGGGTTTTGCTAGAGCCCTACTGCATGGGTTCATTAAGGTCTCTTCCCAGCCTTCCACCTCCCAATTCTCTTTTTGAGCTTTTGTACTACCCTTATGGTAAAAAAATAATGCAGCAGGTGATATAGGACACAGTACAGTTGTGTAAAATCTTACCATAACACTAGAAGTCCTTCTCTTCAATGTTGCAGTATTTGCTCCCTCCTTCCTCCCCATGGTTTTTCTTTCGTTTTTTTGTTTGGTTTCCCTCCTAGCAGAGGATCTGCCTTTTCCATCTGCATTTTCTCCTTCTAGATGTGCATAGCATCCTTTGTCCTTTTGTAGATTGTTCTTCTCAGGCAGTTTGGTTCTGGGTAATTGTATTCATGTGTCACCTCCTGAACAGGGAACATATGTGCGCGCCATACAGTGCATACAAGATCTAAAGGCTTTGGTTTACTGGCTGGATGTTGGGGTGTCCTTGGCAGGGGAACCCTGACGTAAAGAATACATAAACAGTGAGGAGGACATCTACTGTTCTGGTGAGATTTTACACAACTCTACTTTCCCATTTCTGATTGTTTTTATATAATTTTTCAGTATTTAGAGGTAAACTCTTTTCTTTATCAGAATTAATTTAAAATAGCTATGTTCAGTTTCCTTTGAACTCTCAAGGAAGAATCTGGAATTAATGAGCCATTTCCCACCAAGTGATACAAGGGTCACAGATCATTGGAAATGTTGTAATATTTTGAGAAGTGTTAATTACCTAAAAGAAGTAGTATTCATCAGAATTTAGTATTCATCAGAATTCATCACAGACCTAGTTTCTTAATTAGTGTTTTGACTGCCTGAAATCAAAAGTGACAAAAAAAAAAAGAAAATTGTTTTGAGGAATACACTAAGGTCTGATCTAGAAAAGGGATAGAGATGTAGGAAATTAATGCATTAAGGATCAAATGTTATTACTTGGAAAACTGATATACTCAGAAATTGCAAATAATTTTTCCACACTTGAAATGTTATATGGTATCACAAAGTGCAGTATATTTTAAGAATATAGGTTTTCCTTTCAGTTTGAAATATTGGCTAACCTAACTATAGGATAAGTGTTTAGCCAAAGAAAGTTAAAAATAAATTTTCCCATGTTTAAAAAAATTAAGAAATAATGCAGGAAGTGAAATTTTTGCAAAAGTAAAAGCACAGGCGAAATATATTATTTTAAGGACTTGTGGTGAAGCAAAGTATTTGCTCTTTTATTTTATGCACCTTTCACATACATTTTAAGATACTCAAGGTACACAATTCTTTTACCTTCCTTCTCTGATGTGAGAGTGGTTTCTTGATTGAATGCATTGGGAATCAAATGAAGGAACGCTCTGCCCATTATAGTTACACCCCTGTTGAGTGGAAGCTACTTGAATTGCTTTTTGCTGTAAGGAAAGCATTGGAAAAAATGTTTATTTTTTGCTGTTGTGTTGCTCTCCCTAGTAGTTTGAAGAAGCAAATTATTTAGTCTTTTATTTTGTGCCTCCCTCAAGTCTTTTTAATGTTGTTTGAGGTGTGTGGTTCCTATACCTTTCCTCCTTGATGATGTAGTGAAAGAGCTTGCTTGACTGAAGGCATTGGAAGCCAGCTGAAGGCTTGCAGTGTCCATTTTAACATGCCAGCATTGAGCAAAGACAAGAAGAGTAGACAGCTCACATCAACATAAAGTTGCACTTCGCACGTCTCTGCACGGCAGGCATGACAAGCAGGAGGAACAAAAGTAGACTAACTAGTAAGGGTACATAGTTTGGTCTAAGAACTATTGAAAGTGCATTTTAATTTTATTTCCTGTTTCTAAAAGTTACAGGTATCAGTAAAGCAGAGCCACTTGTACTGTTGGTTAGTGCCTTTGTTCAAAATAAACTAATGTGTAAGGTTTATTACCACATGGTGATTACACACCGACTTCCTTGATTAAATAAATTATAAGATATTTACTTTAGTACAAGCATTTTGAAGCAATTCCTTTGCTATAGATTGATTGCTGACCATATTTTGTTGAAGGAATACTGCAGTTTTGCCAAGACTTGTAATTAGCTAGAAGTTTACATTTTAAGGAGGCTGTGTACTGCACTAAATTCTTGAACTGTGGCTAAAAGTAGTAGTCACATCTAGCTCTCCAAAAGGGTAAGCAGCATTTGGATTACAATTAATGTGCTACTCAGTTTTAAAGCTTTTATTATCACTAATCTTACTGTTAGCCTGCATTATAGTGCCACGCAACTGCGTTTCCTTTTCTTGTATATGGGCTTAGTACTGACAACACTGAGACTGTAGCGATGTGGTGAATAATCCTGTAGAATAGTGTGTGTTGTAACCTTTAAGAAGCATTTCAGGGACAGCACATGCGTGTAAACAGCAAGCACGTGCTAGCTTCAGTGCCATTTTGAGAGTGCAGCCAGTGAGCGAGCATGTATGAGTGAGATAGCTAGTAGTTTGTTTACAAGTTTATCTAAGTTAAAGTTGAGCCTCAATCCTGATTGTGTTTGTGCATAATAAAACTGCTTAAACAGAACCCATGAATGTTCATCTGTTTTATCCTGACTAGAGCGACATGGTGCCAGAACCAGGATTCCAAAGACTGCTTTTCAAAGCTATAAGGTGCAGAGTTAACAGTGAAGATGAACTAAGAGAACAGAGTACAAAAAAGGGCCAGAAACAAACTAAAGGTAATGAAAACTTGCGCAAATGATTTTATTTATTAAAAAAGATAAAATGGAGCATTACAAGGGCACAGAATGCCTTATTAAGCAAGTGAGAAGCACAAGTTTAATTAAACAAAATGTTTAAAATTAAGATATTTGATAAAATTATTCAGGAAAGCACATAGGTTTGGAATTACCTCGGACTAACAAAATGAACATGTTTAAAGTAATACGAGTACAAGAAAAGAATAATCGGCATGAAAAAAAAGATTAAATCAGCAAAATGAATATAATAAATGGCAAAAAGGGGCTATTAAGTATAAATAAGGCAAGGTGACTGCATGTTTCTTTGGCAAACTACTGTGTTTTGACAATAACTACGGCTTCACATTGAGTTGAAGCTATTCAGGGCATAACCAGAGTTATTCAAAGTATCTCCAAATGTGTAAAAGTGCTTACAGTGTGCGATTATTACTGTGCATTTTTTCCGAAGAGTTTATTTGCGTGCAAATTGCAACTGTTTTGTAAAGTGCAGCAAGTACAGCCATTTCAAAAAGTCTCTTGTGCTGGGTGTGTCTTCGCAGAATGCCGCCATTACAGAGCATTTCTTGCACTATATAGAGTTATTTAACAAAGTACAGCCATTTTGGGAAAGTTTCAGTGTGATGTGTACAGTTTTCACAAAGTTCAATTCCTTCAGTATTTTTACTCTGAGCTTCTTCTGCCCAGTTTATTTGCACAGTGCAGTTATTTTGAAATACTGGTAAGAGATGATTATTTACAGTACAGTGATTTCAATAGTATTCTTGTGCCCATGAGACTTATTTTGCAAAGTTCAGTTATTCAGAGGCTTTTTCTGCTGTTGGGCATAGTTACAAATGCTGGCATAAATTTCTGGCATATGTAGGTGTGCATGTTCGTACAGTCACAAGTGGACTTGGGTTGCATTGTGTTTTACTGTAATTTGTTGGCATGGCAGATGGATTTCGAAAACCATCACCAGTTGTATTTGATCAGAATATTGCAGAGAATTGGAGGATATTTGAGCAAGAGAACAATATTTTTATACAAACAGCTTACTCTGACAAAGATGCATGCACCAGGGCATTCATTTTGCTAAACCTTGCTGGGTCAGAGGCCGTTGAAAGAGTGCATTCATTTGAGAATGCACCAACAGTATATGAAGGAGAAGAGGAAAACCATCATATTGTTATGCAGGCTGAGCCAAGGGAAGACCCTGTGTGTTTGAAACACAAATTCAGGGAAATGTGCAACCCCCAGACAAATGTCACATTAGAGAAGCATTTGTTTTGCACAAGAGATCAAAGGCATGGAGAAACAAAGCTAAAATGTGTAGGTTTGGTGATTTAAGAGATGAGTTAAAGGACAGGCATGTGTGTGGTATTAATAGTGCTGCAATGAGAAAGATTTTGCTTCATGACAGTGATTCAACACTGAGCAACACTATTGAGGTTTGTCAAATTCATGAGGTTACAGATAGGCACACAAGTATTCTTGCAAGTGATAACAGCATGGTTTCAGCAGGCTCCAGAGTGAATTAGACCATATGCAACATGTGGCTAGCAGAAGCAGGCCTAAGCATATGGCAGCTGTAATCCCTGCAAGTGTCAGGTAAAACCCATAGTTTTCCAGCAAGTTCTAGGACTAGTTCATTGCGAAGGGCCTGCTCAGTGAAGTACAAGGGTGAGTCAGCAAACCCAGATCAAGTTTTATTAACTGTTGCAATTGTGGTGCCAGTCATGAGTCCAAAAGTGAAAAATGCTTAGCATTTGGTCAGCAATGCCACAAGTGTAAAAAATTGAACCATTTTCAAAAGTTTTGCAAATCAAGTAAACCTCACACAGTTATAAAGAAGGGTCACTTAAAAAAGCAGGTTGATCATATAGAGAGCTGCAACCCTGCTTTCTATGTAGATAGTGTATCAGTAATTGGTGAAAAGGTTGATGCAGTATATTTGTTTGCAAAGAACAAAGTGTTTTGTACTGTCCAGATCCATGGTTAATTCACAGAGCTCAGACACTGATTCAAAGTGTAATGTTATGTCATGAGACACATTTGCTAAGATGAGAGCTGGTGAGCAGCTTAATGTGGTCAGTTGTGTGAAAACCTGTTGCTCAGACCAAAGGCTTAGTAGTGCTTTCATGTTATTTGGCTAGGAACTGCTACAACTTAAAATTCTATGTAGTACAAAGACCTTTGCAGTTTTTGTTAGGTCTCTGAGACCGTTTGAGAATGTATTTGCTTTCCGTTACCAAAGAAGTTCATCATACAAGTACATGTCCCAGTTAAAATTTTACTGAAGCTATTTTCTCAGAGTGTGCTGATGTTTTTGATAAGTTAGGCAAACTTCCAGTTGTGTATTCTATGAAGTTGGACCCAGAGATCTGTCCAGTGGTCAGACCAGCAGGAAAAGTTCAGATAGCTATGCAGGTTAAAGTCAAAGCTCAGTTGGATAAAATGGTGCAGCGAGATGTAATTTGTCCAGTTACAGAACCAACTGAATGGGTGTCGTCCATTGTCGAAGCCCACAAAAAAGGCTCAGACAAAGTCAGAATACACAGTGACCCAAGAGATTTGAACAAAGCATTAGAGACCACATTATAGTCTCTTGGGATGGCACAGTGGTAGCGTTGTCGCCTCACAGCAAGGGATTTCTCTGGTTTGATTCTCGTCTGGAGAGCCTTCTGTGCAGGGTCTGCATGTCCTCCCTGCATTAGTGTAGGTTTTTCTCTGGGTACTCGGGTTTCCTCCCACGTTACAAAGACATGCATCTGGAGCATTTCTCCCTGGGCCTCTGCTGAAAATTGGCTTTGTTCCAAGTTGGACTTTCCCAGTAAATAAATGTTAAATAAATTATCCTGTGTGTGCAGTCAAAGAAGTTGCAGCCCTAATACCAAATGCTACTGTTTTTCTGTCTTGGATGTAAAAAGTTAATTTTGGCAAGTGATGCTTGATTGCAAATCTTCACTACTGACTACTTTCAGTACCCCATTTGGAAGATGTAGATTCCTCAGGATGCCATTTGGAGTAAGTTCTGCAAGGGAATTCTTTTAGCGTGCAATGAAGCAAATTGTTTCGGGTTATTCTTGTGCCATAATAGTAAATGATTTATTGGTTGGAGGCAATGGTGAAGCAGAGCATGACAGAAACCGTAAAGTTCTAGACAGAGCACGTGAAGTGAACTTGAAGCTCAATCCTCTGAAGTGCAGATTCAGACTACTAGAAGTTACATATGTAGGTCATTTATTTACTAGCACTGGCTTGCGACCAGACCCGTTCAAGCAAGTAGCCATTCTTGAGATGCCAGCACCAGATAATGTTCAAGCTTTACAATGTTTTCTTGGTATGGTCAACTATTTAGGCAAGTTTTATACCAGATTTCAGTGAGTTGACAGTGCCTTTGAGAGAGATGAGCAAAAATGTTACATCGTCTTGGTTGGAACAGCACCAGTGAGCATTTGAAGACCTTAAGCAGGAAATTGCCACCCCATCTACATTAAGATAATATGATGTCAATAAACCAGTCACTCTTTCTTGGGATGCTTCAAAATTTGGTCTTGGTGCAGTTATTCTTCAAGAAGGCAGACCAGTAGCCTGTGCATCTAGAACTCTTATCCAAACTGAAATGCAATATGCTCAAATTGAGAGAGAATTTTTGGCAGTAGTATTTGCATGTTCAAAGTTTCATTATATTTATGGTTGAGCTGTTCGGACTGAAACTGATCACCAACCTCTATTCACTATTTTAAAGAAGCCTATGCATTCAGCTCCAGCGAGATTACAAAGAATAATGCTTAAATTGCAAAAATACGACTTCAAAATGGGCTTTACAAAAGGCAAACTTCTTTATCTGGCTGATACCTTATCCAGATCGCCCAGAAATACAACGGGACAGCTTAATGCAGAGAATTTTGACTTTGTCATGGAACTGCATACTTTTTCTACCACGAGACTTGATGAGCTGAGAGATCATAGAAAGACTGATCCAGTTCTGCAAAAGCTCAACCACTACATTAATGTTGGATGGCCGTCAAAGTAATCAAGTGTACCACCTGAAGTGCAAACTTGGAAGATGGCATTATTTTCCAAGGTCATAAAATTGTTGTTCCTGCTTTTTTTACAAAGTGAATATTTCCAGATTGTGCATTGTGGTCACCCAGATTCCGAATCTACCAAAAGGGCTTGAGAACTAGTATTTTGGCCTTCTGTAGCAAAAAGAACTTGATAAAGTACTTTCTTCTTGTTCAGTATGTAATAGTACTAAACTGCCTTTGCAAAAGGATTCACTCTAGCTAAGTCAGTTTCTGGAACTAACTTGGTCAACAGTAGCCACTGGTATATTCGAGTGGAACATTCAGCATTAGTTAGTGTTGGTAGACTCTTATTCGAATTGGTTTGAGATCGATTTACTACCTAACCTAACGTCCACTGCTATCACCAAGTTGAAACATTTCTCAGTCCATGGTAGTCCACACAGTTATTTTTGACAGTGGTACCCAATTTACCAGTCAGTTGTTTCAGAAATTTGCAAAAAGAGTGGGACTTAGTACATGTTACTAGTAGTCCAGAATACCACACGCAAATGGACTAGCTGAACATGCAGTACAGAGTGCAAAGCAATTACTAGAGAAATCAGTGTGATAATACTGATGTCTTTTTGAACTTACTGAATCTCCGAAACATACCCTGTGACAATATACTTGGTTCACCTGCTTAGAGGCTTCTATGTAGGCAAACCAGAACAACATTGCCTAACAATTTGAGGCCTAAAGCTAAAACAAGCTAAAACAGAACAATCAAAGCCCAACTGTTCAGAAAGCATTCTGTCCAGAATTCCAGCTATGATAAATCGAGCAGTTTTCTTCGTCCATTGAAAGGGGGAGACACGGTGAGGCTACAAACGGTGACAGGTTTTGACCAGATTGGTGAAGTAATGGGTATATGTGCCGAGCTGAGATCATACTTCATAGAATCTGAGGGTGTGGAGTACAGGAGAAATGGCAGACATCTTCCTGTATTGGAAACGATATCACAGCATTGTTCCTGTGATACAGACTCCAGATCTCAGAGCAATCCAGACAATGTTCCTGTTGCAGAACATGTCTTAACTTCTACTTCCATTTCTGATGATGTTCCTGATGTCCCCAAATTTGAACATTCAGCAGAGCCAGTCCCATTTGCTAGACCTAGTTCTAATTTCTGTCACAAAATTTGGTCGTATTTCCAGACCTAGTGTGAAATACACAGCAACCTTTACATAATTGTGTGTATGTATTTAGTTAGTATAATTGCATGACAAAGAATTATTTTGTATTAATTGCATGCCAATGTCAATAATGGAGAAATCATTTCTCAAAGAGGGAGGATGTAGAATGGTGTGTGTGTGTTGTACCTTTAAGAAGCATTTCAAGGACAGCACATGCATTTAAGTAACAAGCATGTGCTAGCTTCAGTACCATTTTGAGAGTGCAGCCAGAGAGTGAGGCTGTGAGTGTGATAGCTGTTTTCTTTTTATAAGTTTATCTTGGTTAAAGTTATGCCACAGTGGTGCAGGGGTTAGCATTGTTGCCTTACAGCAAGAGGCTGTCTGGATAGATTCTCTGCTGGAGTGCCTTCTGTGCAGAGTCTGCTTGACCTCCCCATGGTCGAATTCACTTTAAAAAGACATGCAGATAGGTGCATGTGTGACTGTGCCTTACTTGAAGGTTGGGCGTGCCAGGCTGGCCAATCATTAGCAGACCGGATTTCAGCTGTGGCGACCCCTAACCAGGAAAAGCCGAAAGACATTTTTGTCTTGGTTAAAGTTATTAAGCCTCAATCCTGATATATCTGTACATTGTAAAGCTGCTTGAACAGAACCCTCAAATGTTAGTCTGTTTTATCCTGACCAGACGAACGACATATCCCATTCAGCAATTTATTCTTTTATATACCCTATTTGTGTGTAAGATGTGGCAAATTTTGCTTGGTCGACTTACTCGCAAAGGGATTTTTACTCATATCTAAAAACTGCAGTAATGCTTACCCAGAGCCTCCAACATTCTATATAAAGATACCAGTGCCTGTAGTCTTTGTTGATGCATAATTATATGGTATGAGAGATGGTCAAGATTTAAAAATCATGTGTTGAAGCATCACAAATTTAGGGTAGATTTACTGTAGAACCAATTGAAACACCAATAATAAAAAAATATTAATAGAAAATGAAAGTGGGAACATGTTTAAGTATGTGTGTCCACAACCATAAGCATGAGAATGATCATAGGAATGAAATTTTGGAGTTCCCTATTCAAATGGTCAAATGTAGGAAGACATCTTTTTGAATCTGATGGTGATGTCTCAACAAGAGACAGTCCCCGGGATAAAAGAAGGAAACAAGTGTTTGTAATCAGAAAATACAAGGAAGAGGAGGAGAATGGCAGAGGGAAGAGACAATGGAAATATTAGGCAGAACACACTGGATTTAAGAAATAGTCTGAGTAATATTACTTTACCAGCAGAGGAAAATCCTAGTGAACAGATCCCAGTAAAAGATAATGCAAAACCACAGCAAAATTGAATTTTAGGTACTAGATGATTACATGCTTAGGGAGGTAAGGAACACTACATCTCCCACATATATCCTGAAGTAGGATTACGCTTGTCTTGGGGCTACAAATTGAAGAATATTAAGGAAGACCATTAAAGTCTGCCCAGAGTGAATACAATTAAAATACTGATGTTATAATTTGGGCAGGTAGTAATGCTATAGCTCATACCTCTAGTAATTATATTATTAAAGATATTGAGAAAATAATAAAGATCTATAAGGAAAACTATGTAACCTTAATTTGTGTTATCTTTCCATCCCCAAGACACACTAAGAAATAAAAACAAGCTAGTTCTGTTAGTCATATTGGAAAACTAATGGGGTGGCACAGTGGCACAGCGGATATCATTGTCGCCTCACAGTAAAAGGTTCCCTGGTTTGATTCTCTGTTGGGGTGCCTTCTGTGTGGAGTATTCATGGCCTCTCTGTGTTTATGATGGGTTTCTTCTGGGTGCTTTGGTTTTCTCCCACATACTAAAGACATGCAGTAGGTGGATTTGACGCTCTAAATTGGCTGTAGGTGTGAGTGTACATGTGTGTATGGTGTGGAAGAACTACAGCAGCAGTGCTAGCCACCTGACAGTGTAAACCTTGGCTTTTGATTGTCAATGTTGAAGTGACATCCTGGCCCCCATATCGAAAAATGGGGAAAAGGGTTTGGGGATGGATGGATTAGAGAACTAATGCTGCTTCTGAACAATAATTATTTCTCTTTGAATATGTGGTGGATAGCTGTGTTTACTTTGCAAATAACTATCACTTAAGTCATGCAGGAAATAACTTAGGTTAAAGTTCAGAAAAACTACTCCATGTGTTTTTAGAAGATGAGCTCATTTCCCTTTAAGGATAATATATACTATCTTAATCCTTGCTCCTGTAACTATCAAACTACATCTCTAAAACCAACCCAGTACCCTCCTAACATTTTCTAATCCTAATTTACAACTAAGATAAAATCCAAATTAAGTAAGATGCTCAAAACTCAGCTTTTACTGTTCTTCCTCACTCTGCTAGCCTTCATCAGCAGTTATCAAGTCCACCTCCTTCATATACTTAGGACTACAACCAATCCTTATAAAGAATAACATCTACCAGGCCTGCCTTTATAACACCCTATCTCTACAAACAAACCGTATCTGATCTATTCATCTATAAATATCTGAAAAGTAAGTATCCAAATTTATGACCCAAAACAAAGTATAACTGGCCATGTTCTTCCCTCTGTAAAATATCAATTCAAAAAATTAGCAGAGATATTCACCCCAACCTATATCCCACTTTTCATAAAACCATCACTTCCAACCTGAAAATAAACCAGTCACCCAATATATCTTGGCAAAAACAGAACCCAAACCTGCCTTACCAAGTATGAACCTAAGAAGTATGTGCATTAAAATCGATGACATACATGGCTACCTTGCCAAGTATACTCGTGAAGTAGTCATAGCTACTGAAACCTGGTTAGAAAAAGAAGTAAAGGATAATGGCACCTCCCTCCTTTGGGATGCAGTACACTCTGGTATGACATACAAAACAGCCGTGCAGATGATGTAGCAATCATCTGTAAAAATTCCCTAACCATCACCTTACTTCTACAGGAAATACCCACTTTTACCAATGCTGAACTTCTAGTAACAATCCTAAAAATCAGCAATAGGAAAACTGTTTTAACAGCAATTTGTATACCACCAGGGAATAACATTGATATTGCCGAAAGTATCCTGTATTGGATATCCCAACAAATTAACCATGAAACTGTAATACTTGGAGACTTAAATATAGACTGGCAACTTATAAATTCCACTACCTCTACTGAATCTATAAACTTGTTCAACTTTAGAGAATTAATAACACCATCTACTGGAATCAATAAAACTTCAAGGAGGCAGTCAACATAAGCCTAGATTCAACAAACCAGGCAAAATGACAAAAGTAGGCTGCCTGTCATCATAAGTGACCCTGTACCAACATATGCTATTAGAACTCACCATAACCTGAATAAACATATTTATAATCATATACAAAATGCACCTAATTTCAGCAATATTTTCCATGAAACACTAAAACAATATTACTGGATATACTTAAAACAATGCCACTAGATACTGCTGTAGAACACTTTAATAACCTTTTCTTACAGACTTTAAATAATCTCGCAACATTACATTACATTATAAGAGTAAAGTCCTACCCCACACCATGGCTGACCAAAAAAATGAAACAAAAAAAAATCACAAAAAGGGATAACGCCTGGAAAAATTTGTATAAAAAATAGAGCTCAAAATTCATTCCAGCAATTTAGACATTTTAGAAACATTGCAAAACTCCATGTCAAACAGGCTAAGCAAATACACTGTAACCAGCCTACAAGACAAACATAAAAACAACCAACCCAAAACTTTATTTGGTCATAACTAAATAAACTACTCCACCCTGATAAGACTACCACATTCTCTCCAAAAACAGGCGATATGACAGACTTTTCCCCACATAGTTTAATTCTTACTTTATACAATCAATATTGTCTCTTAGACAATATTACATCTGCCCCCCCCTACACCTGTCCAATCAAAACCACCCACAGATGTTCGTGTTTCACTGTTGGTCCTAATGAATGGGATATCCGGCTCCCAGTAACCCTCGATCGGCCAGAATGCCAATGGTAAGTAAAAATGACGGTGGTCAGTTGTAAAGGACATCAGCGCATCCAATACAAAAGGAAGCAGCCAATGTCGCTTCCTCAGTCTTCCTTGCCCGCAAAGCCCGAAGAAGCATTTCTTGCCACGAGTGCTAGTTGGCAGTTTACTTTTTTGTTTCCGTCTACAAAGTTGAAGTCAACTACAGCTAAGTACCCCGTTGGATATGCTCTTTTCTTGCCTTAGCAAATGTCAGAAAAGGTTTTTAATTGTCTTACCTGTGGAAAGCAGATTCCCCATAGAGGTTTTCATTCCTATTGTATTATTTGTTTAGGCCCTGAGCACGACTTTCCTAATTGTGATCTTTGTGCCTCCTTTAATCCGCTTACTGTTCGTCGTTGTGCTAAGCTTGTAACTAAGCATTTTGGAGTTTGGCCTAAGTTTGTCGGTATGGCGTCTACTGGTCTTCAGGCTTCGGATATCCCCAAGAAGTGTAAAGATAAGGACCGCGACAGGCTTCTGAAGGTCAAGTACTCTGATGATGTTAGGTTGGTCGGCAGTCCTGCGGTAACCAGTGAGGTGCCTTTGCAGCCCCTGCAGATTTTCAACCACAGGCCTTGGTTGAGACAGTTTCAGAGGACCCCCGACTTCCATTTTGCCTTCTGACCCTTCCGCCTGTTGCCTCTTCAGCTGGATCCGGAGCCGCAAAGCTGACTCTGGTGTCAAAGACCTCCGTTCTTCGTTCAGACAGCAAGCTCATACCGACAACTTTGGCTGCAACTTCGGCAGTTGCCAGGCCTCCTGAGTCCTTTAGACTAAATCTTCCAGTTGTAAGCCTGTGAAGAAGCAGGCACCAGTTTCCTCTCATTCCCCTCATTCTCAAATGGTTAAAATGGCTGATGACCTTTTGACTCTTATTAGGGGTTCACAGCCTCCTCCTTCAAAAAGAGGTAGGGATGTCTCTTCTGATGCTTTGCCCTTTTCATGTTCTGATAATTCTAGCATTTCTGTTGATGAAGTTTCTCAAGCTTTCTCTCCCTTTGAGGATTTGGTCACAGAGGAGTCCATCCCTTCTGCTTCTCCACCAGAAGGTTTCTCTTTTGGTGATACTTTAAGTAATCTCAGGGAGCATTTTAAATGGGAAAGTCAGGATTATCTCCTTTTTAAGAAAAGAATTAGGGAGTTTTTGAATTTGCCTCAGCATAAGCCTTTGGCTATTCCGCCTGTATTGGAAGTGGTGGATGGTGTTTTTCTGGAAAATTCCTTTACTCCAAATTCGGTTCCTCCTGCTCCCAGGAAACCTAACTGGTAAAATAGAGTCCCTGATTCTCATTTGTTTCTTTTCAGGAATCCGTTGGGTGATCCCAGAGGTTATTTCTCAAGGCCCTAAAGGAGTTAAGGCCACTGTTTTAAAAATCCTGTTCCTTCTGACAGGGAATCCAGGAACCTAGATAGGTGGGGTAAAAAGGTTTATAGTTCTGCCACTCTTGCTATTAGGTCTACTAATTGTCTTTTTCATGTTGAGAAGTACCAGCAGCACACCTTGGAAGCTATTAAGTCCTAGGATAGCAGGTGTGCCTCAGTTGGCGAAGAGTAAGGATATGCAGGTTTTGCTAAATTCTGCCAGTCCAATCAATAAACATTCTTTGCATTGTGGTTTTGACATTCTAGAAGCCTCCTGTATGGCTACAGCTACTGGCTCTTTTATTAGAAGGCACGCTTGGCTCAGAGAGCAGTCCCTACCAGAGCCTGTTAAGGCTAAGCTTTTAGATGCACCTTTGCATAAGGACAGTCTTTTTGGCAGCAAAGCAGAGGAAGTGCTCAAGAAGATGGATGACGAGGCCAAGTCTGTGCAGACTCTCTACAAGTTCAGCCTCCTTGCTTTAGCAGGAATTACCCTTCTAAGAGTTGGACATTCCCTGATACCAACAGAAAGAGCTGCTCTAGGACTAGAGGTTACAAATCTTCTAGGGGAACAGGTGGCTACCCCTCAAAGGTCTAAGCATTGGCAGGCTTCCTCTTCCAAGGTGGGAAGTTCTAAGCTTGCATCTCATTCTAACGATTTTCAATGATTCTGTCCAACATCTGCCTGTTCTTGCCTGCCCGGAATGTCCTTTAGGGGGAAGGTTGGCCCTTTTTACAAATGTCTGGGCCACCATCCTGGACGACAAATCCCTAGGGTACAAGTTTTCTTTCCACACCTTTCCAGTACCCAAGGATTCCTGAATGCTCCTCCAAACCAAAGGGCAGAAGTAGAAAAACAAATTTTGTCTGTTACATCTGGGAGCAATGGAATCTGTTCCTGCTCAGCAGGTAGGCCAGGGTTTCTATTTCAGACTTTTCCTAGCTCCAAAAACAGAAGGCACTTTGCATCCTATCCTAGATCTATCCATCCTGAACTCTTTCTTGAGAATTCCAAAGTTCAAAATGCTCACTCTGCATCAGTTGCTGCCACTCTTAGAAAAAATTCCTGGCTGGCAACGTTGGAGCTCAAAGAAGCTTATCTGCACATCCCTGTCAGGGGAAAGCTGCAGGCAATAATACCTTCGTTTCGGGGTGGGCAAGCAACATTATCAATTCTTTGCGCTGCCCTTTGGTTTATCTACTGCTCCCAGAGTTTTCACAAAGTGCCTGTCTCCAGTCATTGCTTTTTGCAGGCAAAAGAAAATTCAGGTTTATCCATACTTGAACGACTGTCTAATTCAAGCAAATTCTCAGGAACAGCTGTTAAAGGATCTAGAATTTGTAAAAACTCTTCTCTCTTCTCTGGGTTACATACTCAACGTGGAAAAATCAAAAATGGGCCATCCAAAGAGTGAACATTCCTGGGAGCAAGTCTGAACACAGCCGCCCAGATGATATATCTCACCCAGGAGAAGCAGATAACTCTTTCAGTTTACTTCAAGGACTTGGCAAGCCTGTCCCAGTTCCTTGCAAGGAAATACCTACAAGCTCTGGGATTCATCGTCTCTTGCATTCTCATGATTCCATATGCAAAACTTCATATGAGGAAATTGCAATGGTACCTCAAGAACACTTGGTGTCAACACACACATGACCTGGATGTGATAATTCCTCTGCTTCCATGTCTGCAGACAGAGTTTCTATGGTGGGCAACAGCCTGTCTACAGAACAAAGGCATGCCTTTTCACCCACCACTGGCCACTCAAGTTCTTACCACAGACGCATCGGAATACACCTGGGGAGCTCAGCTGGATGGCAGATGCATACAGGGAAGTCGTAATGCTCAGCAGATGCACTTGCACATAAATTTAAAGGAGTTGTTGGCAGTCCAGCAGACCTTACTAGCTTTCAAGCATCTTCTTTCTCCTAGGACCCTGCTTGTCAGGACAGACAACACTGCAATCATTTGGTGCATCATCAAGCAGGGAGGGACTCATTCTTACCTCCTATGCAGACAGAGCATGAGTCTTTGGTCCATAGCAGCATCCCTGGGCCTGCATCTCCCAGCTCAGTTTCTTCCAGGAAGGCTCAATGTTTTGGCAGACCAGTTGAGCAGACAGATCCTGGATTCTCACGATTGCAGCTGAACAGAGCACTTTTTTACAGCATCATTCAACGTTGGGGCACTCCAAGTGGATCTCTTCTCCTCTTCAGACAGCCATCTTCTACCTCTTTTTTGCACCAGACAGCATCACAGCAGAGCCTGGAAAGCGGATGCTCTGTCCTTCCCTTGGACGCTGCTGTCAGTTTATGCCTTCCCTCCTCTTCCTGTTCTTCCCAGAGTATTATTGAAGATAAGGGACGAATGACCAAGGACTATTCTCATAGCCCCGCACTGGCCCAGGTAGTATTGGTATCCACTGCTTCACAGTCTCAACCAATTTCCTCCTTGGCATCTTCCTCTGAAGCCAGATCTTTTGGTTCAGAAAGGGGGAAGCATTCTACATCCCCATCTTCTGTCTCTCCATTTGGCAGCTTGACTCATTGAATGACTCCATCCTTTTCTTCTTCCCTTTCCCAACAGGTGGTTGATGTGCTGAGGGAGGCCAGGAGGCCTAGCACTAGGAAGTCTTATGCTGGCAAATGGGAAAGATTCTCTCTTTGGATGCAGGCTTGAGGGGAATCTTCTCAGCCTACCCTTCCTCTGATCCTGGAATACCTGGCTGATTTGCTTCAGTGTGGTCTTTCTTTTTCCTCTACCAAGATCCATGCTTCAGCCATTTCTGCTCATTGTTCTTTTGAACAACCCATTTTCTCTCATCCTCTGATGAAAATGTTTCTCAGAGGTGCTTGCAACTTAAAACCTCCCAGAAGGGCGCCTAATCCAGCCTGTGATCTTAATATTGTTCTAGAGAAACTCTTCCTCCTTTTGAGCCAGCTGTCACTGCAGAATTAAAGTTTCTCTAATGGAAGACTGCCTTCCACTTGGCTATAACTTCTGCAAGGAGGGTTTCGGAGCAGCATGCTTTGATGGCTGTGGAGCCTTTTCTTATTTTCCATGCAGATAGGATCTCACCGAGAATCAACCCCTCCTTTATACCTATGGTGGTTTCTAGCCTGATTCTTAATCAGTCCATACACCTTCCTACCTTCTTTCCTAATCCTCAAAGTAGAAGTGAAAGGATCCTACATTCTCTTTATGTGCATAGACGGCTCAGGTTTTACCTGAGCAGGACTAAAGACCTTCGGAAATCAGCACAGCTATTGGTCAGCTTTGCCCCTGGAGCCCAGGGCAAGGCTATTTTTAAGCAAACCATTTCTAAATGGATTATTCATTGTATTACTTTTTGTTATTCCTTTCATGGCAAGGTTCTTCCTCAAGGGGTTAGGACCTACTCAACTAGAGCAGCTTCCACTTCTGCAGCCTTTTTAGGGGGTATCCCTACTAAAGACATTTTGGAGGCTGCCACATGGTCTTCTGTTCACACTTTCACAAAGCATTATAATTTGCCTTTGTTTTCAAGAGCCAGGGCAGGGTTTGCCACTGCTGTTCTGCAGGGCATTCTTTCCAATCCTTGATTCTGTTGGTTCCTCCTTCCTTTTCTCTGGGCTTTGGTAATCAAACCATTGGTTAGGACTACAACAGTGAAACACGATGAACATAGTACAGTCGTGTACACTTACCATAAATGTAGGTGTTTGAGTGTATTCACTGTTGCAGTCCTGCTTTCCCTCCCTCCTCCTTCCTTTAAGCCTCGTTTTCTGGGGGCTTCTGACTGTTATGGCAAGAAAGACTGAGAAAGTAACGTCTGCTGCCTCCTTTTGTATCCGACGCCCTGACGTCCTTTACAACCGACAGCCGACATTTTTACTTACCTTTGGTATTCTGGCTGATCGAGGGCTACCGGGAGCCGGATAACCCATTGGTTAGGACTGCAACAGTGAATACACTCTAACATCTACATTTATGGTAAGTGTACGCAACTGTAATTTCTAGTACAGTTCCTACCTCACTCATAAGGAAGTTGATCCTTAAACTAAAAACTACTTCTGTAGCTGTAGACCAACTACCATCAAACTATCTAAAAATGACTGCAGAAGTCATAGCCTTCCCTGTGTCCGTACTAATTAAGTAGTCCATAGCAGAAAAATACGTCCCATCACTGTGGAAAAAATCCTACATCTTACTGTGGCACATCTGCACAGTTTAATAACTACAGACCAATAGCAATTCTCTTCTCCCTCTCCAAAATATTAGAGGAATACATCCATATGCAGCTGATGCAATACCTAACCTTAAATAACCTGCTTTCAGAAACACAACATGACTTTAGGCCCCAGCACAGCTCCACTCATCATGCTAGTTTAGTTCAGTATGCAGACCACTCAACATTAATGTGTGGTCTCAACGATAAACAAGATCCAACACATTACCCAAAAATCTTTAAACTCTGTAGAAACCAGGCCCAAAGAATCAAAACTCTTGCTCAACCCCAAGAAAATTAAGTTAATGCTTTTTACCTCAAACAGTTGCCAAAATCAAAAGCAATCATTTACCATAAAGTCAGAAAGTACTGTCATTGAAACTGTAACTCACAGTAAACTTCTAGTTGTTGTAATAGATAAAAATCTTAAATATGTCCTGCATATACTGCACACCATTAAATGTACTCTAATACTAGGCTCCCTTTATGGATTCCTTACAGATACTGCAAGAAAAACTCTAGCCACCACCTTCTTATTTGCCAGCTCTGTTGTACATAACTCCTGTCCTAACAAACTTAAACGATACTTAAAAAAAATTGCCTCCTGCTTCAATAAAATAGCTACATTTGCCAACATTCTCCCTTTATAGGACCCACCATTTTCATAGCTTAAAGCAGTTAAACTGGCTTGAACTGCACAACTAACCAACATATTCACAACTAACATACCTTATTACTGATCTACTGTCCAGCAAGGGACCTCTGCTCTAGTAACAAATTCTTATTACTTATAAGTAGGTCAAGTAATGTTGCAGGAGACTCGCACTACTCCAGGTATATTGCTAAACTCTGGAATAGTATACTCTCACAAACAAAACTCTCTGGCAAACTCAATAGTTTTAAACCACTGCTTAAACATCTTAGCCAATCCTGGTCCTGCACATGTTCATCTCAAGGTTGAGACTGTGTTCACCATATGATATTTTCCATAAACAAAATACACTCAACATCTCACTGAAGTGACAAAACAATTTTTATACATAACTGCTGCCTGTACAATCCACTAAGTTACATGTGTGCTTTCTCTTTAATTTCCAACTCTGTAAAAATCTTAGAATGTATAAATGTAAATAGAAATGCAATTCTGTGTTTAACTAGAAGTTGGTATAATGCAATATAAGCAAATGAAGTTTTTCTTCCTGGGCCTCTGCTGAAAATGGGTATTACCCAATTGTACTTTCCTGGTAAGCAAAGACAAATAAAATAAATATTCCATGGTTTTGAAATTTTGTTGTGTAAGGTTAGACATCTAAACAAAAAGCTGGTGAATCTAGAAAGTGCAGTAGCAAAGGATGACACTGATGAAGTGATTATTGTTAAAACTTGATTTAGTGACAAATGTACCTCTTGTGTTAGAGGTATTTAGGATATCATACCTGTAGATCGTATAGAAAAGGTGGGAGTATCAAATTACATTGCAAACAAATTGTGGTCTTTTCTGCAGTATAATAGTGCAGTGGCAAAATTCATTTCAGTTTTGGTTGAGGTTAATAATATACAGCTGATTGTGACTGATCTATATAGAATCCCAAATATGAGTAAAGTCAAGAATGTTACATTTTGTGAATACAGTTTGTTATTGTAGGGGATTTAAGCACGTCTGTGATGTCTGTGCTAACATCACTGCCATCAAATGTGATGGTGCAGTGGGCACCACTGCCTCTAATGTAACCACCACATGGCAGAATGCCGTAACAGTGACATCAAGATTAGTGACGCTAATGAGGTTTGATCACCCCACTGCCAACTAAGGATGAAGTAAGCAAGAAAGTGCGCACAAGTGTGTTTCAATAATTAATCCACAAACTGCAACTTGGCCCCAAGACCTTGAAGGGAATATGTACTGCTGTCCTGGGTATGGGCTTCCAACATCCACATCCAGCTTGGACTGCACATAGGCCACTTAGAACTGAGTTTTGGCAAAAAAAATTCCCAGGCCCCTTTCTCAACACTTTGTGTACCAGTGTCTTCCGGTGCCCATTTTTATCCACAGCAACTGCCTTCCACAAAAAGTATTTGTTTCTCTCTCTCTCTTTTTCTCAGGCACACACACACCCATCCTAGGGAAGGCTGGCAGAATATTGTGATTCCCCACAGCCTTCCTCCTACCAATGCCAGTCTCAAAACTTGAATGTTAATAGATATATATTACTTAAATAATAAAGAAAGCAGTCCAAATCAAATTAAACTGTATGTAGAAAGACTCGCACAGAGAAATAAAGGGCAATAAAATATTTAGGATATATGGAGAGAAACCGAAGTTACATGTACCCAAGTTCCCTAGCTCAAGCTTACTATGTGAATACCAGCCCCAGCTTTATCCACAGTAACTGCCTTCCACACAGTGTTCTCACACACACACCCTAAGGAAGGCTGTCAGAATGCTCTGATACTCACAGATATGTCCATACAAATAAGACAACCTCCACGTTTAACATCACCCTTGCATAGTGTGGTGTACACAGGAATATACAATATGCTGTCCCCATTGTTTAATTACAAGATATAATCTTCCTGATACTGGAGGAAAATAAGTGATAAAATCACTTTTTACTTGTCAAAGTACAATAGAAAACACATGGTAAAACTAGTTTTTACTTGTCATTGTGCGATGTGTATGCCAATACACATCCAAGTCTGCTAGCTTCCCCTTGACTCTGTCCTAGTGTCTTAATTATATGCAAGCCATTTAGTATATCAGCCATTATAGCAATTACATATTGGGTGCTAGAGAGTTCCTGGAGTTTTTTCTTTGTTACAGTAACAGGAAAAGACAGCAAATGTGGAGATCCAGAGCCCTTCAAAAGACATTACCTGCACTTTTATGTTCAAAAGGACTAAGGCTAGTCATTCTTGTAGTTGTACTAACAACACCATGATTGTAGATGAACAAGAGAGAAGAGAGCAACAAAATGCCTTACATTTAGCTTGGTATTACCCACTACTTCACAATGCCATCCATATGATGGGATATGTGTACTCAAATAACTACTATGCATCATTAATACCGGAGGCAGTGATTTGTACTTTTTAACACAAGAAGTCAGGTCAGCCACTAGAGAAAATCAGAAATGCAGAGAAGTATTGGAGACATGAACCCCAATGCATTATTGACAGTGATGAAGTTCAGATTACATGGGATGCAACTGATTCAAGAAAACCTGATGTAGCACAGGAAAAAGACAAAATTAGCAGTAACCACTGAAATTTGTACACCCAGTAATTGTAGTGCCTTGCATACCAAGAGAGACAAAATCATAAAATACCAGCATTTCAAACAGAAACAAGAGCATTGTGGAAGAAGGATATTCAGTCAGTTCTATTACCAGCTGAGGCAGCAAGATTAATTAAAAAAAACTGCTACACCCAGCAATTATACTGTTATATACCAAAAGGCATGGTCATAAAACACCATTTGCAAACAAACGAGAGCCATGTGAAAGAAAGATATTCAATCAATTCTGTTAGCAGTTGGGGCAATAAGATTAATAAAAAATACCATATCTGGCAATTAGTGTCTTATGTACTGAAAGATTCAAAGTCATAAAATATCAGGATGTGAGAACAGTGTGGAAGAACGATATTAAAACAGTTCCAGTAAAAAAAAAAAAAAAAATTGCAATCATACTTAAGTATGCTACCAATACACACAACCCCGTATAAACCACAGGAGGAGGCAGTTCTGGGTACATCATGGGGTCTGAGAAGAGCAGTCTTGGCTTACATCAGAGACTGAAACAGTTTTGATTTTATGAAGTTTAATTATTCCCTGACTTAGGAATGGGGATTCATTCCTGTCAAGGTATGCAAAAAAGGTGGATCTCGGTGGATCAGTAGGCAGCTCTCACCATAATAATGACATTTATTCAAATAAATCATCTAAGAGACAGTGTCATTAAAATCAAATTATTTTAAGTTTATAAGAAAGTTACAATTAAAACATTCAAACACAAGACAAGTCGTAGTCAGTAGAACAGGGTCCTTGGATGTAAAATAAAAGCAGTGTCCACAAAAACATCCAGCAGACCACTACAATGGCTAAAGATTTTGTTTTGAGTTACAAGAAGTTTATTTGGTGAGCGCTTTCGTTGTGTGGATACACCACTTCATCAGACCTGTAAATGACTAATTATCCTGCTCATATATATATTTGTAGTAATTAAAAAACAACCAACCAAAAGTGAAAAATCGTTGACTTAAACAATCCAGCCTTAAAAAGACAGCACATCACTACTACAAGTTAAAAAGCAGCATCATAAAAATATTATGCAGTACATTCATGTGGTTCATAAAACCGTAAACTACATTATTCTCATTAATACATTTTATGTGGATATGTCTAAAAAATTATTTCTTCTTAACTCGTGTAAATTAAGTATCTTATTTCTTAGCCAATGGTCTGGACTTTAACAAAGGTTTAAGAGGTACCCTGTCATTTAGACCCTTCCCTTTGTCTGCCCTGAGTCTCACTATTCACCTACTTTTGGTTGTGTCTGCTAAATTTACAATATCACCCTGTTTCACTTTTGTGAACCATTTCAATAACTACAAACCTGAAAGTATGTGAAATGTCTGTTTTATGTACGTTTCGCAAAGACATTGATAGTCACCATTTCTGATTTTTTAACATATGTTCCCTAATCCTATATCTGAGTTTTCTGTTGGGTCTTGCCAACATAAAAGGACAAGCATGTGTTGCGTACAGCTAAATAAACAATATTCATGCTGTTGCAACCTGCTCTGACCTTAAACACAAACTCTGAAGATCTGGATGTATAAATTTATTGCTGTTATCAATATACTTACATTGATTACAGTTATAACAAGGAATAGTGCCTTTTTTATCACTCGGATCAACTTGTGGTTGTTTTTTAATTACTGCAAATATATATGAGCAGGATAATTTGTCCTTTACAGGTCTGATGAAGTGGTGTATCCACACCACAAAAGCTCTCACAAAATAAACTTGTTGGAACTTTTAACAAAATATTTAGCCATTGCAGTGGTCTGTTGGATGTTTTTGTGGACACTGTACAACTAAAACATTATTTCAGTATATTTCTGGCACTTAATGAAATAAAAGTCAAAATAAATGTAGATTCTCACCTACTGGTCTCTATGGATGATAGTTTTATAATTGTCAATCAGAATTATATTCAGTGAATAAATTATATGCAAGTATTGAAGTGAATAATAATAGTGGTTCTTTTATGCCTCCACAGTAAAGTGTTAATTTTTTGGATATGTTAAATGTTGTTTTGAGTGCACTGACTGAATTTAATAAAACAAAAGTGTTATTTATAATGCATCAAAAATAAGTTGATTGTAATCAAAGCATTACAGAACTAACCCAAATCTGATTTTTAAGCCATCTGATAAGGGACAGAGTGTGGTAGTCATAAATCGTGCCAGTATGAGTTAGTGTTATAAACATTTAAATAATACAGATGTTTGAGTTTATTAAAAAAGATGGTCTATTAATTGAACTGCATTCCATTTTCCTGTATCAGAGGTTATAGGATGGAAATAATTCATCTGATGTACAAAAAGTTAGGATACCATATTGTCTACCTAAAATCCATAAAAGTTTAAACCACCTGTAAGACCTGTTATATCAGGGTGTGGTGGTTTTGCAGAGAAAATGGGCTGGGAGATGATTACTTTATGGAGTACATAATTAAGTTGTCCTTGTGTATTAAATATGCCACTGATTTGAAATGCAAGTTTTATAAAGTCGTCACGGAAATAATTTTGTATTTCCGTTGATGTGAATAGTCTGTATATTAGACCAGCTCATGTTTATAGCCTGAACATTTTAGCAATATTTTTTTTAAGTGTTTCTCCTAAGGATAGTTACATTAGAGAGTTAAATTATTTTTGCTTAAACTATTTTTAGTTTTAATGAGCAGATGTATTCACAAAAAATGTGGTACAGCTACAGGAGCTTTTTTATGGGTTTGGTGGAGCAGGACTCAGTATACGAGTTGCAATAATTTCAGGAATATGTGAAAGCATATTATCGTTTTTATGGCTGATAGTTTGGGTGTCTGTCACTGTAACTTAGGTGAAGTTGATAGTTGTACAAGTTTATTAATTCTTACCCTCGTGGACTAAAATTTTTGTATAAAGTGCATTGTAATGAAATTTTTTTTTTTTTGACATTGCACTTTATGTAACACCAGGCATGTATGGCATTGAAGCTGTAAACCTTACACTTTGAACTTGCCCTTGCATATGTCAGCAACCAGTACATAGCAAAATGTTTCTTCCTCATAGTGAGTTACTTAGATTGAGAAAAAAATTAGTTATGGAATGGATTTTTAAGGAGGGCTAAAATAGCTATTCAGTGTTTTTTTAGATTATGATTATGATGTGGACCAAGTAAGAATAACTTGGAATAAAAGCATTAAATATAAGTAGAGAGGAAATGTTGGAACAGAATACAAGATAAAATAGTGACAAATATGTTGTGTTGTCAGCATTGTACACTGTGAAATTATTCTTTCTGATTAGAGTGTAATACTTTTTCCAATATTGTGATTACTCATGAAAAAATGTTGGAAATATATTATGCTTACTGAAGAAATCTTTTTTCCGAAGTATTTTTCAGTGACAGATGGGTAAAAATAACAGATTATTTGATAAGTAGTCGTTATATTAATAGAATGGATATGAATATTAATGCATTATTACCCAGGAGTCAGTGATCAGAGAATTTAATTAAACTGTATGAAGTTAAACAGATTTTCTTTTGTAACACTACTTCAGTTATTAATGATCTGAGGATGTCCTTATTGTCTGTTATGTATATCAAACTTCTAGACATGTTAAAACCAAATTACAGATGCATATTAGAGAGAGTCTAATTTAAAAAAAAGTTATGTAGCAAATTATATTTTTTGAGGCAATATTGCAACCTGTTGTCTCTACTAAAGGGAAGGTGGCGCTGTTCAAGACTATTTGTTCTGTAAAAGACAGCTTTATGGAATGAACTGTGATTGTGCATAGACTTTTGCTGTAACTTTCACTTTAAGAATTTTTAATTGGCCTCTTTTTTTAATTTATTGCTTTCATTTTTTTTATTGGTCTGTTTTTTGTCTCTGATTTATCAGTTTATACTCTATTCTCGTTAAAGGCATTAGCTAAGGAGCTAGTGAGTTATTAAATGCTAATAAAATTGTGTCTCGAGCTTTTGTGGGATTTTATTAATGTGGTTACTTTTAAGGTGATTCCATCCCTTGGCAAGTGTCCCACCAGTGAAAATCAAAGTTTTAAAATATTTTATGCAGGAAAATGTGCAAAATTCAGGAACTGAATGATTAGAATTGAACGCTAGAATTTACAGATATGTTTGAGCCAAAACTGGGAACTCTTTTACAGTAAATTTAAACTAACTCCATGCACAGACCAATAATAGAGTAAGTTATGTATGGAAAAAAAACACCGCACCTTTGAAGAATAGCATATTGCAAAATGTTGCAAGACTTACTGGTCCATGTTAAAAACAATACCGGGGGGTTGAAACATATAAAGCCAAGTATAAAAACATTTAGAGCAGCTGTTAAAAATAGTAAGAGAAACTATGAATATACTTCAGTAAAATTTGGCAGTGACAAGTTATTTGTAAGCTTTTTCAAGACCGTAGTGAGAAAGGGAATCAGTATTTTTCTAAGTCATGAAGACAAGATGATTAATAATGCTAAAAATGCAGCATGTGAATTGAACCACCTGGAAGACCTGTTGTATCGTGTTCTGAATATTCCACTGTTGAGAGACAACCTTAGTTAGAAGAAATGTGGTCCCAATACAAGGTTTCTTCCTATTTATTAAAGAAGAATTGATGATTGGTACAGTCAGCAGAGTTCAAAAGAATTCTGCTTCAAGACCTGATGGTATTAAAGGATATTTCCTATACACGATTAAGGATACTGTAAGGCCATTTTTTTTCCAGATTTGTTCTGTCAAGCACTGAAAATGAATTACGTTTCTTCAATGGAAAAATGTTCATGCTATTCCAGTTTACAAGAATAGCTAGGTAGATCCGGTTGAAAGTTACTGCCCTATCAGCCAAACTAGTATTTACAAACCTTTTAAAAGCTGTATTGTGCCATTTTAAGAATAACAAGAACCTCATTTCCATTGGCATACATCAGCATGGTTGTATAAAATGAAGGTCATATATGGCTAACTTAATATTTTATTCAGAAATTGCTGAGGCTGTGGCCATAGGACTAGCAGTGGATTTTCTTTTTTTTAGACCTTGCTAATAGTCTTAACAGCCATGAAGCAATATGACATCTGTTGGTATGATGTGTCTTGGGTTAATAGCTCCTTACTGGGAAGGAAATCGGCAGTAAGACTAAAAGGAGTGATGCTCCCTGAATATGAGCAACTTAGGAGAGTTTCACAGAGGGTTGGGAGGGTGGCCTAATGGTTAAGGTGTTTGACTTGCAAACACAAGGTACAGGGTTTGAATCTCACAGGGGATAATTGGCTAGGCTTAAAATGGCTCACCAGGGCAGTTAGCCTAGTACTAACTTATGAACCTATGAATCAGTATTGTGACCATATCTGTTTGTAAACCTTCCTAAAGGACCTGTCTTGATGGGGTAGTGAGGTCTGCGAATGACTCAGAGCTAAAGTAGTTACTCACACTTATAGAATTTGAAAGCTACATTAACAAATTTCATTTGTGGGTTCCACAGAATAACATTTTTTTCAGTACTAGGAAAGGCAAACTTTTACATGTAGGCCAGAGAAATATCTATATAATGTAGCAGATGACATTGTATTTTAGCGTCACCACTGTAGTGTTTTGGGTATTGCAGTTTCAAGAACATTAGGTTATAATGAATATATTAGCCTACAGAACAGAGCAGTAAAGGGTACTGTGTAACTAAACATTAAACTAAGGTATTTCAGTTCAAGAAGTGCTGTGGCACTGATTCCATTGTTTATAACCACTTTCAGACCAGTCTTACAATGCTGAAAGTTTGTCTCCGTATTCCATTAATAATCTAGGCAGTCTGCTAAGGGTGCAAAAGAGAGAAATTAAATGTAGTAAAACATTTGGAATATGAAGACAGGCTAAAGAAATTGATGCATTTCTCCATATACTATAGACTGTATAGATAGACTTCACTTATACGGATTCACAAGACAAAGCACAATGAATAATTGAGAGCGATATTTGACATTAAATTTAGTATTAGTAAAAGAACAAGAAATTATCCCTTTTGTATTTACTTCAAAGTAATAGTAATAGAAACGTGAAGCTTTTATTAGAGTAGACATTCAGTGGAATGAGTTACCTCTTAGAATCTTGTTAGCGGATTGTTTGGCTTCATTCAGTAGTAAAATAGGTTTATAGTTTGAGGAAAAAGTATGTTCATACATTCAAATAACTTTCTATTACCTCATATGAGGTCCCAAGCCAGTACTAAACATTGAAAGCCAGATTTGCTTGCCACAGGTATCTAGTTTGGATTTGACCTTTTTCACAAGATTGTCCATATTGCTATAAATGGAATGAATATTGATTTGTTTTACTTTTGGGTATTTTAATTCATAGAAAGATGTATTAATAGCTTGTTTGAAAGAAGCAATTCACAGCATATTTGTGTTATTAGGAAGGAGGAGGGTCAATTGTTCTTTACGTTTATAATTAGAGATGTTACTATAATTAATTATTTTTGTAGCTTAGAGTATGACCAGATGTTATCCAGAAAGGAAGTAACATTACTATATAGTTTACCAAATCTTATTCCTTGAATTCTAGGCTTATTAAGAATTTTAAGAGAGGTTCAAGGGAAAGCACAAAAAGGTAGGATACCATGGGGTATGTGTCAGATGTTCATTGTGTTTCACTGTTGCAGTCCTAACCAATGGGTTATCCGGCTCCAAGTAACCCTCGATCGTCCAGAATACCAAAGGCAAGAAAAACTTACGTCGGCTGTCGTCTGTTGCAAAGGATGTCAGGGCGTCTGATACAAAAGGAGGCAGCCGACGTCACTTCCCCAGTCTTCCTTGCCGTGGAGCCCGAAGCAGAATTATTTCTTGCACAAGTGCCGGTCGTCAGTTTACCTTTTTTGTTTCTGACTACAAAGTTGAAGTCAACTACAGCTAAGTACCCCATTGGGGATCCTCTCTTCTTGCCTTAACGAATGTCAGAAAAGGTTAATAATTGTCTTACCTGTGGAAAGCAGATTCCCCATAGAGATTTCCATTTCTATTGTATTTGTTTAGGCCTTGACCACAACGTTCCTAATTGAGATCTTTGTGCCTCCTTTAATCCGCGCACTATTCGTCGTCGGGCTAAGCTTTTAGCTAAGCATTTTGGAGTTTGGCCTAAGTTTGTCGGTATGGTGTCCGCTGGTCTTCAGGCTTGGGATATCCCCAAGAAACGTAAGGATAAGGACAGCAACAGGCTTCCGAAGGTCAAGTCCTTGGATGATAAGTTAGTAGTCAGTAATGCGGTAGCCAGTGAGACATTTTTGCAGTCCCTACAGCCCGCAGATTTTCAGCTGCAGGCCTCTGTTGAGACCGTTTCAGAGGCCTCCGGCTTCCATTCTGCCCTTCCGCCTGTTGCCTCCTCAGCTGGATCTGGTGCCGCAAAGCTGACTCTGGTGTCCAAGACCTCCATTCCTTGTTCAGTCAGCAAGCTCATACTGGCGACTTCGCTACAATTTTGGCGGTTGCCAGGCTTCCCGAGTCCTTTAGACTTGCAGGTAAATCTTCCAGTCGTAAGCCTGTGAAGAAGCAGGCTCCAGTTTCATCTTGTTCCTCTCATTCTCAAATGGTTAAAATAGCTGATGATCTTTTGAGTCATTTTAGGTGTTCACGGCCTCCTCCTTCAAAAAGAGGTGTAGGGATGCCTCTCCTGAGGCTTTGTCCTTTTCAGGTTCTGATACTGCTAGCATTTCTGTTGATGAAGTTGTTTCTCAAGCTTTCTCTCCTTTTTTAGGATTCAGACGTAGAGGAATCCATCCCTTCTGCTTCTGGTGATACTTTAAGTACTCTTAGGGAACATTTTAAATGGGAAAGTCAAGATTATCCACTTTCTAAGAAAAGGATTAAGGAGTTTTTGGATTTGCCTCCGCATAAGCCTTTGGCTATTCCACCTGTGTTGGAAGTGGTTGATGTTTTTCTGGAAAATTCCTAGACTCCAAATTCTGTTTCTCCTGCTCCCAGGAAACCTGACAGGTACTATAGAGTCCCTGTTTCTCATTTGTTTCTTTTCAGGAATCCGTTTGCTGATCCAGAAGTTATTTCTCAAAGCCCTAAAGGAGTTAAGGCCCACTGTCACCTGTTCTGACAGGGAATCTAGGAACCTAGATAGGTGGGGTAAAAAGGTTTATACCTCTGCCACTCTTCCTATTAGGTCTATTAATTGTCTTTTTCATATGCTGAAGTACCAGCAGCACACCTTGGAAGCTATTAAGTCTAGGATAGCAAGTGTGCCTCAGTTGGCGGAGAGTAAGGATATGCAGGATTTGCTGAATTCTGACAGTCTTGTCAATAAATATTCATTACATTGCGTTTTTGAAATTTTAGAAGCCTCCTGTAGGGCTACAGCTACTGGCTCTGTTATTAGAAGGCACGCTTGGCTCAGGGAGCAGCCCCTACCAGAGCCTGTCAAGGCTAAGCTTTTAGATGTACCTTTGCATAAGGACGGTCTTTTTTTAGCAGCAAAGCAGAGGAAGTGCTCAAGAAGATGGAAGACAAGGCCAAGTTTATGCAGACAGTTGACTACTTTCTGCAAGTTCAGCCTCCTCACTTTAGCAGGAATTACCCTTCTAAGAGTTGGACGTTCCCTGCTACCAGCAGACAGAGCCGTTCTAGGACTAGAGGTTACAAATCTTCTATGGGACAGGTGGCTACCCCTCAAAGGTGTAAGTGTTGACAGGCTTCCTCTTCCAAGGCAGGAAGTTCTAAACCTGCATCTCAATCTAAACATTTGCAGTGACTCTGTCCAACTTCTGCCTGTTCTTTCCTGCCCGGAGAGTCCTTTGGGGGAAGGTCGGCCCTTTTTACAAATGTCTGGGTCACCATCACAGATGACAAATGGGTACTCAGAACTGTATCCCTAGGACACAAGTTTTCTTTCCACACCTTTCCAGTATCCAAAGGATTCCCGGATGCCCCTCCAAACCAAAGGGCAGAAGTAGAAATGCAGATTTTCTTTATTACATCTGGGAGCAATAGAATTAGTTCTTGGCAGGCAGGCCAGGGTTCTATTCCAGACTTTCCCTAGTTCCAAAAAAAAAGGTACCTGGTGTCCTATCCTAGATCTATCCATCCTGAATTATTTTACTTGGTAATTCCAAAGTTCAGAATGCTCACTCTGAGTCAGTTGCTGCCAGTGTTAGAAAAGGATTCCTGGCTACTAACGTTGGATCTCAAAGAAGCTTATCTGCACATCCCAATCAGGGAAAGTTTCAGGCAATACCTTCGTTTCAGGGTGGGCAAGCAACATTATCAATTCTCTGTGCTGCCCTTTGGCTTATCTACTGCTCCCAGAGTTTTCACAAAGTGCAACACAGCTGCCCAGATGATACATCTCACCCAGGAGAAGCAGACAACTCTTTCGGTTTACTTCAAGGACTTGGCAAGCCTGTCCCAGCTCCCCGCAAGGAAATACCTGCAAGCTGTGGGATTCATGGCCTCTTGCATTCTCATGATTCCATATGCAAGACTGCATTTGAGGAAATTGCAGTGGTACCTCAAGAACATTTGGTGTCAACACGCACCAGACCTGGATGTGATAATTCCTCTGCTTCCATGTCTGCAAACAGAGTTTCTATGGTGGGCAACAGCCTATCTACAGAAAAAAGGCATGCCTTTTCACCCACCCCTGGCCACTCAAGTTCTTACCACAGACTCATCAGACTACACCTGGGGAGCTCAGCTGGATGGCGGATGCATACAGGGAAGTTGGAATGCCCAGCAGATGCACCTGCACATATATTTGAAGGAGTTGATGGCAGTCCAGCAGGCCTTACTAGCTTTCAAGCCTCTTCCTTCTCCAGGGACCCTGCTTGTCAGGACAGACACCACCACAGTCATGTGGTACATCAACAAGCAGGGAGGGACTCATTCTTACCTCATCTGCAGACAGAGCATGAGTCTTTGGTCCATAGCAGCATCCCTGGGCCTGCATATCCTAGCTCAGTTTCTTCCAGGAAGGCTGTGTTTTGACAGACCAGTTGAGCAGACAGCTCCTGGATCCTCACATGTGGCAGCTGAACAGAGCAGTTTTTTACAGCATCATTCAACATTGGGGCACTCAAGTGGATCTTTTTTCCTCTTCAGACAACCATCTTCTACCTCTCTTTTGCACCAGGTAGCATCACAGCAGAGTCTGGAAAGTGGATGCTCTGTCTTTCCCTTGGATGCTGCTGTTAGTTTATGCCTTCCCTCCTCTTCTTCCCAGAGTATTACTGAAGATCAGGGATGAACGACCATGGACCAATTCTCATAGCTCCGGACTGGCCCAGGCAGCATTGGTATCCACTGCTTCGCAGTCTCCTTGGCATATTCCTCTGAAGCCAGATCTTTTGGGTCAGGAAGGTGGAAACATTCTACATCCTCATCTTCAGTCTCTCCATTTGGCAGCTTGGCTCATTGTATGACTCCATTTTCTTCTTCCCGTTCCCAGCAGGTGGTTAACGTGCTGAGGGAGGCCAGGATGCCATACACTAGGAAGTCTTAGGCAAATGGGAAAGATTCTCTCTTTGGATGCAGGCTAGAGGGGAATCTTCTCCTCAGCCTACCCTTCCTCTGATCCTGGGATACCTGGCTGATTTGTATCAGGGTGGTCTTTCTTTTTCCTCTGTCAAGGTGTTCATCGTGCATACAGCTGCAGTCATAACAGATGGCTTATCCTGCCGTCAGGCGGGTCCTCGGTCGGCCGAATTCCAAAGTCTAGGTCCGGCATCGATTGTCGGTGCTTCTTCCCTGATGTCAGCGTGGCAGGGGTATAAAAGAGGCAGCCAACGCTATTTTCTTCAGTCTTTCTTGCCGCGCGGTGCCCGAAGCAGAAGCAGTTCACAAGTGCCAGTCGGCCAGCTCCTGAGATTTACGAAAGTATTTCAGCCGAAGTCTTCTTGAAAGCTAAGTACCCCGTTGGGGAAACTTTTCTTGCCTCAGTCCGATGTCAGACAAAGTTAATAATTGCATTTCATGTGGGAAGCAAATACCGCATAAGGATTTCCACTCTTTCTGTATACCTTGCTTTGGCCCAGACCACGACGTCTCGGCCTGCCGATTTTGTGCTAGATTCAACAAGCGCACTATTAAGCGTCGGGCGGAGTTCGCCCTTCACTTTTTTGGCAAAAAATTTAATTATATTATGTCGTTGGATACTCCGACTCCAGTTTTGAGCAAAAAACACAAAGATAAGGACCGGCATACGAGGTCCGCACCACCTACTGAAACCACGCTAAGACCGACTACCGGTTCTCCGGTACTCAGTGAGGCGCCTACGCAGCCCCCGAGTACTGATGACAATGCATTACCGGTGTCTTCAGTACCCGAGGTCGCAGGCTCCTTGGCCCCCATTCCTACTACAGATACCGACTCCACTCCTGGTGGGGAAACTCAGAATTTAGACAGGCCTGCCATTTCTCAAGGGGTCTTCAGGCCTTCCTCCTTCTCTATTAAAGCCTTCACTAAATCTAAAGCAGCCATGAAAACCAAAAAACAGGTTCCTCAGACCCCCTCTCAAGGCACCATGCCTAAAAAACACATGCTTAAAATGGCTGAGGATTTGATTACTCTTATCAGGGGTTCTCAACCCCCCTCTGACAAAAGGCCCAGATTAGAGGAAGACTACCCTTCCTCAGATCAAGCTTCTATTACCTCAGAAGTATCTGAGGACCAGGATTATGCCTATTCTCCATTCGAAGACTCTGATGCAGAGGAGTCTATTCCCTCGGTCTCCCCCCCTGAGGACTTCTCTTTTGGGGAAACCCTGCATACACTGAGGGAACACTTTCACTGGGAAGGCCAAGATTACTCAGATTCCAAGAAAAGGCTCGGGGAATTTCTTCTGCTCCCCCAGCATAGGCCACTGGCTATCCCTCCTGTTTTAGATATATTGGATGATGTGTACACAGAAGCCAGCCTTAATCCAGATTCTTTGCCTCCAGCTCCTGTTAAACCAGACAGGTATTACCGGGTTCCTGATTCTCACCAGTTCCTATATAAAAGCCATACTGCTGACCCAGAAACAATTTCACAGGGTCCCAAGGGAATTAAGGCCTCTACTGCTAAAAACCCATTACCTTCAGAGAGAGATTCCAGAGTTTTAGAAAGGTGGGGGGAAAAAGGTGTACACCTCGGCCACTTTAACCATGAGGGCATTAAACTGTCAGTTCCATATGTTAAAGTATCAACAGTTTTTGATATCTCAGCTGAAAAGCAAGATGACACAAGCAGTTTTAAAAGAGTTGCAGGATTTGTTGCATGATGCAGAGCAAGTGGGTTAACATACCTTGCAATGTGGTTTTGATGCTTTAGAGGCCTCATGTAGAGCTGCTGTTACGGGGTCTGTTATACGTAGGCATGCTTGGCTCAAAGAGCAAACCTTACCAGATCATGTCAAAGCTAAATTATTAGATGCACCTCTTCAAAAAGATGTATTGTTTGGTGCTAAAGCTGAGGAGGTGCTAAAGAAAATGGAGGAAAAAGCGAAATCAATGCAAACAGTGAAAGATTTCCTGCAGGTACAGCCTCCACGTTTCAGCAGAAACTGGCCTTCAAAAAATTGGTCCTTTCCAGCCACGGACAGACCTCAAAGGGGCAGATACAGGCGTCCAAGGGGTAGAGAGCAACCTCAAGGATCTTTCAGAGCCAGACAGTGGCAAGCACCAACCCCAAGAGGTGGAGAAGATAGATCACAGTCTTTTAGAAAACAGACACAATGACTTCCCCCTACACCTGCCAAGCAAAGCTTTAATGGCAGCACCTTTGGGCGGAAAACTGACATTATTCTCAAAAAATTGGCATATTGTTACAAAAGACAAATGGATTCTTATAGGTTCATAGGTTGGTACTAGGCTATCAGCCCTAGGGCCTATACAAGCCTAGCCATAACAATTCCCTGGCTATTTCTTCCCACATTATTTACTTTCCTGGACCCCTGTGTAGCAGGGCAACTGACGTGATCCCTGGGGTGAATTTCCTTTCTCCCATCCAATCGTCAAGGTTCCTCTTGAAGAGGTCCAAAGAGGCACTCTGCTTGACATGTATGGGCAATCTATTCCAGAGTCTGGGGAGTCTCTGGGTCAGGAACCTATCATTCCAGCATGTTTTGTTTATTGTGATGACAAGGTTTAGATCCCTGGAGTGTGTAGCTCTGAGGGATTGGGATTTCTTTAAGTGTAGCATGTCCAACAGCTCTGGGTTTGACATGGCCTTGTATGTTAAGCAGAGATCGCCTCCGAGTAGACGATATGCGACAGAGTATAGCTGGAGTTTTTTAAGGCAGTCAGCGTAGGGCATCTGCTTTAGGCCTGTGATTCTTTTAGTGAGGTATTTCTGAGGCCTTTCCAGTTGTTGCAGATGTCTTGAGAGGTACATACCAAATGGGGCGTTGTATTCTATAATGGGTCTAATGAGGGATGAGTACAGTGGGACAATGACCTTCTTTTTTCTGGATGAAAAGCCCTTCGTGATGAGGTGTGCCACATAGAAGGATTTCCTGACTGTTGTGGCGATGTGGTTATTGAAGGTGAGACCACTGTCCACCTGTGTCCCTAAGTCTCTTATCACACTTTCTGTGTTTAGTGTACTGCCACCTATATGGTAATTCATGGATACATGTTTTTCCCAAAGGGATAACAATACATTTCTTGGCATTGAGCTTGAGCCCATGGCTCTGGCACCAAGCATCTGTTTCTGTAAGGCCCTTTTGTAGAGTATCCACATCATTTGGGGATTCAATAATGGCTCCCAGTTTGCAGTCATCTGCAAACTTTGTTAGCCACAGTCCCTTAGTGTTGACCTGTACTTCAGAGAAGTAGATGCCAAACAAGAGCGTCCCCAGGACTGAACCCTGAGGTACTCCACTTGTCACTTGTCTGGAGCTGGATTTGGAGTCGGCTACTTTTACAGTGTGGGTTCTATCAGTAAGCCATTTAGCAACCCATTGGGTGACATAGGGATTAATGCCCAACTTAGTAAGTTTATATATGATTCCAGAGTGGGGGATGGTGTCAAAGGCCTTGGCAAGGTCTAGATAGGCTGTGTGGACCACCTTACCCTTGTCCATGGCTCTGGAGACTGATTCAAAGAAGTCAGTCAGGTTCAGGAGACAAGATCGGCCCTTTACAAACCCAAACTGGGTGGGGTCCAGTGTTTGAAGTTTGCGAATGTCTTTGTTTATAAGTTCCACGATAATACGCTCCATGGCCTTGCAGATAAGGCTTGTCAGACTGATGGGACGGTAGTTTCCGGGATCCAAGGTGGATCGCCCCTTGTGGATTGGGATAACTGTAGCTCTGCGCCACTCAGTGGGCACAAAACCTGAGGTGAGGCTATGATTAAACATGACACTTAGGTGAGGTGCCAGTTCATATTGTAGTTCATGTAGTACACAGCCCGGGATGTCATCTGGTCCCATAGATGCTGTATTCTTGGCTTTAGAGAGTGCGTTTTTTACCTGTGTGGCCGTTATTACTGGAATTTGGCAATCTTCCGGTGTTGAGATGGGCCATTTAGGGGGTGAGAGGGGGGTGAAGTTGGCACTGAATCGATCTGCCAGGATATTGGCAATATCCTTCAGATCAGTATATTTAATGCCATTCTGTTTTACCTCAGAGCAGATCTGAGCATTGCCATTTAGATTCTTGACATAGTTATAGAATGCTTTGTGGTTGTCTTTGGAATCTTTGGCAATTTTATTTTCGTAACTAGCTTTGGAGGATTTTGAGGCATCTCAGTTTCTTACTGAGGCTAGAAAGGGAGTTTTTTGCATCCTGGGATTTTCCTCTTTTCTACAAAAGTTTCTTCCTTTTGTTGTAAAGTTTGTTTATGGCAGGGGACCACCAGATTGGCTTCCTTTTTTTGGATGAGAGCATTTTGGTTCTATTTGGGATGGCACGATTCGTGCATGAGTGGATGTGCTCGTACAGTGCCTTAGTGTAGGATTCAGCAGTTGAACTTTCAGATGTTCTTCATCTCACATTGCTGCAGTCCTTACACTTGGGTAGTCCGCTGTCCTCGGTCGGCCCGAATATCAAAGTATAAGGCTGACATCGGTCAAGGCGCATAAGACTGACATCAGGACGTCAGGGTACATATGCGCATGACCGACGTCATATCCTCAGTCTTTTTTGCCGCATGGTCCGATGCAGAAGCAGCGTTGCAAGTGCCGTTCGGCGTTCTGAAATTTTTCGAAGTCGGAGTTTCAGACCGAGTCAAAGTTGGCTAAGTACTCCGTTGGGGAATATTTTAGTTTTTTCTTGCCTCAGTGGTTTACCGGATGTCGGAAAAAGTGAATAACTGTATTTCTTGTGGGAAGCAGATACCGCATAGAGATTATCATACTTTGTGTATTCCTTGTTTGGGGCCTGAGCACGACGTTGTTGGGTGTCGCTTTTGTGCTAGGTTCAATAAGCGCACTATTAAGCGAAGGTTAGATTGTGCTAGGTTGGTCTTCGGGAAGCGGTGCAATTATAAGATGCCGTCGGATGCTCCGACGCCCGCTTCTTCGAAGAAGCGCAAAGATAAAGCAGCTAAACCCAGGCAGGAAGAGTCGTCCGTACCGGACGCCGGTTTTTTAGAGGCGTCAGTGGAACCGGTGGTTCCACCGGAGGCTTCTCTGGAGTCCCAGGGAGAGACTTTGATTTTGCAGGATGTGGCCTCTCAGGAGGCAGGTCAGGCTGAAGGGGCTTCTCAGGTTACTGTACTCCCCTCCCTTCCTAGGGTGGTTAGGCCCTCTCCTTCTGTTTCTAAGGCTTCTCCCAGAGGCAGGCCAGGTTTAGCTTCTGTTGGTGTCACTCCTAGTTCTTCAGGATCTGTGCCCAAGAAGCACATGCTTAAAATGGCAGAAGATTTAATTACTTTGATTAGAGGTTCTTTGCCCCCTCCTGATAAGAGGCCTAGGGTGGAACCAGAGTTGGGGAGCTTTGAGCAGGCTTCAGATGTTTCAGAGTCTTCGGCTGAAGACTTGCAGGAGTACTCTCCTTATTCTGATTCTGATGCAGATGATTCGACCCCTTCTGCTTCTCCTCCAGAGGATTTTTCTTTTTCAGAGACTCTTCATTCCATGAGGGAACATTTTAAGTGGGAAGGTCAGGACTACTCTGATTCCAGGAAAAGGCTTAGGGAATTTTTGCTTTTACCCCAGCATAGGCCTTTGGCTATACCACCTGTTCTGGATGTTGTGGAAGATGTGTTTGCAGAGGCTTCACTTAATCCTGATTCTTTGCCTCCTGCTCCTGTTAAACCGGATAGGTATTACAGGGTGCCTGAGGCTCATAAATATCTTTATAAGAGTCCTAGGGCGGACCCAGAAACTGTTAGTCAGGGACCTAAGGGTGTCAAGGCCTCTGTTGTAAAATATCCGGTTCCTCCAGATAAAGAGGCCAGAGCTTTGGATAGATGGGGAAAGAAAGTCTATACTTCTTCCACCTTAGCTATGAGGGCTTTAAATTGCCAGTTTCACATGTTGAAATATCAAAACTATCTTCTTTCTCAATTGAAGTCTAAGGTAGATGCTCTGGCGGAAGGCATTGAGTGTAAAGAATTACAAGATTTGGTACATGTCTCTGAACAGGTGGGTAAGCACTCTTTACAATGTGGTTTTGATGCTGTACAGGCCTCGTCTAGGGTGGCTGCCACTGGGTCAGTTCTTCGCAGGCACGCCTGGCTGAGGGATCAGAATTTATCTGACCATGTTAAGACAAGGATTTTGGATGCTCTTTTATAGTCTGATGTGTTGTTTGGTTCACCTGTGGAGTCAGTCTTGAAGAAAATGGAAGACAAGGCTAAGTCTATGCAGGCTGTTAAAGATTTTTTGCAAGTCCAGCCTCCGAAGTTTAGTAGGAATTGGCCTGCTAAGGGGTGGACGTGCCCTTCTTATGATTCACAGTCTAGGGGTAGATCTAGACGTGGTAGGGGCAGAGCTCAGAGCTCCTTCAGACCTAGAACAGGGAGTTCTCCTGCACAATCTTCGGGTGAGGGCAGGGGCCAGTCCTTTCGTAAACAGGCCCAATGACCTACCCTTTCAGCTGCCAGATCCTTCTTGCCTGGCAGCACCTTTGGGAGGAAGGTTGGCACTCTTCAAGGAAAACTGGAGTTTGATTACCCAAGACGGATGGGTATTGGATATCATACACCGAGGTTACAGGTTTTATTTCCATACCTTGCCTCCTTTCAAAGGCATGCCGGACGTTCCTCCTCAGCAAAGACTAGAGGCTCACAAACAAATTTCTCTGCTGCTCCAAATAGGGGCCATACAACCGGTCCCTCTGCCAGAAGTGGGCCTAGGATTTTATTCTCGCCTGTTCCTAGTACCAAAGAAGGGGAACACGTGGAGACCAATTTTGGATTTATCTATCCTCAACACTTATCTGGACATTCCCAAGTTCAAAATGTTGACGTTACAACAGCTTTTACCTCTGCTGGGCAAAGATCACTGGATGGTGACTCTGGATCTCAAGGAGGCTTACCTTCATGTTCCTATCAGGCTAAGCTGCAGGAAGTATCTGCGTTTTCGGGCTGGGACTTCTCATTATCAGTTCTCTGCATTGCCCTTTGGCTTATCTACTGCGCCCAGAGTGTTCACGAAGGTTCTGGCTCCAGTGATAGCTTTCTTCAGGCTAAGAGGAATACAGATCTATCCTTATTTGGACGATTGCCTGATTCTGGCCCAAGGAAAGGACGAACTTCTTCATCATTTACACTATGTGATAGCAGTGCTAAGATGCCTGGGGTATTCTGTGAACGAAATAAAGTCCAGTCTAGTACCCTCTCAGGACATGTGCTTTCTGGGTGTGAGACTGAATACAGCATCCCAGATGGCCTTTTTGACCCCGGACAAACAAAAGAATCTTTCTCTTTACTTCCATCAATTGTCTCATCAGTCCAGGCTGACTGCAAGGACAGTCCTTCAAGCCTTGGGGTTCATGGCATCTTGTATTCTGGTGCTTCCCCATGCCAAACTGCATATGAGGAAGCTGCAATGGTATCTCAAAAATGTATGGACGCAGCACTGCCAAGATATGGACACTGTCATTCAGATAATACCTTGCATTCAAAAGGAATTTTTGTGGTGGGCTCAGGAATGTCACCTAAACAAGGGACTCTCTGTGACCCGGCCAGAGGCGAGTCAGATTCTAACGACAGATGCCTCAGACAAAGCTTGGGGAGCTCATCTAAATGGAAAGTGGATACAAGACACGTGGCCTGCCAGACTTCTACATCTACATATCAATTTGAAGGAGATGTTAGCAGTCCAATTTGCATTAATAGCTTTCAAGGATTTACTTCTTCCAGGGCAGGTGTTCGTTCTAACAGACAACACAACTGTCATGTGGTACATCAACAAGCAAGGGGGAACACATTCTTATCCTCTATGCAGACAAGCAGTGATTTTGTGGGAGACTGCTCTCAGTTTACAGCTAAATCTTCAGGCAGGGTTTCTGCCGGGAGCACAGAACTCCTTAGCAGATGTGTTGAGCAGACAGATTATGGATCCCCACGAGTGGAAATTGGATCCTCATGTATTTCAGAAATTGACAGTGTTATGGGGAACTCCAGACATAGATCTGTTCGCTTCTCCACTAAACTACCAGCTGCCAAAGTTTTGCACAAAAAGGTTTCATCCCACAGCTTGGAAAGTGGATGCTCTTTCATTCAATTGGAGCAATCTTCATGTGTATGCCTTTCCACCTCTGCCTCTCCTCCCAAAGGTACTCCTGAAGGTCAGACAGGACAAGCCAAAGATGATTTTAATAGCTCCAGATTGGCCTCGACAGCACTGGTACCCATTACTGAGAAGTCTGGCAGGAGCCTCCATGGCCTTTACCTTCGATTCCACACCTGCTGTCTCAGGAGAACAGTCATTTACTCAATGTCAAACTTCACTCTCTTCACCTGACAGCCTGGCATATTCTGTTTTAAACCCTGGAGGGTCTCCGCTTCCACAGCAAGTTTTGAATGTTATTTTGGAGGCCAGAAGGCCTAGTACAAGGAAAGTGTACGCAGATAAATGGAAGAGATTTTTATTTTGGAGTGCAGCAAAGGAATTTGATGTTTATAAGCCTAATTTAAGTGTGGCTCTTCAATATCTTACTGAGTTACTGGACAAAGGTTTGTCCTCCTCTTCTATTAAGGTTCATGCTGCAGCAATTTCTGCTCACTATGACTGTGACCCACCATTGTTTTCTCATCCTTTGTTTAAGCAATTCCTTAGAGGGGCAAAGAATATAAGACCCCCACGGAGAGCTCCTACCCCTGCTTGGGATCTCAATTTTGTGTTGGAGAAACTCACTCTACAACCTTTTGAGCCTGCAGCTACTGCTGAGTTGAAATATTTATCATGGAAGACTGCTTTTTTGTTGGCCATTACCTCTGCGAGAAGGGTTTCTGAATTACAGGCCCTTATGGCGGTTGAGCCTTTCTTAATTTTCCATAAGGATAGGGTATCTTTGCGTACTAATCCTTCCTTTATGCCTAAAGTGGTTTCTAGTGTGGCTTTAAATCAAACTATTCATTTGCCTACTTTTTATGCAAACCCCCAAAATAAAGGGGAAAAGATTTTGCACACTTTGGATATACACAGGCAGTTGCGATATTATTTGAGCAGAACTAAAGGGTTCAGGCAGTCTCAGCAGTTATTTGTTTCATTTGCTTTGGGTTCTCAGGGCAAGCCTGTGTCAAAACAAACTATTTCTAAGTGGATTGGGTTTTGTATTGCTTTCTGTTATTCCCATCATGGTAAGGAGATTCCAGCTGGGATTAGGCCTCATTCCACTAGGGCTACTGCCACTTCTACAGCTTTTTTAAGGGGGGTGGCCACTAAGGATATTTTGGAGGCAGCTACTTGGAGTTCAGTGCATACTTTCTCAAGGCATTACCACCTTCCACTTTACTCTAAATCTAGGGCTGGTTTTGCCACTGCAATTTTACAGGGCATTTTGGCAGCTCCTACTGCTTTATAGTTTTGCCATCCTCCCTTACCTCTGCTTTGGGATTCCACCCAAGTGTAAGGACTGCAGCAATGTGAGATGAAGAACATAGTACAGTTTTGTACCTACCATAAATGTAGATGTTCGAAGATCCACATTGCTGCAGTCCAATTTACCCTCCCTCCTTCCCCTCTGTGGTTAGAGGCGGTTGTGTGGTTTGGGTTGTACATATTGTGGATATTGTATATATTGTACATATTAGTACTAGGGTGGTTGGTTGTTTTTTGCTGTCTTTTGGTTTTGACCTTTCTTTTTAGGGTCTTCTGACATCTGGGGCAAGAAAAGACTGAGGATATGACGTCGGTCATGCGCATATGTACCCTGACGTCCTGATGTCAGTCTTATGCGCCTTGACCGACGTCAGCCTTATACTTAGATATTCGGGCCGACCGAGGACAGCGGACTACCCAAGTGTAAGGACTGCAGCAATGTGGATCTTCGAACATCTACATTTATGGTAGGTACAAAACTGTACTTTCCCGTCTGCATGGGTGTCATGAAGTTTGTCACTTCTGACTTGAGTAGCATGAAGTTGGCTTTGGAGACGTTTTTTATGGTGGTTTCTTTACTGGGTGGTGGGGGTGGGATGTGGATGTTAAGGGTGATTAGCTTATGGTCAGACCTGACTAACGAGGGGGTGACCATAGGTATGGAGCATTGATTTCCCATGTTGGTAATGACCAGGTCTAGGATATTGGAGCCCCTGGTGGGACTATGGATTAGTTGATCCAGGGCGTTGGAATTTATGAATTCCAAGAACCGTTGCGAAAAGTTGTTGCGACATGAGTAGTTTTCCCAGTTAATGGCAGGGTAGTTAAAATCACCCAGTATTAGGGTGTTTGGTTCTATCTTAATATTTTCCAGTATGTTTAGAAAGGTGTAGTGAGAATCTTTGGGTATGGTGGGGGATCTGTAGCAAGCTACAATTTGGATTGCAGTCTTACCTAGTGTTAGTTGCATTTGGAGAATTTCAGACACATTGTGTTGGCCAACTAGCCTGGTGGTGTGAATATCCTTGGTGAATATTGACACTCCTCCACCTTTAGTGTTTCGGTCCTAGTTTGGTGGCCGAAAAGTGTGGTAAGAGTTGTAGCCTGGTATTGCAGGGGTGCTCTCTGGAGCCTTGAACCAGGTCTCAGTTACTGCACAGATATCGATGTTCTCCATTTTTAGGAGTGCCTCGAGAGAGTGCATTTTGAGGTTTAGACTTCTAGCATTGAGTAGCATTACCTTCAGATTTTGCATGCTTGTACCTGTTACGGTGGTGGTTTTGTCCTTTGAAGTTTGCCTAAAAATGGCACTATAGGGGTGGCAAGAGCCTTGGCCAGTAACCTGAATCCCAGGGGCAACAGGTGCAGACCATCTCTGGCAAAGCATCGTGGTCTGTCAATCATGTCATCCCAGGCAGACGGATACTGGATCCCCTTTGAATGACACCATAAGCTTAGCCAATTGTTGAAGTCAATCATTTTATCCTTATATTGTGGTATCATTCTGGGCGAAGGCAGGATGCTACTCAGGGCTAGGGTCATACCTGCCTGGGCCACATGATCCGAGAGCTCTTCCATGTCTCTTTTCATGTAGTCCAGGGAGGTACGTCTCAAGTCATTCACTCCAACATGGACAATGACAGAGTCATATTTGTACTTGTTGTGGAGTGACTTGAGTGCATGCGTTATGTGGCAGATCCTGGCACCCGACAGGCAGCTGACTGTAATTTTCTCCTTATTCAACGTGGTGAGAGGGACATCAGTGTGCCGGACTATAGAGTCACCTATGACTAAAGTGTTAGGTACATTGTCTTGCCTTAGGGGCTGTTGCTGGGTGGCACACTAGGGGCTGTTGCTGGGTGGCACACTGGTGTTGTGAACTATGTGACACATTGGTTGTGATTGGTGTTTGTTTGCGTTTCAGCTTCAGAGGTCTTTGTTGCTTGGGCAGGTTACAGTTAAGGGCCTCTGCATATGTGGATTTAGTGTTTATATATGTGGGTGTTGGTGGTGCGGGTTTAGAAGGGCTATGTGTTGCTTGAGGTGTAGTGTGGGTGTTAACCTTCTCCTCTTGACTGTTCAGCACAATCTTGAGATTTCTAGAGATTCTGGAGATTATAGACAGAGGCTACAGGTTCCACTTTCACACCCTTCCAAAAATGAGAGGCATGCCAAACCTGCCACAAAATCAAAGGGCAGAGGCACAAAAATAAATTTCAGCTCTCATGGACATGAAAGCAATTCAAGAGGTACCTGCAAAAGAACAAGGTCAAGGGTTTTATTACAGACTATTCCTGGTACCAAGGAAAGAAAGATTGGAGACCTATCTTAGACCTATCCATCCTAAACACATACCTACAGGTGCCAAAATTCAAGATGCTCACATTACAGCAGCTTCTTCCCATGCTGGGCAAGGAGTCTTGGCTGGTAACATTGGACCTCAAGGAGGCATACCTGCATGTCCCTATCAGACAAGATTGCAGAAGATACCTCAGATTTTTTGCAGGTTCAACCCATTACCAATTCTCTGCATTGCCCTTTGGCTTATCTACTGCGCCCAGAGTTTTTACGAAATGCCTGGCATCAGTGATCGCCTTCTGCCGACTACAAGGGATACAAATCTACCCATATCTGGACGACTGCCTGATCCAAGCGGACAACAAGGACATACTACTGCAGCACCTGGCGTTTGCAATAAAACTGTTGAACTTCCTGGGATACACAGTCAACAAAAAGAAATCAAAACTAATACCCTCTCAACAAATAATTTTCCTGGGTGCCAGCTTGGATACAACCACCCAGATGGCCTACCTCACACCAGACAAGCAAGGGCAACTGTCTCAATACTTCAGAAAAATGGCAACTTACACCAGGCTAATTGCAAGGAAAGTCCTGCAGGCTCTGGGATTCATGGCATCTTGCATCCTACTAATCCCATGTGCAAAGCTGCATATGAGGAAACTTCAATGGTACCTAAAAAACTTATGGTGTCAACAGCCACAGCTTGGAAGCAATTATACCACTCATTCCATGCCTTCAAAAGGAATTTATGTGGTGGGCTCAAGCTTGCCAAAGAAACACAGGTCTTCCTTTCTGTGTACCTCAAGCAACTCAAATCATCACAACAGACGCCTCAGACTACGCCTGGGGAGCACACATGACAGATCAGTGCATCCAGGGAAAATGGACCCGAAAAGAGAAGCACCTTCACATCAACCAAAAGGAAATGCTAACCGTGCAAAAGGCTATTATGACCTTCAAAGACCTACTGCATCCAGGCCAGCTATTCATAAGGACAGACAACACCACAGTGATGTGGTACATAAACAAACAGGGGGGAACTCATTCATACCCCCTGTGCAGACAAGCTGTGACCCTATGGAACACAGCACTGGAATTGCAAATTCAACTACAGGCACAATTCCTGCCAGGGAAGGAAAACACACTGGCAGACAACCTAAGCAGAAATATGACAGATCCACACGAATGGAAGTTGCATCCTCAAGTTTTCACAAAGATAACTCCGGCATGGGGACAGCCAGACATAGATCTCTTTGCTATCCACAGAAATTGCCAGTTGAAAAAATTTGTTCAAGGACCTATCATCCACAGGCCTGGAAAGTGGACGCACTTTCCTTCAATTGGGCAACATTGACGGTCTATGCCTTCCCGCCTCTTCCTCTGCTGCCCAAAGTTCTACTAAAAGCCAGAGCAGAGAGGCCGAAAATGATTCTCATTGCTCCAGCCTGGCCAAGACAACACTGGTATCTGCTCCTGAAGAGCCTGACACATTCCCCACCATGGATCCTACCTCTAGTCCCTCTTCTCTTGTCCCAGCACAACTTCAAAACCCTTCACAGCCATCTCAAGACTCTAAATCTAGCTGCATGGAGAATTCCTTGATTTCCCAACAGTTTCTCCTCTCCAAGGAGGTGCAGGATGTCATCTTGGAGGCCAGAAGTCCTTCTACTAGAAAGGCCTACTCTGCCAAATGGAAATGATTTTGTGTCTGGAATCAAGAAAAGGGACAGAATCCTTGGGTAATAAATATACCTCAAATTTTACAGTACCTAGCTGAGATGTTAAACAATGGACTTTCCTTCTCCTCCATCAAGATCCATGCTTCAGCCATTTCTGCACAATACAACACAGATCCTCCTTTATTCTCTCATCCTCTCTTAAGGCAGTTCCTCAGAGGGGCAAAGAATATAAAACCCCCAAGGAAACCACCAGTCCCTGATTGGGACATCAACTTCGTATTGGAAAAGCTGACCCTTCCTCCCTTCGAGCCAGTTTCTTCAACATAGTTACAGTACTTGTCATGGAAAACAGCCTTTCTTCTGGCTATCACCTCAGCACGCAGGGTTTTGGAGCTACAGGCCCTCATGGCTGTGCAATCATTCATCATTTTCCATCAGGACAGAGTTTCCTTACGAACCAACCCTACCTTTATGCCAAAGGTAGTATCCAGTGTAGCTTTGAATCAGACTATCCACGTACCTACTTTTTATCCTAATCCACAAAACAAAGGGGAAAGACTACTACATTCCTTGGACATTCACAGACAACTTTGTTACTATTTAGACAGGACAAAGCCATTCAGGAAATCTGAGCAACTCTGTTTCCTATGCTGCAGGTGCTCAAGGAAAGGCTATTTCCAAACAGACAATTTCAAAATGGATAGCCCACTGCATACGCTTTTGTTACCCATTTCATGGAAAAACTGTGCCTACATGCATCAGATCCCACTCCACCAGAGCCACAGCTACCTCTGCAGCCTTCCTCAGGGGGGTCCCTACCAAGGACATTTTGGAAGCAGCCACCTGGAGTTCAGTGCACACTTTCTTCAAGCACTATCACCTCCTACTATACTCAAAATCTAGAGCGGGCTTTGCCACAGCAGTCCTGCAGGGCATCCTAGCCCCTCCTAGTTCCACCTAGTGCCTACCACCCTTACTTAGCTTTGTGATTCTACCCATCTGTTATGACTGCAGCTGTATGCACAATGAACATAGTACAGTTTTGTACCTACCATAAATGTAGATGTTCGAGTGCTCATGCAGCTGCAGTCCAGGTTTCCCTCCCTCCATCCCCTCTTAGGACAGGTCTTATGACAAACACTTTTCATATAACCTTTTTTGGGTATTCTTTTATGGTGTATTTGCTTGCAACTACGGTTTTTGATTTATCAACATTGCATTTTTGCATAACATTATGTTTGCCTTCCTTCTGGGGGCACCTGACATCTGGGGCAAGAAAAACTGAAGAAAATGGCGTCGGCTGCCTCTTTTATACCCCTGCCGCGCTGACGTCAGGGAAGAAGTGACGACAACAGACACCGGACCTAGACTTTGGAATTTGGCCGACCGAGTGCCCGCCTGACGGCAGGATAACCCTTCTGTTATGACTGCAGCTGTATGAGCACTCTAACATCTACATCTATGGTAGGTACAAAACTGTACTATCCATGCTTCAGCCATTTCTGTTCATTGTTCTTTTGAAAAACCCATTTTCTCTCAACCTCTGAAAATGTTTCTCAGATGTGCTTGGAACTTAAAACCTCCCAGAAAGGTGCCTACTCCAGCTTGGGATCTTAATTTTGTTCTAGAGAACTACTGTTAAAGAATCTTTTAATGAAACAGGTATGTTATTAATGTGTCTTCCATTCCCCCTTTTTATATACATATATATATTTTCATATATTTTTGTATGTTTCTTTAAGAGATTTTGGCGAGAAACCTAAAGTTTCTTTTAATTGATTAATTGTTATAGTATGTATATTGAGAAGATGAGCTGTTATTTTATCTTGTGTCCGATGAAGTAACTGGTTTACAAAAGCGCTAACACAATAAATTTTGGAAGTTTTATTCATCATTTTGCCTCCATCGCTTGGATTTTTTGATAATTTGTTCTAGAGAAACTCGCTCTTCCTCTTTTTGAGCCAGCTGCCACTGTTTATTTAAAGTTTCGCTCATGGAAGACTGCCTTCCTCCTCTTGGCTATAACTTCAGCAAGGAGGGTTTCAGAGCTGCATGCTTTGATGGCTGTGGATCCTTTTCTTATTTTCCATGCAGATAGGGTCTCTCTGAGAGCCAACCCCTCCTTTATGCCTAAGGTGGTTTCTAGCCTGACTCTTAATCAGTCCATACAACTTCCTACCTTCTTTCCTAATCCTCGAAATAGAGATGAAAGGATCCTACATTTTCTTGATGTGCATAGACAGCTCAGGTTTTACCTGGCCAGGACTAAAGAACTTCAGAAATCAGCACAGCTATTGGTCAGCTTTGCCCCTGGAGCCCAGAGCAAGACTATTTCTAAGCAAACAATTTCTAAATGGATTGCTCATTGTATTACTTTTTGTTATTTCTTTCATGGCAAGATTCCTCCTCAATGGGATAGGACCCACTCAACTAGAGCAGCTTCCACTTCTGCAGCCTTTTTAAGGGGTGTCCCTACTAGAGACATTTTGGAGGCTTCCACATAGTCTTCTGTTCACATCTTCACAAAGCATTATAATTTGCCTTTGTTTTCAAGAGCCAAGGCAGGGTTTTCCACTGCTGTTCTGCAGGGCATTATTTCCAATCCTTGATTCTGTTTTCTCCTCCCTTTTCTCTGGGCTTTGGTAATCAACCCATTGGTTAGGACTGCAACAGTGAAACACGAACATAGTACAGTTGTGTACACTTACCATAAATGTAGATGTTCGTGTGTATTCACTGTTGCAGTCCTGCTTTCCCTCTCTTCTTCCCCTTTTCTCTTTTCCTAGGGTACAGGCTAAGTTTGGTTTAAGCCTTGTTTTCTGGGTGCTTCTGACTGTTATGACAAGAAAGACTGAGGAAGTGACGTCCGCTGCCTCTTTTTGTATCGGACGCGCTGACGTCCTTTGCAAACGATGACAGCCGACGTTATTTTTACGTAACTTTGGTATTCTGGCAGATCAAGGGCTGCCGGGAGCCGGATAACCCATTGGTTAGGACTGCAGCAGTGAATACACTCTAACATCTACATTTATGTTAAGTGTACACAACTGTACTTTGTACCAGTTAAGATTTTAAATAAATTGGAAATTGACTATTCACAGGGTATGTTGAGCCTGAATATTGTAAGGCTTTAGTTGTCTGAATGTATGTAGCAAGGAGAACATATTTTCTAGGATTGTAGAAAGCAAAGGAATATGATAACTCCAATATGTTTACTACCATTGAGATCAAAGTAGTGTGATTTATTAGATGTGTTAATGTGATACATGATTAATTCCAGCATACTGTTATATTGTTTTTGCCTGGTTTCCATGAATCTCAACCAAAATTGAGCTAATATCAGCAACAGTCCTAAATGTGTTAATTAAAAAGGAAGCATGTATTTTGATATCAGTGTTAATAAGAGACGCAACATGATCATTTTTATTAATAAGGGATCAGAATTGTATTTCAAGATAAAAATTGCCTTAAAGTAATTTAAATAGATTTAAGATGGTACTGTAAGATCTAATGCAGCTAAACAACAATAATCTAGAAGCTAGATGAAATTGGATTTTTTGCATAATCTCTTTCTTGAAGAGAGAAATACATTTGTAGCAAGTTTGAGATGCCATTTGTATCAATAAAATAAGGAACACATTCAGAAGCGTAAAAAATAGTTTCTTTTATTGAAGCTATATTATTCAAATTTTTATTTAATTTAGGCAAACTGGCTGGCTAGTAATTTTGAGAGAGTAGCAGCTTACTATGTTTTTTTTGCTTCTATATGGGTTGGGATTGATTGAACACATAAACTGTTTCTTAACACTTTCTCTAGTGAGTATATTTGCCTTTTCAGTGAAGGAAATTTTCCTTAATGCATTTTTTTCAAATATGAAGCTTTGTTGATAAGGATAACCCATATTATTGATTTGAAAACCACTCATCTAACAAAAAATGCAGTGCCATTATCAACACCCGCAATTAAGTGCACTTGAACTGACAATATAACCTGATCCTCACTGTCTTGATCTTAAAATAAATGTTTATTTCCCTTTGGATGTTGAAAGAGTTCTAAAACAAGATCATTTGTAATATGAATGATTCTAAATGTTGTTTGAGCTCAAATTTCAAAAGGCTTTAGAGCTTTCAAAAGTCTATTCTTCACAGCAGTTTGTGTGAACTTGAAAAGAATGCAAAATCCTGCTCTACGAAACAGTGCAAGATAAGTGTCAAGAGGTTGAAAGCATTAGTAAAGCTGAAGGGCAGTGAGGCATCATGTTTGTTGTATTTCTATGAAGCACCATGCATGTCGAAATAGGAGCGAAGGGTTAGGTTCCATTCCTCTACTTTTATTATGTCATAGTTACTAACACATCCAGTTTGTTTTAAAAAAAAAAAAAACTGTTTAAAGACACTAGATCTATCCAGATAGGGTCTCGTACCAAGAACAAAACGGGGTGAGATAAAGGGCTTTGTGTATTCTACACTGACGAATCTGCCTTCTAAATCTTCCTGAGCCTTGCATCACCTGGAAATGAAAATTCCTTTTTTTTTAGAATTGTACTACCTGAAGTGCTCATAGAATTTCCCGTTGTGAAGGTATGATTGACACCTTTATTCTTAAAAGAATTAAACTGTGAAGGGCGCATGTGTCTCCTATATTATTAAAAAAAAATACATCAGTATTCATGTTGTAAAGCAACAGTCAAAAAGGCTTCCTTGTCATTTACAGACATTTGCACATTGCAGGATAAAATTCAGATTATGGTTATCATTATGATTAAAAGTATATGTTGAAAAAGAATATAGGAATGCAGTAGCAGTATCTGTCTGCACGTACATTCATTGATTATAATGAGGATATGTGTTTTGCTTGCATAATTTGTGAGTAAATTACTCCAGCAACATTTCCAATATCGAATAGAGTTGGACAATGAAATCTAATAATTGTAAACTGCTAGCTTGCCATCCCCTAGACGTAATCCTAAAACCACCAATAGAAACTAGCTGAAATTTCATTCGGCTTAATAAAGAACCTGGGCAAAACTTCCCTCAATGAAGAAAACTTTAACTAAAATGCTACGGTGACATGCAGGCTTTTGACAAGAATTATCAGCTCTGTTTGAAACTGGCATGCCACTGTAACTCTCTGCAGTCTCATAAAAATGTGCATGTTTTAGACGAGAGTTCTACAATACTTGTATATGTTTTTTAAATACCTGTGAGGCATGTGATTATAGGAAGTGTATCACATATGTTAAATTCCAAAGCAAAGGTATAGATAAGTCTTAGAAATTGAAAATAATGAGGCTGATGGCCATCCTTTATAAATTTGGCCAGATTTCTGTATAATTGAGTAGAGAAAGGTTTATGTTCAAAAAGTGCATTGTGTAGCCTAAATTAAAACAAATGTTCAAAATGGTAAGTGTAATGGCTGCCAAGTGAGCCACCCATAAATTAAAAGATTTTTCTAAATAAGTTTGAATTAAGTGAATACATAGACAGCTGTTCTGCATGAAAAAAAAAAACATAGTATATTTAGAAACAGTGTATAGCTACACAATTTCACGATATTGAACATGCTGTAGTGGACCTGGAGGTTCTGATGATGAAATCAGCAAACAAAGGAGGCTAGTATTGCTGGAGTTGAATTCAACCACAAGTTTTGGTGAGTACCTTCACAAGGTGGATCCTATTTTTACAAAATCTAACCAAGAAGACACTGATATATGGAGTGTATTTTATATAGTATATATTCTGGACAGAAGTAGATTAAAAAATAAAAAGACAGCTGGAGTACACAAGTCCCAGGAAAAAGTGCCCAATCTTGGCAGATGTACTGGAGCCAGAAATGGAAAAAAATGACAAGTGTTGAATCCTCAAGACACAGAGACATTCTTACAGTGGGGTTAGGCCTAGTTCAGGGGGGGGGATGGGCCCCCCCCCCCCCCCCCCGTTGTAGAAGGAAGTAGTACACAAAAACTGACAGACCAAAAAGAACCATAAAGTTGATAGAGTGGACTATTGAATATAAGAAAGAAAATTGTATATTGTTACTATTATGCAAGAAGTCCAGAATTTCTGGATAGAAGATATTCAAAAATACTAAGAAATTAGAGGAAAGAAAAAACTCGCACAAGAAAAACTATTAAAAGCTTCAAATGCAAATTTGTATTCATTAATACAATATATTCATGAAAAACATTTTATAGACCAAGAAACCGTGGTCTGTTTGGAAAAAGAAGCAACTGAGAAAGTGCAGAAATATAAACAAAACCTAGAGATTTTTGAAAAGTATAAAAAAGAAATGTGGACATGTGAAAGAAGGAGAGATCTGATATGGTGCAGTATTTTTGCAAAAGTGAAAGCTAAACTAATCAATACAGCCCCAAAGATATTTGAAGAGAAATACAGGCAGAGGCACCCAAATGTGGAAAATTTCACAATACAAAAAATAAGACCTCAAAGGGGGAACACAGAACAGGTGATTAGCAAAGTAGAAGTTAAACAAATAGAAACAACTTATGGAATACCTGCAAAGTGAAAGATGTAATGTAGAAAATCCAATACAGGGTATGTCACAGCATGATGGAATGAGTCTCAAAAGTAAGGATAAACAGATGGAGTGAGAGACATCTGAAGAGGAAATACGGACATGGGAATGAAAGAGATTTAATATGGTGTAATATTTATGCAAATGAGAAAGACATAATCCATACAAAAAAGCAGCACCAAAGACATATGAAGTGAAATACAGGGAAAGGCATCTGGATATGGAAAATTTTACTATACAAAAAAAAAATCCTTGTGCAGTGTACAGCACAAAAATAAGCCTATCCTAATGGGTCTTTTTCTTTCTTTCTTCCTTTGGGAAAGTTATATCAGAGGGTGCTGCTGCTTCTTCCTGTAAATCAAAAACTGCTTAAATTAAAAATCATCCTCTCCAAAGCCGTGTTCCTCCTCCGCAGCTTTGGACTCCTTGAGGAAGAGGTCTCCTAAGGACCCTGTCTCGACCCTGGATCTAAAAAAGGCTAAACTACACGATTTTGCTAAAGACAAATCATCGGATCTGACACCTCCTCAATCAGATCTGATGAAGTTAAAACCCTTGGATCTGACAGTCTGAACAGATGCTTTGTGAATCTGACCTTCAGATCACCAGATTTTTACCCAGGACTTAGGTACTCTCCATTGCTGTATCCAGTTCTTGACTGGGTACCTTCTCCATTCATAGAAAGACCCATTATCCATCCATATATACCACTTGCTCTTCCAGAAGCCTTAAAGAAGATGATGTGGAGAGACTGGTGAAGAAAATTCCCTTGGCGCAGAGCCAGATTGGTGTTCCTTCAGCTCCTATCTCTCTGGATCAGGCAAATCTACTACTCACCCATTACAAATTCCTCCTCTGACTCCTGTAGCTTCAGTGTTTTTGGAATCAAGTTATGTGGATAGATCTAGCTCGGATCAGAGGATAACTTTATCTTCTGATCCGAGATCATCTCTGAGGGCTGTGGTGACATCTGATCCAGAGAGCGCCCAGAGCCGTAGTTTTACTTGTCAGATCCTGGAGTACTTGACTGCGAAGCTTCTGGAGCTGTTTCTGCACTTTCAAGCCTCAGCACTGGATAGCTCAGCTCCAGCTTCCACCTCTGGAGTTTTGCCCTTGTAGCAGCAGAGGTCTACGATTCAGAATCTTGTCTTCTCGGATCCATCATTCTTTCTTGCTGAGCTGGTCTGCTTTTGAGGCTCCAAAGAGTTATTTTCTGCTTTGACAGTGCTGACGGATCTTTCCCTCTCGGATCTCAAGTCCTCTGCAATGATTTCTCAGCACTCAGAGCTTCATCGCCTTCCACAGGGACATTCAGTACCAGAACTCCAGGCTCCTGTCCAGGGAATTGTAATCTCTTCTGATACCTCACCAGAGCACCCCACTTAGGAGGTCCCTAAGAAGAGGACGTGTAAGAGGAAACAGACTCCCTGGAGGAGTCCATCACTGAAGGCACAGATTTAGATGAAGGCAAAGGGTTCCTGCGAACACCTCCTGAAGATGTCTCCTTTGGAGACATCCTGGAAATCCTTAAGCAGAGAGGTGGTTGGAGGTCCAGCAACCTTACGTCTGAGGAATTTGTTCTCCTGGAGACTTTTGCTACTGGACCTTCTACCTCCTGGGTGACTCCACCCACCAATGACCTTATTGACTTGATATCATGGTGGATGTGGAAGGACCATGACACCATAGAGCCCATTCCTCGCAGACCAGATACGATAATGGCACCACCGGTGGATAGACAGTTTTGGGGTAAGGGAGTTCCTACTGATGCCATGGTTGCTATGGTGACCACCAAAATGGAACAAGCTGAGGAACGTACTACTGTCCACCCCCCAACAGAGATTCACAGACGATGGACAGATCTGGAAAGTATGTCTATGCTTCAGCAGTTTTCCCCTTGAGGTCTCTGAAGTATTTAGCACACTTCTCTGAAGTATTTGGCACACTTTACTAGGCTACAAAAGGATTTGATCAAGGAGTTATCAAATACTCTTTTGGGTGCAGTTTCTAATGAAGTTCAGGCATCTGTTACTTCTCAGTTGATAACCCTACAGTCCATGTCTAAATCATCCATGAGGTTGATCTCACATGTAGTGGAAGGAACCTCAAGGGCAGCGGGTTCAGGCATTTCCTTAAGGAGACGCATCTGGATGCAGACCCTTTCAAGTCTTCTTTCATCAATACTTCTTTTGACCGAACGTTTTTATCCGGCCTCAAGCTAAAAGACACTCAGTGTGAAAAGGATGGAATGACGTGTTTGCCACGGGCGTGCATTTTTCGACTCCTCAAAGAACCTTTTCCAGGAATCAACAAGGTGGTCAAAAAATGTGGTTCAAGAAGTCTTAGGGTCCTTTTTAAGACACACATGGAGGAGGTTACCCAGAGGTAAAAGAGGGATCTCTAATGGACAAAAGACACTCCTGTGGCAGAGTAGGCCCACCGAACCATTTATGTTGTCCTTCTCGCCTTCATTCTTATTGGATGGGTTCGGAGCTGATCATTGGCTCCAACTCTGCCAAATACACTAGCTCGAAATCTTTAACTTGGCTGATGGCTGAATACCTATCCTATCATGCATTGGAGTAATCCTTGATCTAGTTTGCCGCTTGACGAGTTCGGATGCTCTCTCCTTGGCTGTGGCCAAGTGTTTTCAAATTTACTATTGATAGCTGATTTCTTTGTCAAAAATCTTAGAGTTGCTATAGGTCCTAGTCTTAGTTTATCCTTCCTATAGTATCGCCTGTTGTGGTGTTGTTTGTTGGCCATCGTTTTTCCTACTAGACCTCATCCTATCCCTGTCAAACTTTTCGTCAGTAGTAGTTTGTGTGTATATTCCTTTTAGCTGTTTTGAGTTAGAGAGCTAAATAGTAAACCCGTTTAAGTTAGTGGGTTTGTTGTGTGTTCCCCTATAGCTCAGCTAAGTCCATTTAAGTTAGAAGGCCTAGTGCCTGTTTAACTTAGAGGATATAGCTGTGTTTTCCCTGTAGTGTTTATTTTCTGTTTGTCTTAGTGTCAGTACTTTTCTTATTACTGTTCAAAATATTTTGGTGTGCAATGTATCTAAAGACTCCAGAGATATGGAACCCCAAGCCCCCTGGGTTTAAGAAATGCCAACAAAGCTTGCAGAAAATGTCTATAACTGATGGGCACAGTGTGTGCGTGTAGTACTTAGGGGCTATTCACCTTCAGGAATCTTGCAGTTTTTGTCGCTCCTTCAGCTCTCGAGTGTTGCATGAGACAAATTGATTTCAAGAGGTTTACTAAAGCCTACTTTTGATGAAGCTTTACAAACTGCTTCAAAGTCTAAGACCCAACTACTAGTGACATATCAAAAGACCTTCCTCTTCATCATCTCATTCCGAGCCTCCAAAGAAAATTGCTAAAGTGACTGAAAAAGTTATCTCCTATGCTACACCGCCTTAGGAACAGAGGGAGACTGTGCAGACAAATAGTCCATCGGTTCCAAAGACTTTGGAACCAATAGAGACTACTTCTTGGAGCCAGTCCGTTGAATTAGAGCCAGTGTCTCCGACCTTGAGATCTCCTATTCTTCAAAGGTCTCAATCGCCAACACTCTCATCCAGATATTCTAGGAGCTTATCAGATGACGTGGAAAGAGTGGTGCACAGCCTTTTGATGTCGGCGCTGGCTAAATTGTTTTCGGATCCGACCCCACCAGTCTCTGAGCAATTCAAGACGACTGCATCCACTATTCCTCCTCCGAGCCATGCTGGATCTTTGGAGCCGGAATGCCAGATACCTCTTGTGGTAGATCCTTCAGTTCCGAGACCCCTGCAGGACTTTTCAAGGAGACTCACCAGATGCGAGCAGGAAGGAAAAACTCTCTGCCATTGGAGTACGGTTTTCTGTACCTTCAAGACCTTATCCTAAAGGTCAGAAGAGTGGAAAATGTGGTTCAAAAGATCACAGGGAGCTTTGCAAGATGCACGAGGTGAACCCTTCCCCAGGGGTAGGGGGAGGCAATAATGGTAGACATCATCCACGAGGCAGGGGGGACCCGCAGAATCAGAGTGACTGTGATTCCTTTCGCAGATGATCCTACCAGCATTCCTAGAAGGAGGCCCACCTTCTCTTCTCGGGAGGCAGTCAGGGGTGGTTAACTTTCTACCCAGAAGCCTGGTGAGATATCGCACAAGACAAGTGGGTACAAAGTACAGTATCCAGAGGTTACCCCATTCCCTTTTGCCAGGCCATTCCACAGATCAGAAGAACCCCAGATGGTTCCATCCAGTCAGAGGGAGCAAGCAACTATAGAGATTCAAAAGTTGCTAAACAAGAGTCATCCAAAAAGTCCCTGCAGACCAAATAGCATTCGGAACTTAAGATTATTTTTAGTACTAAAAAGAACAGGGGACTGGAAACACATTTTGAATCTCAGCAAGTTAAAATAATCTGTAAAGAAGTCCACGTTCAAATGGTGACACTGCAGTCAGTTCTTCCCTTTTTAGGGAAAGACGATTGGATGTGCTCAATAGACCTCCAAGATGCGTATACCATATAAAGATGGACGGATCATCAAGGAGACATCTTCGCTTCCAGCTGGGAGCCAGTCATCAGTTTTGAGGTCTGCCATTTGGTCTCACTACAGCCCCAGTGTGTTCACCAAATGCATGGCAGTAGTAACGGCTCACCTGAGACACCTGGGTTTCAAGTGTGTCCATGCCTGGACAACTGGCTAACTGCCATCACCAAGCATCTACTTCTACAGGCCAGGGACACTACACTGGAAATTTGTGCTCAGTTAGGCAGAACAGTGAATTTTCAAAAATCTGCCTTGTTGCCTTGTCAACGTATTAGATTCCTAGGCGCAGATCTAGACAAAGTTTCCATGCTGGCTCGCTGTCCGCCCAACAGTTTCTGTCCTCAGACAACAAGTAGTCGACCTACTTGCCAAGAACAAGGTAAAAGCGAAAGTAGTTCTAACACTCCTTGGAACCGTGGTATCAACCATAACTGTAGTCCCTCTAGCCAGGATGCACATGAGAATCCTTCAGTGGCTTCTGTTTGCTCAGTGGTCTCTACAAGAACTTCCTATGTCCCATCAGATAGATAACTGATTCATGCAAGCGAGAGCTTGTGTGGTGGCTTCTGCCCGATTGTGTGTACCACAACAACCTGTTGATACTGTGACCACAGATGCTTCCCGGATAGGTTGGGGAGGGCATTAGGCATATAGCAAGAGCACGAGGCTCAGTTGCACATTAATGCTCTAGAGATGAGCAATGCTTCTGGCATTGCAAGTACTTAAGGACTCCCACTAGGAACGATTGCAGTCCAGTCAGACAGCATGTCGGTAGTCTGTTACTTAAACAAGGAGGAACCAGATCATACCCCTTTGTCGAGAAGTACTGAGAGTATGGCAGTGGGCAATCTCTTCCCAACGTTTTCTGGTAGCACAGCATATCCCGGGGAAAATCCATTGTGATAGCACACAAGCTCAGCAGGGCGATTTTGATGCCTCATGAGTGGTCTCTGAAGCAGAACATAGCAGACAAGATTTTCTGAACTTGGAGCCAGCCTTGCTGCGATCTGTTTGCAACCCCCCTGAATACCAAATACAGCAGTTGCTTTGCCCTAATCCCCCAGTGGAGGAGACACCGAGAGACGCACTTGTCCACGATTGGCCCTCAGGGCTACTATATGCCTTTCCCTCCCTTTCCCCTAATACCCAAAGTCATTCAGAAAGCCAAAGCCTTGAGAAGCAGGCTAATTCTCATTGCTCCATATTGGCCTTATCAGATTTGGTTCCCCTTCCTCTGGCCTCATCTTCAGGAGAAGCTGTGGGTTCCGGACCTAGTTCCAGTCCTTCTGATGCATATTTCGAGAGAGCATCATCCTTCTGTCCAGACCCTCAGTTTGACAGCATGGCTGCTCCACTTCCAAACATAGCCAGGCTCCCCCCCCCCCCCCCAGCCAAGGCTCTTAGAGGATTTAAATTAGACATTTCCTTTCCTCCTAGTGAGGGAGCTCCTCTGAAATTCATTGTTTTTCCTCTTGTGTGTGTGTATGTGTGTGTGTGTGTGTATATATATATATATATATATATATATATATATATATATATATATATATATATATATATATATATATATATATATATATATATATATACACGCATGGGGATTATTCCAGTGCATGATGGGATAGGTATTCACCCACGAGCCAAGTGAAAGACTTTGAGCTAATGTATTTGGCCTCGGCTCCGAACCCATCCGTTAAGAAAGAAGGGCGAAAAGGACAACAAAAACATGGAACGTTATGCTAGGTACATAACTTTTTCTACAGAATCATTTTGTGACCAACCCTACCAGTGCTCCTGAAAGGAGGCCCAATTGTCCACCTCTGGAGACAGTTGGACACTTATCTCTGCACCAGAGAGCCTGGCTACATATAACAAAAGATACTTGGGTGCAGAGGATGATTTTCAGAGGCTATATTATACCATTTTCCCTTTTTCCCCAATCCCAAGGAAAATCCCCAATGTTCTATGCAGTCGGAGAGAACAAGCAGCCAATTCAAATACAGAAGCTGCTAGAAGAGTCATCCAAGCGGTCCTGCCAGACCTTATAGAATCTCAAACTTATTCAAGGTTCTTTTTGGTGCTAAATAAAATGGGACTTGAGTAATCCTGGATCTCTCCAAACTAAACAAGATAGTTCAAAGACCCAAGTTTTGGATGGTCACGGTTCAGTCCATTCTCCCCTTTCTGGGCAAGGATGACTGGATGTGCTCTATACACCTTCAGGATGCATACTATCACATAAAGATGAACAGATGGTCCAGAAGGTACTTAAGATTCTGGCTGTGAGCCAGTCATTATCAATTCAGAGTACTGCCCTTTGGATTCACCACAGCTCTCAGGGTGTGTACCAAATGCATGGCAGTAGTAGTAGCAGCTCACACGAGATCGCAAGGATTCTGAGTGTTTCCATATCTAGACAACTGGCTCATTACTGCTCCGACCAGGCATCAACTCGTATGTGCAAGAGACCAGGTTCTCCAGACTTGCTCTCGTCTGGGGATAACCATAAATTATGACAAATCTCGTCTGCAACTGACTCAGACTTAAAAGTTTATAGGAATAATTCTCAATTCAAAGATGACCTTTGCTTCCCTTACATTACTGAGAGTTCAGACCATAAGACTTCAAGTCAAAAAGATAATCTGCAAAACCTCAATTTCACTCCAACTGGTTCTTCAGGCTCTGGGATCGATGGCAGCAGCAATAACATCGGTATCGCTTGCCAGGTTTTATGAGAATTCTTAACTGGAAGTTAGCTGCTCAGTGGTAAATTTTTTATCAATCTGTGCTGTACAAGATAATCACTCACATCTGCAAGAGAGATCTAAAATGGATTAATTCAGCCCAGGTTCTACAAGGTCATCCGTTCATTCCCCCTCATCCCAAGACCATAGTGACCATGGATGCTTCCCAGCTAGGGTGGGAGGTCATTATATGGGGAAGAAAGTCCAAAGCACCTGGTCCCCTGCGGAGGCAAATTTGCATACAACTGTCCTGGAGATGAGCAGTGCTGGTGGCGTTGCAGGCATTTCAGAATGCCCTCTCTTTGGGGCAGTTGCAGTACAGTTGAACAACATGTTTGTCTGGTACATCAACAAACAGGGAGGAGCTAAATCCTATCCATTGTGTCGAGAAGCTCTGAGTATGGCAGTGGGTGATTTGTTCCAACCGCTTTCTAATAGCAGTGCACATTCTAGGGAAATCCAGTGTGATAGCAGACCAATTGAGCAGGTGCATTCTTTTACCTCATGTATGGTCCCTTAACAAAAAGATTGCTAATACAGTCTTCTGACAATGGGGCCAGCCGTGCTGCGATCTGTTCACATCATCCCCCTGAACAAAAAAATGTAACAGCTACTTTTCCCTCATCTCCCCACAGGGGGAATCCCCAAGGGATGCTGTACTTCATGATTGCCCCCCCGGACTCCTTTATGCATATCCTCCCACTCCATTAATTGCCAAATTTCTTCAGAAAGCCGCAAGGTTGAAGAGCAAGGTCATCCTCCTTGCCCTTTATTGGCCTCAGCAAATTTGGTTTCCCTTCCTTTGACCTCACCTGATTGAACCACCTTACTTTCTGGATCCAGTTCTGGACCTCCTGTCTCACCCAACAGTTATGATACATCCATACATACTGAATCTCAGGCTGGCGTCCTTGTTTCTCCAGTTCCATTAATAGCCAGACAACCTCTGCTTTCTTCTTTGGTTCATCATATTCTTTTGTCCTCCCATAAACCTTCCACCAGAAAAATGTTCTCCAGCAAATGGAAGAGATTTGCATTTTGGCTGAAAAATGTAATATTTAACCTTTCTCCACTCCAGTTCATAACATCTTGGAATTTCTAGCTCATCTTTTTGAAGAGGGAGCTAGTTCTTCTACTGTTAAAGTACAATTGGTAGCAATTTCCAATTTTCTTGCTGGAATATGTGGTTCTTCTGTAGCATCCCATAATTTGAGCAAAGCTTTTTTAAAAGGCACTCTACTCTTAAGGCCACCTTTCAAAGATTCTAACCCCTCCTTGGAATCTAAACCTTGTGCTGCAATCTTACACTATCCTCTTTTGAACCCTCAGGTACATGCAAACTCGAATATCTTTCATGAAAGACAATTTTCTTAGTAGCCATCACCTCAGCCAGGAGAATTTCTGAGATTCAAGTATTGTGCTAGAAACCCCCATATTTGATTTTTCGTAATGACAGGGTTACCTTATGTACCAATCCCGTCATTTCTTCCAAAAGTGGTGTCAGAATCCAATATAAATCAATCAGTTTGCCAGTATTTCCAAAATTTTCTATAAAAGGAGAATGTCTGTTATCATCCAATAAATGTAATATATAGTTATGTTTTTACTTGCATAGGACAAAAAAAATCAAACTCTCATCATTATTTTCAAATGCATGTACAGCATTGGGTAAACCAGTTACCAAAGTTACTGTATCTAGATGGATAACACATTGCATTTCCTTTGTGCATAAGAAATTGGGCATTGTCCCGACTAAACCTGTTCAAGCCCACTCCACCAGATCCATGGCAACTTCCTCAGTTTTTCAATCCAGTGTGTCCATAGATGAAATATGTGCAGCAGCTACTTGGGCTACTCCCCATTCCTTTTTATTATTCTTTACGTATTGGATCTGGTCTGTAGAGGAACGGCTTGATGTTCATCGTGTTGCACTGCTGCAGTCATTACACTTGGGTTATCCTGCCGTCAGGCGGTCCCGCAGTTGGTCAGAGTTCCAAAGTCTTGGTCTGGCGTCTGTTACTGTCACTTATTCCCTGACGTCAGTGCGCCAGGGGTATATAAGATGTATCCGATGCCATTTTCTTCAGTCTTTCTTGCCGCACGGTGCCCGAAGCAAAAGCAGTTCACAAGTGCCGGTCGGCCGACTCCTGAGATTTTCGAAGTCGAATTTCATATCCAATGTCTTCAATAAAGCTAAGTACCCCATTGGGGAAACTTTTTTTCTTGCCTCAGACCGATGTCAGAAAAAGTTAATAATTGTATTTCTTATAGGAAGCAAATACCTCATAAGGGCTTCCACTCTTAACTATATTCCATGCCTAGGCCCTGATCACGACGTCACTAGTTGTCAGTTTTGTGCTAGATTTAACAAACGCACTATAAAATGACGTTTTGATTTTGCTTTTCACTACTTTGGCTGAAGGCTCAATTATACCATGCAGTCGGAACAACCGACGACCGCAATTCATAAACGCAAAGACAAGGATAAAGACAGGCATCCGAGGTCCAAAACCAACGACAGAGCCTTTTCTAGGCCAGTCGCTGGTTCTCAGTGAGGAGCTTTTGCAGCCCCTGACACATGCTACCTCAGAGCCACAGGCCGCCTCCGACTCCCACGTGGAGACAACTAGGCCTCTGGAAACTCAAGGTATTGGGCCTACGGAAACTAATCCCTCAGATGGGTCCGGAGCCGCTGAGCAGGCATCTGCTTCTGAGGGTGTTTTCAGACCTTCACAACTTATCATTAGAGCAGCAGCCAAGACAAAAACTCCATTAAAGACAAAGAAGCAAGTACAGCACTCTCCTGGACAGTCCTCCATGCCTAAGAAAGAGATGCTCAAAATGGCCGAAGACCTCATTACTCTAATCAGGGGTTCCCATCCCCCTCCTGAGAAAAGGCCTAGGCAGGATACAGACTAAGATTCCTCTGATCAGGTTTCCTTTTCCTTTGATTCCTCTTCAGACCAGGGATACACTCTTCCCCCCTATGAGGACTCTGATGCTGAAGAATCTATCCCTTCAGCCTCTCCTCCTGAGGATTACTCTCTTGGGGAAGCTTTACATACCATGAGGGAGCATTTCCATTGGGAAAGTCAGGATTATTCAGAATCCAAGAAAAGGCTCAGGGACTTCCTTTTATTGCCTCAGCACAGGCCCCTTGCTATTCCGCCTGTGTTAGGTATTGTGGATGATGTGTTCTTTGAATCCAGCTTATCTCCTGATTCTTTGCCCCCTGCACCAGCCAAGCCAGATAGGTACTATAGAGTCCCTGACTCTCAAGTTTCTTTATAAAAACCCTTCTGCTGACCCAGAAACCATTTCCCAGGGTCCCAAAGGGGTTAAGGCTTCCATTGCAAAAAATCTAGTCCCCTCTGACAGAGATTCTAGAGCATGGAATAGATGGGGGAAGAATGTTTACACTTTTGCAACTTTAGCAGTAAGGGCTTTAAATTGCCAGCTTCACATGCTTAAGTACCAACAATATTTAATGGCTCAGTTAAAACAGAAAATGCTTACAAGCTCAGAAGCTCCTGACTATAAAGAAATGCAGGATTTATTGCATGCAGTTGAACAGGTGGGAAAACATACTCTGCAATGTGGTTTTGATTCTTTGGAGGCCTCTTGTAGAGCCGCAGTTACAGGTTCTGTGATTCGAAGACATGCTTGGTTAAAAGAACAGAGTTTACCTGACCATGTTAAGGCAAACTTATTGGATGCTATTGGATGCTCCTTTACAGCATACCACCTTGTTTGGTGTTAAGGCAGAAGAGGTGTTAAAGAAAATGGAGAATAAAGCTAAAGCTATGCAAACAGTCAAAGATTTCTTACAGGTACAGCCACCTTGATTTAGCAGAAATTGGCCTACAAAGAATTGGTCCTTTCCAGTGTCAGACAGGCCACAGAGAGGCAGATACAGACGCCCAAGAGGCAGATCTCAACCCCAAGGCTCTTACAGACAACGACAGTGGGGGTACCTCAACCCCAAAAGGAGGTGAGGACAAGTCTCAACCTTACAGGAAACAGTCCAAATGACTTCCCCCTTCGTATGCCAAGCACCTCCCTTTTGGCAGCCCCCTTAGGGGGGAAACTAGCACTTTTTTCTCAAAATTGGCAAACAATCACCCAAGACAAATGGGTTCTGAATATTGTGTCTCAAGGTTATAGGTTCCACTTTCACACTTTACCAAGGCTAAAAGGAATGCCAAACCTGCCATAAAATCAATGGGCAGAGGCTTAAAAACACATTTCAGCCCTCATGGACATGAGAGCTATTCAAAAAGTACCACAGCAGGACCAAGGATTTTACTCAAGACTCTTCCTGGTCCCCAGAAAGGACAATGCCTGGAGACCCATACTAGACCTTTCAACTCTAAATACTTACCTGGATGTGCTGAAATTCAAAATGTTGACACTACAGCAGCTTCTTCCCATGCTGGGCAAGAAGGCTTGGCTTGTTACTTTGGACCTCAAAGAGGCAAACCTGCATGTCCCTATCAGACAAGATTGCAGAAAGATACCTCAGATTCAAAGCTGGTACAATGCACTACCAATTCTCTGCACTGCCCTTTGGCTCATCTACTGCGCCCAGGGTCTTTACAAAGTGCCTGGCACCAGTAATTGCATTTTGCAGACAAAAAGGAATTCAAATATATCCATACCTGGACGACTGCCTCATTCAGGCAGAGAGAAAATACATTCTTCTAAAGCATCTGGCGTTTGTAAAAAGGTTGCTAATTTCTCTAGGGTACACAATAAACGAAAAGAAGTCAAAACTAGTACCCTCACAACAGATAATATTCCTGAGTGCCAGCTTAAATACAACGGCCCAGATGGCTTATCTCACGCCAGACAAACAAGGACAACTGACTCAATATTTTCAATTGCTGGCAAAAAAGTCCCATCTCCCTGCAAGAAAAATTCTGCAGGCCCTGGGATTCATGGCATCCTGCATACTACTAATTTCATATGCCAGGCTGCATATGAGGAAATTACAATGGTACCTAAAAAGTGTTTGGACTCAACACTCACAGTTTAGAAACAGTAATACCAATAATTCCCTGCCAACAACAGGTGTTTCGATGGTGGGCACAGGCATGTCACCTCAACAAGGGTCAGTCTTTCACTCTACCCACAGCCAGGCAGGCTGTAACAACAGATGCTTCGGATTACGCCTGGGGAGCACACATGGCAGGAAAATATATTCAGGGCAAGTGGACCACAAACCAAATGCATCTTCACATCAATCAAAAAGAGATGTTGGCTGTTCAAAATGCCCCAACAGCTTTCAAGGACCTTCAGCATCCAGGACAATTATTATTAAAGACAGACAACACCACAGTAACGTGGTACATAAACAAGCAAGGGGGCATTCATTCTTATCCCATGCAGGCAAGCCATGACCTTGTGGAACACAGCTCTAACTTATCAAGTTCATCTGCAAGCAGAATTCCTGCCAGGGAAGAAAAATACTCTGGCAGACGATTTAAGCAGAAATATCATGGACCCTCACGAATGGAAATTGAATCCACAATTCTTCAGCATGGTAACGCAAAAATGGGGGTGCCCAGACATAGATCTTTTTGCCTCCCCACTGAATTGCCAACTACAAAAAATTTGCACAAGGACTTACACAAGCATGGAAAGTGGATGCTATTTTGTTCAGCTGGAAAAGCCTAAAAGTGTATGCCTTCCCACCACTGCCTCTCCTTTCAAAGGTACTCCTAAAAGCCAGACAAGAAAAACCACAGATGATCCTGATTGCTCCAGACTGGCCATGCCAGCACTGGTACCCAATCTTAAAGAACTTAGCTCAAGGCCCACCATGGATTTTGCCTCAAATTTCACACCTTCTGACTCAACAAAACAATCAGATCCTGCACAGTCAGCTCAAAGCCCTAAACCTGGCTGCATGGCAGATTAATTAGTCAAACAGGCAACACCCCTCTCTAAAGCTGTTATGGATGTCATTTTGGAGGCTAGGAGGCCTAGCGCCAGGAAATCTTACTCAGAAAAATGGAAGAGATTCTGTGCCTGGAACCAGGCTCAAAGCCTTGACCCTCTTGTCCCAAACATTCCTCAGATTTTACAATACTTAACTGAGATGCTGGACAAAGCCCTATCCTCATCAATTAAGATCCACGCCTTTGCCGTTTCAGCTCATTACAACACAAATCCTCCTTTATTCTCTCATCCCTCGCTAAAGCAGTACCTCAGAGGGGCTAAAAACATAAGACCGCCCTGGAGAGCACCAACACCAACTTGGGACCTCAATTTTGTTTTGGAAAAACTGACCTTGCCACCTTTTGAGCCAGCCAATACAGCCAGTTTAAATTTTTTATCATGGAAAACAGCTCTGCTCCTGGCAGTAACTTCAGCACAAAGTCTCAGAGCTACAGGCATTAGTGGCAGTGGAACCTTTTATAATATTTCATCAGGACAGGGTTTCTTTAAGGACAAACCCTACCTTTATGCCAAAGGTGGTATCTAGTGAGGCTCTTAACCAAACCATCCATTTGCCAACTTTTTATCCAAACCCCCAGAATAAAGGGGAGAAACTTCTGCACTCTTTGGACATACACAGGCAGCTACACTTCTTCTTGGACAAAACAAAAGCTTTCAGGAAAACTGAGCAACTGTTTGTGGTATATGCTGCAGGATCACAGGGCAAGGCTTTCTCAAAGCAGACTATTTCCAAATGGATAGGACACTATTCGTTACTGCTACACACAGCATGGAAAATCAGTCCCTAATAACATTAGGCCACATTCTACCAGAGCAACAGCCACTTCAACAGCCTTTCTCAGAGGAGTTACCAACCAAGGAAATTTTGGAGGCTGCAACTTGGAGTTCAGTGCACACCTTTACCAAGCATTACCACTTGCCTCTTTAGTCTAAATCCAGAGCAGGATTTGCCACTGCAGTTCTGCAGGGCCACATAGCCAATCCTAACTCTCTATAGACCAGCCACCCAACCTTAGCTTTGGGATTCTACCCAAGTGTAATGACTGCAGCAGTGTAACACGATGAACATAGTGCAGTTTTGTACCTACCATAAATGTAGATGTTCGAGTGTTCTCACTGCTGCAGTCCAAATTACCCTCCCTCCATCCCCTCTGTCGTAGCTGGATTATCTATACCTTTCTGTCCTATACAACCTTTGTGGTGTATTTGCTTGTAACTGAAGGTATTGTATTTATTTCTTATATATGTTTATTTTAGCAATATGTATTGCCTACCTACTTGGGGGCACCTGACATCTGGGGCAAGAAAAACTTAAGAAAATGGCATCTGATGCATCTTATATACCCCTGGCACACTGACGTTAGGGAAGAAGCGACAGCAACTGACGCCGGACCAAGACTTTGGAACTCTGGCCGACTGCGGGAAAGCCTGATGGCAGGATAACCCAAGTGTAATGACTGCATCAGTGTGAACACTCGAACATCTACATTTTTGGTAGGTACAAAACTGTACTTTTTATTTCTATGATGTTCAGGAATATCCTTTCTTGAGTCTACCCTGGAAATAGATAGCTGGGGGACTCTGTCCCATCAGTTGAGGACAGAATGAAAATTGACAATGTCAGATAAAGAAGTTATGTATTCACCATAACATTCCATCTGTGTTGTCCATTTTTATTTTTCCTCGACTCCCCTTCCACCAAACCCTACCCTTAAGGTTTCTGGAAGAATGAGTGCTTAGTGAACCTGTATGTCCTTATTTTTTTATATAAGCTCCAGATGTAGCTTCTCCATAATAGTTTCATAGGAGGTTACTAGGCTAATGGCCCTAGGGCCTTTACAAGCCTAGCCATTTTATACCTAAGCCCCCTACCTGACATTGGTTAGCTGGTCGTTATTCACATAGCGAGTCTATGATCAACACCGACTACCTCTGTCCATGAGGGACATGGGTGCCACCCAGAAGGTGAATTTATGATCTCCCATCAAATTATTTAGGTTGCATTTGAAAAGGTTCATTGAGGAACTCTGCATCATGTGATTTGGGAGTTTATTCCAGAGGAGCAGCAATCTCTGGGAGATGTATCTGTCTCTCCAGCATGTTCTGCTAATGTCACAGGCTAGGTTAAGGACCCTGGAGAGAGTGACTCTTGTGCCATTTGATTTGCAGAAGTGCAGCATTTCCATTATGGCAGAGTCAGAGACTGCTCTGTAAGCCAGGCACAAGTCGCCTCTCAGCAGCATACAAGATACAGAGTACACTGACATGGCTTTCGGTCTTTCCAAGTAAGTTATGTTTTGTAAGCCCTGAATTTTCCTGTTGAGAAACTTCTGTGGAATCTCCAGCTGCTTCAGGTGTGTGGTGAGGTACATGCAAAAGGGAACATTATACTGTTAGTGGCCTGATTAAGGTCAAGTACAGATGAGTTATAACATCCCTTAGTCTTGGATGCAATTCAGTTACTTATGAGATGCACAATGTAGAAGACTTTCCTTACCACCGTGGATGCATGGTGATACAAGTTTAAATTGGTATCAGCCTCCGTTCTCAAGTCTTGCACCATGGGTTTGAGCTTAGGGAGTGTTGACAGTACTGCAATTTGCTGGGCATTTCTCTTTGCCAAAGAGGATAATAATGCACTTTTTGTGTTTAGTTTTAGTCTGTGGCTTCAACACCAGTCATTTGTCTGTATTAGCCCCTTTTGTAATATGCTAACACCACTGGGGGACTCTGTGATTGCACCCAGTTTGCAATCATCAGTGAACTTAGTAAGTCATAGGCCATCTACTTTCACCTAGATTTCCAAGAAATAGATTCCAGACAGTAGAGGGCCCAGCACAGATCCTTGTGGTATGCCACTGATAACTGGTCTAGTAAACACTATAGTGTACTTGTTTACAAAACCATTTGTTTTTTATTGGTTCAATGTTTTAGGATTCTCAGATTTACTGCAAACAGCATTTAGCTCCTTTGTGGCAACTGGTCTAGTGGTTGAGGAACTCTGACAGTATGCATTCTGTCTGTGAGCCATTTGGCTGCTCCTCTAGGGATGTATGGTCTCCCCAGCTGGGAGAGTTTCTCAGTGATACCTGAATGGAGGATTGTGTCAAAAGCCTTGGCTAAGTCAAGATGGGCAGTATGCACTGTTTTGCCTTCATCCAGGGCTTTGGTGACATTCTCAGTCCACCAGGTTTAATAAACATGATCTACCCTTAATGAAGCCAAATTGGGTCAGGTCAAAGTTTGAAAGTTGTTTATCTCCTTTGTTGATAAGGTCCATGATTCTTTCCATGGCCTTGCAGATTAGATTGGTTAGACTTATGGGTCTATAGTTCCCAAGGTCAGTTGATGGGCACCCTTTGAGCAAGTAATTACTATTGCTGTTCTCCACTCTGTGGGAACAAAGCCAATGCTCAGGCTGTTACATGCCTATACAGAGCTTTTGTGCACATCTCCATATAGGCTTCAGTAATTTCTTGGTTTGGAAGAGCCTGGAAACTAGCAATGGTGTCACTTAATAGGACATAGTTTGCCTTAGAAAAGTTCTTAAAGGTTTTGTGGTAAGGTGGGTATTCTAGTTTAATATTTATTTCAAGGGAGACTGCTTTGTGATCTGATCTAACCAGTGAGGACATCACACTTGGAGTGCAACACACTCCCATATTTGTGAGTACGAGGTCAAGGATATTTGTATGCCTAGTGAGAGTGCAGACTAAATGCTCCAGGACATTTGCGGTGATAAAATCTAGAAATCTTTGAGTCTGTGTGTTACTGGTTGCGTATGCATCCCAGGTAATGGGGAGGTAGTTGAAATCACCCATGAATATGGTATTGGGATGAATGGTAAGTGATTCTACTTAATTTAGTTATGATGTATGAGTTTCCTGCTTCACGGTATGGAACCTGTAGCTAGCAGGGATATGGTAATAGATTTTCCCTATGGCTAATTGGGCATGGAGTAGCTCAAGCATGTCATATTGTCTGACCACTCTTGGGGTGTACTTATCCTTTATGTACATGGATACACCTCCACCTTTTGCCCTTTCATGTGCAGGGGGTGGGGTCAGAGTGTGTGCAAGACATTATAGCTATGCACTGCAGGGATGCTTTCCATGGCTTTGAACCATGCTTTAGTAACTGCACAGATGTCCGCACTCTGCAGGGTGAGGAATGCTTCCATGGAGTTTAGTGTTGAGAACCTAGCATGCAGTGCCTAGAAAGGGCACTTTAGGGGGTGGATAATGTTTTGGCCAATATTCAAAAGCATGTTGGTAACAGGTGAAGACCAGTCCTTGCAAAGCATAATTGCCTGTCAATCATGTCCCCCAGGCTGACGAATACTGGACCCCTTTGGAATGACACAAGTAGCTAAGAAAATTATTAAAGTCAACCAGTTTCCCGGAACACTGAACAGCAGTGATTTACATACAGTCAGGTGACGCATTGGTAAAATACTTATTAAAATGCCCTTTTCCCCAAGGTAGTACAATCTTGGAGTTGGTATATTTACATTGTGGATGGTGGGGGGTGCAGGGGGGCTTGCCTCCCTACAGAAATGATGTAAAAAAGCAAGTGTAGTGACAGCAGTAGTGTACTATAACTGTAAGTTATTCTGCAACCTATGAATGTCAGTATGATTAAGTCATTTTAGGAAGCTCTTAGGATAATCGTATATGTTTACGCCACTGTATTGTCCAAGAAAAGGTAAGGAAATTCTTGTTTTACATTTTGCAGGGGGGGCTGTGCCCTCCTGCCACTGCACCCCCCCCCCAAACCCCTGCAACATAAATATGCCAACTCCGGGATTGCACTACAATGTGGCACTAAGTGGACTTCTTGCTCCACTCAGTATGGGGTCGGTGTTTCACACATTCGGTCATGTCAGCTTTGGTATAGTGAAGTTTATTTGAAAAGTCACTCATTTGGTCTCGATCAAATTAAAGTCAGTCATGCACCCGCATATATATATCTATGGATCTATTGCCTTTCAACGAAAGTGCACCTTACTGAAAACGAAGACTAGAACCCCACTTCAACCAAAGTGCACTTTCACTGAAGTCTAGGTACCCGATTGCCTCACAAATAAAAAAAAAAAATAAAAAAAATAACAAAAACATGCTTTTGCTTTCTTCTAAGGCAGCAAACAAGATCTAAGGTAATTGGGCCTTGTGTATTACGGTTAAGGGAAAAGTCCGAGTTTTTGGTTACCACGAGCTTTAGCAACAGCTGAGTCAGATCCAAGGGATTGGATCCGAACCCATTAGTTGAGGAAGAATGAAAATGGACAACACAGATGAAATGTTATGGTGAGTACATAACTTCTTTTTATTGATTATCTGAGAAGTAAAAGATTTACAGAGAGAATCCAATTCTGGTAATGCTACAATATGAGTGAACAGTGAATCCGCAAACTAAGGAGAGATACAGGTGATTGAATGGGAAGCATCTAATCAGTTGCCACATGAAGATACCCTGGAGCCTTCAGTAGGAAACCACTTCAAAAGCTCAGTTGGAGTTGCACAGCATGGGAGGGAACAGGAAACCGAGGCAACTCTGGCGCAGTCAATATTGTGCAGGGATAGGCTCAGTGAGTTCCCATGTCAGAGTAACTGATGTAGGATACAGTTGAAGAGAATGTCACAGGAAGATGTTTTGGAACTTTAGTAGAATACCCACAGGAAATGGATAATGAATGAGAGAAGAGTTGCTTGATTTAATAGAGATGAATAGACATATTAAGATTGAAAAAAATAGATTACAGAAGGTCAGTAAGACCCAAAATGTTAGACATCCCACAATACAAATGAACACAATCAAGACTGTTAACAGAAATTCATGGGATGTAACAGAAGTAAATTGGATACATTACTGTACAGCAAAATTAATAACTAATAGTCTTACCACAAAAGTACAGGGCAGTAAAGGAAGGAAAGAAATTGAATGCATCATGGAAGTGTGACGATGAAGGTAATGCCAGCTATGCCAGGAGGAGTAGAGCGGTGGATATGTAACATATGCCAGCATAGCTATCTGGTGTTTTGTAAAGAATTATATGTCATTTGTATATAAAACTGATGTGTACATCTGCCTGTGTTAAAAATGTATTTGTAAACTTGCTTTTGTTAAAAAAAAAAAAATGTACCAACAGTTGGTCCTGCTGAAAAGAAAAGAAATACACCTGTATGTCAGACTGTATTGTAACTGTTGAAATGAGTATATTCTAAAAGAAAATACTGAAAGAGAAGAGGTTAGTCTTGCCCAACTTACTTTGAAAAATAGTCTAAAATTAAATTACATAGTTTAGGCCATAAAGCTTCTATCTACAGGTTTGACCGCAGCCAGAGACGAAATGTCTGTTAGAAGCCTGGCTTAGTAGATCTTTAGGAAGAGTGAAATTGTTAAAATTGCTTTACAACTTCCGGCTGCTGTAACACATTTTAGCAAAGCTCTACGTGTGTGTATTGTGATACATATGTGCAAGAACCTTGCTCGAGTTTCTAGTAAAGGGGGTAGTGTGTGAACCAGAGTCAGGTGACCAGATGTGATGTCATTCTATAGCCAGCACTGAAATTATTTTTAGATATTAGTGAGAGGTGTGAGAGTGGCACTCTGTTTTGGAACTGACAAGACCACTCACCTACTTCGTCTTACCTTGCTGTAGTAAGTAACTTAACTAGGGAATAGTAATTCTTTAATCAGTCAGGAAAATATAGTGAGATTAGTTAGGTATTTTTCTGTATTGGTGTGAATCTGTCCATTTGTGTTATTTTTAATATTTCCTGCGATTGAAACTCTGCTGTTTATTGTAAATGGATATTCAGCATTTTCATGTTGCTTTTATTCTTACACTTCTTTGTAGCTTGTCTTTTTAGAGAATATTTTAACCTTTGAGAGTACTTGTATTTTATTTGGTGACACTGTGGCCGTTTCTGAAAGTCTTGCTGTTTGGTCAACATTACCATTGGTATTCGTATTAATTTCACTCTGTATAATTGGGCACCCGTGTAACAGCCTTAGAGCAGCAGTCTGATGGCAGTCTGGGCAAAGGGTAGAAGAACAAGTTTCTGCACTAGCCTTTCGCGTGTGTGTGTCTGAAAGTCAGATCTCAGAGTATGTGTGTGTCAGCTACTTGGAACAGGGACACAGAGCACTGGTTTCTGTGGAGAGAAAGGTGGAGTCTTACTTGGGGCCTGGAGAAAAAAACCCAGCCCCAGGACTGTGCACACTCCCTGTGTGCTCTTAAGGTAAATTGTGCTTGGTACAGAACATCCCTCACTAATGTCAGTCGTGAGAATTGAGGTCCCTTGATTACTGGCCCATAGGATGGATGTCACAGGAAGCATCAAATAAAGAAAAATATAAAGCAGTTAAGACTGTTAGAAGAGGGAACAGATCAACAAAAATGCTTAGCAAGATAGATGTGATAAAAGCAACTCACAGTATTCGAACAGACCAGGATCTGTCATACACTATTGCAAATAATAAACTAAAGATTTCAGTACATTCAGAAACACTTAGAAGATATGCAGATAAATGTAAAGAAAAAGTACAAAATAAGCAATTCATTGATTAAAAAAGTTTTATAGAGATTTGGGGAAAGAATAGAAAGAACACCAAGAAAAGAAGACATAGACACGTTTTGAAGAAATATTTACAAAGACCCCCACAGAACATAACGACGTTGTATGGATAGAAGAAGTAAAACAGAGAGTAAGAATTTGAAATGTTCATGATATGAAATGGGATGAAGTAACGGCCAGAGAAACTGAAACCAGAAAAGCTCCTGACTGGAAAACCTCAACCCGGATGCAATACCCAACTTCTGGCTAAAAGTGTTAACATTGTTCCACAAAGATTTAGCCTTGAGTAAGTACTACTTATATGTGCAATCCGAACAGACACCAACCTGGTTAACAGGAAAAACAATACTCCTCCTCTGAGTGAACCTGCATGCTATCCTAAAAACTATAGACCGGTAACTTGCTTTCCAACGATGTATAAAATGTATACTGGGATTGGTGTTGACAGAGTTTGAGGATTAAAAACCAAAGGAGAATATTCTAGGGTTATTTTTTGTCACCACTGCTCTTTTGTCTTGCCATTAATCCATTAAGCTGTCTACTTAACATATTAGGTCATGGTTGCAATTTGGCTCCCTGTGTAAAGACTTTTTTTTTGTGGATTTAAAACTGTATAGCTCATCTGATGAGCTGAAAGCCCAAATACAAGTGGCCAAAACTTTCTCAGATATAAGAATCCCATCTGGTCTTGATGAATGGGCAAAGGCAACACTTAAAGCAGGAGCGCTGCAGCACCAAGAAAATGTCAGTATGAGACAGGAATGTGATATAAAGGAACATGAGCAGGAGGGAGTGTATAAATATTTGGGAATTGATGAAGGATGAACAAAACTCAGGAATATTTTAGAAGACTAAAATTAATACTGAAAACTGGCATATCATCTGGGAACAAAGTCCAGCTTATAAACCAATTTGCTCTTCCTGCTCTAACTTAGTTTTGGGGTGATTGACTAGCCCCAAAGGTATTGGATCAGTTGGACAGGCAAACGAGAAATGCTTCATGCTTATCAATGATATATAAAATTCAGTGTATACCAAGACTTTATATTGTTTGTTCTGAAGGAGGTATCATAGGATTGTACAGGACTCGCCTCAAAATTGATTACATGTATAGATCTGCAGTCATAAGACTGCAGGCGTGTCTCCTGACCTTACCAGATCCAAACATAGTAAAAGTTTTAAAACATAAGGAGAACAAGTCTAGGAGATGCTTCTGCTAAACTAAGCAGGGAAGTTGTCAGTGTCAAGCTGGAATTGAAATCAAACCATAAGTAGACAAAAATCAGCCAGCAGCAAGACGTGCCAAAAAAACAATGAAAGAATATAAAGAGAAGGATCAGATGAGAAGGCAAGAAATGTGGAAAGGGCACAAAACAGTTGTAAGAACAGAAAACTTCTGGAACAACCTCATGTCTATCAGGATCTGATACAGGAATGGTTAAGAAGAGGTGAATTTATACTAAAAGATAAAAGGTTTATATTGGTGGTCCAGGATAATGGACTACATACACATTGGTTTACAAAGTCCATTGAACAATGAGTGAAACAAATTCAGGTTCTGTAAAACAACTGGAAACAGTTGCACATCTTATTGCTAGGTGCAATACCCTCATAGCAGAGGGCCTATACACTAAAAAGCATATTAATGTGGCAAGACCTTTATACTGGGGATTGTGCAAACACTAGAGTACAGAAGTAAAGCACTGGAAACGTGAAGTAATGGGTCTCATAAAAAAGAATTTACAATTTGATTTAGATATGCTAAGGGCCAGTCTGAATGAGATTGGAACTGTAAAGTGGTGGCAGGGGAAGGTGTAGTTGGGCAGCATACGATGGTGGTTTGTAGGATGACATTGGTGATCAAGAAGAGGAGGAGGAGTGTGAGGGCAGCACCAAGGATCAAATGGTGGAAATTGAAAAAGGGTAATTGTGAGGTGGAGTTCAGGGAAGAGTTAAGACAGGCACTGGATGGCAGTGATGAAGTTACCCAATAGCTGCATAACTACAGCAGAGCTAGTAAGGGAGATGGCTAGAAAGGTGCTTGGTGTGACATCTGGAAGGAGGACAAGGTGACGTGGTGGTGGAATGAGGAAGTACAGGAGAGTATACAGAGAAAGAGGTTGGTGAAGAAGTGGGATTGTCAGAGAGATGAAAGTAGACAGGAGTATAAGGAGATGAGGTGCATGACAGAGAGAGGTGGTGAAGGCTAAGGATAAGGTGCATGAAGAGTTGTATAAAAGGTTGGACACTAAGAAGGGAGAAAAGGACCTGTACCATTTGGCTAGATAGAGGGACCGAGCTAGTAAAGATGTGGAGCATGTAAGGATGATAAAGGATAATGAGGGAAACATACTCCCAAGCGAGGAGAGTGTGTTGAGCCGACGGAAAGAGTACTTTGAGGGGCTGATGAATGAAGAGAATGAGAGGGGAGAGAAGGTTGGATGATGTGCAGATAGTGAATCATGAAATGCAGTGGGTTAGCAAGGAGGAAGTAAGGATAGCTATGAAGAGGATGAAGAATGGAAAGGCTGTTGGTCCAGATGACATACCTGTGAAAGCATGGAGGTGTTTAGGCGAAATGGCAGTGGAGTTTTTAACTAGATTGTTTATGAAATCTTGGAAAGTGAGAGGATACGTGAGGAATGGAGAAAGTGTTTTGGTACCGATTTTTAAGAATAAGGTGATGTGCAGAGCTGTAGTAACTACAGAGGGATTAAATTGATCAGTCACAGCATGAAGTTATGGGAAAAAGTAGTGGAAGCTAGGTTAAGAAGGGAGGTGATGATCAGTGATCAGCAGTATGGTTTCATGCCAGGAAAGAGCACTTAATGCGATGTTTGCTCTGAGAGCGTTGAAGTACAGAGCAGGGCAGGAGGAGTTGCATTGTGTCTTTGTGGACTTGGAGAAAGCATATGACAGGATGCCTAGAGAGGAGTTATGGTATTGTATGAGGAAGTCGGGAGTGTCGGAGAAGTATGTAATAGTAGTATAGGATATGTACAAAGGAAGTGTGACAGCGGTGGGAGTGACAGATGCGTTTAAGGTGGAGGTGGGATTACATCAATGATCAGCTCTGAGCCCTTTCTTATTTGCAGTGGTGATGGACAGGTTGACAGATGAAATCAGACAGGAGTCCCCATGGACTATGATGTTTGCAGATGACATTGTGATCTGCAGTGAGAGTAGGGAACAGGTGGAGGGAGACCCTGGAGAGGTGGGGATATGCTCTAGAGAGAAGAGGAATGAAGGCCAGCAGAACTAAGACAAGAATATATGTGTGTGAATGAGAGTGAGGATAGAGGAATGGTGACGATGCAGGGAGTAGAGGTAGTGAAGGTGGATGAGTTTAAATACTTGGGATCAACAGTTCAGAGTAATGGTGAGTGTGGAAGAGAGGTGAAGAAGAGAGTACAGTACAGGCAGGATGGTGTGGGTGGAGAAGAGTGTTAGGAGTGATTTGTGACAGACTAGTACCAGTAAGAGTGAAAGGGAAGGTCTACGAGAGGGTAGTGAGGCCAGCTATGTTATATGAGTTAGAGACAGTGGCAATGACAAAAAGGCAGGAGTCAGAGCTGGACATGGCAGAGTTAAAGATGTTAAGATTTGCACTAGGTGTGACAAGGGTGGACAGGATTTGGAATAAGTATATTAGAGGGTCAGCTCAGGTTGGAAGGTTTGGAGACAAAGCCAGAGAGGTAAGATTACGTTGGATTGACCTATTAGCCTGACGAGCCTGGTCTGCAAGGCCATGGAACATATCATTATGGAACTCATAAAGACATTGGTAAACTCCAAACTCTGGATCCCACCCAGTTTGGGTTTGTGAAAGGCAGATCATGCCTCCTGAACTTGATCGACGACTTTGAGGCAGTCACCAAAGCCGTGGATGAGGGTAAGGTGGTTCACACAGCCTATCTTGACCTCGCCAAGGCTTTTGACACCATCCCCCATTCTGGAATTATAGCTAAACTCACTAACCTAGGTTATCAACTGGCTCACTGACAGTACCCACACTGTAAAAGTTGCAGACTCCAAATCTGACCTCAAAGCAGTGACAAGTGGAGTACCCCAGGGTTCTGTCCTGGGACATCTCCTGTTTGGTATCTACTTCTCTGAAGTACAGGCTAACACAGAAGGCCTCTGGCTAATGAAGGTTGCAGATGACTGCAAACTAGGAGCCATAGTCAAGTCCCCAAATGATGTGGACATCCTACAGAAGGGCCTCACTGAGGCAGATGCCTGGTGTCAGAGCCATGGCCTCAAGCTCAATGCCAAAAAGTGCAGTGTCATCCCCGTTGTTAAAAACTCTGTACCCATGAACTACCACATAGGCAGCAATCTACTTAACACCGAATGCATGATAAGAGATCTTGGGACCCAGGTGGACAGTAGTCTCTCCTTTGATAGTCACATCACCACAGTAGTCAGGAAGTCCTTCTACATGGCACATCTCCTCATCAAAGGGTTCGCATCCAGTAAAAAATAGGTCGTTGTTCCCCTCTACTCGTCACTCATTAGACCCATTATAGAGTACAATGCCCCTTTTGGAATGTACCTCACAAGACATCTGCAGCAGCTGGAAAGGCCACAGAAGTATCTCACAGAGGATTACTGGCCTCAAACAAATGCCCTACACTGACAGTCTCAAAAAAAACTCCAGCTTTACTCTGTAGCATATCGTCTACTCCGAGGACATCTCTGCCTAACATATAAAGCTATGTCAAACCCAGAGCTGTTGGACATGCTACACCTAAAGAAATCCCAGTCCCTCCGAGCTACACGCTCTAGGGACCTAAACCTTGTCACTACAATAAACTGGACATGCTGGAGGGATAGATTCCTGTCCCTGAGACTTCCTATACTCTGGAACAAGCTTACCCATCTATGTCAAGCAAAGTTCTTCATTAGCACTCTTCAAGAAAAATCTTGATGAGTGTATGGGAAATAGGAAATACACCCTGGGGATCACTTCTGTGTCTCTGCTGGACAGTGGCACAGGAAAATAACTTTCTTGGGTGGTGTAAGCCATGGAACCTTGCTGGCTAGGCTTACATAGGCCCTTGGGCTGTTAGCCTAGTACCTACCTATGTGCTGAGGATGGATGCAGAGTATATTGGGAAAAAGATGCTAAGGATGAAGCTGCCAGGTAACAGGAAAAGAGGAAGGTCTAAGATATATGGTTCATGGATTTAGTGAGAGGACATGCAGGTGGTTGGTGTGACAGAGCAAGATGCAGAGGACAGGAAGAAATGGAAACAGATGATCTGCTGTGGCGACCCCTAACAGGACCAGCCGAAAGAAAGAAGACTGATACATGTAACCCTGTATGAGTTGTGGGAGTGTCTTCTGGGCACATTGCGGGTGCTACGAAGAGCACTTTTGACTAACATCAAAGATTGAAACATTGCTAATTTTTCAAACTTTAATCAGACTTTGTTTTGGGAATTGGGTCCATTCCAGTTATGGTATTAAGTACTCGAGACTGGAGAAAAACATGGCAGTCCAAGATAGTGGACTACATACACTTTGGTTTACAAAGTCCTTTGAACATATGGGAGCAACAGACAAATGTAGGTTCTGTAAAAAGAATTGGAAATGGTTGCACTCCTTGTTGATGGGTCTGCTACACTTGTGGTAGAGGGCCTATACACTAAATGGCACAATAATGTGCAAGATTGTTGCTTTGGTGATTGTGGAAACTTTACAATCTAGAAGTAGTTAATAAGCATTGGAAAAATGAATCGCAAAGTATTGCAGAGAGTGATGGTATACATGATGTAGGATCACCCATTACCAAAAATTCAAATAGCTGCGAGAAAACCAGATATGGTAGTCCATGAAAAAAGACAAAAGTAGCATTGATCATTGAAATTGCTACACCTAGTGATTAGAGTCTCTCACATGCAAAGAGAAAATCATAAAATATCAGGATTTGCAGGCAGCAATGAGAGCAGTATGTAGGAAAGATTCCCAGACAGTTACAGTAGTAGTAGGAGCAATGGGTCTAATAAAAAAAAAATTACAGAGGTATTTAAATAATCCTCTGTCCATGTAGCTTCATATGACTTGCAGGAGGTGTCAATTCCGGGCACATTGCAGGTACTGTAAAGAGCACTTTGGCTAACATCAAAGATTGAAACAATACTAATTTCATGAACTTTGCTCATACCTTAACTTAGGAATGGGGTCCATACATGTCATAATATTAGAAACCCAACAAGACTTGGAGAAGTTAGTGATAAACCTGAAGTTAAAATAACCACTAAAGGCTTTCTAAACATACCCTACAAAATCCACTTCCTATTAATGTGACCTGCAAAGATCCAGAATGCTTCAGTTTACTATGTATAGCCAAGGAAATGGTACAATTCATGGAAGGAATTGAGTGATATAAAATAATCTAGTAAAGAGTAACGTGTTTCAGCTAGAAAGAAAAGAACTAATTTATTCATCAACAACCCCTTTTTCCCATTTTCCACATGGGGAATGGGATGTCACTTTAATAGTGACACTCATCTAAAGCCAGGATTCACATTTCTGGGTGGTAGCCCTGCAGTGGTAGTTCTTCCATAACTCTCACATGCATGTACGCTCACATCCATGGCTCCGTAACATGCAGTATTTTACATAGCAGATGGAGGTGTAAGCTCTTAGATTGATACAAGGCTACATAAAGGACCTGCATGTGTAAGATTTTGCATATATTATATAGATACCTATTAATCAGGCAACAAATGCATGCATGAGAAAAGCAGAGAGACCCTGAAACATATTCATTTAATTGAAAGCTTTGACACACTTCCATTAAGTATTTCAGATCATGCGCCAATAACAGCTAAGATAAAAATGCAGGGTAATGAAGTAAAATGACCCTGGCTGTTCCCCACCTACCTGTTGAAAAGAGAGGAATATAAGGAATGAGTAGTGGAAATTATTAGGAGTTAAGAACGATAGAAATTTCTTCAGATGTTATAGCTAGTGTGTGGGATAAAATGAAAGAGGAATTTAAAATTCGGTAGAAGTAAGGTATATGGTTAATAAGTAACATGAGCTATTTACAGGGACTGAGAAAGGTTGAAGTATTATAGAATAAACTCACAGAAGCAAGAGGCACAACTGCAGAGAGCTGAGGAGAAATAAGGGGGTATGTGGATAATATGCATGGGTTCAGAAACATTGCCAAACTATTTTTGGATAACTTCAGAGCACAAAAACTTTTAGCACAACTTAGGCAACAGAAAGTAGAAAAGGTTGTTGCCAAACTTAGGAATCCTATAACAAGAAAAATAACCAAAGATCCTGTAGAGACATTGGAGATGTCTTGGAAATTTTATGAACATTTGTATAAAGCAAAGAAATATGAAAACCAAGAACGAGCACAAATGGAAATATTTATGGAAGACTTAAGTATGCCAAGATTAGACATGGATGATGCTCAATACTCAACAGTTTAGACAGCAGGAGATGAGATAAAAATGGTGATGTATAAGCAATCTGCAGGAAAGTCTCTAGGAATAGATGGTATTCTTGTGGAACGTTTGAGCTAGGAGGGAAGAAACTGATAAAGATCCAGAAGGTTTTGTTAAACTATATTTAAAAGGAGGGGAAGTATCTGTTCCTAGAAGAAAGCTGTAGTAGCTAAGATACTTAATGATGGCAAAGACACATCGGGCCCAGCTTCCAGTAGGACCATTTCAGTTTTAAACCATGATTCAAGTGTTCATGTTTATAATACCTAAAAGAATGTGATGCCAAAATTGATAGTTATGGATCAATGTGGTTTTGTGGTGGGGAAGAAGCAAACGTTTGACGGCAATAACAGAATGATGACCCAGAGGTTGGTGGGTGTTGATGCAGATAAAGTATTTGATATAGTAAGCTAGGATTTTGAGTAGGGCAATGGAGACATTTGCATTCCATGATATAATAGAAAGATTAATTAAGAAAATATATGAAGGATTGGAGACAAATATTAAAGTGGGGGTGGGGGTCCTTTCTGACTAATTCTGTTTAAAGAGAAGAACCAGGCAAGGGTGCCCTCTTTACCCTTTATTTGCCTTATATTTAGAGCCATTGGCAAAGAAAATAAAGGCCTCAGAAATTCAAGGCTATAGTTGATATGGCTTTATTTGCATATGATATTAATTTGTACTTAAGCCAGAAAAGCACATCTCAGTGTTTGGGAACATCTTGAGACAGTTTCAAGTCTTTTCGGGATATAAAATTAATGAACCTATAGCTGAAAACTATGCAACCACACATGAAACTGGTTTAGCAATACCCATATTTATGGGATTTCAATAGAATGAAGTGTTTAGGCGTATGGATTAGAAAGGATTCTGTTATGGCAGTTAAGGATGTCTGGGAAGAGACTAAACAAAAGATAATACAAAAAGGGAGGAACTGGAAGCTGCTGTTTATGGATAGCAAGATACAAGCAGTAAAATGTTTTAAGTACTTTTAGTTTTATATACAGGTCAGGCAGTTTTTATCAACCAGAGGAGAAGTTGTGGACAGTAATTAATAAGGAGTTCAAAGCAGAAAGGGATGATGAACCAGGGAGGAAATTCAAGGAACATTTAGAAAGTGGGAGTCTGAATGCAGATCCTTAAGGAGAATAACAACTGCCATACTGTACATTATGGAGCTTGAATGGATAGATAAGTCAGTAAGCAAGAGGGAGTAGAATTGTGAAATTGAATTCATCCTCTAGTCTTTGTGAGTACCTTCATGTGGTGGACCCTGTTTTTCATAAGATCTCATCAAGACTACACTGATACGTAGACTGTATTTATGTAGTGTACATCATGGACAGAAGTAAGTTAAAAATTAAAAAAGCTAGGTGCACAAGACTCTGGATAGGCACACTGGTTGCCAGGAGTGGAAAAGATGACAGTATAGAATTCTGAAAATATGGAAACATTCCTACAATGTGGCCAGGTCTGGGGAAGGATGGCCCCCCCTGTTGTAGAAGGAAGGTAGTAGTCCCCAAAAATCACAAAAACGTATAGACCAGAGAAGAGCCATAAAGACAACAAAGTGGACTGTTGAAGATGAGAAAGAAATTCTGTATTGTTACTATAATGCAAAAAGCCCAGAATTTCCAGACACAAGATATACAAAATGACTAAGAGAGAGATTAGAGGAAAGAAAAATACTTCCACAAGAAAAACTGTCAGGAGCTTCAAATAAAAATATATATTCATTAATGCAACAGATTTGTGAGAAACCGTGTATAGCTCAAGAAACTTTGAACTTTTCGGAAAAAGAAGCATCTAAGGAAGTGTGAAAATTTTAAGATATTTTTGAAAAGTATAAAAAAGAAATACGGACATGGGAAGGGAAGAGTTGATATGGTGCAATATTTATGCAAAGGAGAAAGCTAAATTAATCGGTGTAAAGAAGGCAGCCCTAAAGATATTCGAATAGAAATATAGGCAAAGGTATCCAGATATGGAAAATTTCACAATAAAAAAAAATATCACAAAGAGGGAATGTAGAAAATATTAGCGAAATAGAAGTTAAAATAGAAGTTGAAGTTATGGAGTGTCTGCAAAGTGAAGTATTTGGTGTAGAAGGTCTAACATAGTTTACATCACAGCATGATGGAGCAAGTCCCCAAAGTAAGGAGAAGCTGGAAGATCAGGAGTCATCTGAAGAAGAAATATGGACATGGGAAAGAAAGAGATTTAATATGGTGTAATATTTATGCAAAGGAGAAAGCAGAATTAACCAATACAAAAAGAGCAGTATAAAGATATTTGAAGAGAAATACAGGCAAAGGAATCCGGACATGGAAAGCTTTACAATAAAAAAATAAGGCAAATATGAAAAGTAAAAAAGAATATTAATAACAGAGAAGTTAAAGAAATAGAAACTGAGGTTATGGGAGTACCTGTGAAGTGAAGGATTCAGTGTAGAAAATCTAATTCAGAAAGTACCACAACAGGATAGAGCAATGGATATTCAAATTAAGGGGAAACCAGTGGAATGGGAAGCAATTGGTCAGGTGCCATATGAGGATATTCTTGAGCCTTCTATAGAAAACCTTGAAGCTGGACAACAAGTAAAGGAAGAGGAAACTGTAGAAACTCTGACACAGACGATGTTGAGGAGTGATAGGCCAGTGAGTTCCCTTAAGACAGAGCAACGGATGGCACAGGATGAAATTGAACAGAATGTGCCACAAGAAGATGCTATAGAACTTTCTATAGGATGCTCGCAGGAAATGGGAAAACAAATAATGTGCCCTTAGTTTAGAAGAAAATGACCTAAGAAAAGAGTTGCTTGATTTTAATAGAGATAGACGTATTAAAATCAGTGAAAGACTGCAGGTCAATAACACCCAAAAAGTTAGAAGTTTGATAAAATCAATACAGTAATTAGGACTGTCCATAGAGATCCATGCAATAAAACAGAAGTAAACAGGATACATTACTGTGCAGCTAAATTAATAACTGATAAAGTTCTACCACAAAAACTCAAGGTAGTAAGGGACATAGTAAGCCACATAGGGCAATTAAAGCTGAACTCTTTTAGGAAGCCTGGACTAAACTACTACTACTACTGTTCAATTAAAAGTGCACTGGAACTTAGAAAATTGCCTCATTGTTTACACGACTAATTGTATTATTTTATCTTATTCTACAAATTGATTTTAAATCAGTTGAAATTAAAGTGCATATTTTGTTTCCATCATCATACATACATTTTTTTCTTATTTTTATTTTTTTCTGTTTCTTTTTTCTACTTTATTCAAAATTGTGTAATAACAATACTAACTAATTATACAATTATATAGGTTTTTAGGGTTCTTGTACACAGACCTGAAGAAGTCTAGAAGGACGAAAGCGATCTTTGTTAACAATAGGTTATGAAAATAGAAATTGATTTTTACATGCAAAATGTATATGTATATATTTATATGTATATATATATATATATGTATATATATATGTATTTTTTTTTTTTGATTGCCAAATGAACTAAGGTTGATATATTTTATTTCCAGCCATGTAGTATATAGTCTTGGATAAAAATGACAGACTTAATAATCTATTTAATAATTTGGTTAAATAAGAGGTACCACATCATTATAAATTTTATTTAAAGTACATAAGGGTTATATATTATGACAGCTACTAGGTAGGGCAGGAACAGCTCGAATGTCACACTGATGGGGGAAGGGTTGTGAATTTCACGTGTACCAATAACACTTTGTTTTACAGCACAGTAAACCACTCCCATGCCTGATAAAATGTATTTATATGTATATGTATATATATATATATATATATATATATATATATATATATATATGCATATATATATATATATATATATATATATATATATTTAGGAAGCTTGTGAGGAAATTACTCTATTTTTGTTTTACTTGGATCGCTTGTCTGTGTACTTAAAGGATTTTCGACTGGAAACAGACTGCCTGCCTTGCTTGGATTACTTTCGAATACTTAGTAATGCTGTACAATTATATATTTTCTATTATTACTTTTTGTTTTGTTTTGGCTTAAGACGAGTTTACGTTCGCTACTTCTACTATTGTCTGATCTGATTAATATACACTGATTAACTAGAAATATATGGACTGAAAATCTTCCACACAGAGAGGTTTCTTGCATTGTTTTATAAAAAGGAATCTATAATCGTATTTAGATACGTTACCAATGCGTGTAACCCCGTATGAATTGCAGGAGAAGCCATTACTGGGCACATTGTGGGTGCTGTGAAGAGCACTTTTGGCTGGCATCAAAGATTGAAACAATACTAATTTCATGAACTTTAGTCATACTTTGACTTAGGAATGGGGTCCGTTCTCATCATTGTATTAGAAACGCAAAAGATTTGGAGAAATTAAAAAGTGAAAAAACATAAAGTAACATGTATTCCAAGAACTAAGCTTGCACAAGAATGGAGAAAGATTTTGCCTATAGGGGGATGACTGCAATTAGTGGTACAGAGAATAGGCAATAGGGGAATGGAATTTATTGGTGAAAATTGGCAAAGGAAGCAAGGTATTGAGAGCAAATAACTAGTGAGATGAAAGGTAATGCATTGGGAACAGGCCAATAAGATATTTGGACTGCAGGCTAGCGATTGCTTTCCCTATTAGGGATTGATATCCAAGTGTGAGCAGAGTAAGGGACAGGGGAATCCTAAGTGAAAGTCCTACTCTGGTGGAGTTTTTAGTTGAATCTAGAACAGAAGCTGCACTTAGAAAAGGGACGATTAGTAGGCCATATAAAATATTGCATGATAACTTTAGGAATTAGTGGAGGTTATAAAAGATTGGGAAGAGAGATTAGATATGCAGTTCACAAAGAAAACAATGGGAAGTTATAAGTATCACTCCCAAATATTTAACAAAGTCTTAAAGATTTAGGATTTTTGTTTGGTAATGTTTGTGCAGGCATTTTTATACCTCAAGCAAACTCCAAATAATTTTCCTCCAGTAGATGGCAAATGGAGATGTGATGGGGAAGAGAGAGGTAATTGGGAACCTGTGTTTTGGGAGTGTAATGAGTTGGTAGTCTTCAAAAATTCCTCAGAGTACGCTGTCAGAAGTGTTTGGCAAGCAAATGGATTGGAAGTAAGGAAATGACTTTCCGAGCTGTAATACAAGATCTGAATTTCCTAGACCTAGGCTTTGCCAAGTTTAACTGTGGCGATTGCCAAAAAAGTAATTACTGGAAGATGGAAAGCAAAATTTACACCAACTGTATTTGAAGCATAGAATATTGTAACAGATAAAAAAATTGCAAGTGGGATCCTTAGAAAAGGGTAGGAGCAAATGTCATTAAAAAATGGAAATTGTGTGAACAATACATGCATGCTGAGTAATGTTGTGGAGGAGGAGTGAGATTCAAGGCAAGGCAGGAATGGAATAAATTATGTAATGTTGGATTGATGATAGTTGTAAAAAAATTATGTATAATGTTTGTAACTAGGAATATGGTTAATGTTAATATGTTTTCCCTTTTATGTAAATGTAGGTTTGCCTATGTCTTGAGTGATAATTCAGTAAAAACAGAAAGACCTCATCAAACAGGGTAACCAGCCTTTATATATATATATATATATATATATATATATATATATATATATATATATATATATATATATATATATATATATATATATATACATATATAAAGGCGGCGTATATATGTTGGGCGGCACAGTGGTGCAGCGGTTAACGTTGTCGCCTCACAGCAAGAGGTTCTCCAGTTCGATTCTCGGCTGGGGTGCCTTCTGTGTGGAGTTTGCATGCTCTCCCTGTGTTCGCGTGGGTTTCCTCCGGGTACTCCGGTTTCCTCCCACATTCCAAAGACATGCATCTAGAGCATTTCTCCCCGGGCCTCCGCTGAAAACAGCCTCTGTGGAACCTAGTCGGACATTCCCGGTCAACAAATGTTAAATAAAAAAATAAATTTTATATATATATATATATATATATATATATATATATATATATATAAATAAATAAAAAACTTATATCTCAGTGAGAGCATCTTGGGGGATATACATATCACTCATTAAGGATATAAAGTGTTTCAACCTAATTGGTTTGACTGAATGGTAATCTTTTGCTTATTTTACAGGTCTTTACTGATGCATTCTGGCCAGTAAAACCAGACTCTGATAGTTGTTAAGCCTGACATGTTTTATAGGTTCATAGGTAGGTACTATGCTTTTGGCCCTAGGGCCTATATAAGCCTAGCCAAAAAATGTACCCTGGCTTTTGCCACCCAAGAAAATTATTTTCCTGTGCCCCTGTCGAGCAGAGCCACAGAAGTGATCCCTGGGGTGAATTTCCCATTTCCCATCCAATCATCAAGATTTTTCTTGGAGTGCTAATGAAGAGCTCTGTTTGACATAGGTAGTCTGTTCCAGAGTATGGGAAGTCTCTGGGACAGGAATCTTATCCCTCCAGCATGTTCTGTTTATTGTGGTGACAAGGTTTAGGTCCCTAGAAGCGTGTAGCTCTGAGGGATTGGGATTTCTTTAAGTGGAGCATGTCCAACAGCTCTGGGTTTGACATAGCTTTGTATGTTAGGCAGAGATCACCCCTGAGTAGGCAATATGTGATGGAGTAAAACTGTAGGTTTTTGAGACGGTCTGCGTAGGGCATCTGTTTGAGGCCAGTAATCCTCTTTGTGAGGTATTTCTGTGGTCTTTCCAGTTGTTGTAGATGTCTTGTGAGGTACATACCAAAAGGGGCGTTGTACTCTATAATGGGTTTAATGAGTGATGAGTAGATGGGAGCAATGACCTCTTTTTTTCTGGATGAGAATCCTTTTGTGATGAGATGAGCCACGTAGAAGTATTTCCTGACCACTGTGGCAATGTGATTATCAAAGGAGAGACTACTGTCCACCTGTGTCCCAAGATCTCCTCACATTTTCGGCATTAAGTAGACTACCGGCTATGTGGTAGTTCATGGGTACAGAGTTTTTACCAAAGGGGATGACAATACACTTTTTGGTATTGAGCTTCAGGCCATGGCTTTGACGCCAGGTATCCATCTCAGTGAGGCCCTTTTGTAGTTTGTCCACATCGTTAGGAGTTTCGATTATGGCTCCTAGTTTGCATCTGCAAACTTTGTTGGCCAAAGACCTTCTGTGTTAGCCTGCACTTCAGAGAAGTAGATACCAAACAGGAGAGGACCCAGGACTGAACCCTGTGGTACTCCACTTCTCACTGGTCTGAAGTTGGATTTGGAATCCGCTACTTTCACAGTGTGGGTTCTGTCCATGAGCCAGTTGGCAACCCATCTTGTGACATAGGGATTTATACCTAGTTTAGTGAGCTTATCTATAATTCCAGAGTGGGGGATGGTGTTGAAAGCCTTGGTGAGATCTAGATAGCTGTGTTAACCATTTTACCCTTATCTATGGCTTTGGTGACTGCTTCAAAGAAGTCAGTCAGGTTTAGGAGACATGATCTGCCTTTTACAAATCCAAACTGGGTAGGGTCCAGAAGTTTGGAGATTACCAATGTCTTTGTTTATGAGTTCCATGATACGTTCCATGGCCTTGCAGACCAGGCTCATCAGGCTAATGGGGCTGTAGTTCCCGGGGTCCGTCGTGGCTCCCCCTTTGTGGAGTGGGATAACCGTCGCGGTGCGCCATTCAGTGGGTACAAAGCCTGAGGTGAGTCTATGATTGAACATGGTACTTGGGTAGGGTGCCAGTTCATTCTATAGTTCATGTAGAACACAGCCTGGGATATTGTCAGGTCCCATGGATGCTGTGTTCTTGGCTTTGGAGAGTGTTTTTTTTACGTGTGCAACCGTGATTATAGGAACTTTGCATTCTTCCGGAATAGAGATGGGCCCTCTAGGGGGTGAGAGGGGGGTAAAGTTAGCACTGAACCTATCTGCTAGGATGTTGGCAACATCAGTTGGTTCTGTATATTTAGTGCCATTGTGCTATAACTCAGAGCAGATCTGAGTGTTCCCATTGAGATTCTTGACATAGTTATAGAATGCTTTGTGGTTGTCTTTAGAGTCAGTGGCAATTTTGTTTTCGTAACTAGCTTTGGAGGATTTTATGAGGGATCTCAGCTTCTTACTGAGGTTGATCAGGGAGTTCCTCTACTCATGGGATTTTACTCTTTTGCAACAGTTTCTTCTGTTGTAGAGTTTGTTTATGGCAGAGGACCACCAGATTGGCTTCCTTTGTTTAGAAGATAACATCTTGGTTCTATTAGGGATAGCATGATCCATGCACTAGTGTAAGTGCTTATAAAGTGCATTTGTGTAGGATTCAGCAGTCATACCTCTATTGTCTGCCTGCATGGGTGTCATGAAGTTTGCCACTTCTGTCATAAGAAGTGTGAAGTTGTTTGGAGAAGTTTTTTTGCGATGGTTTCCCTAATTGGGAGTGGGGGTGGGATGTGGATGTCTAGGCTGATTAGCTTGTGGTCGGATCTGACCAACAAGGAATTGACCTCTGGTGTGGAACACCGGTTTCCCATGTTGGTAATGACCAGGTCTAGGATATTGCTGCCCTTGGTGGGGTTGTGAATAAGTTGATCCAAGGCGTTGGAATTTATGAATTCTAGAAACCGTTGAGCAAAAGAGTTGGTACATGAGTAGTTTTCCCAGTTTATGGTGGGGTAGTTGAAATCACCCATTATTAGGGTGTTGGGTTGTACCCTAATATTTTCCAGTGTATCAAGAAATGAGGAGTAGGAATCCTGGGGCATGGTGGGGGGTCTGTAGCAAGCTACAATTTGGATTGCGGTCTTGCCCAGAGTTAGTTGCACTTGGATAATCTCGGATGCATTATGCTGTACAACTAGCCTGGAGGTGCGGATATCCTTAATGAATATGGACACACCTCCGCCTTTAGTTCTTCGTTCTGGGTTAGGTGGCCGAAAGGTATGGTATGAATTGTAGCCTGGTAATGCAGGGTGCTCTCTGGAGCTTTGAACCAGGTCTCTGTCACTGCACAGATGTCAATGTTCTCCATTTTAAGGAGTGACTCGAGTGGGTGCATTTTGAGGTTTGGACTTCTAGCATTGAGTAGCATTACCCTCAGATTTTGCTTGCTTTTACCCGTTACGGTGATGAATTTATCATTTGAACCTTGCCTAAAAAAGGCACTATAGGGGTGGCAAGAGCCTTAGCCAGTATCCGGAATACTAAGGGTAACAGGTGCAGGCCATCTCTGGCAAAGCATCGTGGTCTGTTGATCATTTCGTCCCAGGCAGACAAATACTGGATACCCTTAGAATGACACCAGAAGCTTAGCCAATTGTTGAAGTCAATCATTTTGTCCTTGTACTGTGGTATAATTCTGGGTGATGGCAGGATGCTACTCAGGGTTAGGGTCATACCTGCCTGGGATACAAGATCGGAGAGCTCCTCCATGTCTCTTTTCATGTAGTCCAGGGAGGTACGTCTCAGGTCATTCCACCAACATGGACAATGACAGTGTCATATTTGTACTTATTGTGGAGTGACCTGAGTGCATGCGTTGTGGCGGATCCTGGCACCTGACAGGCAGCTGACAGTAACTTTCTCCTTGTTTAGTCTAGTGAGTGGAACATCAGTGTGCCTGACTATAGAGTCACCTATGACTATAGTGTTGGGTACGTTGTTATGCCCTATGGGCTGTGGTTGAGTGGCACACTGAGTTTGTGGGCTGTGTCATTTGGGTTGTGTTGGGGGGTGGAGTTTGCTTGTGTTTATGCTTTGGATGTCCCTGATGCTTGGGCAGGTTTTTATTGAGAGCCTCCGAGAATGTAGGTGTGTGTTTTGTGTTTCTATGTGTGTGTTTTGGTGGTGTTGGTTTTGAGGGACCATGTAATGTGTGGTATGGTGCAAGTGTTTACCTTCTCCTCTTGACTGTCTAGTCCAGTCTTGGGTGAAGAGAGCTTTGCTTCCAGTTTGGCTATATAAGTGCATCTCTCACAGGTTGTAGTGTTGGGTGGTAGGAGGAGTGGGTTGTCTGTGTACATGAGGCAATTGCTGCATTGCCCCAAGATGCCCAGATTCATCAGGTAGACCGGAGAAATCAGTGGGAGCTGACCCTTAGACAAACCTGGATAGGTGCTTATTTATTAAGTACTAAAAACTGCTTTCCTCTAGACAAGTGGGGAAAGTTGAGTGCTGTAGCAATTTGCAGCTTATGTAGTGCTTACAATGAGTTCTGAACAAGTGCTGATTTCAAAGAAACAGATTTAAGTGCTGAAACTAGAAAACTGGCTAGTTATAAGAAACAAAACTAAGCTAGAAGGCTTCCCTCCAACACAGAAGGGCTTGGGGGCTAAGAAGCCTACAAACAGTCTAGACCACTTAACAGGAAAGGCAGGAAACAAGCTTAAATTTTTTTTGTTCTCTTTCCCAGATGCTCTCTTTGTACACAGTAGGAGTGCCTGAAATCAGAATATGATCTTACTGCACTCAGTTGAGTGAGCAAATGAGATGGGCCCAGAAAGAGTATCCAAACAAATTTACAAGAGGGGCGGGCAGTTTCAAAGCCACTAAGATTAACACCAAAACAGAAACTGGGACGGTGGGTGGGAAACTAACTGAAGAACAGAGTCAAAACTTCCACTTGAGTTAAAATCCATGCAACACAATTAAATCAATTTAAATACTGTATTATTTGAAAAAAGTGCAGATAAAAGGTACTTAAATTCTCTTATACGTCCAGTTGAATACAGCTTGTATAAAAAAGGTTAAAAAAAAATGTTTGGACTTGTTTGCCATTTTTATTTGACCTATGGCAATAACATGTAGGTTAAAACCAGAGTGACCCTGTCAAAACAAAGCCTCAGCTGGAGAAAAAAATAATTTCAAACATTCCTTGACGAGAGCATTATTTGGGAATCTATCTGTAAGCTTTTTTCTTTATTCATACCTCTTTGTATCATTTATTTGAAATTGTTACATTGCTCTCTGTTTTTGCCATAGGTTCATAGGAGGTTACTAGGCTAATGGCCCTAGAGTTCTTACAAGCCTAGCCATATTTATCCCAAGTTGTCCGTAGTTAGTTGAACAAAGTTTGCAGAGGTATGAGTCTACAGTAATTAATGCTGACTGCCTCTGTCCATGAGAGACATGGACATCACCCCTGGAGTGAATTTACGGTCACCCATCCATTGATCTAGGTTGTATTTTGAAGAGGGTCAGGGAGGGTCTCTGCTCCATGTGAATGGAAAGCCTGTTAAGAGAAGGGGGTAGTCTCTGGGAGATGCATCTATCTCTCCAGCATGATTTGTTCATATTAGCTGCTCCGTTAAGATCCCTGGAGTGAGTGATGCTTGTGCAGTTTGATTTATGAATGTGCATCATTTCCATCAATGCCAGGTCAGAGATTACCCTGTAAGCCAGGCACAGGTCATCCCTTAGCAGCCTGTAGGAGATAGAATACAGTGATAGGGCTTTCACTCTTTTTCACTTATGACTTGTTTTGTAAACCCTGTATTTATTTATATTTTTGTGAGAACTTCTGTGGTTTCACCAGCTATTGCAGGTGTCTGGAGAGATGCATGCAAAGTAAGCACTGTACACAGTAGTTGTGGAATTATGACATCCTTGGATTCTAGATGCGATGCCGTTACTTATGAGATGTTCCACATAGGATTTCCTTACCACTGTGGATACGTGGTGGTCAAAGTTCAGATTGCTGTCAGCCTTAGTACCCAGATCACGCGCCACTGGGTCTGCACCTGGGGGTGTTGTCTATAATGTAATTAGCAGGGATGTAATAAATGCATTTAGAAACAAGTAATCTCCGTGCTAGCCACGTAGTTTCAAACAACCCACTAAAGTATAGTGGGTCCAAAAACAAAACTGTGTAAGAAACTTCTCTGTGTGGAAGATTTTCAGTCCATATATCTCTAGTTAATCACCGTATATTAATCAGATCAAACAATAGTAGTAGAAGTAGCAAACTTAAACTTGTCTTAAGTAAAAAAAAAAAAAAACTATATATAATATGAAATATTGTACAGAATTCATAAGTATCCAAAAGTAATCCAAGCAAGGCAGGCAGCCTGTTTCAGGCAGAAAATCCTTTATTAAGTACACTGACAAGCAATCCAAGTACAAAAATTAAGAGTAATAGTTTCCTCACAAGCTTTCTAAATATATACATATTGTGTGTGTGGGTCTGCTAATGATTGGCAGTAAATTTTTTTTACAGTGCCGATTTGCCAGCCTTATGCCCAACATTCAAAGAAGGCACACCCATTATTCACACATGCACCTACCTGTATGTTTTTAAATGTCACTTGACCGCAGGGAGGACATGCAGGCTCCACACAGAAGGCACTCCAGCCGAGAATCGAACTGAGAACCTCTTTCTGTGAGGCGACAACTCTAACCGCTGCACCACTGCAGCTAAAACAGTGTTTTTAGTACACATGTTAAATTCACATCCCACTGATGGGGGAAGGGATGTGAATTTAACATGTGTATCAATAACACTTTGTTTTACAGCACAATAAACCACTCCCTTGCCTGATAAAAAGTATGTATATATATATATGTGTGTGTGTGTGTATATATATATATATATATATATATATATATATATATAGAAAGCTTGTGAGGAAACTATTAGTTAATTTCGTTTTACGTGGATTGCTTGTCTGTGTACTTAATAAAGGATTTTCGACTGGAAACAGACTGCCTTGCTTGGATTACTTTCGAATACTTAGTAATTCTGTACAATACTTCACATTTTTATATATATGTCACGATCCCAGCAATAACCTCCAAAGATCCTCACCTCTAAAGCTTAATTAAACAGAAGTTTTTGAAACACAAGGATGAGGAACACCACGGTGATGCAGCAAAAGAAATCTTCTTTATTGATACAAAAACAAGGAAGATGAGCGCTTTCTCGTACACACTGTACGCTTCTTCAGATCTAACTCATAAGAATAAAACAAGACTTATATAGTGCTTCTAATTGGTAAAACATTGTGTCCATTAATTAATTAGTCAATTAGTATCTTGATTAGTTGGTCAGAGTATAGAGCAAACTAATTGTCCCAGATAATAACTGTTGCTCACTAAAACAACTAGAACACTTACTGTTTCTACAAACAGCAACATTGTATAAATAGCTAAAAACATTTAGAACATTTAAGAACAAGATACAATAGTTAATAGTTATGTGTATCACATATTTGCAAAAACCATATATAAAAACCATATATAAGAAGTATACAAGGTTTAATCAATAACTAAAAACATACATAAGAAGCAATGTGTATGATAAAATACGTGCGTATGTGAAAGATTAGTAGCATAAAAACAATTCAGTCATAGTGTTTAACATCTATCTCAAAGATCTCAATTGCTCTGGTATCATATTCTACGAGATGATCAGTGTTATGTACAAAATGGTCAAAAATATATTGTGTCGTCATGGGGCAGCTTGCCTCTGTTAGAAGCCTGTGTCGCTATAAAAATTATAGTTTACCAGACTCAAAAAAGTATAGCTTGCTAAACTCAAAATATCACTGTATGTATTAAACTGAAGTTACAGCTTAGAACTGGCTGGAATTGCGGGTCTACTTATGTACTCACAATGAAGCTGATGCTTCCCTGGCTTAGCAAAAGTCCATACAGAAACCTAACTTATGAAAATAACTAAAAGAGACAGTCAATAAAGCATCATAATGATGTAACTATTATAACAACAGGTTATATTAACATAATACATTTTAGCTAAACCTACCTTAACAACGAAACCTATTTATAATTACTTGTATAATATTCTTTAATGTTAATGTATGAATGTTTGTAGATTAACTATAATATAGATATATAGAAAGTGCAACTTATATTTCAGAAGGGCTCTAATTCAAGGGATAAAAACCATCTTTAGGGATATCATATAAATATTTAAAATAGAAAAAGTATAAAAATCGTATGTTATAGATTATTCATAAAATGCATGTTATAGTATATAAATATAATATAGTTAATAAATATAATATAATATAGTTAAATAAATAAATAAATACATAAATAAATAAATAACCATGTGATTATAAAAATAAAATAATAGTTATTTCATAATTAATCAATTACAAGAAACATCAATACTAAGTGTATAATAGATCAATAGATATAGTTTTAAATAAAATTCTATATATTTGAGAAATATAACCATTAGTATGAATGTGTGTATATTCTTCATATGTATATGACATGAAGGTATATATATCTCTTGGAGAAGTTAAAATAATTTACTCAAAGAGAGAAATCTAGTGGTATATGTAGGCAAAAAAAAGTTTCTAAGGACTGCTTATATATAAGGAACTGGGACCATATATTATTTCAGACTTCTTTTTTTCAGGACCGATCTTACATTGACATATTGATTTAGGCCTGGAGTGTGATGTGCTTTAAATTTTAAGATCCATTGTAGCTCTATACTTTCTAGTTCATTAAAGGCATCTCCTTTCCTATCACTTGGACATACTAGTTGTAACGTTCTGAATCTAAAGCTGTGCTCTGGGTTGTTCAATATGTGTTTAGTTAGAGCACTCTTCTGGTCCTTTCTCCTAATGTCATAGGTATGGTTGTAGATGCGTTCCTTCAAGGATCTTGTTGTCATCCCAATATAGAATGCATCACAATCCAAACAATTAGCTAAATATATCAAATTTGAGCTGGTACAAGTTGATCTAAAATTGGGTTTAAAGTTAATATTTAGCTGGGGATGCGTGAACTCTATATCTTCCGAGATGTAAATGCACATGTTGCATTTTTTACATGGATAGGTCCCTGTCTCATTCAGACTAATCAATTCTCCTTCTATATTTCTCTGTATCTTATTAGTGGTCCTATATACCTCATAGTCTGATTTTTCAATACATAGCAGTCTTTTGAGATTCTTGCTATTAGTATATAGGAAACTGGGTTTAACCCCTATAATATCCTTCACCTCATCATTAGTAAGTAATATACACCAATTTTTACGAATGATGTTGGTAATATTCCTGTTGTCACTGGTGTATCTAGTTTGAAAGGGTACAACTTCCTTATATGACTTAGGTGTAATATATATCTGATGAGACCTCTTCATATGTATAAAAGGGGTGGGGGTGGATCCAGTTAGTAATTTCACTCGCTGGATCAGTTGTCTATCATAATTCCTTTCTATGAACATGTCTTCTAGTTTCACTGTTTGTTCTATTTTATCATTCTGTCCCTTGCATAGTTTATTGACTCTTATATACTGACCTTTAACAATGTTTTGAAATATATGTCTGGGATGCATGCTACTATATTCTAATAGTGTATTCTTCCAACAAGGTTTCCTGTAGATTGTATGACTTAATTTACCATATTCATCTTTGATAATGGTAATGTCCAGAAAATTGATTTCAGTCATAGAATGTTCAACAGTGAATCTAAAGAAAGATGTCGTAGTTTCTAAGTCTTCCACTAGGTCTAAAAACTCTTGTAGGGTGCCACCCCAAAAAATTATGATGTCATCTACGAATCTTTTATAAAGTAGCATTTTATCAAAATAAGCGTGATTGAACAAGTGCATACATTCCCAGTAATAGACAACAAGGTTTGCATAGGTGTTAGCACAGGGAGTGCCCATAGCCACTCCCCATTGTTGCAAAAACAATTTCTTGTCATACATAAAAACATTGTTATTCAGTACAAGGTCTAAAATGGCGTTCAGTAAAATTTTATCATTATTACTGTAACTATCAGTGTTATGCAAGATATGTCTAATGGCCTCTGATCCATAGCCATTAGGAATAGATGTAAAAAGGTTTCTCATGTCCATAGTAATTAAGATGCTATCTTTAGGGATGCCTTCTTTAAAACTAGCTAGTACCTCTAATAATTGATATGTATCTTTTAAAATCGAGCTTATCTTATTAATAATGGGTCTAAGCTTCTTTTCAATAAAGACTGACATCGTTTCCGTAACCCACCCTTCTCCCACTACTATGGGTCGTAGTGGTGGTGGTATTGTCCCTTTATGTATTTTCGGCAACCCTTTTATATAGGGAATCTTAGGTTGCTCTATCAGAAAATATTGATATAGATCTTGGTCTATCTGCCTGCACATTAAGAAGTCATATAATTCTTGATGTACAGAGAAAATAACTTTAGTTAAGTCATTGATATAAATTTCTTTATAAGTATCAGTTTCTCTAAGCATGGTCAGCATCAATGTGTTGTAAGTGGTATAGTCTAAAACTACTATTCCACCCCCTTTATCTGCAGGCTTTATAATTATTCCCTTGTCATGTTGCAGTGCATAAAGTGCTTCCCATTCAGCATGTGACAAATTAGTGTATAGATTGCCCTTTCTTTCACTGTTAAAATATCTATAGAAGTCTGTTTCACAGGCCTTAATAAAACATTCTGTAACAGGTATTTGTGATGGTGTAAAAACACTTTTCCTTCTAAAATTGTTACTATTCTCTTGGCTAACTTCATTACATTGCACTTTATTCTTAAACATACATTTCAAGTTAATTTTACGGGTGAAAAGCCGCAGGTCAGTAAGAACTTCGCTTATATTACTAACCTGGGCTGGGATGAAGGAAAGTCCTTTATTCAGTAAACTATAATCAGTCTCTGTAAGGGTCCGTTGAGATAGGTTAAAAACTAAGTCCTCTGTTCTCTTTTTCGATTCCTGTTGCTTGATGTCATTTCTTCTCCTGAAAACTTCCTCTTGGTGCGGCCTCTGCTCCTTGACCTGCTTTGAAAATTCCGCCGAAACTTCAGCGGAAGGGGTAAAAAACCTTCTATGTTTCCTTGTTTAATTTTCGGTTTTGCACCTCGTTATATATATATATATATATATATATATATATATATAGACATATATATATATATATAGATATAGATATAGATATGTCTATATATATATATATAGACATATATATATATATATATATATATATATATATATATAATTTGCTTGGATTAATTTTGAATACTTAGTAATTCTGTACAAAATAATTTCATGTTTTTATATATGTATATATATGTGTATATATATATATATATATATATATATATATATATATATATATATATATATATGAAGGTGAGTTTAAGTATGCTACTTCTACTATTGTCTTATCTGATTAATATTCAGTGATTAACTAGAGATATATGGACTAAAAATCTTCCACATAGAGACATGTTTCTTGCACTGTTTTAATAAATGCATTTAAATTAAATCCATGGGTTTGGCACCAGTTGTTTGTCTTGAGTTAACCCCTTCTGCAGTATATTAGCATAATTGGAGACTCTGTTGCTTCTACTTTGCAGCGAATTTGGTCAGCCACAGGCCATGTGAAAACCATTCTGTTTCTCCTAGGATTCATGTTTTATATGCTTACAACTGATCATTTGTATCAGTGATTAATTTCCTTGTGTTAAAGTTTGTATTCCAGGTATTGGATATTTTAAAATGCTGGTTATAATCATCTTATTTTTTAATATGTATGATCATTGTTATTGTCTCATTAGTTCAGGTTTCCTGTGCCTTCTGGTCATGTGTCTAAAAAGCTTCTTCAAACCAGTGTACTTACCTGGTTAACAAATGAATAATATCTGTTCCTATGGCATATGCAGGATGGCTGTAGATTGTCATTAATACTCCATGGATTATTAAATATTTAAATTGTTTACTAGTAATAGAACCTGTAACGTCAAGCTGTTCAGGTCAGCCAACTGTGTAAAAAGCACAACATAAAAGTGTAATAATTACACATACATTTAGGTCTCTACAGAGTTCCAAGTACCTAGACAGAGCAAAAACCGCTAAAGCAAGCAGCCATGCAAGATCTTACTGACTTTCATTTGTTATCTCAGTCATGCTCTGTTCATAATAGTATCTGTAAAGGTTTAATGTGCGTGTGTGTGTATGTCCATCTCTTTCTCTCTGTTTGGGCTTTGCTTTATGTTCTGTTGTTGGCTCTTTTACAGCATTAGAATCAAAGGTAGCCTCCACTAATCTTCTGTAGCCCCTCGTAGGCAAATCTCAACCTTTAGGAGTAAGAAATGTGGACAAAGCCAAAAATAATGGTGGAGAAGACAGACTCAATATCAGAGACAGATGTTAAAAATTCCTTTTATAAACTTACAAAGTTGATGGGACAATCAATAGATTTTACATTAGCATGCCTTTTCTGAAGGATATAAAGTCTGAAACTCTAATGTCCTCAGTGATTTGCTGGAAATTCTCAATTTTTATGAGAAACACCAAAAATATGAGACAAAAATCTGGACTTTCTGCAAAAGTTGTGGACATTTGAGAGGTATGCTTGTAGCTACACCGTGCTCTACTTGGCAGGCTTTACTTCCTAAATTGCTCTTTCCAGCTACTGTTGTAGTAAATACCCTCTTTTCTGTGTAGGCAGCTCTGTCCTGTTTAACTATGTTGCATTTCCCCTTATTTTTCATGCTTTGAAGATGATTTACTGATAACTAGTGAACAGCTTCTTCTTTCAGCACCATGTTAGCTCTTACCTACACTTTGAAAAACAGTCCCAAGTTAGTACATTGACTTAAGGTCACAGATTGTTTTTAGGTAGTGAGAATTTATTGTTTTTTGGTAGTGAGAATTTCATCTTCTATGGATTCCCCCTACCAGTGTAAATCAACATGGGTACAACTTGCTCATTTCACCCTCAATATCACTTGAGGTCACTACTCCCATACCTTTCCTCCAATCCCACACTGTCCTTCATTACTTATGTAACTGTCATTGTCAGCTCCCACAATTACCTCACAATCGATAAAAACAGAATTAATTAGCTTCCACAAATCGCACTTTTTTTCTCCTTAAACCGTCACTATCCACTCATGGCAAACAAGGCAGTATCCTCACTACCAAATCACTTTTCAAATCACACCTACCTGGAAACTCCTCTTTACGACATTATCTCTCCTTAGCTCCATCCTTTACGCAAGCCCCCCTCCATCTCTCAGCACTACCTTCCTTGAATCACTTAAAACTCTGGTTCCCCTGACTCGCATACTTTCACATTTAATACAAAACCCCTCCTAAATGTTGTTATACTTTCTCTGTTATCTCACTGCACCTCAAATAACTCCTCCTATTCAGTCTGGAATTCCCCTTTATCCAAAGATCCATATTCATTTTCTGCCTCAAATTCTTTCAGAATTTCTAATTTGGGGGGTGGGGGTGGTAATAGAGCCAGTTCCCATTCACAACCGGGAAGAAGTTTCTACTCCAGACTGTTTCTGGTCTTCAGAAAGGAAGGACTTTGGGCCCATTTTAGACGTTTCCAAACTGAACCTTTCTTTGTGTTCTAGAATTCAGAATGCTGACTTTCCAAAATCTCTTTCCCATCCTGTCATCCATTGCTTTCTTCATTACTCTTGATCTCAAAAATAACTGTTCATACATCCCAATCCAGGATTTTTTTTGAGATTGTTTGCCTTGAGATTGCACTTTCAGTTAACAAATTTACCCAGTGTTCTGTGTACCACTCTGAGTCTTAACCAGGTGCCTTGTACCTTTTAAAGCCTTTTGCAAACTGCATGGCATTCACATAGATCTCTACCTGAATGATTGTCTAGTCTCTGCGTCTTCAAGCCAAGACACTCAACATCCCTTCATTTCACAATGCATCTTTTCAGCAGCCTAAGTTTCAAACCAAATTTAAAGAAGCCATTCTCAATCCCTTCTCACAAGATAATCTTCCTAGGATATCTTCTTGATGCTTCTGTATTAACAACCTTTCTACCCAGAGAAAATGCTTTCTTACCTTCATCATTTTCTAAGTATTTCCCAACAGAAAAAAAAACAAGGAGATTTCTGAGGAATCTTAGTTTTATGGCTTCATCCATCCTCATGATTTCCTTTGCCAAAGGCTACATCAGAGAGATTCAGTCATTTTTCAAATCCTTGTGGACCCAAAATCAAGTCTTGATAAATCCAGGACCCTCACCCCTATTCCCTCTCAGTAAGATAACACATATGCCTCAGACTTTGCATGGGGCAGTATCTCAAGGAATCAAGGTCCAGAGGATTTGAATGTCTTGTTTCACACACAAACACACAAACCTCAAGGCAATGAAGGTCCTAATAAGTGATGCAAAAGGACTAATCACCTTTGGACACACTGACTTTTTTAGTGATAACACATAACACAACAGTGATGTGGTGCATAAATGGGGGCACAAGATCCTACCCCATTTGCAGGTTAGCCATGATTGAATGTGATGTAGCAATTCAGCACAGTTTAACTCTACAGACAGCATACATTGTGTTGGATTAGAACTCTGTAACAGACTCTGAGCAGATCCTGGACAGATCCTCACAAGTGGAGGTTGCACCCAAATGTCTTCCAGCAAACTGCCAAGCAGTGCTGAATTCCCCAAGTAGATCTGTTTGCCTCCTGTCACAACAGGCAACTAGAATAGTTATATTTCAGTACACCTTGCAGAAAGGCCTGGATAACGGATGCATTATAATTCTCCGGAATGGACATGTTCTTTTATTAGTCCTCCCTTTCATCTAATATCAGAGCCCTCATATATATCCAGAAAAGCTTGCCCAAAGATGCTGCTGGTGATTCTCTTTTGGTCTAAGTGCCATTGGTTCTTTTACATTCTCATGCTGCTAGCTAGTGACAGTTACTAAAAACTTCCCCACAAAGTGTACCTATTTACAACAGGACATGGGATCCTTGATTCATTCCAACATTCAAAATCTGATTGTGTGGATTTACAGGGTTTTTTTATCCAGTTTGGACACATTTTCTCTCTCGAGCTGTAAGATGTTGAAGGAGGTAAGGAAACCCACTACTAGAAGGTTGTACTTAGACAAATGGGAAATATTTTCTAGTTGGTGCCACAATAAAGACTGGAGTCTTCCAAGTGGGGGCTTCACTAGTTCTCCAGTACCTTGTTTGAATTGTTCAACTCAGGCCAAGGGTACACTTCTGTCAACATACAACTAATAGCCATTTCAGTGCGTCTGCCTCTAGATACCCCCTTTTTTCTTTTTCCAAATTAAACACTTTTAAAGGGGCGTTTGCATATTAGGACATCTAGAAAATTATGGCACCTTTTTGTGATCTGAACGTCATTCTGGAGAAGTTGACATGGTCTTCTTTTGACCCTGCAGATATTTTTTTTCTGAAGTTTCTTACTTGGAAGACTGCCCAGCTTTATTGTTCTGACTTTAGCTAGATGGATATCTGAATTACAGGTCTTATTTGATCTTTTATAAGAATAGGGTAAGTCTTAGAAATAGAACCAAACTTCCTCTGTGCCTAAAGTATTTTTAGGTTTTACACAGCTGTACTTTCCAGTGCCTTAAACAGTATGTAAACACACAACTACATATGCTACAATGTGTGCATTGGGCACCTTTGTTTCTATGGGTATGAATATACTAAATATCTGATATTACCTGTACAAATCAATAGGAATCTCTCAGTATGTGAGTAGTCACCCAGCTTTCTGTAGTTTTCAGTGTAGTAAATGCTCATCACTACATATAGATACCTGAAAATGTCTCCGTATGTGTGCTTTGTACACCTAAGTTTCAGTATATTAAGTTTCTGTAGGTACCAGTATGCTGAGATTCTGTTAGTACCAGAACACAACAGTAGGTAACTATCAGTATGTGAATGGGTTGCCCAGCTTTCTACAGTTGTCAGTGTGCTAAGGTTTCCTCCGTGTACATAGACACCAGTAGACATCCCTCAGTCTGTATTTTGGATACCTAGTTTATAATGTAGTAAGAGTCTTTCAGTGCCACCAGGTCCTCTGTCATTATGTGAATAGATTAACTAGGTTTGTCCAGAGTATGAATTGCAATAGGAAGTACCCCCTTGCTATGTGCTATGGATACCTAGATTGCTATATATTTTTTTCACTAAATGTGCACACTATTATGCATCTGTCGGCATACATGTATGACAGCTGAGTTTCTTTAACTGCCAGCATTAAGTTTCTCTAACTACATAAAATACACTGGTAGGTATCCTCTCATATATGAATAGGGTGCCTAACTTTAATCAGGTATTTGCATGCTTGTTTTCATTTAATACATATACATACTGTACATGTCTCTCAAGACAGTGGATGTAAAAGGTGTACACATCCCTGTTAAAATGCAAGGTTTTTTGATATAAAAAAAAAAATGAGACCACAATAAATCATTTCAAAACTTTTCACACCTTTAATGTGACCTATAACCTGTACAAATCATTTGAAAAAGAAATCTGTTAGGGGAAAAAATAAAAAAACGTGCAATATGCTGGTTACATAAGTGTGCACACCCTCAAACTAATACTTTGCTGTGTGTGCACACCATTAAACTAATACTTTGTTGAAGCACCTTTTGATTTAATTACAGCATTGAGCAGTCATGGGTAGGAGTGTATCAGCATGGCACATCTTGACTTGGCAATATTTGCCCACTCATCCTTGCAAAAGCTCTCCAAATATGTCAGATTGTGAGGGCAGCTCTCCTACACAGCTCTCTTCAGGTCACCCCACAGATTTTCTATTGGATTTAGGTCTGGGCTCTGGCTGGACCATTCCAGAAATTTAATTTTCTTCTGGTGAAGCCATTCTTTAGTTGATTTGGATGTATGCGTGGGGTCATTGTTGGGTTGAAAGGTTTAATTACTCTTAATCTTCAGCTTTCTAGCAGACGCCTGAAGGATTTGGGCCAAATGTGACTGGTATTTGGAACTGTTCATAATTCCCTCCACTTTGATTAAAGCCCCAGTTGAAGAAAAGCAACCCAAAGCATGATACTGCCTCCACCATGCTTCACTGTGGGAATGGTGTTCCTTTGGTGATGTGAAGGGATGTTTTTGTGCCAAACATACCTTTTGGATTTGTGGCCAAAAAGTTCAACCTTGGTTTCATCAGTGCATAACAGATTTTCCCACATACTTTTGGGAGACTTGATGTATTGTTTTGCAAATTTTAGCTGGGCCTGGATGTTTTTCTGTGTAAGAAAAGGCTTCCATCTTACAACCCTACCCCATAGTCCAGACATATGAAGAATACGGGAGATTGTTGTCACATGTAGTACACAACCAGTACTTGCTAGAAATTCCTGCAGCTCCTTCAGTGTTGCTGTAGGTCTCTTGGCAGCCTCCCTGACCAGTTTTCATCTTGTCTTTTCATCAGTTTTGTAGGGGATGTCCAGTTATTTGCAACATCACTGTTGTCCCATATTTTCTCCACATTTTGATGACTGTCTTCACTGTGTTCTATATCTAATGCTGTGGAAATTACCCTTCTCCTGACTGATACCTTTCAAAAATGAGATCCCTGTGATGCTTTGTAAGCTCTCTGCAAACCATGACTTTTGCTGTAGCAGGCAACTGAGTAAATGTCAGGAAATTCCTACTAGGGCAGTTGAATTTTATTTGGGCTTAATCAGTCTCTCTAATTAATGGCAGGTGTGTACCCAAGAAGACTGAATGTTGTAATTAAATCAAAAGGTGCTTCAACAAAGTATTAGTTTAAGGGTGTGCGCACACAAAGTATTAGTTTAAGGGTATGCACACTTAAGCAACCAGCGTATTGTACATTTTTTATTTTTTATATTTTTTCCCCTCACAAATTTGTTTTCAATTGAATTGTACAGGTTATAGGTCATATTAAAGGTGGGAAAAGTTTGAAATGCTTTATTGTGGTCTCATTTTTTTATATCACAAAAACTGGCATTTTAACAGAGGGTGTAAACTTTTTATATTCACTGTATCCACCTAGGTTTCTGTAAGTACCAGTTTCTAGAGTTTCTATCAGTGTGTATTTGTACCACTATGAAATCCCTTTGTATGTGGCTAGAACATCTAGCTTTCTGTACATATCAATCCTACTGTCAATTCACACACATTCGTATGTGCAATAACACACACACACACACACACACAACTAGTTATCTGTCAGTATCTTTGTTGTATCTGTGTTTTCTCTAAGTATCAAAGTACTGGCTTTCTCACACACACACACACACACACACACACACACACTTACTTACATAGGTACCTCTCAGAATCTGTATATCATACCTTTGTTTGCTCTAGATGCCAGTGTACTCTCTCCTTCTCTCAGCTCACCTAATCCATGCACACGTACAACAAGTCATCAGAAACATAGTTGCTTCCAGTCAAGTAATGCTAAATTATCTTCTGATTAGAATGTACTAGTAATTGTTTACTCAATTTTTAGGCATACCGATTTGCTACTCAACGGGCTGGATGAGGATAAGGTTACGGTTATCTGCCTATAAAATGGTAGTATCGCAGACATTGCAAGGGCCCTTTCCTGAGACGGGTATGACTGTGACGTGGTGATGGGTCATCGGAGAGTGAATGACCTGAGATGCAAAACTGTGAGGGACATGCAGAGACTCTAGATATGCGATAGGTGCAGTTAAGACTCTGGTCCTGAGTGGAATCCTTCCTTCACCAAAATTATGCCTGTGTGTTAAGAGAAGATAATTGGCTCAGTAGTAATTCCAGGAGAACCAGTATGTATTAGCCTGGTATGAGACTATTGGTAGTCCTACTTGTTTTGCAAAAGACTGTGCATGTATTTCTCATTAACTTTTGCCAGGATATGGTAAACCTTTGTTGCTACCCACCACAGTGCCTTTTTTTTAGGCAGAGTCCATCTATTGGATTTCCCAACTAAGCAAATTCTTTGAACCCTAAACTGGACCACATTAAGGCGTCTTCTCAATGCTAAAAGACCTGACAACAAATTGCCTAATTCTAAGTTGCTGCATGTGGAAGATGTTCATGTATGTGTAGTTACAGAGTTTAAATACAAAGAAAGCACTCCCTCAATACCTGGGTTTTTCTCAACAGTCATTCAGCCCTGGTGGAAATTATGGTGGTATTTCCATATTTCTCAAGGACTTCATCTCATCTAGGCTGATACCCACAGAACAACACACTGAGCTCCTTAAACGTCCGTTTACCACAGACAACTTTAGCTACCAACCTATGCTGTTGAACCCCCTCCATATCTTCAGATGATTTTGTTAGATTCCTGGAAGTTTTGGAAGAAATTCTTGTAAGCAATAACTCTATAATCCTAAATTACTTCAACTACCAAGCTGTAGATTGGAGAACCTACACCTCTTTCGTAGCCTATGCTCAGAGATTTCTGGATTTAATAAATAAGAATTCCGAGACCAAACAGTTAATGAACTCATTAGACACCAAAATATTCTAGATGTGGTCCTCCCTAATATTGCCTGTACCTGTTCCTCTTCCCTAATTTCCCCTCCTGCTTTTAAGTCAAGCCATAAACTTGTGACATTGACTCAAAATTGCCATCCCCCTGAAACCAATGTCTCCATGTTTAAGGACTTAAAGGGTGAACCTTATTCAGTTATAAGATGAAATCTTTAATCTTTAAATTTACCTATGACATCACTGAGTACGACTGACTTACTTCACTTGGAATTTTATTCCTACTTAGGCAAATGCTTAGATCTAGCAGTCCCAACTAGAGCCAAATACAATGGGAAATGTAAAAAATAAACCCCTCTGACCGTCAGCCAACATGAACTTTTTTTATAAAAGAAAAAATAACTCTAAACTTTAAGGTGAGAACTCCTCAGAACGAGTATGGTATAAAAATAATACCAAGAAAATGAAATGTATAAAAATAAAACCAAGAAAATGAAAAGCACTGTAAGAACCAGTAAAGCAACACATGAATGTCAAGTCCCTTCTGAGACAAAGGATAATTACATATCTTTCTTTAGCTTTGTTAGAAAACTAACAACCGTCATTCAACTTTCTCAACATTACTCTGAACTTCTGCTTAATGGGAACTCCCACTCAATTAAAATGACATTGCAAGTATTCTAGCAAACAAAATGTTCTTCCTATGATCACTGTTGCAGTATTACTAATAAGTGGGATGCCTCACCAGAGGTAGCTGCATGTCCAGCCAGGATACCAAAGCCTAGGTGTCATCTTCTCGCTCTGTACAACTGATGTATGATAAAAGTGTGCCAAGGCTATGTGGTATATAAGAGATGTATTGGAGTGAAGTACCTCAGAACTTTCTTGCAGCTAGCGTGAACAATGAACCTACATTTCTCAGTTTGTCAGACATGTGATCTTAGCCAGTTACATATGCCTAGAGTATATAAGTATCCCACTGTGGAAACATTCTTTTTGCTATATTTTTGACTGGAAAATCTTTTTCATGTCAACTAAGAAGGGGAAATGTGATTGCGGGCGGCAAATTCCTTCTAGGTGCAGCCATACTAAATGTCTATTTTGCCTAGGATACAATCACAATTGTAGAAATTGTTGTCAGTTCTTTCTAAGACCCTTGGGAAATTTGTCTTCCCTTAAGACTTCTCTTGAAAGTCAGACACTCAGAGCTTGTACATGTTAAAATGTATTCCGTCGTTTTCCACGCAGGCGTCCATTATTGGCCCCAAAAAAAAGAAGCTTAAGATCATATCTGATGCTTTGGCTGTCTGATCAGATCCAGACATCTCCAGTTTGTCTCTTGAGTGCTTGGGATGTCCAGATGCATTGCCTGCTATGTCTTTTGTGACCCCATTAGCATGCCCACCCTGGACTGATCAGATGGCTGCCTCTGCCATGAAGGGTGAACCAAGGCTAATTATTTTAGAGGGACCCAGCTGCATTCTTCCGATTCTCATCAAAGTACCGGGTAGTATGTCAGGGCCTGGCACCTGCTCAGTTTATACATGCAACTCCTCCCTTAAAGAAAAAGTAGAAACTTACCTCTTCTTCCCTACCTGCTGTATCCTCAGGCAAAGAGGAATGAATTCTCTCAAGGGCTGTTTAATGCCAGACTTGGCTGAAGACTGATAAGCAGTTTAATTTCAGCTCTCCCAATGTAAAATTAAAAACTGAGAAAAAAGCACAAGTGAAATTGTAACTTTGGGAAAATTTGGATACTGGCTTGTAAGTACACCGTCTGGATGCCAGCAAAGACTAAATTTGGAGAATTTGAAAGAAAAACAACCAGAAAGTTGGAGAGAAAACTGGCTGAGAAGAATCCGGCAGCTGTCCTGCAAAAAAAAAAATGGTTCAAGCTTCAGTTTTGCTCCAGTAATTTAGAGGAAAAAGTAAATCAAATGTACTCTGAGGAGGTTCAAATAAATGAAACATTGAAGGAATATATCCGCTAAAATAAAAGGCTGGAAAAGTAGAAGAAGCTATATGCAGCTATCCAGATAAACTGATAAAACTACAACAAACGGAGGATAAATTGAAGAGGCTAGCTGAGGATGAGGCTGCTCAAGAAGAGCTTTTTCAAAAAATAGAAGACAGAGCATAATAGAGTGTTAAATGATTTAGTCTCTTTCAAGCCCCCCTCCTCCTACTTTCTCCCTCTGAAGAGATCTAGAGATGCATCTTCAGAGGAGGAAGATTAGGATTCTGAGTGTGATCGCTCTGTTAACTCTTCATAGATTCGTCATCCTGTGGGATATGAATGTAAAGAGGAGGACAGTATGACCCCAGATTCTCCTTTGGTGATGGAGTACTGAAAATGATGCAGTATGTTCAATGGGATGGCAAATGGATGTCAGACATGCAAAAAAAAAAAAAAAAGATATGAGCTGATGTACATGGGGATGCTAAAACCTTCTGTTATCCTTCTGGTTCTTGAGGCTTTCCAAGATGATTTTGTCATAACTTCTAGTAATCCTGAAACCCAGCTTCATCTTCCAAGAAACCAGATGGATTTTATAAAGCTTTTAAAAGAACCCCTCATCTCTAACCCTGTTGTCATTTCCTTTGGAATATGATAAGGCTCCTGCCTTCTACCAAATGCAGTTGCTAATAAGTAGGATTACTGACCGGTATGGAAGAAAGTTCAGAGTAGAGGAGGTGTAAACCTTTCTTGCTGTTAATTATCAGCACCTATGACCAGGTATCTCTTGTACCTTATTGGGTGATCTTAATAAACTTTTGTCTACTATGCCTATTTATGAAATCAAGTCTTCTATTTTGTTTTTTTTTTACTAAAATCTACTTCCCGGGTAGCTAAGCATTCTGTTTGCAGCTATGATGCTGTTGATGCTTCCTCCAGAGCAGGTGTTGCTGGTTCTGTTCTGAGGAGATTTTCATGGCTTATGCTCCAAATCCGTTCCTGAGGATTTTCAGTCTAAAATCTTGGACACCCGTCTTTGGTCTTGCTGCTGACATTTTCAAAAACCTTCAGGAGAGGCAGGATTATACAAGAGTTTAAATGGGTGTCTCTCTCTTTCCTGTTCCCAAATTTTAAAGATACTACTCTTCTAAACCTGGTCCCTGTTTTTATTAAAAAAAAAAAAAAAAAAAAAAAAAAGACACCCAAAAAAAGGGTAAAAGACATTAAAAAAAGTTCTCAAGGCAAACCCAAGCATGATTTTAAGGGGACTCGACGCCTATTTCCTGATAAACCAGTCTCCTTTTGACTACCTGTATCTACCCCCTCCACCCAGTCTACCTCAAATCTATCAAAGAAACTCTCAACTTATTTCTGAGAGTTCCAAAATTCAAAATGCTTACCCTGCAGTTGCTTCTTCCCATAATTCTATCTCAGACTTTCTTCTTAACCTTGGACATAAAAGGTGTGTACCCTCATATCCCAGTCTTTACAAATCACAGAAGTTTTAAGGTTCTCTGTTTTGTAAAATAATTTTCACTTCTTTGCTTTGCCCTTTGGGATTTCTTCTCACCAAGAGTTTTCACAGTGTGCCTAGATCTAGTTGTTGCTTTCTGTAGGCTTCAGGGAATTTCATATTTTTTTGTACTTAGCCAGCTCCTTCAGGTGAGTGAAAAGTTCCTTATAGACCTGATTTTGATAAAACTATTACACTGACTGGGGTTCACCATAAACCTCGCATCCAGTCTAGTTCCTTCCCATGATCTGGTGTTTCTGGGTTGAAGGCATAGTTCTATGTCAGTGACTACTTTTCTTCCTCAGGCAAAACGATGTTCCAAAAAGAATACTTTCAGAATCTTCTTCCTCTAGATGTAACCTTAGCAAGTAAGAACTTGACACCCCAGGACCACCACTATTCTAATGATTTCTTGGACCAGGCTCCATATGAGGAAAATTCAGGGTTACCTCAAATCAATATGGACACTTTGCTATCCTTTGAGCTTCCCAGTTCCCCTCTTGCCATTCATCAGAAGAAAATTTCCATTGTTAAAATAAACCAGATAGCACTTAATTTAGGAGTGCTCTCTTTGGTTCCTCTCTCTTGCCAAGACCTTTACACAGGTGCTTCTGAACTAACTTGAGGAGCTTGCACAATGAATGTGAAAATTTAGGGTCTATGGTCAGAAAAGGACAGGACAGACAACATAAATAAAAGGGAGTTGAAGGCTATGATTGTAGCCATGCAATCCCTGCATCACTTCTGTTCTCCAGGTCCCCTCCAAATTTTTACAGACAATACCACACTTATGTGGTACTTAAGTAAGGTGGGAAAAATCCTACTCCCTTTGTAGACTAGCAGTGACTGGGACATAGTCCTATAATTCCACTGACTCCTCAAATTTCAGGCCTATCGCTATTCTGTCCCCTATTTCAAAGATCCTAGAAAAGTGTATCCACAAGCAGCTCATTGCACACCTCATTCAGGAAAATCTCCACACCCCTGCCCAACATGACTTCCACCCTCCCCATAGTACTCCTACCGCACGACTGTCCTTTACTAACTCCATCTACACATCCCTCAATAACAACAAACTAGTGTCTTCCCTCTTCATAGACCACTCCAAGGCCTTTGACACTATTTCTCATAACCTTCTGCTCTCCAGACTTGCTTCCTTCAACCTTTCTACCTCCACCCTTAACTGGTTCTCATCATACCTTTTTAATAGAACTCAATCTATCAAATGGATGTCTGCTATTTCTCCATTCCTTTCCATTTTTACTGGAGTCCCCCAAGTCTCCATCTTGGGTCCCCTTCTATTTAACATTTTTACTAATGATCTCTTCCAGTCCTGCTCTCACTGTACTCTCATACAATATGCAGATGACTCTACGATCATCTCCACTCCTGACTATCTATCCCGCCTACATACCCTCACACAAGACACACTACACTTAGTCAAAAGATGGCTCACCACTAACTAACTCCTACTTAGCCCCAAAAAAGCTAAACAACTACTTTTCCTTCACAAATCCCTCCAACACCTCAAATCTTCCTTGTCCATCTGTTCCCTAAACAGCACAATTATTCAGGTCGAGTCTAATACTAAACTTCTCGGTATACTCATAGACAAACTAAAATTTGATGCCCACATCAACAACTGCATCAAAAGAACCCACTAGAAACTAGGATTGCTATACAGAAATAAAAAATTCCTCACTCAAGAATCCAAACTATCCCTTGCTCAAACCTACCTACTTTACTGTATGCCGCCCCTATATTTACCAACCTTCAAAAAAATCTCTCAAACTTGGGTTAACATATAATAAAGTTGCATGGTTCACCATATATCTCCCCTATAGCTCACACCACTGTCTCTCCTTAACAAAACTTCACTGGCTAGAGTTCCATAACTAACTCCTCCTACCTCAACTTCTCCTAGACTCATTCCATCTTACAACAACCCCTAGCCTGTCCTTCACTAGCAACTCTTATCCCCCCCCCCTACATCCTTAACCGGGAACTTCGTAGCTTGGACCAACACCTTCTCCAAATTTCCAAACCTAATGAATCTGTAGGAAAAAGTCTTTACAGTCATGCAGTCACCACATCTTGGAACACGCCCCCTCCCTATATCAGAACTCTCCAAAATGCACCCAATTTCAGACTAGCCCTAAAGGACTACCTACTTTACTCCTGGACCTGCCCCTGTAAAGACCCTACTTGAGTCATTTCCATTCCAGCCATTCTTTCCCCACCAAGCCTCTGTCTCCTATTCCTGCATCTTAGTCTCTCCTGGTTCCATGTTTCCACTTCATATTCTGTAACAATGCACCTCTTTCTTAATCTCTATAGACTGTATCAGACCTCTCACCTATGTCTCATTGTCCTCTTATCTTGCACTTTCCCCACTATTTCTCCCTTACTTGACTCCACTCTATAAGTAAGCTTAGCTAAATTACTAGCCCTTGCTTTTCCTCTCCTGTTTCTTACCTTACAACTACATCATGTACATGTTATTTTAAGATTGCTAAATGTATCTTTATAAAGAATGTTAAAGCATATGTGATTCTCATTTTATGTTATTACTTTTATCTGTATTGCTCTTTTGTAACTAATTGTTTTCAGTGTAATCTTAGACCTTTTATCTTCGGGTCTCTGCTGAAAAAGGGCATCAGCCCAGCCAGACTAACTCAGTTAACAAATGGCAAATAAATAAATAAATAAATATAGCACACCCTGTCCTTGATAATAGTCTACATCCCCTCAGAGAATAATTCATTCGCAGGTTACTTGAGCAAATCCCAGGCAGATCTTTATGAATGGGTGTTAAGCAGAGATCTTCGTTCAGGTTTTTCATTATTGAGCAACTGCACAGACTGATCTCTTTGCCTCCTGTCAGAACAGGCAGCAAAGGTTGTTTTGTTCCAGGATTCCATGCCCAGAGGCTTGGGAAATGGACACCATGACTTTTTCCTGGAAGAGGAGCTTCATCTATGCATTCCTTCCACTGTCTCTTACTGGCAAGGATTTTGTTTGTTTGTTTGTGTCTTTCGGCTTTTCCCGGTTAGGGGTCGCTACAGCGGAACTCCGGTCCACTAATGATTGGCAGTAGATTTTTACGTGCTGGCTTGCCGGGCCTAATGCACAACCTTCACTGAAGGAACGCCCATTCACACATGTCACCACACAGAAGATGCTGTAACTGAGAATCGAACGGGCAACGTCTAACTGTGAGGCGACAACGCTACCACACCACCACCGCAGATAGGTACTTATAAAAATCAGTAAGGATAAGTGAGAAGTTTTGCTGTTTAATCTCTTGTGGTTCAGATAACTGGTTTCCTTTCTATTTCTTCTGGCCTAGAGTAATTGCCGCAAATTACTTCACAAGATGGACTTGCTCACGCAGCAAAAAGGATCTCTCATTCATCCAAACCTTCAGATTCTGAGTGTGGCCTCTGGGTGATCGGATTTTAATTCCTTTTAGACATGTATTCTTTGATGATGTGCTTCGGATTCTACAGGAGGCTAGGTAACCTGCTAAAACAAATTCTTATGTTTCAAAATGTAAGACATTTTCTATCTACTGCCACAAGAAGATTCGGGACCATTATCAAATGGTGTAATACCCATCATTCATTCATTCTTGTGTGAGCTGCTTGGTTCAGGGCCGGCATATTCTTTTATTAAAGCACATCTCTCAGCTATTTCTGCCGGCCTTCCCTTTGTTTCACCTATGTCTTCATGTTTTGAGATCAAGCAGTGTTTTAAAAAGCGTCCGTCACTACTGGACCATTAGAAAATCCATCTCTCCTCCTTGGAACTTATTTTTTTTTTAAGAAAAATTAACTGTTTCTATATTTGATCCAACTTCACTGAAGTTTTCTACTTGGAAGGCAGTTCTGATGACTCGTACTTCTGCCAGAAAGATTTTCCTGAATTGCAAGCTCTCATGGCTTCTCATACCTTTTTGATTTTGCATAATTGTAGAGTTACCCTTGAGACTAACTCATCCTTCATTCCTAAGTAGGTCAGTGAGCTGTCTTTGAACTAGACTGTGAATCTCCCTACCCCTGACCTTAAAACAGGAGAGAGAATTTGTATATTCGTTAGATTTTCACAGACAGCTGAGATTTTATCTTGACAAGACCAAGACTATCGGAAAATCGGACCAGCTTTACATTTTGTTTCAGGACAAGATGTTCTTCATTCCACATTGTTGCAGTCCTAACCATTGGGTAGTCCGCTGTCCAGTCGGCCCGAATACCAAAGTATATGGCTGACGTCGGTCAAGGCGCATTAGACTGACGTCAGAACGTCAGGGTACTAATGCGCATGACCGACGTCATATCCTCAGTCTTTTTTGCCGCATGGTCCGATGCAGAAGCAGTTTTGCGAGTGCAGGTTGGCGTTCTGAAATTTTCTGAAGTCGGAGTTTCAGACCGAATCAAAGTTGGCTAAGTACCCCGTTGGGGAATATTTTGGTTTTTTCTTGCCTCAGTATTTAACCTGATGTCAGAAAAAGTGAATAACTGTATTTCTTGTGGGAAACAGATACCTCATAGGGATTACCATACCTTGTGTATACCTTGTTTAGGGCCTGAGCACGACGTTGTTGGATGCCGCTCTTGTGCTAGATTTAACAAACGCACTATTAAGAGAAGGTTAGACTGTGCCAGGTTAGTTTTTGGGAAGCGTTGTAATTACAAAATGCCGTCGGATGCTCCGACGCCCGCTTCGTCCAAAAAGCGCAAGGACAAAGCAGCAAAGCCTAGAGGGGAAGAACCGGCAGTCCCGGACGTCGGTTCTTTAGAAGGCTCAGTGGAGCCAGAGGTTTTGCCAGGAGTTTCTTTGGAGTCTCAGGGAGAGACTTTACTGTTACAGGATGTGCCCTCTCAGGAGGTAGGCCAGGCTGAAGGGGCTTCTCAGGTGGCTGTTCTTCCCTCTCTTCCTAAGGTGGTTAGAGCCTCCCCTTCTGTTTCCAAGGCTTCTTTGAGAGGCAGGCCAGGTTTAACTTCAGTGGGGGTTTCTCCTAGCTCTTCAGGATCTTTGCCTAAGAAACATATGCTTAAAATGGCAGAGGATTTGATTACTATGATTAGAGGTTCTATGCCCCCTCCTGATAAGAGACCTAGGGTGGAGCCTGAGTTTGAGAGTTTTGAGCAGTGTTCGGAGGCTTCTGAGTCTTCGGCTGAAGACTTGCAGGAGTATCCTCCTTATTCCGATTCTGATGTGGATGATTCTACTCCTTCAGCTTCTCCTCCTGAGGATTTTTCATTTTCAGAGACTCTGCATTCCATGAGGGAGCATTTTAAATGGGAAGGTCAAGATTTCTCTGATTCCAGGAAGAGGCTTAGGGAATTCTTGTTTTACCCCAGCATAGGCCTTTAGCTCTAACTCCTGCTCTCAATGTGGTGGAAAATGTCTTTCCAGAGGCTTCCCTGAACCCTGATTCTTTGCCTCCTGCCCCAGTTAAACCGGATAGGTACTATAGGGTGCCTGAAGCTCATAAGTATCTTTTTAAGAGTCCTAGGGCAGACCCAGAAACTGTTTCTCAGGGGCCTAAAGGTGTTAAGGCTTCTGTTGTTAAAAATCCTGTTCCTCCTGATAGAGGCAAGGGCTTTGGATAGATGGGGAAAGAAAGTGTATACTTCTTCCACTTTAGCCATGAGGGCGTTGAATTGCCAGTTTCACATGTTAAAATATCAAAATTATCTCCTTTCACAATTGAAGTCTAAGGTGGATGCTCTGGCGGAAGGTATTGAGTGTAAAGAGTTGCAGGATTTAGTTCATGTGTCTGAACAGGTGGGTAAGCATTCATTGCAATGTGGTTTTGATGCTGTACAGGCCTCCTCGAGGGTGGCTGCCACTGGTTCTGTTCTTCGCAGGCACGCCTGGTTGAGGGATCAGAATTTAGCTGAGCATGTTAAGACAAGGATTTTGGATGCTCCTTTACAGTCTGATGTGTTGTTTGGTTCGCCTGTGGAAGCAGTTTTAAAGAAAATGGAGGACAAGGCTAAGTCTATGCAAACTGTTAAAGATTTTTTGCCGGTGCAGCCTCCGAAGTTTAGTAGAAATTGGCCTACTAAGGGATGGACATATCCTGCTTATGATTCCCAGTCTAGGGGTAGGTCTAGACGTGGTAGGGGCAGAGCTCAAGGTTCTTTTAGGCCTAGAACAGGGAGTTCACCTGCTCAGACTTCTGGTGAGGGCAGGGGTCAGTCCTTTCGTAAACAGACCCAATGACCTGCCTTTTCAGCTGCCAGTACATTCTCGTCTGGCAGCACCTTTGGGAGGAAGGCTGGCTCTTTTCAAAGAAAATTGGGATTTAATTACCCAAGTCAGATGGGTTTTGGATATCATTCACCACGGTTACAGGTTTTATTTCCATACCTTGCCTCCTTTCAAAGGCATGCCAGACATTCCTCATCTGCAAAGAAAAGAGGCTCACAAGCAAATTTCTCTATTACTCCAAATAGGGGCCATTCAGCCAGTCCCTGTGCCAGAAAGGGGCCTAGGATTTTATTCTCGCCTGTTCCTAGTACCAAAGAAGGGGGACACGTGGAGACCAATTTTGGATTTATCTATCCTCAACACTTATCTGGACATTCCCAAGTTCAAAATGTTGACGTTACAACAGCTTTTACCTCTGCTGGGCAAAGATCACTGGATGGTAACTTTAGATCTCAAGGAGGCTTACCTTCATGTGCCTATCAGACTAAGTTGCAGGAAGTATCTGCGTTTTCGAGCTGGAAATTCCCATTATCAGTTCTCTGCATTGCCCTTTGGCTTATCTACTGCCCAGAGTATTCACAAAGGTTCTGGCTCCAGTGATAGCTTACTTCAGGCTAAAAGGAATTCAAATCTATCCTTACTTGGACGACTGCCTGATTCTGGCTCAAGAAAAGGAAGACCTTTTACAGCATTTGGAATATGTGATAGCAGTGCTAAGATGCCTAGGGTATTCTGTGAACGAAATAAAGTCCAGTCTAGTACCCTCTCAAGACATGTGCTTTCTGGGTGTGAGACTGAATACAGCAGCCCAGATGGCCTTTTAACCCCGGACAAACAAAAGAATCTTTCCATTTACTTCCATCAACTATCTCTTCAGTCCGGGCTGACTGCAAGGACAGTCCTTCAAGCCTTAGGGTTCATGGCATCTTGTATTCTGGTGCTTCCCAATGCCAAACTGCATATGAGGAAGCTGCAATGGTATCTCAAAATGTATGGACACAGCACTGCCAGGATTTGGACACTGTCATTCAAATAATACCTTGCATTCAACAGGAATTTTTGTGGTGGGCTCAGGAATGTCACCTAAACAAGGGACTCTCTGTGACCCGGCCAGAGGCGAGTCAGATTCTAACGACAGATGCCTCAGACATTGCTTGGGAGCTCATCTAAATGGAAAGTGGATACAAGACAAGTGGCCTGCCAGACTACAGCATCTACATATCAACATGAAGGAGATGTTAGCAGTCCAGTTTGCATTAATGGCTTTCAAGGAGTTACTTCTTCCAGGGCAGGTGTTGATTCTGACAGACAACACAACTGTCATGTGGTACATCAACAAACAAGGGGGAACACATTCTTACCCGTTGTGCAGGCAAGCAATGATTTTATGGGAGACTGCGCTCAGCTTGCAACTAACTCTTCAGGCAAGGTTTCTGCCGGAGCACAGAACTACTTAGCAGATGTGTTAAGCAGACAAATCATGGATCCCCACAGTGGAAACTGGATCTTCATGTATTTCGAAATTGACAGTGTCATGGGGAACTCCAGACATAGATCTGTTCGCTTCTCCACTAAACCACCAGCTGCCAAAGTTTTGCACAAAGAGGTTTCATCACACAGCTTGGAAAGTGGATGCTCTTTCTTTCAGTTGGAAAAATCTTCATGTGTATGCCTTTCCACCTCTGCCTCTTCTCCCAAAGGTGCTCCTAAAGGTCAGACAAGACAAGCCAAGGATGATTTTAATAGCTCCAGATTGGCCTCGGCAACACTGGTACCCATTACTGAGGAGTCTGGTAAGGAAGCCTCCATGGCCTTTACCTTTGATTCCACACCTGTTGTCTCAGAGGGACGGTCACCTGCTCAATGTCAAGCTTCACTCTCTTCATCTAACAGCCTGGCATATTCTGTTTTGAAACACAGCAGGTCTCAACTTCCTCAACAAGTTTTAAATGTGATTATGGAAGCCAGACCACCTAGTACAAGGAAAGTGTACGCAGAAAAATGGAAGAGATTTTTATTTTGGAGTGCAGCAAAGAATTTGGAGATTTCTGAGCCTAATTTGAGTGTGGCTCTTCAATATCTTACTGAGTTATTGGACAAAGGTTTGTCTTTCTCTTCCATTAAGATTCATGCTGCAGCAATTTCAGCTCACTATGATTGTGACCCACCATTGTTTTCGCATCCTTTGTTCAAGCAATTTCTTAGAGGGGCAAAGAATATAAGACCCCCACGTAGAGCTCCTACTCCTGCTTGGGATCTCAATTTTGTGTTGGAGAAACTTACTCTACAACCTTTTGAGCCTGCGGCTACTGCTGAATTGAAATACTTGTCATGGAAGACTGCTTTTTTGTTGGCCATTACTTCTGCAAGAAGGGTTTCTGAATTGCAGGCCCTTATGGCGGTAGAGCCTTTTTTGATTTTCCATAAGGATAGGGTATCATTACGTACTAATCCTTCTTTTATGCCTAAGGTGGTTTCTAGTGTGGCTTTAAACCAAACTATTCATTTGCCTACTTTCTATGCAGATCCCCAAAATAAGGGGAAAAGATTTTGCACACTTTAGATGTACACAGGCAGTTGCGTTATTATTTAAGCAGGACTAAGGATTTTAGGCAGTCTCAGCAGTTGTTTGTTTCTTTTGCTTTGAGTTCTCAGGGCAAGCCTGTGTCAAAACAAACTATTTCTAAGTGGATTGGGTTTTGCATTGCATTTTGTTATTCCCATCATGGCAAGGAGATTCCAGCTGGGATTAGGCCTCATTCCACTAGGGCTACTGCCACTTCAACAGCATTTCTAAGGGGAGTGGCAACTAAGGATATTTTGGAGGCAGCTACTTGGAGTTCAGTGCATACTTTCTCTAAGCATTACCACCTTCCTCTCTACTCTAAATCTAGGGCTGGTTTTGCCACAGCTATTTTGCAAGGCATGTTGACAGCTCCTGCTTCCTTATGATTTGCCAGCCTCCCTTACCTCTGCTTTGGGATTCTACCCAATGGTTAGGACTGCAGCAATGTGGAATGAAGAACATAGTACAGTTTTGTACCTACCATAAATGTAGATGTTCGAGGATCCACATTGCTGCAGTCCAATTTACCCTTCCTCCTTCCCCTCTGTGTTTAGGGGTGTTTGTGTAGGTGAGGTTATACTCTTGTAATTTTGTATATATTGTGCATATTTTTGGTGCAGGAGTGTTTGGTGTTTTTGGTTTTGGCCTTGTCTTTTTAGGGTCTTCTGACATCTGGGGCAAGAAAAGACTGAGGATATGACGTCGGTCATGCGCATTAGTACCCTGACGTTCTGACGTCAGTCTAATGCGCCTTGACCGACGTCAGCCATATACTTTGGTATTCGGGCCGACTGGACAGCGGACTACCCAATGGTTAGGACTGCAGCAATGTGGATCCTCGAACATCTACATTTATGGTAGGTACAAAACTGTACTTTCTCCAAACAGGTAATTTCAAAGCTGATCTCTTCTTCCTCCTCTGTTTGCTATTCCTTTCATGGTAAGGAGCTTCCAGATTTGGTTTAAAGTACACTGTACCAGACCAGTAGCTTCTTCTGGTGCCTTTTTCAAATGTCTAGACTCCAGATATATTTTAGAAGCTGCTACTTGGTCTACTGTGCATACATTTACCAAACATTACAAGACTGGTGCCTTTTCTAGAGCTAGAGCTGGATTTGCTAGGTCCATCTTGCAAAAGATTTTATATTCCAGATCACGTCGTCTTTCCTCTTCCTGGATACTTAGAAATCTTTGAAACTTTTCCCACTTGTTCATAATATTGCAACAGTGATCATAAGGACATAGTACATTTGTGTAAGAAAGTACCAAAAAAGTAGACGTCCAACTGATAACTGTTGCAGTGTTGCATCACACCTTCCTTCCCCCTCTTTTGCTATGTTATTTTATTTATTTTTTTGATAGACTGATGTTTTGTGTTTGGAGCAGTAAAGTCCTGTGGCATTTCATGTCTGTGTCCCTTATGCACCAGCTTCAGTAATACGTTGGGCATATGGAATAAGAGGTAAATGCCTGGGCTTTGGTACCCTGGTGAGGTGTATGGTGATCCCTAGTGGGATATTTAGCTTGTTAGCATAACAGTAGAAGCCCAAATTACCACTACTGCAGTATTAAGTTTTTGTACAACTGTACTTTCTCTGCAAGCTTCACCCACAAAACACCTATTCCACCACCATGTATCCCTTATCCCAGATACTAGAACATGTTCTGAATGAGTTCTCTAAAACCAAAAACACTTCCTCCATAACTCCTGATAACATACATGAGTCAGTGGCATATGGATTGTTACTAAACTACTCCTTATAAGCCCAGTGGCAGGCTATGCACCCAAATCTTGAAACGCGGTTTTGGTGATGTCCTGACTCAAGAATGAACCTACTAGTGACCCTGAGAATTGCAGATCAATCAGCCTTACGAATCTGATCTGCAAATTTCTGGATGTGTCATAACCGGGCTCATTAATTGATATTAAAAAATCTCATTAAGCTTTACCCCTAGCTATTTGGATTTGTCAAAGGGAGGTCATGCCTGTTAAATGTTAATTTTCTTCAGGATGATTACCCAAGCTGTTTGAAAGTTGTCATGCTGATCATATGATCATGTAGCAATACCATATGTCCTGCAGGAATTCTAAGTAAAGTATCATTCTTAAACGTAATCCTTATTTGCTGAGATGGATTGTCAGCTGACAGAACCCATATAGTTTGTGGAAGGTACCTCTTCAGATAACCTAGCAGAGTTCCCCAGGATCATTCTCTGTCATCTCTTCTTTAGCATCTACTTCTCTGATCTTAAAACTCTGGCTATCCAAATTTGCAGATGACTGCAAACTGGGTATAATTAGACCTCTTCAGAAAGAGCTTACCTTACTTAGTACAGGGTGTGTGGAAACAGGGCGTATGGAAACTGGGCTTAAACTGAATGCTGAAAAAGTGTGGTGTTTATTTTATGTTATTTTATTTTGGAAAACAGAAGTCATCTGTTATGTATAGTGTAGACGAGACACCCATACAAACCAAGGTAATTAAGGACCTGGGCACTTGGGTTGATAGTTCCCTGCCCTTTTCATTACATGGCAACTGTTGCTAAGAAATCCTTCTATGCAGTACAACTAGTAGTTAGATATTTTTCATCTAGCTCCAAAGGTGTCATTGATCTTATATTCAGCACTGATCAGACCAAGTTGTACAGAACAGTGCTTCATTCGGTATGCATCTCACATGACATCTCAGCAAACTCAGAAAAGCCACAAAGGTTCTTGAGAAAAAAGATCCATTAGTTATCAAGACAAATGGAAAGCCTTGTCCCTGTGTTGATCAGATTTGATGTTCTGAAGAAATCTCTTTGGATCTTATGGAGAAGAAAGCACAATAGTGAATGTTTTTGATTATTTGTATTAATTTTGTTCTAGTGGTAAACTGTTACTGAATTTGTTAAAGTTGATGTTCGACACTTCCTTTGATGCTTCTGTTTGCCAAGACAAGCAGTGTTTGCAGTTTTAGTTTTGAGAGCTCATTTTCTGTCTGCCTTTTTTCATTTAGGTAGTAAAAAACCTATTTTACAATCATCATATTTACATAGCCAAAAATATTTATTCCTTGGGATAGTTGAAAGTAACATGGTAAAAAGTACTGGTCCCAGCACAGAACCCTGGGGAACTCCAGAAAGGACGGGCAATAACTCGCACTGTGTTTTCTTGAATTTAACTTATTGTGGTTTTGTTTGTTAGCCATTCTGTTATCTGTCTACTTATAAAACTATTAACATTGTTTTGTTGTAAACAATTGCGTACAACAGCGAGGTAGTTTTTCAAAAGCTTTAGTTAGGTCCAAGAATATAATACCAGAGACTAAGCCCAACTCTAGTGCCACCACCATTGGCACATCAAGATTAACCAAGTTAAGCAGGTAGCTTAAGCGCTGGTGTGTAAACATGGGTTGGTGTCATTTGAAGTTATAAACATTCATGGAATGTAGTCTTGATAATCACAGCCAAGTCACCAAAGTTGCATTTAGCGATGGCATTTTTGTAGGGATTATTCTTTCTCTACCCTTCTGTTATAAAAAACTGTAGAGGTGCTGCATTGTAGGGATAAAGAAAAATTTCCCTTGACCCATTGGGAGGAATCTGTTTTCAGCAAACTAGCTATTGAAGAACTGCTGAGCTTTTCAGAATTAGGGTAGGCAGAACTGATGAAATAATACAGAATTGTGCTTAATGCTTTTAATCCTAAGATTCATTGACTACAGTGCTTAAAACCTACACGTTCCAGAAGAATGTCTGCTGTGGTCTGAGATATGTTGAAAGGATGACATTAGTAGATGGCAATGCTGTGCTGACTCCTTGATTTTCTCAGGTCTAACTGGAACCACATGATTACAAATGAAAAAAAAAAAAAAAAAAACCTTTATCTTGTTCTATGCAGTCATGCCCCTGCAGCAATGTATTATTACTATTTTTACTTTGTTGTAACCCAAAGTGTCATAACATTGATGGGTATAATGATGTAGCTTTGTTTAGCTAAGAATTTTTCTTTCCTTTAGTACACTTTTTGACGTAAGCTGATCAATTTATCTCACTCTATCCAATGGCAATGCTCAGAAGTACTGCTTACTTTCCAAATCAATATCATTAGACTGTGTCAATTATTTTTGTTTTCTTGGAACTGCGAGTATTCTTTGTTACACTTTATACCTAGTGTATAAAGTGTTGCTTCAATTAGATTATGTTGTAAAGGTAGGAATCTGTTGCAGATATTCATACTCATTTTCCTTCATCTTAGTTTTCTTGTCATTTGAGCCTTAGCTTCACTGACACATTGCACAGTATATGATTCACCACTGACTCAGCTGAAACAAGTGGGAGGGAAAGAAAGCAACTGAATTCACAGAAATTTAACCGATTTATGACCCTAGCAAGAGGGAAAAACATAGAGCTACAAGCTTCTTATGGTGAGGATTCTGGGCCAAAAAAATGTGATAGGTAATATGATGCATGAACCATGGAAACAAATTCTTGATGAAAGTGTTACAAGACATTGTCAGTACACAGCTTGAACTGAAGTACTGTGGATGCATAAAAATGACACAGAAGGATAGAAACCTCTTGGTTTATGTATGTCAATTCAAGGATCATTTTTTTAGGGGAAAACTAAATACTGCAAAGAAAAGTTATATTCGGGGTGTAGTCGTCCTTTTGTATGGCACCTTAGCTTTCCTTGAACTTAATTGACGTCTTAGATTTTGACATTAAGAGAAACAGGCATCATAATTTACTTAAGGAAAAATACAAATGAGTCCCCCTTTCCATACACAGCGTTTACAGGCAGACAGTCAAACCAAGCAACTATATCAGTCTGTTAAAGTGAAAATAAGTAGTAGTGCAAACATTAATTTGTATAGCTGTATGTGCACATTTTCACACATTCCAGGGGTAAAGGGGGGCTGGTTTCCCATCCCAGAATTTGTGTTTCTCTGCCAGCAAACCTGTGGAGCATTAGTCCTCCATATACTGCAGGTGCACTCAACAGCAAATAGCCAGAACGACTCGCACTGAGTTATTGAGGAAATTCTTGTCTTCTCTCTCCTATTTTTAATAATTATAAATACATTTGAAGTAAACCGCTTTTTATGAGATTAAATGGCATTTACCAGGCTAAAAGAAAAGGGCAGTGACTGAGGATATTGCAGAAACAAGACTGCTGAAATAGAAGGCTGTCCAGCAGTTTCTGTTGCAGACAGATTTGCATAGTAGTTATTTATGCAGATGGAATATGTGTACTGTTGCTAAATTTTTCTCGTATGTAAGGATTCTGTCCATTAGGGTGATATATCCATCATCATCATTGGGGCTACAGCAGTATACATTTTTCTGCTAGGCTTCCAGCAAACATATCTGAGGTATTAACGTTGCAACAGAGTAGTAGTAGGTTGTTGACATTCATTTAATCAGTCTTTGTCCAGTATCTACCTTATCCATTTCAGGATGGTGGAGGAGCCAGAACCTAATACACTATACATTGGGTATTCCTAATGTGTGTGCCAGTCTGTCACAGAAAACAGACGCACACACCCACTCACACATTTGCAGGTGGTTAAGAGAACAGACGCACATCTATAGGCAGTTTGGAGAATAACCATTTCACTTGTGACTCCATTTGAGGAAGCAGTAGGGTGTATTGAAAACTCATGCATTCACAGGGTGAACATGCAAATTCTGCAAAGGACGTATGCAGCTAAGGAATGAATGTGAGAACCAAGATTTGTAAGGTAGCAATGTCACTGATGCAGAGCTGCCCTGAGTTCTTGACATCAATACTAGACTTGTTTCATTGTATTAGTTATGTACTGGCATATAACAGATGTAGTTTCAGGGCATATGGGATGCTAAGGGCTACTGTAAGCACCCATTGTTAGTAGCAGGAGCAGGGTGTTTTATGCAGACAGTGCTGCTGCATGTGGGCTCTGCAATTAGCAAAAAGTTTGAGTAACATCTAGACTTGCAAATGTAATATGTTATTTATTTTATTTATTTATTTTACATTTGTTGACTGGGATATAATGAAAACGTATTACAAATATGGTATAGACAAAGAATACATAAGCAAACATGAATAGACAAGTTCAACAGGTTAGATTTACTCCCTGGTGACAGTCAGGGGTAAGTTCAAGAGTAAATCTGATAGATTGTTCACATTCTTGATGAGAGTTAGCCAGGCTTGTTGCAGTGGCAAAGCCAGTTTAGTGCCAGATGATGTTTGAGTCTAGTTTTAAATTGGCCTATGGAAAAGAGCAAAGTAATATCAGATGGAAGTGAGTTCCAGGCTCTGCCTGCAGAGTTTGTAAAGAGGGAATCACCGGCTGCATTGTTAATTTTGATTGTCTGAATTACTAGCCTGTTCGAGGATCTAAGCAGTCGTGGATTGTTATAGGGGGTAATAAGTTTAAGTGCTGGAGTACTATCCGGATTATAAAGGACTTTGTTAGCTATAATCAGGTTATATTGGATTAGACTGGGTAGTTCAAGCCACCCAGGCTGGTTAAGATTGATGAAGTGGTGTGTCCTAAAAGGCAGGCCAGTGGCAAACCTGGCAATGTGATTATAACAGGTTGAGAGTTTATTAAGTACAGTCTTGTTTAGATTAGAGAGTAGGGGGATGCATATAGAAGTGTTAAAAGTAGGTGAGAGCGAGCTATGGCAATTTTGGCTGGAGAGGTGAGGAAGGCTTTTATTCTGTAAAGTGACCCTAGTTTTTTATTGATGGTTTTGATCAATTCGTTTACATACAGGTAAATGAAATGTTAGCAATAGGGACTAATGTTAAACTTTCATTTAGCAGCACCTGTTTTAGGCTAAGTTCTTGTCAATTCACTGATGCCTGTGTGCTTCTCTTTATGCAGGTGCGTATTGCTTTACAGCTAGAAGATGGATCCCGACTGCAAACCTCTTTGGCTTGTACTCAGACCCTCTGGGAAGTTCTGTGCCACTTCCCTGAGACAAGGTAAGAAAATAAGGTTACTGAAGTTGTTCTGCATTTTGACAGTCAGTCTTTCCAAAGACCCACTTTGGGATGTGTTGCTTAATAACATTGCCTTTTATTTGTTTTCTGTTTTATGCTTCTGATTATAGTTTGTTTATTTTTTTTATTAATTTGGGTAATAGATGGTTTCAGAATGGACCTTTTTCTACCACAGTCCAAGCCAAGAGACCAAATTTGTGAAGACAGTTATGGATAATATGAAGTTCAAACAGCAAGGAGGCAGTATCCCTTTTAATTGTAGCATTACCTCAGAATTTCTGCAGTTAGTAAAACATTCCCATTTGCAAAATATGCATGAATTACTTAGTCAGATAGCCTTTGATTTTTGAATACCCATTTTATTCTTTTCAGGCCACGTGTATGGGGAGAGAACCAGTTCTAGATGGGAAGCCAGTCCATTTCCGTGTGTGTGCGTGCATGTGTCTAAACGTGTGCGCGTGTGTACATCACATTGTGGATAACTTTAGAGAATTACCAGTTTACCTGTTGCCATTGTCTTTGGGATGTCATAAGAATCAGTCCCTTGTGCAAACCTACTTGTAAATAGGGAGAACATTGTCGGAGAAGGCATCTCAATTATGCTTGAGAATTAAGTTTTATGAGGAAGCAGTGTGATGGCGTCTGCATCTAGAGTATTCATGGATCCCATGAGGAGGATGGGGAGCGAGGTGAAATTTGTTGAACAAGTAAGTCACCTGGTCCAGGGACACTTTAAGCATGACCTGAATGACATGGCAAAGAAAGGGGTAAAAAAAAAATCAAAGGGGGATATTCCAAGGTGACTCTGCCACTGTTGCTCTTTTGTAGTACCCTTAACCTATTAAGCTGTCTACTTAACAGATTAGGTCATGGTTACAATTTGGCTCCCAGAAAATAAAAGTGTAAAGACTTTGTATCTTTTTGTGGATGATTGAAAACTGTATAATTCATCAGATGAGGAGCTGAAAGCACAACTGGAAGTGGTCAAAACTTTCTCGGGTGTTATAAGAATGCCATTTGGTCTTGATAAATATGCAAAACTAACGTTTAAAGTGGGAAAGTTGCAGCACAAAAAAAGTATCAGTCTGGGGCAAGAATGTGATGTAAAGGAAGCTGAGCAGGAAGGAGTGTATAAATATTTGGGAATTGATGAAGGATCGACAGTAAAATATGAACAAATGCAAACAAAACTCATAAAGGAATATTCTAGAAGACTTTAATACTAAAAACAGCCTTTACATCCAGAAACAAAGCCCAAGCTATAAAGCAATTTGTTCTTCCTGTTCTAACTTACAGTTTTGGGGTGTTTGACTGGTCTCAGAAGGTATTGGATCAGTTGGACAGGAAAACAAGAAAAATGCTTCACATTTATCAAATGATACATAAAAATCAGTGTATACCAAGATTATATGTTTCTTGTTCTGAAGGAGATATGGACCTCTTTGAAACTGATTACATGTCAAAATCTGCAGTCATTGGACTGCATACATTTCTGCTGACCTCATCAGATGCAAACCTAGTGGAAGTTTTGAAATGTGAAGAGAACAAGTCTAAGATGACTTCCATGCTTAGTTTAGAAGAAGCATATTGGTGTCAAGTGGGAATGGAAACCAAAGCAGAAGTAGACAAAAATCAGGCAGCAACTGAATGTGCCAAAATTAAAAGATGGGAATGTAAGGAGATGAGAAGGCAAGAAATGTGAAAAAAGACATAAATGTAGTTGCAAGTACAGAAAACTCTTGGAACAACCTCATGTCAATCAGGATCTGATGCAGAAATGGTTAAGGAGAGGTGACTTTAAACCAAAAGGTGAAAGGTTAATATTGGTGGCCCAGGATGTTAGTCTACATTCATGTTGGTTTGCAAAGTCCATTGAGCATGTGGGAGAAACTGACAAATGCAGGTTCTGTAAAATAGAGCTGGAAACAGTTGCACATCTTGTTGCTGGGTATAGGTTCATAGGTAGGTACTAGGCTATCTGACCGAAGGCATTTATAAGCCTAGCCAGAATATGTTGGCTTTCGCCACCCCCCTTAAATTAGTTCCCTGTGCCTCTGTCCAGCACAGCCACTGAAGTGATCCCTGGGGTAAACTTTTCCTATCCACTCGTCAAGGTTTCTCTTGAGTGTTAGCGAGGAGCTCTGCCTAACGTAGATTGGAATCTTGTTCCAAAGCATGGGAAGTCTCTGGGACAGGAATCTATCCCTCCAGTGTGTCCTGTTTATTGTTGTGGTGAGGTTTAGATCCCTAGAGCATGTGACTGGAGGCGATAAGGTTTTCTTTAGGTGGAGCATTTCCATCAATTCTGGGTTGGACATGGTTTTGTATGTCAGGTAGCGATCACCTCTGAGTAGGCGGTATGCAACTGAGTACAGCTAGTGTTTCTTCAGTCGAGCTGCATAGGGCATCTATTTGAGGCCAGTGATCCTCTTGGTGAGGTACTTCTGTGGTCTTTCCAGCTGTTGCAGGTGTCTTGTAAGGTACATCCCAAATGGGATGTTGTACTGTATGATGGGTCTGATGAGTAGAGGGGCACAATGACCTCTTTTGATCTGGATGCGAACCCTTTTGTGATAAGGTGGCCATGTAGAAGGATTTTCTAACCACTTTGGCAATGTGATTATCAAAGTAGAGATTACTATCTACTTGGGTCCCCAGATCCCTTATTTACGTCTTCCATATTTAGGGGACTACCACCTATGTGGTAATTTGTGGGTACTTTGTTTTTTCCAAAGGGGATGACTATGCATTTTTTGGCCATTTAGCTTGAGGCCATGATTTTGACACCAGGTATCCATCTGTGAGACCTTTTTGGAGGATGTCTGTGTCAGCTGGAGAGTCAATTATAGCCCCTAGTTTGCAGTAGTCTGTGAACTTGGTCAGCCATAGTCCTCCTCTGCTTGCCTGTATCTCTGAGAAATATTTGCCTAACAGGAGGGGTCCTAGGACCTGAGCCCTGGGGAATGCCACTTGTAACCTGTTTAGAGTCAGACCTAGCTCCCACAACTCTTACCATGTGGTTTCTGTCCATGAGCCAGTTGGCAACCCATCTTGTGATGTAGGGGGCTTATGTTCAGGCTGGTGAGCTTGTCTATAACACCAGAATGGAGAATGGTGTCTAAGGCCTTTGCGAGGTCTAGGTAGGCTGTGTGTACCACCTTTCCCTTGTCTTTAGCCTTGGTAACTGTCTCAGAGAAGTCCACCAGGTTTAGGAGGCATGATCCGCCCTTAACAAAACCGAACTGGGTAGGGTCCAGTGTTTGGAGGTTCCCAATGTCTCTGTTAATGAGTTCCATGATGATGCTCTCCATAGCCTTGCAGACCAAGCTAGTCAGGCTTATAGGGCGATAGTTCCTGGGGTCTGTTGTGGCTCCACCTTTGTGGAGCAGAATAACGGTTGCTGTGCTTCACTCTATGGGTACGTAGCCTGTGGAGAGGCTGAGTTTGAACAGTGTGTTTAGGTGAGGGGTTAGTTTGTCTTTGAGCTCATGTAGGACGCAGCCTGGGACATCGTCTGGTCCCATTGATGCTGTGTTTTTGGCTTTGGAGAGGACTGTTTTAACCTGAGTGTCTGTGATTTCAGGGGCTCTACATTCTTCTGGTATGGTTATGGGCCCTTCTGGGGATGAGAAGGGGGGGGTGAAATTTGCACTGAACCTGCCTGCCAGGATGTTGGCAATATCGGTCGGTTCATTATATTTTGTGCCATTCTGCACTAACTCCGAGCAGATCTGCGCATTGCCACTTAAATTCTTGACACAGCTTAAGAATGCCTTGTGGTTATCTTTGGAGTCCTTGGCAATTTTTCTTTCAAAGCTCGCCTTGGATGATTTATGAGGGAACGTAGTTTCTTGCTGATACTGATCAGGGATGTCTTCCCTTCTTGGGATTTTACTCTTTTCTGTACTAGTTTCCTCCTCCTATTGTATAGCTTGTTTATGGCAGGAGTCCACCAGACTGGTTTCCTTTTCTTGGCGGAGTGAGTCTTCATTTTGTTTGGGATAGCATGATCCATGCATTCTTGTCGGTGCTTGTAGAATGCATTAGTAAAGGATTTTGCAGCTTGGACAGCGTTATCCTTTAGCATGGGGGCTTTGAAACTTTCCACCTTGGTCTTAAGTAACATGATGTTTGCTTTAGAAAAGTTTTTCACAGTGGTTTAATTATCCGAAGGTGGGGGCGAAATGTGGATATCCAAAGTAATTTGTTTATGGTCCGCTCTAACCAGCGAGGGGTTGACCTTCGGTGTGGAGCACCAGTCACCTATGGTGATGGCCAGGTCCAATATGTTGTCACCTCTGGTGGGAGTGTTGACCAGTTGATCCAGGGCATTTGAGTTTATAAATTAAATTTTAGGAAGTGTTGGGCAAGGGAGTTAGTACTTGAGTAGTTCTCCCAGTTAATGTTTGGGTAATTGAAATCACCCAATATTAACGTTTTTGGTAGGACCTTTATATTTCCCAGTGTTTCCAGAAATGCGGAATGGGAGTCCTGGGACATGGTGGGTGATCTGTAGCAAGCTAAAGTTTGAATTGCAGTTTTGCCCGTTGTTAGTTGCACGTGGATGATCTCTGAAGCATCGTGCTGTGCCACTAACCTTGAGGTGTGGGTATCCTTGATGAATATGGATACGCCCCACCCTTTTGTATTTCTGTCCAGGTTACGTGGCCGAAATGTATGGTATGAGTTGTAGCCTGGTAGTGCTGGGGTGCTCTCTGGAGCCTTAAACCAGGTTTCTGTTACTGCACATATATCGTTTTTCTCCATACTGAGGAGTGCTTCGAGTGCATGCATTTTGAGGTTTAGACTTCTGGCACTGAGTAGCATTACCCTCATTTTATTGTTACTTGTGCTGTTTGTGGCGGTGGGTTTGTCTTTTGAGCCTTGCCTAAAAAAGGCACTATGGGGGTGGCAAGAGCCTTGGCCAGTATTTGAAAGCCTAAGGGTGACAGGTGCAAGCCATCTCTGGCGAAGCAGCGTGGCTTGTCGAGCATGTCATCCCAGGCGGACAGACACTGGATCCCCTTTGAATGACACCAGAAACTTAGCCAATTGTTGAAATTGATAATTTTTTTCTTTATACTTTGGTATCGTTCTTGGCGAGGGCAGGATGCTACTCAGGGTCATACCGGCCTGGGCTATGTGAACAGAGAACTCTTCCATGTCTCTTTTCATGTTGTCCAGGGAGGTACAGCTCAGGTCATTCACACCAACATGGACAATGACAGAATCATATTTGTACTTGTTTTGGAGTGACCTGAGTGCTTGTGTTATGTGGCGGATCCTGGCACCCGACAGGCAGCTAACAAGTAGCCTTCTCCTTTTTCAGCCTAGTGAGTGGGATGTCAGTGTGCCTGACTATAGAGTCACCTATTACTAGTATGTTGGAGGGCTTGACCCCCCCCCCCTGCTTAAACCGTTCATTTAAGTTTTTTCTTTGGTTTATTTTTTATTACATTTTCAAACTTTTAAAAGTTCGATTATGTAATATAGACGCTTAAACAACAGAGCTGCGTGTCTGAAGATTTTTCATTTCTTTGTCTGTTTCAAGTTCTCTTTTGCAGTCTATGTATGTTTTAGCTATTTTCATTTGTCATCTGTTTTACTTTAAAAACCACTAAACTCAATGCAATTTGTTATAAATTGTTATTCAGGTATTTTAATTAATATTTTGTTGATTCTGGCCCTACAACATGTGGGGAAAGGGTTATAAAGCTTTCTAAGCCAACATTCAATAATTCCAGTAAAAAGAAATGTGGTTATGCTCTCGTGAGAGGAAGGAAAGCCAGGCTAGTTAAAGTGCGTTTGCTATTGGCTGATGAGTTATAAGAACCTTTTTCAAACAATTGCTTATTTTAAATGATGACGCTTTGAACCATTTCAGGCCTTTCAGCAGCGAAGCTAAGTGGCTGAATAATTTTCATTTCTTTGTGATCTGCTTTTTTATATGTTTTACAAATGTTTTCATTTGTTATTGTCTGTTTTAAAGTAATTTAATTTATTACAGTTTGTATTGGTTTTAGTTATTTTAAATCATTATGCTATTTTAATTAGTGTTTGGTTGATTCTGGCAGTGTAACATCTGGGAAAAGTGTTTTAAAGCTCTTCAAGCCTATGTCCAGTAATCCTAGTAAAATAGCTGCACTGATGTTTTGCCATTTAAGTAATCTAACATTTGGAATTAGACCCTGGTTGCTTTCTTGTGAAAAAGGGAGAACCACACCGTAGATAAACTCAGAGAAAGTAATCTCCTTTAAGGGAAATGTGGTATATGTGCTATCCCTAGAACCAGAGCCATAAAAACCACAAAACCCAAGTATATAGATGGATGTTCTTCATCTCACATTGCTGCAGTCCTTACACTTGGGGTAGTCCGCTGTCCTCGGTCGGCCCGAATATCAAAGTATAAGGCTGACGTCGGTCAAGGCGCATTAGACTGACATCAGGACGTCAGGGTACAAATGCGCATGACCGACGTCATATCCTCAGTCTTTTTGATCCCACTCATGTGGCAGATTTACAGTTCATTACTTGGAAATGTTTTTCTTATTGCACTGACATCTTTCAAGTGCATCCGAGTAGCATGCTGTCAAGGTGGTGAAACCTATTTGGTATTCCACAAGGACAGGGTTACATTAAGTACAAATCCCTTATTTGTGCCCAGAGTTGTCTGCATTTACTTTGAATCAGGCCATCAGTCTCCTGGTGTTTTACCCATAAACTCTATAAACCAGAAATAAAAAATTCTATGTATTTTAGATGTACATAGACAGCTCTGGTACTATTTTGACTGAGCTAAGTCCTTTAGAAAAGCTGATCAGCTACTTATTTCTTTCGATGGTACTAAGAAAGGGCAGCCTGTCTTAAAACAAATTTTTTTATAGATGTCTATCCTCAGGTATTACTTGTTGTTCCCACCACAGAAGATTAGTTACAGGCAGTATCAAGGCACACTGTTAAGAGAACCTTGCCCTCTACAGTTACCATACTGGAAAAAGGAGGCAGCTGTTTGTTCCTCTTTAATAAATGTACAAAACATAACAAACTGGATTCTTTTTTCTAGGTCCAGGGCTAGCTTTGTATGGACCATTCTTCATGGATTCCTGGACCATTATCCTTCCTCCTTCCAGCTTGGGTAAGCTTTGGTAATTAACCGAAGTAGCCAAAGATGACTCCTGCAAGTGGCCAAGATGAGCATAGTACTGTTACAGTAGATGTTCAAAATTCCACCGCCTTTCTTTTCTTTCGAATTAGTTTCCTTCTGGCTGCTGCTGTTTGATTGGTGCAGTCCAGTTAACATCCAGAATGAAAGTGCAGGAGGGAGACGGAGCTTTTGAAGCAGGCCGGTGTTGATTTCTGGGCAGGAAACAACCTAAATAGCCAAAGGGTTATTGAAGCACTGTGGAATTCAAGCATTCAGTGTTCTGGTAAGTTCTTACACAACTGTACTTTCTAGGAGACGCATTTGAGTAGAAATGATTATAAGTGAACATGTGAATTTGGCAAATGGAGGATTCCAGAGTGAATATTTAGCTGAATAGCAGGGACAAGGGCAGAAGGGTTTAGTAATACTAATTGCAAGAAGGAATCCAATAGTGATAGCAGTGGAGGAAAAAGGCAGTAATTGTAATTGTTTGGTATTCCATGGTTTTGGTAAGGGAGGATGAGTATGCTGACATGTATTTATGATGTTCTTTGTGTTTCACTGTTGCAGTCATCACACTTGGGGTATCCTCCTACAGGTAGCCCTCAGTCGGCCTAAATACGAGAGACTTAGTATTTCTACATCAGTTGCTGTCGCTCCAGGACTGACGTCAGGTCATCAGTGGTATAAAAACAGGCAGCCAATGCCATTACATCAGTCTTTCTTGCCTAGGAGCCAGAAACAGTTCGCATGAGTGCCGGTCGGCCGCTACCTGAGTTTTTGTTTATGAATAGAATCATCCTGAAGTCTTCTAAAAGTAACCCCATTGGGGATCCTTTTTTCTTGCTCTAACCAATGTCAGAAAAAGTTGATGGTCTTGCCTGTGGAAAGCAAGTACCACACTGAGATATCATTCTTACTGTCACCTGTTTAGGCCCAGATCATGGCATACCTCGCTGTCGGTTTTGTGCCTTGTTCAACACCCAAACCATTTGTTGTCGGCCCTTATTGTCACTAAATACTTTCATTCTCATTCTCTGTATTCCAAAATGGCTTCGGTAAGCCATCTGACTACCGATATTCCGAAAAAAGATAGACACAGACTGCACAGATCCAAAGCTGCCGACTACGCTTCCGTTAAGCTAGTCTCCATTTGCTGGTGCTCAGCAAGGCGCTTTTGCAGCCCCTGATGCCCGCTTCAGTGGATTTGCAGGCCTCTACCGAGACCCGTTTGGAGTCCAGTATACCACGAGACTCTTCTTCGACTATGGAACCTGCGGATGTCTTTACCTTGGATGAGTCCGGAGCCACTGAGCAGGCACTGGCTTCTGAGTAAGTTCTTCGCACTACTGATGTTTGACACAAACCAACTTCATTTCTGTCTAAAACTACCGAGTTTCTTAGGCCAAGAGTATGTGCTATGTCTAGAAAACTGATGACCAAAGTGCATGCACCTGCTCCCTTGCCACAACATAATAGGCTTAGAATGGCAGAAGACCTTATTATGCTGATTAGGGGAAGTGAGCCTTCCCGTACTAAGAGAAAGAGATCAGTCCCTAGCAACTTCAACAGATAGAGTCTGACGACTCTAAGGTTTCTGATTATGAAGACATGCCCTTATCTGCTTATGAGGATTCAGATGCAGAGGAATCCATTCCCTCTGCCTCTCCTCCAGAGGATTTTTATTTTGGGGAAACCTTGCATGCTTTGAGAGCATTTCCATTGGGAATGCCAAGACTATCCTCAGACCAAGAGAGACTCAGATAATTTCAAGACTTGCCACAACATAGGCCTTTAGCAATGCCCCCTGTCCTGGAAGTTGTTGATGACTTTATGGAATCCAGTCTTACTCCTGATACTTTACCCCCTGCTCTTAGGAAACCTGACGGGTACTACAGAGTACCTGACTCTCTCAAATTCCTTTTCAAAAATCCTACTGCTGACCCTGAGATCATTTCCCAGGGGCTTAAGGGTATCAAGCCAACTACAGCTAAGAATCCCACCCCTTCGGACAGGGATTCCAGAGCTTTGGACAGATGGGGTAAGAAAGTATATACCTCTGCAACTCTCACCATTAAGGCCTTGAATTGTCAGTTTTATATGCTGAAGTATCTGCAACATATTATGGAACTTATTGAGCAAAAAGTAGGTACCTTTACAGACTGTGCAGAAAATAAAGAATTGCAAGAACTTATGCATTCTGCAAGCCGTCAGCAAGCATACATTGCAGTGTGGCTTTGATGCCCTAGAACCATCTTGCAGGGCAACAGTCACTGGTTCTGTACTGAGAAGACATGCTTGGCTTAAGGAGCAGACCTTGCCAAACCATGTCAAATCTAAGTTATTAGATGCTCCTTTGAACAAGGACAATCTGTTTGGCACCAAAGCAGAAGAGGTTCTTAAAAAGATGGAAGAAAAAGCTAAATCTATGCAGACAGTTAAAGAATTGTTACAAGTGCAGCCTCCTAGATTCAGTAGACATTGCCTCTCGAAACAATGGTCCTTTCCAGCCCCCTCCAGGCCATCTCATGCTAGACCCAGGGGAAACGGACCCACCCAGTCTACACTCTCTGGGTATGCAGAGATCTAAGCAATGGAGTGCTCCCACCCCTAAACAGGGAGTGCTAAGCCACCTCCCTACAGTAAGAACTTGCAATGACTTCTCTTCTCCACCCCCCCACCTCTGCCCAGCCTCTTGTGCCCCTAGGAGGAAAACATGCCCTTCATGCAAAATACTGGATGTCCATCACCAAAGAGTGATGGGCCCTCAACATTGTATCCCAGGGGTACAAATTTTACTTCCACTCTCTGCCAACCCCAAAAGGGTTCCCAGATCTTCTTCGAAATTAGTGGGCAGAGGCACAAAACAGTCCTATCCCTGCTCTCTCTATCAGGGCTATCCAACCGGTTCCTGCGGAACAGATAGATCAAGGATCCTATTCCAGACTTTTCCTGGTACCAAGAAAAGAAGGCTCTTGGCACTCAGTTCTGGATCTTTCTATCCTCAACACCTTCCTGGTGGTACCAAAATTCACAATGTTCACCCTGCAACAGCTTCTACCTGTGCTAGCCAAGGATGCCTGGTTAGTCACCCTAGACCTAAAAGAAGCCTGTCTGCACATCCCTATGAGGGAGTCTTGCAGGCAATATCTACGTTTCAGGGCCTGAAGTATGCATTATAAGTTCTCTGCACTTCCTTTTGGCTTATCCACTGCTCCCAGAGTATTCACAAAATGCCTGGCTCCAGCCATTGCTTACTGCAGGCAGAGAAATATTAAAATTGACCCCTACTTGGACGACTGCCTGATACAGGCAGACAGGAATTGCTGTTGCAGCACCTGCCATTTGTAAAGAACTTTTTCACTTCCCTGGGGTACACTATCAACGAAAAGAAATCAAAACTAGAGCCTAGTCACAACATTATATTGCTGGGAGCAAGCTTGGACACAGCATCCCAGATGACATTCCTCACTTCAGAAAAGTAAGCCTTTCTGACAGGCTACTTCAGTCTATTGGCCACCAGAACCCAGCTATCCACAAGGAAAATCCTGCAGGCCTTAGGGTTTATGGCCTCAGGCATCCTACTAATTCCATATGCCAGACTGCATATGAGGAAACATCAGTGGTACTTAAAGACTTTGGTGACAACATTCGCAGTACCTGGAAACAGTCATTCCTGTCATACCTTGTCTAAGGACAGAGTTTCTTTGGTGGGCAGCAGCATGCAACCAAAACAAGGGACTGCCCTTTACTCAACCCCATGCCGCCAGACCCTAACCCCAGACACATCAGACTATGCCTGGGGAGCACAGATGGATGGCATATGCATCCAGGGCCACTGGAGCCAAAGTCAAATTCATCTGCACATCAACCAAAAAGAGATGCTAGCTGTACAGCATGCCCTGACAGCTTTCAGATCTCTGTTCTCTCCAGGACAACTGCTAATCAAAACAGACCACACCACAGTTGTGGTACATCAACAAGCAGGGGGGAACCCACTCTTACCCACTCTGCAGGTTAGCCATGGCCTTGTGGAACATGGCCATGGACATGCAAGTCATTCTGGAGGCTCAATTCCTGCCAGGCAAACAAAACTCACTGACAGACGACTTAAGCAGAACTCTTCTAGACTCTCACAAGTGGCAATTAGAGCCCAGCACCTTCAACATTCTGATTCAGAAATGGGGGACCTCAGAGGTGGATCTCTTTGCCTCCCCCTGCAACCACCTGCTCAGCAAATTCTGCCCCAGGAACCCTCACAGCAGGGCCTGGAAAGTGGACGCCCTATCTTTTCAGTGGGTGAATCTCTCAATTTATGCCTTTCCTCCTCTGCCCCTTCTCCCAAGAGTATTACTCAAAATAAGGACAGACCAAGGACTATTCTGATTGCCCCTGACTGGCCACGCCAGCACTGGTACCCACTACTGCACAGCCTGACACTGGTACCACCATGGCACCTACAACAGATTTTGCATCCACAACTGCAAATCCTAAATCTTGCAGCCTGGCTTATTCCTTGAATTCTCACCCGGTATCCCTAAGCAAGCAGGTACTGGACGTCATTCTTGAAGCCAGAAGACCCAGTACAAGGAAATCCTATGCTGATGAGTGGAAAAGGTACTGCCCCTGGATTCAAGCCAAAGGAAAGGAGACAACTCTGCCCTCCCTGCCCCTAATCCTGGATTACTTAGCAGATCTACTCCACAAAGACCCGTCTTTCTCATCCATTTAAGATACATGCCTCAGCCATTTCAGCTCATTACAACACTGAGCCACCTCTCTTCTCGCACCCTCTTCTCGAACAGTTCCTCAGAGGGGCAAACAACGTAAGGCCGCCAAGGAGAGTTCCCACCCCTGCTTGGGACCTTAACTTTGTACTGGAAAAGCTCACACTTTCACCCTTTGAACCTGCAGTGTCAGCAGAGTTAAAATTTCTCTGCTGAAAAACAGCCTTGCTAATGGCCATCACTTCAGCTAGAAGAGTGTCTGAGCTACAAACACTTATGGCTGTGGAACCCTTCATTATTTTCCATGCTGACAAGGTTTCCCTCAGGACTAACCCTTCCTTTATGCCTACACTTGTGCCCAGTGTGGCTCTTAACCAATCCATACATTTTCCAACCTTCTTCCCTAATCCTCAAACAAAGGGGAAAGGATCATGCACTCCTTGGACATGCACAGACAGCTTAGATTGTATCTTGATAGGACTAAGCCTTTCAGAAAATCTGACCAGCTACTAGACAGCTTTGCAACAGGGGCAGAGGGCAAGGCCATTTCAAAACAAACTATCTCCAAATGGGATAGCATACTGCATCCATTTCTGCTACAAGCACCATGGGAAACCAACCCCTCCAGGGGTCCGAACACATTCCATTAGGGCAACATCTACCTCTGCAGCATTCCTCAGGGGAGTCCCTACCAGGCACATCCTGGAAGCTGCTATCTGGAATTCTGTGCACACCTTCACCAAGCATTACCACCTGCTCATCTTTTCCAAATCCAGGGCAGGCTTTGCAACAGCTGTCTTGCAAGGCATTCTAGCCAGCCCTAACTCTTCTTGACTGCATCCACCATTCTTCAGCTTTGGGAATCTACTCAATTGTGATGACTGCAACAGTGAAACACGAAGAACATATAGTACTGTTGTGTACACTTAAAATAAATGTAGATGTGCGAGTGTATTAAGTGTTGCAGTCCTGGTTTCCCTCCCTCCAGCTCTCTCTTCTCTCTATGCCTTCTCACCCCTTTCAGGGGTATTGGCATTGGTATTTACTTTTTACTGTTGGTGGTTTCCCCCACCATAAACTAACTCCCTCTTTGGGGGGCTGCCTGTTTTTATACCCCTGACGACCTGACATCAGTCCTGGAGCGACAGCAACCGACGCAGAAATACTAAGTCCCTGGTATTCGGGCCGACTGAGGGCTACCTGCAGGCAGATAATCCAAGTGTGATGACTGCAACAGTGAATACATTCGAACATCTACATTTATGCTAAGTGTACACAACTGTATTTTTTACCTAAACTATTACAGAGCTTAGAAGACTCTCTTGTGGTTTGGGACTGAAACGTGATTTCAGCAGTGAGGATGTATCCAGGAAGCTGGAAGGAAAAATACAACAAAAGAGGACCTGATTCAAGAGAAGTATATAAGAATATGTGCTGTGGAAGATGCAACTTTGGTAGCAAGATCTCAGCCTGAATTTACATATTTTTCAATAAGATACAATAACAAGGCTAGACTGGATAAAATTGTTTCCCAAGGGCATGAGTATTAACTGCTTTGAAACTCGTCGGTTAACTATATTAGAATGTCATTTTTCATTCATTCCTCAACTCTTGGGTTAAGATCCAGTCTGTGGATCTGAATTGGCCGCTTCTGTCAGGTCGTGGAATACTGCAACTCTCGAGCTCCTCCCTTTACCCATAAAGCCCTAGTCACCAAACATATCTCAGATTTCGTTTGCTGCCCTAGCGTACAGCCATGGTCATTGCTTACTCTTGAGTGTGTGTACTCTATTTCTGTGAGTGAAAGTTTTATATACATACATATATATATATATATATATATGTGTGTGTGTGTGTGTATATATATATATATATATATATATATATATATATATGTATGTATATATATATATATGTATGTATATATATAAAACCTTTACTGCTCTTGGAGTCTTCCTTAAGTAGTATTTCATTTGCATTGCTGGTATTTTTCACGTTTCTTTTCCTTAATGTTTACAAAATATATATATATCTTTTCACTTCTTAATTTTTTTTTCTTGATATTGCTAATTATGTCCAAGAAAATAAATCCTTAAAGTGCACGGACTGTGGTCCTAAAATTCCAAATTTGAATGCACACTTTTAAGTGTGTCTGTTGCTTAAGCCTATCTCACCTGGATTCTGATTGTGACATATATAGTGCCATCAATTTCCAGGCCTTGATAGACAGAAAAAACAAGTTAATTGTAAGTAGTTTGCTACCCTATAAACCTGCTTTGACAGCCTCTTGTGCTCAAACCCCCAAAAGTTGATGAGAAGGGAGATTCTCTTCCTAAAGAGTCCAGAAAAAGATCTCCAGAACTTTCCCACCTCCTTGGTTCCAGTATCTGAACCTCCCATTAAAGTAGCTAAAGTATTGGATCAGAAACCTTGATTGGAGAAATCTTCCTGGAACCGATCACCTCAACTACTACCGGATCCTATCTTCCCCCTTTTTGGACCATTCACTGAGATGACATTCTAGTCTCATCTGTTCAGTCATCCAAGAGTCTGACAGAAACCTATGTGGACAGGATGATGAGGAAATTCCTCAGGATGCAGATTCAAAAGGGAGTTCTTCCAACTCTGACCTCATTGGGTCTGCAGACCCTTGTCAGTATTGTTTCCTTGTTGTTGGCTCCTTCTCTGATCCATCCTTTGTTTTCGGAACTATCAAATCCAAAAATCTTGGAGTTGCCAACATCTTCCGATCTGAGGGTGGACATCTTCGAGACTGGTGGCGTCTGAGTGGTCCGGCGCCAAGCAGTTCATAGCCGGATAACTCTGAGCATAACGTTGGCACCTACTCCAGAGTGTTGGAGTCCCCTCCAAAACTGTCGGAGCCATCTCTGCCCCTCGGACCTTTGACACTAGACAGTTCATCTCAGACTTCTTCCTCAAGTAGTTTGCCTTTGGGGTGGTGGGAGCATGTCTTATTTGTTTCATCAATTTTTTTCTCCCAAGGCATTCTGCATTCAAGGTAGTGGGGAGAGCCTTCTCTGTTCCCAGAATTTGGACTTCTCTTCCCTCTTCAGATGTCCTTCAAGAATGCAACTGCAGTCATAACATGTGGGTTGTCCTGCCTCAGGCAGCCCTCGGTCGGCCGGATTCCAAAGTCTGGGTCCGGCGTCGGCTGATGTCGCATTTCTCTCCGACGTCAGAGCGGCTGGAGTATATAAGCATCAGCCGACGCCATTTTCCCCAGTCTTTCTTGCCACGCGGTGCCCGAAGCAGAAGCAGTTCGCAAGTGCCAGTCGGTCAGCTCCTGTATTCTACGATACCGAAGTCATCAAAAAAGCTAAGTACCCCGTTGGGGACCTTTTCTTGCCTCAGCCGATGTCAGAAATTACTGAAAAAGTTAACAATTGTCTTTTTTGTGGTAAACAAATACCTCATAAGGATTTCCACTCTTACTGCCTCCCTTGCCTGGGCCCAGACCACGACGTCTCGGCCTGTGTAGCCTGTGCTCACTTCAACAAGCGCACTCTCAGGCGCCGGGCGGAGTTCGCTGAAGATTTTTTCGGCGATAAATTTGCTTACACCATGCCGTCGGATCTTCCGACATCGCAAACTTCCAAAAAGCGAAAAGACCAGGACCGACATCCTCGGCCCGTGTCTACCACCGATTCCATGCCAAAACCTAGCGCGAGTGCTCCGGTTCCCTCTGAGACTGTCTCTCCACCGCTCCGAACCGAAGACACCGCATTACAGACGACTCCGATTACAGACATTACTCCGCCAGTTATAGACTTTTCTCCGGATACCAAAACCGAGGAAATGCCTGAGACCATTGCTGTAGACAAGGTCACTCCTGCACGTGGAGCTGCCAGGCCTCCTATGGCCATGTCTATTAAGGCCTACACTAGGGCTAAGGCAGCCAGCAAAACTAAGCATATTACTTCCAAATCCTTACCTCAGCCGACTCCGGAGACACAAATTATGTCCATGGCTGCTGATGTAATTTCCATGATTAGAGGTTCACAGGCCTATCCTGAGAGAGCATCCCAGCCTCCTCCTGATAAAAGGCCCCGGGTTGAACCCTCTGACCCTTCTCCTTCAGATGAAGACTCTGAGGGCTCTGTCCACTCTGATAGCCAGGAAGAGCTCTTCCAGACCTATGAGGACTCGGATGCAGAAGATTCCATACCTTCGGTTTCCCCTCCTGAGGATATTTCTTTTGGGGAAGTTCTGCACACCATGAGGGAACATTTCAAGTGGCAGGATCAGGAACATTTCAAGTGGCAGGGTCAGGAATATTCTGATTCTAGGAAACGCCTTAGGACTTTCCTTAAGAAGCCTCAGCACAGGCCCTTAGCTATTCCTCCTGTACTTGATGTTCTGGATGATTTGTATTCTGATTCTAGTGCTACCCCTGATTCTCTTCCTCCTGCTCCAGCCAAGCCAGACAGGTATTACAGGGTCCCAGAAACTCATTCCCATTTATTCAGGGCCCATACTGCTGATTTGGAAACTATTTCACAGGGGCCTAAAGGAGTTTCGGCCTCCACCTCAAAAAATCCTTTGCCCTCCAACAGGGAAGCAGGGTCATTAGAGAGATGGAGTAAAAAGGTTTACACATCCACTACCTTATCTATGAGAGCTTTAAATTGCCTTTTTCATATGTTCCAATATCAGGATTATCTCTTAGAAGATTTACAAAAAACATTAGCTTCTCCTGATCCTTTAGACAGGAAGACTTTGCAGAAAGCTGTACATAACACTCAGCAAGTAAGCAATCACTTCCTGCAGTGTGGATATGATGCACTGGAAGCTTCATGTAGGGCAGCTATGACAGGGGCAGTGATGCGTAGACATGCTTGGTTAAAAGATCAACCTCTACCAGATCATGTAAAAGCAAAACTTCTGGATGCACCTTTGGAAAAGAACAAGCTTTTTGGTGCAAATGCTAAGGATGTGTTAAAGACCATCGAAGAAAAAGCAAAATCAGTTCAAACTGTGAAGGATTTCCTCCAGGTTCAACCCCCCAGATTCAGTAGGAATTGGCCTTCAAAAAACTGGTCCTTTCCTAATCCAGAAAAGTTTCAAAGGGGTAAGAACAGACGTGGCGAGGAAGAGGCCAATACAGAGGCCCTTAAAGGGGCGACAATGGCAGCCAGGAAACCAAAGAAGTGACGAGGGGTTTCACCTGCCCAACAACCACAAACTCAATGACTTTCCTCTACTACCGCCTACCAGGGAACAACTAGAAGCTCCCTTGGGCGGGAAATTATCTCTGTTTGCAAAAAACTGGCACAGACTGACAAAGGACAAATGGATTTTGGACATTATAGACCGAGGGTACAGGTTTCATTTTCATACCTTACCAAGAAAACAAGGCATGCCAAATCTACCACAACATCAAAGGGCAGAGGCTATCAAGCAAATCACTCTGCTGACTCGAATGAAAGCAATGGAAAGAGTTCCACAACAAGAACAAGAACTGGGGTTTTACTCAAGACTGTTCCTTGTTCCAAGAAAAGAATCTCAATGGAGACCAATACTGGACTTGTTCGCATTAAACACCTTTCCCATAGTACCAAAGTTCAAAATGCTGACTCGACAGCAACTCCTTCCCATGCTGGGCAAGGAGTCGTGGCTGATTACTCTGGACCTCAAGGAGGCATACCTGCATGTCCCTATCAGAGACAGCTGCAGAAGATACCTCAGATTTCTTGCAGGGCCAGAGCATTATCAATTCTCAGCATTGCCATTTGGCTTATCTACTGCGCCCAGAGTGTTTACAAAATGCCTGGCTTCAGTAATTGCTCATTGCAGGCTCCAGGGTATACAAATTTACCCGTACCTGGACGACTGCCTCATACAAGCGGACGACAAATTGATGTTGACAAAAAACCTGGATTATGTCATACGATTACTTCAAGATCTGAGATACACAGTCAACTTCCAAAAGTCAAGACTGCAGCCATCCCAGCAAATAATCTTCTTAGGAGCCAAACTAGACACAACCTCTCAGATGGCTTACCTGACAGAAGACAAGCAAGAGAAGTTAACTCAATACTTCAAAGGTTTAGCAAAACTCACCCAGATGACTGCAAGGAGATTCCTACAGGCCCTGGGTTACATGGCATCCTGCATTCTACTGGTTCCATTAGCAAAACTACACATGAGAAAGCTTCAATGGTACCTAAAAGCATTTGGTCTCAACACAGCAACAACTTGGAGACAATCATACCACTCATTCCATGCCTACAAAAGGAATTCCTATGGTGGGCCTCGGTGAGCCAGGAAAACACAGGTATGTCATTCAAAAAACCACAGATAACACAGACCATGACTACAGACGCCTCAGACCTTGGATGGGGGGCGCACATGGAAGGCAGGCGTATACAAGGACAATGGTCTCCAAAGGAAACACATCTGCATATAAACCAAAAGGAAATGCTGGCAGTAATGCATGCTATCGAGGCTTTTCAAAACCAACTCCAGCAAGGCCACTTAATGATACGGACAGACAACACCACTGTGATGTGGTACATACACAAGCAGGGGGGCACACCCACTCTTACCCCCTTTGCAGACTGACAATGCAGCTTTGGGAGAAATCACTGAGTCTAAACATCCAGTTACAATCCCAGTTTGTTCCAGGAAAAGACAATGTGTTGGCGGACAGCCTAAGCAGGAATTTCACAGATCCACACGAGTGGAGGTTACATCCGAAGGCTTTCAGACAACTCACTTCGACATGGGGCAAGCCAGAAGTGGACCTATTTGCCTCTCACCTCAATCATCTTCTACCAAAATTTTGCACAAGGACAAACCATCCAAAGGCTTGGAAAATAGATGCCCTTTCATTCAACTGGAACTCCCTAGCAATCTATGCATTCCCACCTCTGCCACTGATGACCTCAGTATTACTAAAGATCAAAGCAGAGAAGCCCAAGGGAATCATAATAGCTCTGGATTGGCCAAGACAACACTGGTACCCACTACTACGGAGCATATGTCACACCAGGAGGTGGGCCCTCCCTCAGTGGCCTCTACTTTTGACTCAACACAATTTCGAAACACTGCATCCAAACCTTCAGACACTGCAGCTAACAGCCTGGGAGATCCCATAAATAACTTCAGCTTATCTCTCTCCAAGGAAGTTCAGCAGATACTAACAGAGGCTCGAAGACCATCCACCAGAAAGGTCTACTTAGCAAAGTGGAAAAGATTCAGCAATTGGAATACCAGCAAAGGACATGATGCATCATTACTGAACATCCCACTTATCTTGGAATATTTGGCAGATATGTTACAGAGCGGCCTCTCATATTCTTCAATAAAGATACATGCATCTGCTATTTCAGCTAGATACAACACTGATCCTCTTGTTTTCTCTCACCCCTTACTAAGACAATTCCTCAGGGGAATCAAGAACATTAAGCCACCAAGAAAGGCCCCAGTGCCAGCCTGGGACCTCAATTTTGTCTAAGAAAAACTGACTGTACCTCCTTTTGAGCGAGCAGCTTCAGTTGACTTGCAATTTCTCTCATGGAAAACAGCTTTCCTGTTGGCAATTATCTCATCAAGAAGGGTTTCGGAGCTACAGGCCCTAATGGCAATACCACCCTTTATTATTTTCCACAGCGACAGGGTTTCATTAAGGACCAACCCTTCCTTTATGCCAAAGGTGGTATCTAGGGTTTCTCTAAATCAAGCCATTCATCTGCCTGCTTTCTTCCCCAATCCTGAGAATAAGGGGGAAAGACTTTTGCATACCTTGGACATTCATAGACAACTTCGATACTACCTGGACAGAACCAAGGCCAGTAGGAAGTCTGAACAGCTTTTTGTAGCTTACGCCCCTGCAGTCCAAGGAAAAGCAATTTCAAAACAGACTATTTCTAAATGGATTGGACATTGCATCAGATTCTGTTATTCCTTTCATGGAAAGACTGTTCCAGCCTATGTCAGACCACATTCCACCAGAGCTACAGCCACCTCTACAGCATTTTTAAGAGGGGTGCCTACAAAGGACATTCTAGAAGCTGCTACATGGAGCTCCGTGCATACATTCTCCAAACACTACAATCTCCCTCTATATTCCAGATCCAGAGCAGGCTTTGCTTCGGCAGTCCTGCAGGGTTTGATTGCCACACCATCTCTTTCCTAGAGCATACCTCCTCCCCCAGCTAAGCTATGGTATTCTACCCACATGTTATGACTGCAGTTGCATTCTTGAAGGACATAGTATAGTTTTGTACCTACCATAAATGTAGATGTCCGATAGACATGCAACTGCAGTCGGGTTTTCCCTCCCTCCATACCCCTCTATGCTTAGGGTCCACTCCTATCCCCCTTACTCTTAGCTGGGGATATCTGTTATGGTGTATTTGTTTTATTGCTCATGTATTTGTTTGGAATCCTGTTTTTGTCTTCCAATTTGATTACAGCCTTCCTTGGAGGGCACCTGGCATATGGGGCAAGAAACACTGAAGAAAATGGCGTCGGCTGATGCTTATATACTCCAGCCGCTCTGACATCGGAGAGAAGTGCGACATCAGCCGACGCCGGACCCAGACTTTGGAATCCGGCTGACCGAGGGCTGCCTGAGGCAGGACAACCCACATGTTATGACTGCAGTTGCATGTCTATCGGACATCTACGTTTATGGTAGGTACAAAACTGTACTTTCTGACTACCCAACTCCATTTGTCTCTGCATCCATAACATCATCATGTGTGCCATTGGGACAGCCAGACCAAACCAGTCTCCTGACCCCCCAGGAGGGTATAGTAATCTCTTCTGACACTTCTGTACAGCATCCCACCAAAGTTCATAGGAAGAGGAAGTATAAAAGATGCACTTAGACTGTCTACAAGAGTGTCAGGCTATGCCAACTCTGATGAAGGGGAAGGGTCCCCCAAGTCACCACCTGACAATGTCTCATTTGGAGACATCTTAGAACTCCTAAAACAAAGGGCTGGTTGGTCCTCCGACAACCCCTTCCCAAGAGGAGTCAGTATTCCTGGAGGTCTTTGACACTGACCCATCTACCTCCTTGGTGACTGCACCCAAAGGATGAGCTTATTGATTTGGTCTTTCGACGGGCATCAAAAGAGCCTGATACCATTGAGTCTATCCCTCAGAGACCAGATAGAATGCTGACACCACTGAAGGACAGATCAGGTGGTCTTATCCCCCACAAGGGGAGATAACATGCTGGACTTGGTTCTCACCAACATGGGCGACTGCTGCACCACTCCCGTAGTATGTTCTTCCCTGGTGAGATCAGATCATCTGTGCATCTCATTTGAAGTTTCTGTCGCACCCGACCTTTCCCCAGCCATAACCAGGCTAAAAAACTTCTCAAAAGCTGACTACAACCTCCTTAGGGAGGGTGTCATCAGCTTCACACCATTGTCCCCTTCATAGGATGCAGACAACTAAGCTGAATAGTACACCATTGCAGTATACAAGCACCTGTACAACTGCATGGACTCAGTCATACCCAACAGAACTAATGTCTGCTCCTCAAGGAAAAACAAACCTGTATGGTGGACATACTCTTTCAACAGGCTTTACAACAAAAGGAAGAAACTGTTCCCCAAGGGTAAAAAGGAACAAAATCCAAATCTGAAAAACTCCTTCCTCTGTCTCAAACAAGCAAATTAGATCACTAGTGAAAACCTCCAAAGTCAATTATGAGTTGAAACTAGTCTCCAAAACAAAGGGAAATCACAAGTCCTTCAGTTAAGTTAGGAATCTCCATTACAAAGCCCAAGTGTGTTCCGAGCTAGTACTTAAATCGTACCACTTACACTGATCCTGCTGACTTAGCCAACCTGCTGGCTGATAGATTCAGTACAAACTTCACCCCCTTATCACCCCCCAAAGGCCCGGTCGATATGCCTGATACTTGTCCCACACCTCACATCTCTGTAGATCATGTTAAAGGCCCTATCCAAGGCAAAGAACATAGCTTCCATGGGACCTGATAGTATCCCAGGCTGTATTCTGCACCATCTCCAGCAAGAACTAGCTTTGCCATTGAGCACCCTATTCAACCACAGCCTAACTACAGGCTTCTTTCTAGCAGAATGGAGAACAGCCATTGTCATCCCTTTGCACAAAGGTGGTGACACTACTGACCCGGGAAACTATCACCCCATCAGCTTGACTAGCCTGATCTGTAAAGTCATGGAGTGTATTATTATTATGGATCTCTTAAACAAGGACATAGGAAATCTCCAAGCACTCAACCCCACCCAGTTCGGATTTGGCAGGAGCAGGTCTTGCCTATTGAACCTAGTTGACTTTTTTTGAGACTGTCACCAAGGCCCTGGATGAGGGGAAACTCTGTGCATACAGCTTACCTTGACCTGGCCAAGGCCTTTGACACAATCCCCCACTTGGACATCATCAAAATGGTAATGCAACTTGGTGTTAATCCCTCTCTAGTCAGGCGTGTGGCCAACTGGCTTATAGATAAAGACCCACAAGGTCAAAATAGGCATACCTGTCAGTAGTGGTGTTCCCCAGACGTCTGTCCTGGGACCCCTACTGTTTGGCATATACTTCTCAGAGGTCCAGGCAAAGACAAAGGGCCTGTGACTGACCAAGTTTGCAGATGACTGTAAGTTGGGTGCTGTAACGGACTCCCCAATTGATGTTAACATACTGCAGGAGGCTCTCACAGCTACAAATAACTGGTGCCAAAGTCATGGCCTTAAGTTAAACACAAAAGTATTATCGTACCATCTGGCAAAAAATATAGCCCCTACTGATTACCACATCAGCGGCAACCCCCTAAGCACACAGCCTGTGGTGAGAGACTTAGGTACTCAGGTTGACAGCATTCTCACCATCATGTGGTGGCGATGGTCAGAAAAGCCTTTTACTTGGTTCATCTCATAAGTAAAGGATTGCATCCAGAAAAAAGGCTATTACCTCTCTGTACTCCTCCCTTATTAGACCTATAATTGAGTATAATGCCCCGTTTGGTATGTATGTGTCCAAACACCTGCACCAACTGGAAAGGCCACAGAAATACCTCACAAAGAGAATACATGGCCTCCAACACCTATCCTATGTGGACAGGCTTAAATCACTATCACTGTACTCTGTATCATACAGATTCTCATAGGTGATCTGTCTCTCACCTACAAGGCAATATCGGACCCTGCCCTACTAGAGATGCTCCATATCCGTAAGTCTAACTCCTCGTGCATTACCGATTCGATAGGCTTAAATCTGATGTACGACATCATCAAAACCTGCTGGAGAGACAGGTTGGTCTCCTAGGGGCTGCCCATTCTCTGGGATAGACTTCCCATACATGTCCGAGTACCTCAATCACCCTCTTCAAACGCAGCCTTGATGAGTGGATGGGAAACCATAAATTTGTCCTAGGGGTTCTGCCTTTGTCCCTCATTAACAGGGGTGACAGGTGCTGAATGAGGTTTTTTTTTTGGGAATAAACTCTTGGCTAGGCTTGTAAGAGCCCCAGGGCCATTAGCCTAGTAACCTTCTATGATCCGGGGTGTTTACCAAGTATATGGCAGTAGTAGCAGCTCCCTTGAGACTGCAGAGATTCTGGTTGTTTCCATATTTAGATGCCTGGCACATAATCTCTCAGACAAGGCATCATCTGATTCAAGCTTGGGACTGTGTACTCCAGTTATGCTATCATCTGGGGATTTCTGTCAATTGCAGAAATCTCATGTAGAACCAACACAGATACTGGAACTCATTGGAGCCTTGCTCAATGCAGTCATTCAAACAGCTTCTTTCCCTCTGTTCAGAGTCCAGACTATTCCATTCCAGGTCAAAAACATAATTCAAAGTTCTTTTCTTTCAGACTGACTGATTCTCCAAACTTTTGGGATCCATGTCAGAGACAGTATCTTGGTACCATTGGCAAAGTATCATATGAGGCTTATTCACTGAACACATGCACGTCAGTGGTTCATTCTTCATCAACCATTGTTCAGTCAGGTCAGAATAATGCAAGCTTGCAAAAATTACCTTCTTTGGTGGATAACACTCAAGTCCAGTACAAGAAGGTTGTCCCTTTGTTCTCCCCAACCCAAGGCCATAGTGACCATGGACACCTCCCATATTGGGTGGGGGGCACTTCTTGGGAAAGCGTATCCAAAGCACATGGTCCCCCAAAGAGGCCAACATGCATACCAATGGCCTGGAAATGAGACCTGTCCTAGTGTCACAGGCCTTCCCAGACACACTCCACACCAGGACTATTGTGATCCAGACAGACAATACGTCAGTGATCTGGTACAGTAACAAACATGAGAGATCCAAATCTTAACCTCTTTGTTTAGAAGCTATGAGATTGACAATTGGTGATCTCATCCAGTTGTTTTCTAACAGCAGCACACACATTCCAGGAAAGGTCCAGCATGACTACAGACAAGATAAGCAATTCTATTATATTGCCTCATGAGTGGCCTCTCAGTATGATAGTGGCAGGGAGGATTTTTCATTGATGGCTGATTCCCCCCCCCCCCCCCCCAACTGTGGGAGTCACCAAGGGACTCTCTACTTCATGATTGGCTTCCAGTCTCCTTTATACCTATCCCCAGTTACTCATCATCCCCAAATTCCTTCAGAAAGCATCTTGATTGAAGAGCACAGTTATCCTCATTGCCCCTTACTGGCCTCATCAGATCGGTTTTCCCCTTCCTTTGGCCTCGTCTTCAATGACTGTGGATCCAACTCCAGACCTACTGTCTCATCCAGCAGATGTGACTCATCTGGACATTCCAGGCCTCAAGTTTGACTGCATGAGTTCTCCAGTTCCATTGATTGCTAGGCAGCCCAGGCTGTCTTCCCCTGTCCATCACATTTTTTTGTCATCCCACAAAGCTTGCCCCAGGAAACTTTTACAAAAGTAAATGCAAAACATTTGTTTGGGCACAAAGAATTTAGACCCTTTTTTAACACCTATTCCTAAGGTTCTTGATGTTTTGGCAACAATTTTCATTGAATGTACTAGCTTCTTTAATGTAAGCGTACAATTACCTGCCATTTCTAATTTTCATATATGGGTAAATACATCAACCCTTAGCATCCTCCCAAGTTCACACAGCATTTGTCTGAGGAATTTTCTTACTTAGCCCTTTGCTAAAAGATCCCACTCCTCCTTGGGATTTAAACATTGTTTTGCAATCTTTAACCCAGACCCCTTTTGAACCATCAGCCAAGTGTGAACTATATTTTTAACCTGGAAAACCATCTTTTTGGTTGCTATTACTTCTGACAGAAGAGTATTGGAATTATAGACCCTGTCAACTAAACAGCCTTATTTAATTTTTCATAAGGATGGAGTATCTTTATGGACCAATCCTTCCTTTCTTCCTAAGGTAGTCAGAATCCAGTATTAATCAGGTCATCAGCTATCTAGTCCTCAGTCCAAGTTTCTCAAATAAAGAAGAATGCATGTTACACCTATTGGATGTTCACAGACAGTTAAGTTTTTATCTTCACAGAACCAAAAATTTGAGGAAATCGGAACAATTATTTGTTTTTTTTTTCCATAATCAAAATTAAGCAAACCAGTTTCTAAAGTAATTTTGGTCAAATGGTTGACTTTTACTTTTGTATACCAAAAAGAGGGTTTGCTTTTACCAAAATCACCAAAAGCCCATTCTACTAGATCAATGGCAACTTTTTCAGCCTTTTTATCTAGAACTTCTTGGATCATATTTGTGCAGCTGCATCTTGGGCTAATCCTCATACCTTTATCACTCATTGCAGATTGGATCTGGTCTCTAGGGGAAGAGCAGCCTTTGGCTCAGTGGTGCTTAGGAATATCTTTTCTTAGAGTCCTCCTGACATTTAAGTAGCTGGGGGTCTCTGTCCCAACAATTGAGGAATGATTGAAAATAACATCAGATAAAAAAGTTGTGTACTTGCCATAATGTTCCACCTATGTTGTCCATTTTCATTCTTCCTCAGCATCCCTCCCATCAACTCACTCCTTATTTGACTCTTGGAAAGATCGAAAGATGCTTGAAGAACTACTGTTCCTTTGTTTGAGTCCTGTATTATGTTATTTTATCATTTCATACTGCTTTGCATGCATAAGGGGCAGGAAACAAGATCTGTGGTATGTTGACTAGGGCATTATGGGTAAAGAGGAGCTCGAGAGTTCTTGTTCCACAAGCTGGAAGAAGCGGCTGAGTCAGCTCCAAGGATCTTATCTGAACCCAACAGTTGAAGAATGAAAATGGCCAGCACAGATGAAAAATTATGATGAGTACATATCTTTTTATATATGCATGAATAAAAATTAAGATAAAGATGCTAAGGTAGTGATGTGTAAAAATGAGACACTGATGCTGTCCTACTTATCTGTCAAGAAGAGATGAATTTAAGAAATGCTAAGTGGATACGGTTAGAGTTATTAGGGAAGGTAAAAATTTACTTCGGAAGGGATAGCTAGTGAGTGGGTAAAATGAAAATGGAGTTTAAAACTTGGTAGAAATAAGACAGAGTGGGAAAATATTAGAAACTATTTCGATATTGACAAAAGATTTAAAGTACTGAATAAGAAGGGGAATCTTCCAAGACAAGAAGAGGAGCAATTGCAGTGTGCTAAAGGGAATGTAAAGGCAGTATTTGGATAATATATGTGAGTTAGGGGGACCTCCAAGATGGGTGCATACTGATCAGCAGCTTAATTTCATATCTCCAGGTATGAAAAAAGAAACTGAGAACTAAGAGCTAGTAATTCTGCCAACTTGAGCACAGTTCAGTTACTTGCTAGTAAGTTGCCCTGATGCCAGCAAAAATAAGAACTTTAGAGAACCTGAAAGAAAATCAACCAGAAAAGGTGAAGAGAAAACACTGGACCTGAAATAATACTGCAGGTGTTCAGCAAAAAAGCAGTTCAAGCTTCAGTTTTAGTACAAGAGAATGGTTTCCAGTAATTGAGGAAAATATATCAAATTTACGCAGATGATTCAAATAAATGAAACACTGAAGGAAAATTTTTAAAAGGCTAACAAAATAAGATTTAATTAGCTATTCAGATGAACTGATAAAACTGTAAAAATCAGAGCTGAAATAAAGAAAAGTCTGTCTGACTGAGACTTCTTAAAGAGATGTATTAAAAATGATAATGTTATAAGACAGAGTATGAATGGAAAACCTGAGATTTTCTGCTGTACCAGAGAAACTGGAAGGAACAGATTAAATTAATTTTATGAAAGCACAAATAAGCAACTGGGGTGGTATTCCACAGTAAGATTTGTTAATTGAAAGGGCACATTGAGTATATGCTCCAAAGCTGGCCATGATGAAACAGTCAAGACATGTATTGGTAAAGATGTAGTTATACCAGCAGAAAGAGATGATCCTGGCAAAACTGTGGCAGAAGCGTGAAAGTATTAAAATGGGAGACAGTGTTTGTGGAAAGTAATTATTCACTGTACAGGCAGCAGAGAAGCAATTTTATCTCTGGAGTCAGGGAATGTCAAGAGGCAGGTATGAGAGGTTGCTGGAACCGGCTGTCTTCAAAATATTTTTTCCTTGAGGATAAATGACATTTTTGATACAGAACAGGCTAAGGAGGAAATGCAAAAGTTAAACAGAAATTGAGTCATCAAATAGAAAGAGACTCTGCTTTTCATGCTTCTGTTGGTAAGACTACAGATAGACTTTGCCAGTGATACTTTTTCCAATATTCCAGAGAAAAATGCTTGAGAGACAGAAAAAAGCACAAGAATTGACTTAAAGAATCGGGAGCACCTTGGACTTGAACCCCAGAGTCTGATGTTGGGAGATGGAGATGAACAGAAGAATGACCAACAACACTGAAATTAGTGAATAAATATGAGATTATACAGCGTCAATCACATTTGTGAAGTATTGCTTTGGAAGGAAAAGTGACTGAGAAAGATTGGACTTGCACGGAGTTTTGTTAAGCTTTGGGGGTGGACTGTAAAGCATATACCCCTCTTTATGACCTTGTTTAGAAGGGCACCAAAAGGGAGAAAGGGTAACCAAGTAAAATTTTTGTTCTTAATAATATTTGTATAAAACATTTCATGATTTAAACTGCATGTTATATAATAAAGCAGTTTTGTGTACTATGTTTTCAGGGATATTGTAAATGTGGTACTGAGTTGTTTCAGTTATTGTATGTGGTAAAGATTTTAAAGTAAACTCATACCTTTTTCGTTGTAAGAAATATAGGGTTTACAATGTAAAATAAGAAAGACTAGTCAAAAGCATATGCTGTAATTTTGTTCTGCTGGGGTAGGATTAAAATGTAAAAGGGCGTGATTTGATTTATATGTAGAATTGAGATGCTTTGTTTTATTTTTGCAAAGATGAACATCCAGATTAATGCCCTTGGCTTAATCTAAAAACAAGTGATGTGATGTCCTGTCTCGCCTCCATTCTTACCAGGATGGGTTCGGATCCGATCCTCTGATCCATCTCGGACTTTATCTTCAAGCTTGAGGCTCTTTTATAGCTCGTGGCTAAACCCCTATCCCAGCATGCACTAAGACCCTCCCCAGATCTTGTTTGCCACTGAACAAGATTGGGTGTTCATCTGTTAGCTCTGGCTAAGTACCATTTTTTTTTCTTATTTGTTGGCTTGCTAAAAATTGATAACATTTGTTGTAAATTTTCTTTTTATAGCTTAGATTGTATTCTATTCTGTCCACTACTGTGGGGCTTTTTTGTGACAGGCTGTCATCTCTCATAAGGCCTCGTCTTTCCTATCTCAGTGCTTTAATATTCCCTTCCTATTTAGCCCCTTTTAGTTAAGGGTTTTTATATACCTTTATATTTTTTTCTCTTCACTTAGAGTTCATTTAAATTAGAGAACTCTAGCTCAGCACGTTTAAGTTAGAGGGCTTTATTTGACTCTACCTCTCTCTCTCGCTCTCTTTCATGGTGTAGTCTGTTTTAGTTAGAGGGTTGTGCCACTTTCCTTTTATTTTTTGTCCCTTTTAAATTAGAGGGTCTAGTGTTTAAAAAAAAAAACTTTAGTATAGATGATTTGTGTTCTTTTTGTTCTGCATTTCCTTTCTTAAAATAATGTCTGGCAAGGATTCCAAACCATGGGATTAAAAAAAAATTGATTGTGGCAAGAAGATACCCCTAAGTGATAACCACACACTGAGTGTGTGTATTGTCTTGGGGCTATCCATCTCCAGAAGTCTTGCTCTGTTTGCCAAGGGTTTAATCATAGCACACTCCTGGAGAGAGAAAAATTAAGTTAATTTTGAAATGGCTTCTAAAAACCCCTTTCTCAGAGGCACTGGAAGAAGGTCCAGGTTCAGCCAAAACAGACAAGTCTCCCTCCTCGAAATTGGACAGATCAAACAAATCTGGGAATAGGTCCTTCCCCTTCCACTTCATTGGAGCCAATGAAAAAAATACCAAGGTTGAGTACTTCGGATCCAAAAGTACCTGATCTGACAGGCCTTCAGCTCCAACACCCTCTACTTTGGTGCCGGTTGAATTTGAGATATAGAGCCGGTCTCCAGTTTTGGGGCCGATCTCCCCTACATTAAGATCATCCATACAATAGTGATCTAAATCTCCAACTTCCTCGACTCTGTCCTCTAAGGTTTATCAGAGGTTGATGTGGATCGGATGGTACAGAGGCTTTTGAGGACACTGGTGCTGGCCAAGTTGCTGTCAGATCTGACCCCGAGGGCTTCAGATCCTACAACGCCCACCCCATCCACCTCTTTTCCTCCTTCGATCCACTCCCTTGCTTCGGAGCCAGAAAGTCCAGTAGTGGAATTGGTGGAACTTTTGGCTCAGAGACCCACCTCTGGTACTACAGATCCAACCACAGCTCTGACGTCTATTGCTCCATCGGAGCTAGAGTCTAGGAGCCGACACTCTCCAGTCAGGTTTGATAAGGCAAGTTGGATCAGACAGCTGTCTGATCTGATTTTGCCTCTTGGGGCCTCAACTCGGATGAGTTCGGCTCCTACCTCAGCCTCTGGTGTGTCGTCTCTGGCTCCGGGGGATCCATTGGTTTCCATAGATCATGGGAAATACTCAGATCAGGGACAGGGAGCCTTTGAGGTAATGAGGAGAGTACTGTGTCTACTGATAGGTCCACTATTATCTCTGGACATTCCTCCCCCTAAGACATTGGTGCCTGTTTCTGTACCGTCACATCCACAGGGACACAGAGATCCTAGGCCTCAGGATGCCCATAGGGCACTCCCCACTCTTCCGAAACCTCCCCAGAATACCCATCTGAGGAGGTTCCTAGGAAACAACTATGCAAGAGGAATGACTTGAACTCCCTTGAGGACTCTGTCACTTCAGACACAGACCTCGATGAAGCTGAGGGGTCCCCACAGTCACCTGCGGATGATTTCTCATTTGGAGACATCTCACAGATATTAAAGCAGAGAGTTGGCTGGAAATCCACTAAGCCTTCTGCGGAGGAATCCGTGTACCTGAAGGCCTTTGGATCTCACCCTTCCACCTCTTAAGTGTCTCCACCTTTCGATGAACTGATGTATCTAGATGTTCGTGTTTCACTGTTGCAGTCATTACACTTGGGTTATCCTGCTGGCAGGCTATCCTCAGTCGGCCTGAATTCCAAAGTCTAGGTCTGGCGTCAGTTGCTGTTGCCTCTTCCCTGACGTCAGTGTGCTAGGGGTATAAAAGATGCAGCCGACGCTATTTTCTTCAGTCTTTCTTGCCGCACGGTGCCCGAAGTATAAGCAGTTCGCAAGTGCCGATCGGCCGACTCCTGAGATTTTCGTGTTTGAATTTCAGATCCGAAGTCTTCATTAAAAGCTAAGTACCCCATTGGGGAAACTTTTTTCTTGCTCCAGACTAATGTCAGAAAAAGTTAGTTGTATTTCTTGTGGGAAGCAAATACCTCATAAGGACTTTCATTCTAACTGTATTCCTTGCCTAGGCCCTGACCACAACGTTGCTAGTTGTCGGTTTTGTGCTAGATTTAACCAACGCACTATTAAGCGTCGGTACGATTTTGCATTACACTATTTTGGCAGAAGATTTAATTATACGATGTCGTCGGACAGCCATCCAACATACCGGAATTCACAAACGTAAAGAAAAAGAAAATGACAGGCATCCGAGGTACAAAACTGACGACGAGGCTTCTTCTAAGCCAGTCGCCGGTTCTCAGTGAGGCGCCTTCGCAGCCACTGACGCCCGCTACTTTAGACCCGCAGGCCGCTACAAACTCCCACGTGGCGTTGCCTAGGCTGCTGGAGGCTCAAGGTATTGGACCTTCGGAGACTATTCTCTCAGATGGGTCCGGAGCCGCTGAGCAGGCATCGGCTTCTGAGGGTGTTTTCAGACCAACTCAATTACACATTAAAACAAATTCAGCTTCAAAGGTAAAGACTAAAGCACCCTTAAAGACAAAGAAACAAGTACAACAGCCTCATGGACAGGGCCTCCATGCCCAAAAAAACAGATGCTTAAAATGGCCGAAGACTTAATTACTTTGATCGGGGTGTTCCCATCCCCCACCTGATAAAAGGCCTAGGCAAGAGACAGAATATGAGTCTTCAGATCAGGTTTCCATTTAATCTTATTCCTCTTCTGATCAGGAATACTCTCTTCCTCCCTATGAGGATTCTGCTGCTGAAGAATCTATCCCTTCAGCCTCTCCTCCTGAGGATTACTCTTTTGGGGAAACCTTGCATACCATGAGGGAGCATTTCCAATGGTTGAGCCAAGATTTTTCAGAATCTAAGAAAAGGCTCAGAGACTTCCTTTTACTACCACAACACAGGCCCCTAGCTATTCCACCTGTGTTAGACATTGTTGATGATGTATGTTCAGAGTCCAGTCTGACCCCTGACTCCTTACCTCCAGCTCCAGTTAAGCTGGACAGGTACTACAGGGTTCCTGACTCTCATAAATTCCTTTTCAAAAACCCTGCTGCTGACCCAGAAACTATCTCTCAGGGTCCCAAAGGGGTCAAGGCTTCCTCTGCAAAAAACCCTACCCCCTCTGACAGGGATTCTAGGGCATTGGACAGATGGGGAAAAAAGATTTACACTTCTGCTACCTTGGCTATAATGGCTTTAAATTGTCAGTTTCATATGCTCAAATACCAGCAATATATTATGTCACTGCTTAAACAGAAAATGTTGACAAATTCTGAATGTGCAGAAAACAGAAAAAATGCAGGATTTATTGCATGCAGCTGAACAAGTCGGAAAGCATACTTTGCAATGTGGTTTTGATTCTTTGGAGGCCTCCTGCAGCAGCCGCTGTTACAGGTTATGTCATCAGGACGCATGCTTGATTAAAGGAACAAAGTCTGCCTGATCATGTCAAAGCAAAATTATTAGATGCCCCATTACAGCATGATACTTTTGTTTGGTGTTAAAGCAGAAGAGGTGTTAAAGAAAATGGAGGACAAAGCTAAATCTATGCAAACAGTTAAGGATTTCTTACAGGTTCAGCCTCCAAGATTTTAGCAGACACTGGACTTCAAAGAATTGGTCCTTTCCAGTATCAGACAAGACCACAAAGGGGCAGGTGCAGACGCCCAAGAGGCAGATCCCAGCCCCAGGGTTCATACAGGTCTAAACAATGGGGTGCTACTACCTCCAAAAGTGGAGAAGACAAATCACAGCCATACAGGAAACAGTCCCAATGACATCCCCCTGCCTGCACCAGCACTTATCTTCTGGCAACACCTTTTTGTCAAAACTGGCACATAACTCAGGACAAATGGGTCCTAGACATAGTGTCACATGGCTACAAGTTTCACTTCCATACCCTGCCAAGTACAAACAGTTGGCCAGACCTGCCAAAACATCAATGGGCAGAGGCACAAACGCAAGTCTCATCCCTCATGGACATGAGGGCCATTCAGCAAGTACCAGAGCAAGAGCAGGGACAAGAATTTTATTCAAGACTGTTCTTGGTACCAAGAAAGGACAAGACCTGGAGACCAATACTGGACCTATCTATTCTAAATACATTTCTGGATATACAAAAATTCAAAATGTTGACTCTACAGCAACTTCTGCCCATGCTGGGCAAGAAGGCTTGGCTTGTGACTTTAGACCTAAAAGAGGCATACCTGCATGTCCCAATCAGACAAACAAGCAGAAGATACCTCAGATTCCAAGCTGGCTCAAATCATTACCAATTCTCTGCACTGCCCTTTGGCTTATCTACTGCTCCCAGGGTCTTCACAAAGTGCCTGGCACCAGTAATTGCATTCTGCAGACAGAGAAATACAAATATATCCTTACTTGGATGACTGCCTCATTCAAGAAGAGAACAAGGACATTCTACTACAGCATCTGGTGTTTGTAAAGAGATTTCTAACAGGCCTAGGGTACACAGTCAACGAAAAGAAATCAAAACTAGTACCCTCTCAAGAGATATTCCTGGGTGCAAGCTTAAATACAACTGCCCAGATGGCTTATCTCACGCCAGACAAACAAAGGCAACTGACTACCTATTTCAACCTGTTGGCAACAAAGGCCCAGTTATCTGCAAGAAAAATTCTGCAGGCTTTGGGCTTCATGGCATCCTGCATTCTACTAATTCTATATGCGAGACTGCATATGAGGAAACTTCAATGGTACCTTAAAAGTTTTTGGACTCAACATTGCCACAGCCTGGAAACAGTAATTACCCTCATTCCCTGCCTGCAGCAGGAGTTTCGTTAGTGGGCGAAGGCTTGTCACCAGAACAAGGGACAGCCATTCACTTTACCCCCAGCCTGGCAGACATTAACAATGGATGCATCAGATTATGCCTGGGGGGGGTCCACATGGCAGGAAAATGTATTCAAGGCACATGGTCCGCAAACCAGATGCATCTACATATCAATCAAAAAGAGATGCTAACTGTTCAGAATGCCCTGACAGCCTTCAAGGACCTACTTCATCCGGGACAACTACTGATAAAGACAGACAACACCATGGTCATGTGGTATATAATCAAGCAGGGAGGCACTCATTCTTACCCCCTTTGCAGACTAGCCATAACTTTGTGGGACACAGCATTGACTTACCAAGTACATCTGCAGGCACAATTCCTGACAGGAAAGATGAATACTCTGGCAGACGAACTAAGCAAAAACCTCATGGATCCCCATGAGTGGAAATTGGATCCACAAGTCTTCAGCATGATAGCAAGGAAATGGGGATGCCTGGATATAGATCTATTTGCCTCTCTTCACAACTACCAACTAAAAAGATTCTGCACAAGGACTTATCACAGACAAGCATGGAAAGTGGACACCCTATCTTTCAGCTGGAAAAGCTTAGCAGTATATGCCTTTCCTCCACTGCCTCTCCTCCCCAAGGTGCTCCTAAAAGTCAGACAAGAGAAGCCAAAGATGATACTGATTGCCCCAGACTGGCCCCACCAGCACTGGCATCCAATCCTAAGGAACTTGTCTCAATGCCCGGCTTGGACCTTGCCTCAAATACCTCATCCACTATCCCAACAAAACAGTCAAATCCTGCACAGCCAACTAAAGACTTTAAATCTGGCAGCATGGCGGATAATGTAGTGATACAAAACGCACCTCTCACTAAAGCTGTAATGGATGTCATTTTGGAGGCCAGAAGGCCTAGTACCAGAAAATCTTATGCTGGAAAATGGAAGAGATTCTGTGCTTGGGAACCAGGCACAAGGAATTGACACAGCTGTACCAAATATTCCTCAGATTTTGCAATACTTAACTGAGATGCTGAACAAAGGCCTATCCTTTTCATCAATTAAAATTCATGCCTCTGCCATTTCGGCTCATTACAATACAGAGCCACCAATCTTTTCTCATCCCTTGTTAAGGCAGTACTTCAGAGGAGCCAAAAACTTAAGGCCTCCAAGGAGATCACCAATGCCAGCATGGGACCTCAGTTATGTTTTGGAAAAACTCACACTGCCTCGTTTTGAGCCAGCCGCTACAGCTGATATAAAGTTTTTATCTTGGAAAACAGCTCTGCTCCTAGCAATAAACTCTGCAAGACGAGTCTCAGAGCTACAGGCACATGGTTGTGGAACCTTTTATCATTTTTTTAATCCAGACAGGATTTCTCTGAGGACAAACCCGACATTTATGCCTAAGGTAGTGTCCAGTGTGGCCCTTAATCAAACTATTCATCTGCCTACTTTTTATCCAAACCCACAGAATAAGGGGGAGAGAATTCTGCATTCTTTGGACATACACCGACAGCTATGCTTCTACTTGGACAGAACCAAAGCTTTCAGAAAGGCAGAGCAAATGGTAGTGGCATATGATCTCAAAGCAGACAATTTCAAAGTGGATAGGCCACTGCATTCGTTTCTGCTATTCACAACATGGCAAGCCAGTGCCTAAGGGCATTAGGCCACATTCAACCAGAGCAGCAGCCACTTCAGCAGCCTTCCTCAGGGGAGTACCAACCAAAGACATTTTGGAGGCTGCTACCTGGAGTTCAGTGCACACATTTACAAAGCACTATCATTTACCACTCTACTCTAAATCCAGGGCAGGCTTTGCCACTGCAGTTTGCAGGGCCTCATAACTGCTCCTAATGCTATTTAGCACCAGCCTCCCAGCCATAGCTTTAAGATTCAACCCAAGTGTAATGACTGCAAAAGTGAAACACGAAGAACATAGTACAGTTGTGTACACTTACCATAAATGTAGATGTTTGAGTGTATTCACTGTTGCAGTCCAGGTTACCCACCCACCATCCCCCATATCTTTGCTGCAACTTATCTGCACTTTTCTAATCTATACAACCTATGTGGTGTATTTGCTTGTATATGAAGGTATTATATATTTTGGTGCATGCATGTTTTATTGATATATTTTTGCTTACCCTTTTGAGGGCACCTGACATCTGGGGCAAGAAAAACTGAAGAAAATGGTGGCTGCATCTTTTATACCCCTGGCGCACTGACGTCAGGGAAGAGGCAACAGCAACCGATGCTGGACCTAGACTTTGGAATTCAGGCTGATGGTGGCCTGCCAACAGGATATCCCAAGTGTAATGACTGCAACAGTGAATGCACTCTAACATCTACATTTATGGTAAGTGTACACAACTGTACTTTTCTCGAAAGGTGTGGGAGTCCCCCTAGATTCCATGCAGCCTATTCCTAGGAGGCCTAAAAAATTCATAACATCCCCAGCCAATAAGTCTTTTCTGACTAAGGGAGTTCCAGTTGATGCTATGGTTGTGGCGGTGGCCACAAAGAAGGAACTTTCAGAGATTTCTTCTGTCCATCCCCTGAATAAAGATTCTCAGATGATGGGCAGATATGGAAAGCGCTTTTTCTATTCAGCAGCCTTTTCCATCAGATCCCTGAATTACCTCACCCATTTTACAAGACTGCGAAGGGACCTCCTCAAAGAGCTAGGAGATAATCTCCAATATTTGTTAGCTGCAGGGGTGGCTGACAAAGTATGCTTTCAGCTCACAACCTTAAATTCCATTTTTAATGCCTCTATAAGACTTGTTCCTTATGCAGCTGATGGAGGCAGTAGAGCAGCAGGTTCCGAAATTTCCCTAAGGAGACATTCTTGGATGCACTTATGTAACTTTGCGGAACCCTTTAAGTCTTCCTTTGAATGTCCCTTTAGATGGCTCGTCATTGTTCAGGCCTAAGGTCAAAGATACTCTCACTAAGTGTGAACAAGAAGGAAAGACTCTGCCATTGGAGTCCATTTTTCCATGCCTAATGGACATTAAGTAATTACTTAATTAATTACCCCAAAGGTCAGAAAGGCAGTGGTAAAATGTGGTTTCGAAAATTTTAGAGATCTTTTCAGGTGACACACTGTGAAACTTCCCCCAGAGGCAGAGTGGGAAGTAATAACGAAAGATGCTGTCTATGCTGCCGAGGGGACCAGAGAATCAGGGAGACAGAGAAACTTTCTTTGGTAGGTCCTTTCAGCACTTTTGAAAGCAGACCCGATTGTCCAGCTTTGGAGGCAGTCGGGGATCACTTGTCTTTGTACCTGGCAGCCTGGCAACAACTGCCGTATGAGAAATGGGTCCAAAGCATCATATCCAGAGGTTACATCATTCCCCTTTCCCTTCCCGCCTCCAAGATGAAAAAAATTCCGGAAGGTCCACCCAATCAAAAGAAACAAGCAACTCCAGAAATTCAAAAGTTGCTAGAAAGAGTCATCCAAGAAGTCCCAGCAGACCAATTAGGATCTGGAACTTACTCAAGATTCTTTAGTTCTAAAGAAAACAGAGGATTGGAGACCAATGCTGGATCTCAGCATACTAAACAAATCAGTAAAGAAAAGCAAGTTTCGGATGATTACACTACAATCAATACTCCCATTCCTGGGTAAAGACGATTGGATGTGCTCTGTAGATCTCCAGGATGTGTGCTACCATATAAACATGGAATGGCTATCAAGAAGATATCTGTGCTTTCAGCTGGGAGCCAGTCCTTACCAGTTTCGGGCTCTGCCCTTTGGCCTCACTACAGCCCCCAGAGTGTTCACCAAATGCACGGCAGTAGTAGCATCTCACTTGAGATGTCTAGGATTCAGAGTGTTTCCATACTTAGATGACTGGCTGCTGACCGCCACGACCAGGCATTGGCTAATCAAGGCTAGAAGTTTAATCTTGCAACTCTGTTCCCACCTGGGTATTAATATAAATTACGAAAAATATCCCTTAGAGACATCTTAGCATGTGGTTTTCATAGTATCAGAGTTAGACACAACACAAATGATTGTGAGACTTCCACCAGAAAGGGTCCAGTCCTTAAGGTACCATGCCACATTCCTGCTAAGGAGAAGTGAGGTTGGTTCTCAAAGTTTTAGGGATCATGGCTGCAGGGATAATCTTAGTTCCCCTAGCATGTATGCACATGAGGATTCTTCAGTGATTATCTACTCAGTGGTCAGTAGAAGAACTACTGATGTCTCACAAAGTACTCATCACTGAAACGTGCAAGAAGGTCCTTCGTTGTTGGCTACAACTCCTCTCATGTAATTCTAGGCCTACCATTTGTTACTTCTCATGCAGTAGCCATAGTGACCATTGATGCCTCTCTGATAGGGTGGTGGAGCATGATCTTGGAAAGAGTCCAAGGCAACTGGCAGGATCATGAGGCACACTTGCACATCAATGTCCTAGAGATGAGAGTGGTGCTTTTAGCATTGCAGGCACTATAGGACTCTCTTCCTTTGGGAACCATTGCAATCCAAACAGACAGGTCAGTTGAATGGTACATAAACAAGGAGGAACCAGATCTTTACCCCTTTTGTTGGGAGGCTCAGAGTATGGCAGTAGGCAACCTCTTCCCAATGCTTTCTGATAATGCACTTCCCGGGGAGATCCAGTGTTATAGCGAACAGGCTCAGCAGAGCTATTCTGATGCCTCGCGAGTGGTCCCTAAAGCAGGAAATAGCGGAAAGAATTTTCCAAAAATGGAGCCAATCTTGCTGTGACCTCTTCACGACATCCATGAACGTCAAATGCAGCTGCTATTTTGCCCTCATCCCCCCCAGGGAAGTCCCCAAGGGATGCACTTGTTCACGATTGGCCCCCGGCCCTTCTCTGTGCCTTCCCTCTTATTCCGAAGGTTTTTCCAAAAGCCAATTCCTTGGGCAGGAAATTAATACTTATTGCTCCATACTGTCCTCGCCAAATCTGGTTCCTCTTCCTTTGGCCTTATCTTTGGGAGGAACCATGGGTTGTGGACCCAGTTCCAGATTTTCTCACTTATGCATCGGGAACCCTCCACCCATCTTTTCACAGTCTCAAACTGACAGCATGGCTGCTCCAATTCTGATGATCGCCAGGCTTCCAACCCTTTCCTCTAGAATTAAACACATCCTTGTTTCCTCACATAAGTCTTCAAAGAGGAAAATTTATAATAGTAAATGGAAGAGATTCTGCCTCTGGGCTGCCGATAACGTGCACCCCTTTTCACCCTCTGTTAGTTTTATTCTAGACTTCCTAACAAAACTTTTAGGTAAAGGTGCGGTGGCAGCTACTATTAGAGTTCAGCTAGCCATAATGTCAAACTTTCATTTGGGAGACTTTGGCTCCAACATTATGTCTCACAAGCTATGTAAAACCTTCCTCAAAGGTACCATGTTACTAAGACCACGTATCAGAGACCCCATAGCATCATGGGATCTAAATTTTATTCTAACACGCATAGTCTTTCCACCCTTTGAACCAGCTCCTTCGTGTGATCTACACTTTTTGAGTTGGAAAAAACATTTTCTTAATACCTGTAACCTCTGCTCAGTGGATATTAGAGTTACAAGCATTGTCTGTTAAACCCCCATATTTGCCTTTTCACAGAGACAAGGTTTCTTCGCGAATGAATCCCTCCTTTCTACCCAAGGTTGTTTCAGCCAAAGCATAGAATTTGCCTGTCTTCTTTCCAAATTATCAAAACAAGGCAGAATACATGCTACATCAGTTTGGATGTACATAGGCAGTTACGCTTTTATTTACATATAACTGCAGAATTCAGAAAATCGGATCAGATGTTCATCGTGTTACCCTGCTGCAGTCATCACACTTGGGTTATCCTGCTGTCAGGCGGTCCCGCAGTCGGGCCGAATTCCAAAGTCTTGGTCCGGTGTCAGTTGCTGTCGCTTCTTCCCTGACGTCAGAGCACCAGGGGTATATCAGAGGCATCCGACGCCATTTTCTTCAGTCTTTCTTGCCGCACAGTGCCCGAAGCAGAAGCAGTTCGCAAGTGCCGGTTGGCTGACACCTGAGATTTTCGAATAGAGTTTCAGTCCGAAGTCTTCAAAGCTAAGTACCCCATTGGGGAACCTTTTCTTGCCTCAGTCCGATGTCAGAGAAAGTTAACAATTGCATTTCTTGTGGGAAGCAAATACCTCATAAGGACTTTCATTCTTTTTGTATATCTTGCCTAGGCCCAGACCACAACGTCACTGGTTGTCAGTTTTGTGCTAGGTTCAATAAGCGAACTATAAAGCGACGCTTTGATTTCGGACAACACTACTTCGGTAGAAAATTTAATTACACTATGCCGTCGGAGCAACCGACTACCGGTGTGCATAAAAAATGCAAAGATAAAGACAGGCAGCCTAGATCCAAGCCAGACTCCGACGCCTCGGCTGGGCTGGTTGCTGGTTCTCCAGTTTTCAGTGAGGCGCCTATGCAGCCCCTGGCTACCGCTGAATTGGATCCCCAGACCACTTCAGATCCCCCAGCAGAGAGTTCTAGTCTGACGCAGCCATTTTCTTTAGGCCCTACCGATGACATTGCAGTAGGGGAAGCCAGTGCTGTAGAAACACCTTCGGTTTCTGAAGGTGTCTTCACACCGACTACTCTCACCATAAAATCTTATGCTAAGCTTAAGACTCCTCTCAAACCAAAAAAGCCTACACTTCAGTCTCCAGGTCAAGCCCCCCCCCCATGCCTAGATGCTTAAAATGGCTGAAGATTTGATTTCTTTGATCAGGGGTTCCCAACCCCCCCACCCCGACAAAAGGCTTAGACAAGAGGAGGATTATGCCTCCTCTGATCAAGTGTCTGTTTCTTCAGGCTCCTCTGAGGAACAGGATTACTCCTTTCCCCCTTATGAAGATTCTGATACCGAAGACTCTATTCCCTCAGCTCCTCCCCTGAAGATTATTCCTTTGGGGAAACCTTACATACCATGATGGAACATTTCCACTGGGAAGGTCAGGACTACTCCGACTCAAAGAAGAGGCTCCAAGAGTTTCTTTTACTTCCCCAGCACAGACCACTTGCTATCCCCCTAGTTTTGGACATTGTGGATGATGTTTTCTTAGAATCTAGTCTAAATCCAGATTCTCTGCCTCCTGCTCCAGCCAAACCAGATGGATACTATAGAGTGCCTGACTCACACAAATTCCTTTACAAAAGCCCTGTTGCTGATCCAGAGACAATCTCCCAGGGTCCCAAAGGGGCTAAGGCTTCTTTGGCTAAAAATCCTGTACCCTCAGAAAGGGACTCCAGAGCACTAGATAGGTGGGGGAAGAAGGTTTACACCTCAGCTACTCTAGCAATGAGAGCACTAAATTGTCAATTTCACATGCTTAAATGCCAGCAATTCCTAATGTCTCAAACAAAATCAATGGGCAGAGGCACAAAAACAAATTACAGCTCTCATGGACATGAGAGCCATTCAACTGGTACCTACACAGGAGCAAGGCCAAGGATTTTACTCAAGGCTCTTTCTAGTCCCCAGAAAGGACAATGCTTGGAGACCCATTCTGGACCTTTCAATTTTAAACACCTACTTGCAAGTACCCAAATTCAAGATGCTAACACTACAGCAGCTTCTTCCCCTGTTTGGCAAGAAAGCTTGGCTAGTAACGTTGGACCTCAAGGAGGCATACCTGCATGTCCCTATCAGACAAAATTGCAGAAGATACTTCCGTTTCTTTGCAGGTTCAACCCATTACCAATTCTCTGCACTGCCCTTTGGCTTATCTACTGCGCCCAGGGTCTTCACAAAATGCCTGACACCAGTAATTGCATACTGCAGACAAAGATGAATTCAAATATACCCATAACTGGACGACTGTCTCATCCAAGCAGAAAGCAAGGACATTCTCTTACAATACCTGGCTTTTGTAAAACATCTTCTAAGTTGCCTAGGGTACACAGTAAATGAAAAGAAATCAAAACTAGTGCCCTCACAAAATGACATTTCTGGGTGCCAGCTTGAATACAATGGCCCAGATGGCTTATCTGACGCCAGACAAACTACAATTATCTCAATACTTCAGAACAATGGCAACAAAGACCCAACTCCCTGCAAGAAAAATTCTGCAGGCCTTGGGCTTCATGGCATCTTGCATACTACTAATACCATTTGCAAAACTGCATATGAGGAAATTACAATGGTACCTAAAAAGCGTATGCACTCATCACAGCCACAGCTTGGAAACAATGATACCTCTCATTCCCTGCCTTCAACAGGAGTTTCTATGGTGGTCACAGGCATGTCACCTCAACAAGGGTCAGCCTTTCACCCTATCCCCAGCCAGGCAAACTATGACAACAGATGCATCGGACTATGCCTGGGGGGCACACATGGCAGGACGGTGTGTTCAAGGCATATGGACTGCAGATCAAAGGAATCTGCACATCAATCAAAAAGAAATGCTAGCTGTACAAAATGCTCTGACAGCCTTCAAGGACCTCTTACATCCAGGACAGCTTATCATAAGGACAGACAACACCACAGTAATGTGGTACATAAACAAACAAGGGGGTACACACTCCTACCCTCTATGCAGGCAAGCAATGACCTTGTGGAAAACAGCACTGGCTTACCAAGTTCAATTACAAGCTCAATTCCTGCCAGGAAAAAAGAACACATTGGAAGACGACCTAAGCAGAAACATCATGGATCCCCACGAGTGGAAACTGGATCCACAAGTATTTGCAATGATAGCTCCAAAATGGGGGCTCCCAGACGTAGACCTGTTTGCCAACCCTCAAAACTATCAGCTAACAAAATTTTGCACAAGGACTTTTCACCATCAAGCTTGGAAAGTGGACGCACTCTCATTCAGTTGGAAAATGATAACAGTATATGCCTTTCCTCCATTACCCTTTCTCACAAAGGTGCTACTGAAAGTCAGGATGGAGAGACCCCGAATGATACTCGTTGCCCCAGACTGGCCACGCCAGCACTGGTACCCACTATTAAGGAATATGGCCCAGGGCCCACCATGGATTCTACCACAAATTACCCACCTGCTCACACAGCAAGACAATCAGATTCTACACAGCCAGCTCAAAACCTTAAACTTGGCTGCGTGGCAAATCACCTAAGCAACCAGCCAGCTCCTCTCTCACAAGCTGTTATGAATGTTATTCTGGAGGCCAGGAGGCCCAACACCAGGAAAGCCTACTCGGACAAATGGAAAAGGTTTTGCGCCTGGAACCAAGCTAAAGGCCAAAATACCCTTCAGCCTGACATACCTCAGATTCTGCAATATTTAACTGAGATGTTACACAAAGGGCTTTCTTTTTCATCTATTGAAATCCATGCCTCAGCTATTTCTGCTCACTACAACACGGATCCTCCCTTATTTTCACATCCACTCCTAAGGCAGTTTCTCAGAGGGGCCAAAAACATTAGGCCTCCCAGGAGAGCACCAACACCTACTTGGGACCTCAACTTTGTTCTGGAAATCTCACGCTACCTCCTTTTGAGCCAGCTTTCTCAGCTGACTTAAAGTTTATATCATGGAAGACTGCCCTGCTGCTAGCAATTACTTCAGCTAGAAGAGTTTCAGAGCTTCAGGCACTAATGGCAGTAGAGCTTTTCCTCATTTTTCATCAAGACAGAGTTTCTCTACGAACTAACCCCTCCTTTATGCCCAAGGTGGTATCCAGTGTGGCTCTAAATCAAACCATCCATTTACCCACCTTCTTTCCAAATCCACAGAACAAAGGAGAAAGACTCCTGCATTCCTTGGACATTCACAGGCAGCTACGTTACTACTTGGATAAAACTAAGGTTTTCAGAAAATCTGACCAGCTTTTTGTATCCTATGCTACAGCATCACAAGGAAAGGCGATCTCAAAACAGACCATTTCCAAATGGATAGGACATTGCATACGTTTTTGCTACACCCACCATGGAAAACCAGTTTATGCTACCATAAGGCCCCACTCTACTAGGGCAGCAGCTACATCTACAGCCTTCCTCAGGGGAGTGCCAACCAAGGATATTCTGGAAGCTGTAACTTGGAGTTCAGTACACACCTTCAACAAACATTACCACTTACCACTTTACTCTAAGACAAGAGCTGGCTTCGCCACTGCAGTTTTGCACGGCCTCCTAGCCTCCTCTAACCCTGTTTGACTCCACCTCCCATCCTTAGCTTTGGGATTCTACCCAAGTGTGATGACTGCAGCAGGGTAACACGATGAACACAGTACAGTTTTGTACCTACCATAAATGTAGATGTTCGAGTGTATACCCTGCTGCAGTCCAGGTTACCCTCCCTCCATCCCCTCTGAACTAGCTGAACTTATCTCTACCACTCTATTCTATACTACCTCTGTGGTGTATTTGCTTGTGCCTAAGGGTTTTTGTTTTATTTTTCCATATAGCTATATGTGTGTGTGTATATATGTATATATATATATATATATATATATATATATATATATATATATATTTTTTTTTTTTGCCTACCTATTAGGGGCACCTGACATCTGGGGCAAGAAAAAATTAAAAATATGGCGTCTGATGCCTCTGATATACCCCTGGCACTCTGACGTCAGGGAAGAAGCGACAGCAACCGACGCGGACCAAGACTTTGGAATCCGGGCCGACTGCAGGACCGCCTGACTGCAGGATAACCCGTGTGTGATGACTGCAGCAAGGGTATACACTCGAAAATCTACATTTATGGTAAGTACAAAACTGTACTTTATTTGTCTCCATTTCAAAAGCAAAGAAGGGATTCCCTGTTTCCAAAGTCACCCTTTCTAAATGGCTTTTAGACTGTATAACTTTTATTTACAAGTCTCAGAACAAAGACCTTCCGAATAAAGTTAAATCCCATTCAATGAGAGCTCTTGCAAGTTCCATGGCCTTTCTTGCTAAGTTAACAGTGGACACCATATGTGCTGCAGCAACATGGGCAAAGCCACATACCTCCATCACTCATTACAAAGTTGATCTAGCCTCTAGGAATACGGCCTCCTTTGGATCCATGGTCCTGAGGAATATTCTCCCATGAGCCACCCAAGATTCAAGGTAGTAGGGATGCTGTCCAGTCCTGGTAAGAATGAAGGTGAGATAGGACAACGTCACATAAAGATGTTATGTACTCACCATAACGTTCCATGTGTGTTGTCCCTTTTCGCCTTCATTCTTAAATCCCACCCTCCTTCCCCTATCATTCTGTACTCTTGGTAGATCGAGTCTACAAATTGGTTTTCTGCGATCTCTGACCTTCTTCATCAGCTTCTTATTTCTTTCAAATAACCGTAACTTTAGAGTTAGGGCAAACAAGATCTGGGGAGGGTCCTAGTGCATGCTGGGATAGGGGTTTAGTCACAAGTGAGCAGAAAGCCTTGAGCTTGAAGATAAAGGCTGAGGCGGATCTGAGGATCGGATCCAAACCAATCCTGGTAAGAATGAAGGCGAAGATGGACAACCTACACAAAGTTATGGTGAGTACATAACGTCTTTTTTTCTGTACGAAGTAGACTTGAAAAATAAGACAAAGTGATGAAAGCCATGAGAAGTGCTGTTTAGAAAGAAAAGAGCTAAATCTTGCATATGCAATTATATTAGCTAGATTTTTCCCTTTAGCAAATGTTCAGCAGGAGTCAAGAAGTCTGCAGCTGAAGGCAGTTGTACATTCTGAACTGTTCTGAGTGAAAGTGGCTGATTTCTTCTTGCATCTGCAGAGTTCTTTTTCTCTCATTGCTGACTGTCTCTCCATGGAAAAGAGCTGTCTGCTGGTGCATGTAATTAACACTGAGAGTTCTAAGCTTTCTTTACTGAGGGAAGTGCAAAATGTTAAGGTACAAGGGCAAGCAGTTAGGTGAAATAGTTTGAAGTGATTGGAACTGAATAAGAGATGGCATCTTATCTGGCAGCCTTTAACACTTTGATGCACTTAATAGAAGTGCCTACTTTAGTTGTATTTAAAGATGGTCAGTGCACATTTTCTTAAGACTAAAAGTTAATATTTTCAGAAAACATACAAGCAGTTTTTCACATCTGGAGGGGGTGCAGAGATAAGAAAACAAGACACCAATCAGTTTACGTGGGAGCACAAGCTGTAACATGCACTTACCTTGGGTAATATTAATTTTAGGTTAGATAACACATGTGAATGCAATTGTCAGTTTGGGGCAATTGTTCCTATCTGGAGGGATAAACTTTATTTTTTGAAGATCTGCATGTTTGTGCATTTGTTCTAAGTCATTGGGTTATGGGCATGCTATGAAAATGTGTTTAGTTTTTTTTTTTTTTTTGTGTGTGTTTTCATTTAAACGAAAAAGTCTTGAAAAATGTGACATTGGTTCAAATCTAGATAAGAAACAGTAACTGTATAATAGATCAACCTGCCTAACAGTAGCATGTGCTGGTAACACAAACGTTTGAAATACGCATTCAAAAAAGCTGTCATGTATAATGGGTTGGAGCAGTAACTTCTTATCATAATGGCTATATTTTCCATATTATCTTGCAATGCAAATGGCCTTGCAGATACAGACGGAAAGGAGAGAGTATTGATCTTTTCTTACTTTCCTCCCTTACATGTTGCTGTGTGCACATCAATTCCTTCTAAAATATATGTACACTCTCTTGACTCGCAATTGATAAAAGGACAAATATTATTCCGTAATATATAGCAATACAGCTACATGAAAGAGCTTGCATTTAATCTATATCTGAAAATAGAACTGAAGTTCCCGTTTGGCTGTTTTCTCCATTCCTAAAGTAAGCATTAAATAACTATTATAGTAATATTTATTGAGTCCTAATGATAAGTTAAAAGAAAAAAACAACAACTGACATGCTTTGAATAGCATTTTATCTTGATTCAATGTGCATACAAGTAGAGGAAGCCCTCCCCACCTTTTTTCTCTCAACTTCTTACAGTCTCCGCCAGACTTCTTTTGGTAAGCAGCACTGTAGCCCTTTCAGTAAATTTCACAAGAATTTTTTGACCTAGGTGTTGAGCATAAACTTTCTCATATACTTTCTCTCCTGTTTTCTCGCAATTGGGCAGTAATAAAAGTACGCAAAACAATTTACAGAATTTCACAAGCTAGCACCTGCGACATTGATCTGATCTACAGGATACATCTAGCTTTCTAATCACTGTAGAGTGGGTGTAAATGTTTCAATGCTACATAACATTTTTACAGTGCTGTGCTTTTCACTTTTCTATTTTTCCCATAATCCTTTTCACCTTTAAAAACATCTGGCAAGAAGAAACTCCATCTTTTCTTTTTACTTTCCTCCCTTGCATGGTAGTTTCCCATCATGCTAACGTCACCAGCTGTGTGTACTCTAGGTCCTTGTAAAATGCATGTAAGTAAATGTAGTTAAGGATTTTTTTTAATTCTGTATTGCAACCTTTATATGGGATTTATAGCTTTTGTTTGTAATTTCTTGTTGGTGTTTTTGGTCTGTGTCAGTGATGATGTTCCTCAGTAAATAGTTCACTGCAATTACAGCATAAACCAGCTATGTTGCTAGTCAGTAGTTCACTAGATTACAGTGTAAATGCTACATTTTCTCTGCTATTTACTGCCTCAGCTATGTAGATTACCGTACATCTGTCTATGTAAAATGGAACTGGCAATTCTTGTTTTTATGCTATTTTTACAATGACAACGTTATATCATTATATAAACTTTTGCATAGGTGATATATTAATACTGAAAACGAGCTATTTTAGACCTAAACACAGTCAATGGAATGTATTCTAGTAATTCTGCAAATGGAACTTTTAACCTAAACATAGTTGATATAAGTGCAGAATTTAGTTTCCTTGTGTGCTGTTGTCTGCTAAAGTTGACTTACGAGGCATGTCTAGCATGCCTTACTCTTTGTTTGATACCCTTGTTTGCATTTTATATGATTTAATAGAGTTACTATTTACTTTATTATTCTTAATGAGGATTATTCTAATTGTAAACATGTTAGATTAAAGTGTATCCCAGGAATGAATAATGCTGGGAGGTATTGCATTATAAGTGTAATACCATACTGCAGACTAATGTGAATGTTTACAGTTAAGTATTATGGAAAGTAACTCAGTTGCTTTCATTTTTCACTAAAAGTCTGCAATTCTTCTGCTTTGTCTCTTTAAACCTATTTTTTCTGCAGTATCATTATTGCTTGTACAGTCCTTTTTATTTATCTTTATCCCACTCCTTTCCCCCTATGACCACACCATAGGCTTCTTCATTTAACATGAGCAGGGTACATCAGTGAAACAGTCGGGTTGGTAGTTAACTGCACTATGTACAAATTCTTTTGAGTATACAGCTGTTCTACTTGCTAATGTTTTATATTGTAACTTAATCTCTCTTCTTGTATTTTATTTTGTAATCATCGACTGTATTTTCTCTCACAATTGCTAAAGTGTTAAGATATCATTCCCCAATCTAGGGCAGTACAACTAATGAAAGAGCTTATGTTTAATCTCCAGCCAAAAATAAAACAACTGAAGCCCCCCCATTTGTAGTTTGTTTCCCTCCTAATATAAGCAATAAGTATTATCATATCAATATTTTCAAGTCCTAATGGAAAATTAAAAGTAGAAAAGCAGCTGAAATACTTTGAATAGTACATTTATCTTGACTCAGTGTGCACACAGCTAGAGGAGTCCCCCTCCCGCTTTTTTCCAACTTCTTGCAATCTCTCCTAGACATACTTGTCCGGGTAAGCAGCATTGTAGCCCAATTCAATAAATCCTCACAAGAATTTGTTGACCTAACTAGTGAGCTGAAACTTTCTCATATACTTGCTCTTCTGTTTTCTCACATGTATGTGTTTAAGCAGTAATTAAAGTAAGCAAAACAATTTACAGAGTTTCCCAAGGTGTAATATCTGCTACATTGATCTGAACTACAGGCTGCATCCTACCTTCCATGTTCTTTAGTGATTGTTTCTCTTTTAATCATGCTAGCATGAGTGTAAACCTGCTCATTTCAGCCCTCTCTATGCTCTGGCTTTCCTCCACCTCCCAACCCATGTCATCTAATCTTATACTCCGCTTTAGTCCTCCCCTGCCCACACTTAGTTCCCACACTCAACTCGTTAACTTAGCAAATTCTTGCTTCCATGCCTCTCTGTTACCCACTCAGTTCCCTTCTACTTCTGTCTACTGACTTCCACTGCATTCTTACTTGATAAGTAAATGTTCTAACCCTATCCCACTCATCTACACCAGACCTTTACTCCTTACACCAATCATGCTGCTGCTTTTCTTTTTTTTTGCCTTACCTTACTCCTCATTCTCTTTTGCATAACATCCACACCCACACTAACTTACAGTAGGCGCACACAAACCACAACTACTTCATCACTAAACTATGTAATCTGAAGTAGGAGATTCATTTGTCTGCAACCTGTGGGTTATGGATCCGATATCGGATCCGAACCGGCATGATTATCCAGCTATGGATCCGAGCTCTTAGCTCCTCCCCTCACCCATAATGCCCTGCTCTCCCTACATGACCCCAGATCTAGTTTGCCGCGCTGGTAACCAGGTCTTGGATCTTTGAGCTCTTCAGCTAAGTGTTATTTAAACCTAAAGAAAGCTTTATTTTCATAATTTGTTGTGAGTTTTGAGTGATTGTGTTAGGTTCCCCTTTATCTTTTGATAGTTTCAGTTTAAAATGTTTAATTTTTAAACTTTAAGTTTATCCCCTCCACTCGCTGGTCGGAGTTTCTCTGTGTGTGTATTGTTTGGGGCCTTGTTTGTGTGCTTGTGTAGCACTAGTTTCTGTCTTTTGTTTTTTGGTAAAAAAAAAAAAAAAGACTTTATTATGTCAGAAGCCCCTAAGGCAATATTTTCCAAGTGCTCCGAGTGTGGCCATAAGCTTTCCCCTGCTGATGGCCACACTCGGTGCGTTCGATGCCTTGGGGTTGAACACCTCACTTCTGGATGTTCCATTTGTGCAAGGTTCAACCCCAGGGCATTGAAGGAGCGGAGGTCGAAGCTGGTCCTGGCGGGACTTCTACCCCCGGACTCGGCTTCGGCTCCCGCTCCTGTGGTGGGTACCGTGGCCACGGTTCCCTCCTCGCCTGCTCCCCCTCCTCCACCTGGGACTCAACCTCCCGCTGCTGGGTTGGAGGAGAGAGAGGCAAGAAAAAAGGACCATCGAGAGAAGCAGCACAAGCGGCGGGCCGAGACCTCCGTTTCGGCCCCACCAGCTAAGTGGGCTTCTCCTCCAGCCTCCTTGGCTGCTGGCTCCCCCCCCCCCCTCGGCTCCGGTCTCCGGTCTGCTTTTCACCGGGGCCTGAGGAGGAGGAGACCCGATCTCCGTCGAGGCTGTCGAGAAGGCATTCAAGGCCTACCTCGGTAGCCTCTTCGAGATCCACGTATAGCCTTTCCGACGCCGATCTGGACCGGATGATGAGAAGGTTCATCCAGGCCCAGATGCAGATGGGAGTGCTCCTGCCTCCTCCCCCCCCCCTCTGGGGGGGGAGCTCGACCCCTTTTTTCAAGCCTATAGCTCCTTCTCCGACCCGCTACCCGGGTTCGGAGCCGGGCAGCTTTGGAGCCGGGGGTGGGTCGGCGCCGATAGTACTAGGTACTTCGGATCCGACCCTGCCCTAGAGTGTTTCGGATCCGACCTCTCGGAGCCTGGCTCTGAGCTTCGGATCCAGGGGACTCGGTGTGCCTTCGGCGCCGTCTGTGTCGGAGCGCACTGGTCCCTCGGATCAGAGTGTCTCGGGGCCGGCTCCAATCCACTCTTCGGATCCGAGGGGGAGCCGACTTTCGGATCCTTTGGTTGGGGCTGGCTCCCCCTCGGCTTTTGATGTAGTGGAGAGGGCTCTGTTGAGGGCTTCCGGACCTCCGACACTTGCTTCGGCTCCGTCCCACGCTCCATCTGCACTGGGCCAGGCTTCCACCATCCGGCCACTGGGACAGCCCACTTCAGTGCCCCAAGCTGTTCCTTTGGAACAAGACACTGCTTGCGAAGGCTCCTCGGACAGCCCCCCCGAGGAAGCCCCTCGCAAGCATACGTGTAAAAGGAGGCACATAGACTCCCCCGAGTCTTTAACTGAAGACACTGATTTGGAGGAAGGGGAAGGCTCCCCAAGATCACCCCCCGAGGATGTCTCCTTTGGAGACATCATGGAAATGCTTCGCATAAGGGGGGGGTGGTCTGCCCCCAAGTCTTCCTCGGACGAGTCCGTGTTCTTGGAGGCATTCGAAGCGGGCCCTTCTACCTCTTGTGTGTCCCCTCCTGCCGACCCCCTGGTGGACCTTATTACCACCAGGGCGTGGAAGGAACCGGACACCGTGGAGCCAATCCCCAAAAGTCCAGACAGAATCCTTAGCCCCCCTGCAGACCGTGCCCATTGGAGTAAGGGGCCTCCGGTAGATGCCATGTTGACGGCAGCAGCCACCAAGAAGGAACTCGCACAGGAGAGTCCTTCAGTCCATCCTCCGAGCAAGGAGTCTCGGATGATGGACCGCTTGGGGAAGCGAATGTTCAGTTCTGCGACCTTCTCAGTGAAGGGCGCTCAACTACTTGGCACATGTTACCAGGATGCAGCGTGATCTTACTAAAGAATACGTTGCATCCCCCCCCAGAGTCCATGTCAGAGGAGGACAAGCTTTTGCACTCCACCCATATGGCCACTCTTCGATCCGTGACAAATACCTCTATGCGGTTGCTGTCCCATGCTACTGAGGGAGCCGCTAGAGCTGCAGGAGTAGGCCTAGTCACTAGACGCCAGGCCTGGCTCCGTCATTGCTATTTCACGGAGCCCTTCAAGGCGTCCTTCGCGAATGCCCCCTTTGATGGTTCTGCCCTTTTTGGCAAAACGGTTCGCGACACCTTGACCCAAAGCGAAAAGGATGGGAAGACGCTGTCTGCCGTCGGAATCCGCTTCTCTGTGCCCCAGAGGTCCTACTCTAGGAACCAAAAGGGCCAGAAGAAGATGTGGTTCCGGAAGTCGCAGCAATCCCAACCCGCTCTGGACAACCAGTCCTTCCGTGGCAGAGGAGGACAGGGAGGACGCCGCCCCAGGGGCAGAGGGACTCCCAGGAATTTCGGGTCCAGAGAACCTTTCTCTGAACGGCCCGCACAGCAGCCCTGAGGGGTTGCCCGACTGCTCCACTCTGGAGGCAGTCGGGGGACGTTTTTCGGAGCACCTAGTGGCATGGGAGTCCATAACATCAGACCGCTGGGTCCTCCGCATTATATCCAGAGGATACAAGATCCCCTTTCATCACCTTCCAAAATTAAAATCCCTCTCTGACGTTCCACCCGGTCAGTGGGAGGCCGCTTCGGCAGAAATTGGCCATCTGCTGGGGAAAAGAGCCATCCAGCCCATCCCCCCAGACCAGATCGGATCAGGGTTCTACTCCAGGTTCTTTTTAGTGCCAAAAAATACGGGGGACTTGAGACCTATTTTAGACCTGTCCCTGTTAAACCTGGCAGTTCCCAAAGAGAAGTTCCAGATGGTCACCTTGCAATCCATCCTCCCCCTTCTGGGAGAGAATCACTGGATGTGCTCTATAGACCTCAAGGATGCGTACTACCACATACTAATGGACAGACATTCCAGGAGGTTTCTTCGCTTCCGGCTGGGAGCCAGTCACTACCAGTTCAGGGTCCTTCCCTTTGGTCTCACCACAGCCCCCAGGGTGTTCACCAAAGTATTAGCAGTGGTTGCGGCCCACCTGAGGCTTCAGGGGGTGCAGGTCTTCCCGTACCTGGACGACTGGCTTCTTACCGCCCCAACAAGGCATCTACTATCATTGGCGCGAGACTCCTTTCTTCATCTAGCTCCCCGCCTGGGCATCACGATAAATGTAGAAAAATCCAACCTGGCCCCTTCTCAGTTGTTAGATTTTATAGGTGCCAGATTAGACACAAGGGAGTTAAGAGCCTTCCTCACAGCCGACAGAGTTCAGAATCTGCGACTCCAGGTGCGGGCCATCCTCCACTCCAGCTCTGTTCCGGCGGAATTGGTCCTGAGGGCTCTAGGGTCCATGGCGGCAGCAATATCTCTTCTTCCACTCGCCAGATTCAACATGCGGGTCCTTCAGTGGACACTTCAAATTCAGTGGTCTTACCTTGCTCTACCTATGCATCATCCCATCGCAATCAGCAAGGCTTGCAAGCGGTCCCTCTTGTGGTGGCTCCACTCACAGGATCTCCACGGAGGCCACCCCTTTTGTGCTTCTCCCCCTCGTCACGGTGACCACGGACGCCTCCCGCCTCGGGTGGGGGGGGGGGGCATTTTGCAGGCAGGACGGTCCAAGGCACGTGGAGCGACTCAGAGACCCCCCTGCATATCAATGTTCTAGAGATGAGAGCAGTGCTCTTGACGTTGCGAGCACTTCAGGCCTTTCTTCCCCTGGGAACAATTGCGATTCAGTCAGACAACATGTCGGTGGTCTGGTACATCAACAAACAGGGGGGAACCAGGTCTTATCCCTTATGTCGAGAAGCCATGAGAGTGTGGGAATGGGCGATCTCCACCAACCGCTTTCTCATCGCAACGCATTTTCCGGGTCGGTCCAACATCCTTGCGGACAAGCTCAGTCGCACCATTCTCTCCCCGTACGAGTGGTCTCTCAATGCTGAAGTAGCGAAACGTATCTTCGCACGGTGGGGAGCTCCTTGTTGCGATCTTTTTGCGTCTCCCTCAAACACCAAGTGCGACAGTTTTTTCGCTCTAATCCCTCCTCCAGGGGATTCCCCAAGAGATGCTCTGGTGCATACTTGGCCTCCCGGTCTTCTTTATGCTTACCCCCCTTTGCCTCTGATGCTCCAAGTTCTTCAGAAAGTCTCTTGGTTGGGGTGCAGAATGATCCTCATTGCCCCATTCTGGCCTCGACAGATCTGGTTCCCTTACCTTAAGGTCTCACTCGGTGAATCCACCTTGGATTCTAGATCCCATTCCGGATCTGATATCGCACCCATCGAACCTACAAACTCCGAATCTGGACAACCTGAAGCTGACTGCTTGGCTGCTCCAGTTCCACTCCTAATTAGGACTCCCGGTATCTCGTCCCCCGTTAAGGCCATCCTGGTAGCGGCTCATAAACCATCTACCAGGAAAGTTTACCGCAGTAAATGGAAACGATTCTCCATTTGGGCGGAGCGGCAAGGTCTAGATCCCTTTACCGTTCCCCTTCCTCTGGTGCTAGACTTCCTAACTACTCTTTTTAATGATGGCGCCAGTAGTTTCACGGTCAAAGTGCAGCTCGCGGCCATTTCTCATCATGTTGGTCATGACTCTGGACCTCTTATGTCTGCCAAATTGTGTAAAATCTTCCTAAAAGGCACCTTTCTCCTTCGACCCCCTATCAAGCAAGCGTTTCCTCCATGGGATCTTTCTTTGGTTCTTCAGGCCTTGACCGCTCCCCCCTTCGAACCTGCGGCCACAGTAGATCTTAAATTTTTGTCCCTCAAGACTGCTTTTTTTAGTAGCCATTACCTCGGCCAAAAGAGTTTCAGAACTTCAAGCCTTATCCATGAAGCCTCCTTACTTGGTCTTCCATCCAGACCGCGTATACCTCAGGACCAATCCCTCCTTTCTTCCTAAGGTAGCTTCAGAAGCAAACATTAATCAGTCCATTAACCTCCCTGTTTTCTTTCCTAAATATCAAAACAAGGGTGAATACAAGCTGCATTCCTTGGATGTTCACAGGCAGCTTCGTTTTTATCTTAACAGGACAGCTGGTCATAGGCAATCCGACCAGTTGTTCATTTCCTTTGCCAAATTCAATCTGGGTAAGCCAATTTCCAAAGTCTCCTTGTCACGCTGGATTTCGCAATGTATCCTTTTAGCTTATCAGGCTTCTGGGAGGCCCGCACCGGAGGGAGTTTATGCCCCTTCGACCCGGTCAGTTTCTACCTCAGCGGCCTTTAAGGCTAGGATTCCTCTGGATGACATTTGTTCAGCAGCCACTTGGGCTTCATCTCATACAAGCTGGATATCGCATCTAGAGGTGGAGCATCCTTTGGCTCCTCTGTGCTCCGGAATATCCTTCCATGACGGCCGCCCAAGATTCAGGTAGCTGGGGACTCTGTCCCACAGGTTGCAGACAAATGAATCTCCTACTTCAGATTTAGAAGTTATGTACTTACCATAACGTTCCATCTGAGTAGGTGGATTCATTTGTCTGCAACCATCCTGCCCTCCTATCCCCCTGGCCTTGTCAGATGTTCTTCATTCCACATTGCTGCAGTCCTAACCATTGGGGTAGTCCGCTGTCCAGTCGGCCCGAATACCAAAGTATATGGCCGACGTCGGTCAAGGCGCATTAGACTGACGTCAGGACGTCAGGGTACTAATGCGCATGACCGACGTCATATCCTCAGTCTTTTTTGCCGCATGGTCCGATGCAGAAGCAGTTTTGCGAGTGCAGGTTGGCGTTCTGAAATTTTCTGAAGTCGGAGTTTCAGACCGAATCAAAGTTGGCTAAGTACCCGTTAGAACGTTTTGGTTTTTCTTGCCTCAGTATTTAACCGGATGTCAGAAAAGTGAATAACTGTATTTCTTGTGGGAAACAGATACCTCATAGGGATTACCATACTTTGTGTATACCTTGTTTAGGGCCTGAGCACGACGTTGTTGGATGCCGCTCTTGTGCTAGATTTAACAAACGCACTATTAAGAGAAGGTTAGACTGTGCCAGGTTAGTGTTTGGGAAGCGTTGTAATTATAAAATGCCGTCGGATGCTCCGACGCCCGCTTCATCCAAGAAGCGCAAGGATAAAACTGCAAAGCCTAGGGTTGATGAACCGCAGTCCCGGACGCCGGTTCTTTAGAAGGCTCAGTGGAGTCAGAGGTTTTGCCAGGAGTTTCTTTGGAGTCTCAGGCAGAGACTTTACTGTTACAGGATGTGCCCTCTCAGGAGGTAGGCCAGGCTGAGGGGGCTTCTCAGGTTACTGTTCTTCCCTCTCTTCCCAAGGTAGTTAGAGCCTCTCCTTCTGTTTCCAAAACTTCTTTGAGAGGTAGGCCAAGTTTAGCTTCAGTGGGGGCTTCTCCTAGCACTTCAGGTTCTGTGCCTAAGAAACATATGCTTAATATGGCAGAAGATTTGATTACTATGATTAGAGGTTCTATGCCCCCTCCTGATAAGAGGCCTAGGGTGGTACCTGAGTTTGAGAGTTTGGAACAGTGTTCAGAGGCTTCGGAGTCTTCTGCGGAAGACTTGCAGGAGTATCCTCCTTATTCTGATTCTGATGTGGATGATTCCACTCCTACAGCTTCTCCTCCTGAGGATTTCTCATTTTCAGAGACTCTGCATTCCATGAGGGAGCACTTTAAATGGGAAGGCCAAGATTACTCTGATTCCAGGAAAAGGCTTAGGGAATTCTTGTTTTACCCCAGCATAGGCCCTTAGCTATACCTCCTGTGTTGAATGTGGTGGAAGATGTTTTGCAGAGGCTTCCCTGAACCCTGATTCTTTGCCTCCTGCTCCTGTTAAACCTGATAGGTACTATAGGGTGCCTGAAGCTCATAAGTATCTTTTAAGAGTCCTAGGGCAGACCCGAAACTGTTTCTCAGGGACCTAAAGGTGTTAAGGCCTCTGTTGTTAAAAATCCTGTGCCCACTGATAAAGAAGCAAGGGCTTTGGATAGATGGGGAAAGAAAGTGTATACTTCTTCCACTTTAGCCATGAGGGCGTTGAATTGTCAGTTTCACATGTTAAAATATCAAAATTATCTCCTTTCACAATTGAAATCTAAGGTGGATGCTTTGGCGGAAGGTATTGAGTGTAAAGAGTTGCTGGATTTAGTTCATGTGTCTGAACAAGTGGGTAAGCATTCTTTGCAATGTGGTTTTGATGCTGTACAGGCCTCCTCGAGGGTGGCTGCCACTAGTTCTGTTCTTCGCAGGCATGCCTGGTTGAGGGATCAGAATTTAGCTGAGCATGTTAAGACAAGGATTTTGGATGCTCCTTTACAGTCTGATGTGTTGTTTGGTTCGCCTGTGGAAGCAGTTTTAAAGAAAATGGAGGACAAAGCTAAGTCTATGCAAACTGTTAAAGATTTTTTGCAGGTGCAGCCACCGAAGTTTAGTAGAAATTGGCCTACTAAGGGATGGACATATCCTGCTTATGATTCCCAGTATAGGGGTAGGTCTAGACGTGGTAGGGGCAGAGCTCAAGGTTCTTTTAGGCCTAGAACAGGGAGTTCACCTGCTCAGACTTCTGGTGAGGGCAGGGGTCAGTCCTTTCGTAAACAGACCCAATGACCTGCCTTTTCAGCTGCCAGTAGATTCTCGTCTGGCAGCTCCTTTGGGAGGAAGACTGTCTCTTTTCAAAGAAAATTGGGATTTAATTACTCAAGACAGATGGGTGTTGGATATCATTCACCACGGTTACAGGTTTTATTTCCATACATTGCCCCCTTTCAAAGGCATGCCAGACGTTCCTCCTCCACAAAGGAAAGAGGCTCACAAGCAAATTTCTCTGTTACTCCAAATAGGGGCCATTCAGCCAGTCCCTGTGTCAGAAAAGGGCCTAGGATTTTATTCTCGCCTGTTCCTAGTACCAAAGAAGGGGAACACGTGGAGACCAATTTTGGATTTATCTATCCTCAACACTTATCTGGACATTCCCAAGTTCAAAATGTTGACGTTACAACAGCTTTTACCTCTGCTGGGCAAAGATCACTGGATGGTAACTTTAGATCTCAAGGAAGCTTACCTTCATGTGCCAATCAGACTAAGTTGCAGGAAGTATCTGCGTTTTCGAGCTGGAAATTCTCATTATCAGTTCTCTGCATTGCCCTTTGGCTTATCTACTGCGCCCAGAGTATTCACAAAGGTTCTGGCTCCAGTGATAGCTTACTTCAGGCTAAAAGGAATCCAAATCTATCCTTACTTGGACGACTGCCTGATTCTGGCTCCAGGAAAAGAAGATCTTCTACAGCATCTGGAATATGTCATAGCAGTGCTAAGATGCCTAGGGTATTCTGTGAACGAAATAAAGTCCAGTCTAGTACCCTCTCAAGACATGTGCTTTCTGGGTGTGAGACTGAATACAGCAGCCCAGATGGCCTTTTTAACCCCGGACAAACAAAAGAATCTTTCCAGGTACTTCCATCATCTATCTCTTCAGTCCGGGCTGACTGCAAGGACAGTCCTTCAAGCCTTAGGGTTCATGGCATCTTGTATTCTGGTACTTCCCAATGCCAAACTGCATATGAGGAAGCTACAATGGTATCTCAAAATCTGTGGACACAGCACTGCCAGGATTTGGACACTGTCATTCAAATAATACCTTGCATTCAAAAGGAATTTTTGTGGTGGGCTCAGGAATGTCACCTAAACAAGGGACTCTCTGTGACCCGGCCAGAGGCAAGTCAGATTCTAACGACAGATGCCTCAGATGTTGCTTGGGGAGCTCATCTAAATGGAAAGTGGATACAAGACAAGTGGCCTGCCAGACTACAGCATCTGCATATCAACATGAAAGAGATGTTAGCAGTTCAGTTTGCATTAATTGCTTTCAAGGAGTTACTTCTTCCAGGGCAGGTGTTGATTCTAACAGACAACACAACTGTCATGTGGTACATCAACAAACAAGGGGGAACACATTCTTACCCATTGTGCAGACAAGCAATGATTTTATGGGAGACTGCGCTCAGTCTGCAACTAACTCTTCAGGCAAGGTTTCTGCCGGGAGCACAGAACTCCTTAGCAGATGTATTAAGCAGACAAATCATGGATCCCCACGAGTGGAAACTGGATCTTCATGTATTTCAAACATTGACAGTGTCATGGGGAACTCCAGACATAGATCTGTTCGCTTCTCCACTAAACCACCAGCTGCCAAAGTTTTGCACGAAAGGATTTCATCACACAGCTTGGAAAGTGGATGCTCTTTCTTTCAGTTGGAAAAATCTTCATGTGTATGCCTTTCCACCTCTGCCTCTTCTTCCAAAGGTGCTTCTAAAGGTCAGACAAGACAAGCCAAGGATGATTTTAATAGCTCCAGATTGGCCTCGGCAGCACTGGTACCCATTATTGAGGAGTCTGGTAAGGAAGCCTCCATGGCCTTTACCCTTGATTCCACACCTGTTGTCTCAGAGGGACGGTCATCTGCTCAATGTCAAGCTTCACTCTCTACATCTAACAGCCTGGCATATTCTGTTTTGAAAGACAGCAGGTCTCAGCTTCCTCAACAAGTTTTAAATGTGATTATGGAAGCCAGAAGACCTAGTACAAGGAAAGTGTATGCAGAAAAATGGAAGAGATTTTTGTTTTGGAGTGCAGCAAACAATTTGGAGATTACTGAGCCAAATTTAGGTGTGGCTCTTCAATATCTTACAGAGTTACTGGACAAAGGTTTGTCTTTCTCTTCCATTAAGATTCATGCTGCAGCAATTTCAGCTCACTATGATTGTGACCCACCATTGTTTTCGCATCCTTTGTTCAAGCAATTTCTTAGAGGGGCAAAGAATATAAGACCCCCACGTAGAGCTCCTACTCCTGCTTGGGATCTCAATTTTGTGTTGGAGAAACTTACTCTACAACCTTTTGAGCCTGCGGCTACTGCTGAATTGAAATACTTGTCATGGAAGACTGCTTTTTTGTTGGCTATTACTTCTGCAAGAAGGGTTTCTGAGTTGCAGGCCCTTATGGCAGTAGAGCCCTTTTGATTTTCCATAAGGATAGGGTATCATTACGTACTAATCCTTGCTTTATGCCTAAGGTGGTTTCTAGAGTGGCTTTAAACCAAGCTATTCAGTTGCCTACTTTCAATGAAGATCCCCAAAATAAGCGGGAAAAGATTTTGCACACTTTAGATGTACATAGGCAGTTGCGTTATTATTTAAGCAGGACTCAGGATTTCAGGCAGTCTCAGCAGTTGTTTGTTTCTTTTGCTTTGAGTTCTCAGGGCAAGCCTGTGTCTAAGCAAACTATTTCTAAGTGGATTGGGTTTTGCATTTCATTTTGTTATTCCCATCATGGCAAGGAGATTCCAGCTGGGATTAGGCCTCATTCCACTAGGGCTACTGCCACTTCTACAGCATTTCTAAGGGGGTGGCAACTAAGGATATTTTGGAGGCAGCTACTTGGAGTTCAGTGCATACTTTCTCTAAGCATTACCACCTTCCTCTCTACTCTAAATCTAGGGCTGGTTTTGCCACAGCTATTTTGCAAGGCATGTTGACAGCTCCTGCTTCCTTATGATTTGCCAGCCTCCCTTACCTCTGCTTTGGGATTCTACCCAATGGTTAGGACTGCAGCAATGTGGAATGAAGAACATAGTACAGTTTTGTACCTACCATAAATGTAGATGTTCGAGGATCCACATTGCTGCAGTCCAATTTACCCTCCCTCCTTCCCCTCTTTGTTTAGGGGTGGTGGTGTGAGTTACTATATATTTTATTGTATATATATTGTATATATGTTTGGTGCAGGGCTTTTTGGTGTTTTGGTTTGGGCCTTGTCTTTTTAGGGTCTTCTGACATCTGGGGCAAGAAAAGACTGAGGATATGACGTCGGTCATGCGCATTAGTACCTTGACGTCCTGACGTCAGTCTAATGCGCCTTGACCGACGTCAGCCATATACTTTGGTATTCGGGCCGACTGGACAGCGGACTACCCCAATGGTTAGGACTGCAGCAATGTGGATCCTCGAACATCTACATTTATGGTAGGTACAAAACTGTACTTTTCCTGCATATTACGTGTTACCCTTTCCAGGGTATTTTTATTCAGGGCAAACTCGAGAGGTCATGTAGGGAGAGCAGGGCATTATGGGTGAGGGGAGGAGCTAAGAGCTCGGATCCATAGCTGGATAATCATGCCGGTTCGGATTCGATATCGGATCCATAACCCACAGGTTGCAGACAAATGAATCCACCTACTCAGATGAAACGTTATGGTAAGTACATAACTTCTAATTTCCTACCAGTTTCTATAATGTCTCCCCTAGTTTATTTCCACAGCCTAAAATAGCCAACAGATTCTATACTAATAATAAATTAAAACCTATTGCCCACTAAAATATAGCTCTGGTTATAAATAATCCATCATTCTGTTTCACTGATAAGTCTGGAAATATCCACCAGGTCATAACCAGACACCAAGCCACAAAGCTCATTCCAAAATGCTAAATATAATCACTTTAAACCTTAGAAGCATATGTAACAAAATCTCCAGCTTACATGAATGAATAAATCAATATAAACCAGATATTCTAGCACTAACAGAGACTTGGCTAAATCACAGGATAAGAGACACTAAAATTCTGCCTAAAGACTATATTATTATTAAGCTAGATAGAGCACAGAAGAAAAGAGGTGAAATAATCCTACTCTTCACAAATATTTTTACAGTGACTAATTTTACAGATGCCATCCCAAAATTCTCTAATGCAAAAATTCTTCATTCCTATCACTAAATGCTTCCAGAAGCACATGTCTTATAGTGGTGTATCCTGCCAGGTCACAACAGTATTCACATTTTTGAAGCAATTCTTTCTGGGGTCTCTTGAGACACTCTACAATGAAACTGTCATACTTGGTGGTGATAGTATCGACTGGCAAACCCTCTCCTCAAACGGGGCTGTATCCCCACATTGAATGGTGATGCGTTTGAATGCCCTTTGTTTGAACCTAAAAGTCCGAAAACCCTAAACAGCGAACTCGCAGAACAGCGATTTTTTTTTTCCCCAGGGAAAAAAAATCACTGCTCCAAGAAAAAAAATCACAACTTTAAGGGCCCCCCCCCCCCCGTACTTAAATATACCAACTCCGAGATGGCACTACAGTGGAGGAAATAGCAAAGCCCCGAAGATGGCCCACCAATTTTTTTCCCTGGGAAAAAAAATCTATGTTCTGTAACTTCTTGGTTTAGGGCTTTCAGACTTTTCGGTTCGAACAAAGGGCGTTTGAATTTTCACCATTCGATGTGGTGAAATAGACCTCAAACACCACAACTAGCAGCATTTATTTATTCAGAGCTTCCTTGTACCTGGCTTGGACACCTGTGATTAACAAGACTTGGATTGCTTCTAAAATCTGGCCTACAAATCTGATGTAAATATATTTTTTGTACTTGCTCTAACTATTTCAGTGATGTTTAACACTTATGTGCTGCGTTTATTTATTTGGTTGAATTTATTACTGTTTCTCAGCCTGAACTTGTTAAAGAAACTCAGTCTGTTACTGTACTACTCTTAGGTTGTTTTAACAATATTCTGGTATTTCCTAACCTCCTCTAATACTGCAAAAGCTGTTCTGAGTGTGGCTGCCAAAATATTTCTGAGTTTTGCAAAGTTTGTTTAAATTTGCCTGTATATAAACCTCATTTGAGCAGGTTTGCATGCAGTTTACAAGAGCTGCTCAACATTTGGCAACTTGAGCCAGAGGTCTGGAATGCATCTGCACTGAAATTCAAGGCATCTGCTGAAAAAAAAATGAAAAATATTTTGACCAAGTCCAGCTAACCCACTTCCTTCCCAAATACCACATTAAGAAAAATCCTGCCAAAATGGATAGGCAGTTTCCCATCATTTCTCCTGCCAACTTGATTGATATGGGCACCTTGAGACAATGTAGCAATTGTTTCATGTATACTGACAAACATTTACTCCTAAAGCAAACTAACATCCTGTATGAGAGATGCAAATACACTGTGGAATTGGGGTCACTTCTCTCACGTAAAAACTAGACATCAAACAGGTTTTCAGCACACATGCTTCACCTCTCACACAAACTTCACCTCTCTCATAAATTAAGGTCATGATACATAAACCCAGATGTTCGTAGGTACTCACTAAAAGCCTGCCAAAAGAGCAAAGACCTCCCACACACACACACACAAGCACCACTAAGCATAAAGAAACCACTACACACATCCGTGTCTCAACAAATAAGCCCTTAAGGCAAAACACATCAAATGTCTTGGTCATAGGTGACTCCATAGTGCGATACACAGATGCCTCCCTTACCAGACTGGACAAGAAGGTTATAATCAGCTGCCTATCAGGTGCTAAGATCTGACAAATCATGCATGCACTTCAGGTAACTAAACAAGTTCTGTTATGACTGTCATAGTCCATGTTAGAATGAATGACTTGAGGCATATCTTTCTGGACTGTATGAAGAGAGAAATGGCGGAAAACTCTAATTGTGTTCCAGGCAGTTATGTTCGTAGCCCTAAGCAATATCCTACCCTCACCAAGCATGATGCCACAATATAAACAAAAAGTGAATGACTTCAACCATTGGCTCAGCTTCTGGTGTCAGTCCAGGGAGTTCCATTATCTGTCAGCCTCAGAGGATGTGGTAGACAGACCCCGCTGCTTTGCTGGAGATAATCTGGACGTGTGCCCCCTAGGCTTTTGAATACTGGCAAAGGCCCTAGCCTTCCCCATAGTGCCTTTTTTAGGCAATGTGAGAACAACAAATTTTTCATTGTAACAAAATCTAATCGAGACAAACTCAGGGTCATGCTGCTTAATGCTAGGAGTTTAAACATGAAACTGCACTACCTGGAAGCACTCCTTACTTTGAGGATGCTGACATCTGTGCAGTTACTGATGCACGATTCAAGGCTGCTGGAAGCAACCCCAACTGTGCAAGATTACAATGCCTTCCACATGTTCAGACCTCAAAATGAGAGTGAGGGAACCAAAGGTGGAGGTGTATCCATCTTTATTTAAACCAAATACACTTCCAAACTGGTCAAACAGCATGACTCTCTCGAACTACTCCATGTCCAATTAAGAATTGGGAAAGTACCATACCACATCATTGCCAGCTATAGATCCCCCACCATGAACCAGCCAAAGCACACTGCCTACCTTGATTTACTGGAATCCCTCGCCATGCAGCCCAGCATCTTAGTCATGGGAGATTTCAACTGTCCTTCCATAGACTGGGGGACATACTTGAGCAAAGCGCACTTGCCCAGAGGTTCTTGGACTTTAACACAAATGCTCTGGAACAGATGGTCTGTACCCCCACTAGGAGTTGTAATGTTCTGGACGTAGTACTCTCCAACATAGGGGCTTGCTGTATTTCCCCATGCATGATGCCCTCCCTGGTTAGGTCAGACCACAAATCAGTTTTGTTTGAAGTAACTTCTGGAACTGACACCCTCATAGGAACAAAAATGGTAAAAAAAACTTCAAAGCTAACTACAGCATACTAAACGATGGTATAAAAAGCTTCATACCACCAACAATCGCAGACACCAATGATCACTGTGCAGAAGTGTATGCAAATGCCTTGTACAAACACTTAAGTGACTGCATAAATTCTGCTGTACCTGACTGGATCAAAACCAGGTATTCCTGTAAAAATAAGCCACCATGATGGACCTCAATATAAACAGATTATATAACGAGGAAGAAACTGTTGTCCAAAAGCAAGAGGTGATCACTCTGCAGAGGAAGAGTTCCCTTCTGAATCTAAACAGGAAAGTCCGATGTCTTGTAAAGTCTTCTAAAGTAAATTACAAAACTAAAATTGCGTCCGTAGTCAAGGATAGTCATAAGGCATTCTTTAACTACCTCCATAGCCTAAAAGGGAATGCCCAGCTATGTGCCAAACTAGTTGTAGATGGGATCACTCATACTTCACCGGAATATATTGAGATTCAGCTCACACTTCACCCCCCCCATCCCCACCTATCATATCCCAAAGCATATCGGACCTCAGTCCTCTGCCTAGTATCTCTGGAGAATAGGTCATCTTTGCACTTCCCAGGCCCAAAAACGCAGCCTCAGTGGGATTAGATAATATCCCAGGTTGTTTACTAAATAATCTAAAACAAAAATTAGCGGACCACTTGGTGTTCTCTTTAAAAATAGCTTGAGAACTGGCTGTGTGCCTTCAGAATGGAGAACAGCAACAGTAATCCCCCTGCACAAAGGGGGGGACCATCAACTGACCCTGGGAACTACAGACCCATAAGCCTAACCAGCCTCATCTGAAAGGCTATGGGAGGAATTATCATGGACCTTATCTACAAGGGCATAGGCTATCTCTAAACACTGGACCCAGTCTAGTTTGGCTTCATTAAGGGTAGATCATACTTATTAAACCAGGCAGACTTCTTTAAGAATGTTACCAAAGCTATGGGTGAAGGTAAGACCATGCTCACAGCCTATCTCGACCTTGCCAAGGCTTTTGACACAATTTCCCACTCTGGCATCATTGAGAAACTCTCCCAGATAAGGGACTAGCCCTTACATTACTAGAAGGGTAGCCAACACACTGTCAAAATTGGTAACTCAACTTCTATCAGAAGACCTGTCACCAGTGGAGTACCATAGGGGTCTGTGTTGGGCCTCTTAATGTTTGGCATCTATTTTTCAGAATTCCAGGCCAAAGTAAATGGCCTTTGGCTCACCAAGTTCACTGACTGCAAACTGGGAGCAATCATTGCATCCCCTAATGCTGTTAACATATTGCAAGGGCTAACATAAAGAAATGATTGATGCCAAAGCCATGGTCTAAAACTAAATGCATTATTATTCCCGTTGGCAAAATGGAATTCCCTACAAATTACAATATTGACAGCACCCCACCCCCATCCCACCACCCCACCTGAGTTCCAACCCAGTGGTGTGAGACTTGGGAGCACAAGTTGACAGAAATCTGAACTTTGACTGCCAAGTTTCCATGGTGGTAAGGAAAGCCTTCTATGTAGCACACCTCATAAGCAAGTGCATAGCATCCATGTCAAGGGATGTTGTTATAACTGCACTGTACTCTACTGTCATCAGACCACTAATAGAGTATGATGCATTTTTTACTTATACCTAAACCAGACACCTACAGCAGCTGGAGAGAGCTCAGAGGATTCTCACTAAAAATACAGGGACTCCAAACCATGACCTCCATGGGCAGGCTGAAAGCCCATTCACTTTACTCTGGATCTTATACGCTGCTGAGAGGTGACTTGGGCCTGGCCTGTAGGGCAATTTCCAACCCTACCCCTAATGGACGTGCTGCACATCCACAAGTCAGATGGCTCAAGAGTCTCTCTCTCTCTCTCTCTCTCTCTCTAGACATCTCGCCCTAGCTTTTGACATTAACAGATAATGCTGGAAAGACAGATACATCTCCCAGAGACTTGACACTTCTCTGGAATAGACTCCCTATTCACATAAAACAGAACTCCTCACTGAACCTATTCAAATGCAGCCTCGATAATTGGATTGTATACTGCAAATTTACCCCTGGGGTGGGACCCTTGTCCCCTCATACATGGGTAGCTGGTGTTGATCCAAGACCCACTCTGTTCATGAATTTGTTGTGTAACCAACCCCAAAAAGAACAAATGGGGATGCTTGGGATTAACATCACTAGGCTTGTAAAGGGCCCAGGGCTGCTAGTCTAGTAATCTCCTATGAACATATATACCTTTGTGAATTCACTCAACTTATCAATACCCCAACAAGATATGACAAAAATAATACCCAGTAATCTATCCTTGATTGGATGTTAATCTCTGATCCAACTAATTTCATATGTTCAGGAACTCTCCCATATTCCGTAAGTGACCATCTACCAGCTTACACCAATAGGTCTATCACCTAAGTAACCAAAGAACATAAATTAAAAACTACCTCACTGTTACCCAAGATTCTTTCATTGAAGCACTAAAATCCATAAACTGGTCCCCTCTAAAAAGTTCTTCCCCTAAGTGAAGCACTAGAAGTTTTCAGTACAATATTCCTGAACTGATTTAACTCTCTTGCCCTGCAGTATGTTGTGCCTTTCGTCTTTTCCTGGTTAGGGGTCGCCACAGTGGAACTCCGGTCCGCTAATGATTGGCAGTAGATTTTTATGTGCCGAGTTGCCAGCCCTGACGCACAACCTTCACTGAAGGTACGCCCATTCACGCACGTCTCCACACAGAAGACGCTCTAGCTGAGAATCAAACAGGACAACGTCTTACTGTGAGGCAAGAACGCTACCGCAGCACCACCACCGCAGTATACAGAATGAAATAAACATAATCCTGCCCCACGGCTCACCAAGTCTTGCACCTAATTCCTCAAGCCCTCCCTAGTACACCCTCTTTTCAATAATCATAAAACTGTCAGCTCTCTAATCCTGTCTTACCAAACACTACCCATTTTTCTTTTCTACCAGTACTTACATCCCTAATAAAAAAAAAACAAAAAAAAAAAAAAAAACTGTTTCTTAAACTGGAACCTTGCTCAACCTCAGCTGACAACTTCACCGTACAGTACCTAAAACTAGCTTCAGGGGTCATAGCATATCCATAGTATTTTCATTAATAAGAGCGGTCATAGAATTAAATGTCACAGACTTATGGAAAATGTCTCATATAATCCCATTGCACAAAGGTGGCAATTCTACTGATATAACATACTTTTGATCTATAGCCAATCCTGTTCCTCCTCTCAAAAATTTTAGAAAAATGCATTCAGCATCAACTTTGCCAGTATCACTTACAAAATAATTTCATCACCAATACCCAGCATGGCTTCTGACCAGCACACATCACATCTACTGCCCTATTAGCGTTCATGGATACTGTCAACAAAGCAAGAGACTCTGGCAAACGTATATGTTTTTTTTTTGATTTGTTAAAAGATTTTGATAGTGTCTCACTCTAAACTTTTCAAATTCCCATCCTTTGTCTAACACCTGCCTCAATTCAGTGGTTCTGTAGCTACCTAACAAACAGCAATCTATAAAGTGGCAAGGTGCCATCTCACCTTTCTTTTCTCACTTCTATTGGTGTACCTAAAGAACCCATCCTTGGTCCTTTACTCTTAACATTTTTATGAACAACTTGCATACATCTTCTGATCATGTGACACTTCAATAAGATGATGATGGAGATGACTCCATTATCATCTTTTCGACCAACAGATAACCCAACAAGCACTCACTTGCATTGAAACCTAGCTTACTAAAGCCCAACTCTTACTTAAACCTAACAAAACCAAGCTCCTCCTCTTTACTCCAAAATACCTCTCCGCAGTAAAATAGCATTCAAGATTTACTTCTTAAATAACATTAAAATTGAATTAGTCCTGCATACTGAATTATTCTAGGTAATTGTCAGTGAAAACGTGAAGTTTGACCTTCACATTCAAAGAGTCGAGAAAACCCACCAAAAACTTGGTGCGCTATACAGGAACATACACTTCCTGAACACATCTACCAAAATTGCTCTAGAAAAATCTTACATTTTGCCATCTTTACTCTATGGGGCCCCAATTCTGAACAATTTACAATCTTCCCTAAAAACTTAAGCTTGAAAGTTGTTACTACAACATCGCCAAGTTCGCTTCTAGCTCAAATCACCCCACATACCACTGTAAAATACTACATTCCCTTAATTGGCTTGAGCTTCCCAACCATCTTTTTTATCTGCAACTCATAACTGCTCATAACATCATCCACAAATCTTTAGCCTGTTCAGCCATTTGTCAGTTACTCAACCTATACATACCAAATAGATCAAAAGATAAATAATTATTCAATGTATCCAAATCCATCAAAGCTTTTACTCTTACTCAGTAGCAAAAGTTTGGAACACCCTCCCTGTAACTATCAGAATGACCTCTAACCTGTCCTCTTTAAAATTTTCATAAAAAAACGACTAAATCCTAAATGTGCTCCTATCCGGGATGAATTTCTAATCTCTCTCTTCCTTCTTTCTCCCTCTACCCTATTGCATCTCTTTTGCTTCCAACTTTCTACAGTTCTCCTCCTCTAACTTTCTATTTTAACCTTTTCTCGCATGTTTTCTGCTAGATATACTTTTTCTAATCTCTTTTCTCCTGTGTGCACTTTCTCTTACCTGCGACCAGTTCTCTCTCTTCTCCCACATTATCTTTGTATACTGCTCACCCTGTTAGCTCAAATATAGAGCCTTAATTTATTTCTTCCTCATCCTAAACCTAGTCTGTTATGACAACTCCTTGATTTGTTCATACAGTCCTTCTTTCTCTCTTGCTTCTTTCTCTTCATGTATTACCTTCCCTGTTTTTATGTACCCCTTTTATACACTGTACTTCGTTTTTAGTTCTATCTTGGCTGTATTGGTTATTCTGTCTTGGTTGTATTATTCTAACTTTATCAAACTATAGGTTGCGTCATCTGACCATGCTATTATGTCATTCAATCTTGTATTACTGTATCCAAACTATGTATAGCATATTATGACCGTAATCATATTGTAATTGTAATAGACTCATGTCTGTTTCATCTTTTTCTCTAAATGTTATACTTAGCTATTTATATTATTGTTTGTTTCCCTCATCATGTTTGTATTTCATGTTAATTGTGGGGCTTTTCTCCCTCTGCCTCCACTGAGAAGAGGTACTTCAGTGGCAGTTGGACTGTCCCAGTAAACGGATGTCAAACAAAAGTTATATTAAGAAATACAGAGTGCACACAGCAATGCTGCAGGAAGCACATTTGCAAAAAAATAAGCATGTGAATTTGATAAAGAAAGGATTTCATGATGGATATTCATCAGAATGTCAGATTCAAAGGAAAAGGGGAGTATTTATACTAATTGCTAGAGGAGCTTCAGTAGTGATAAAAGAGAGAAGAAAAGGTAATGGTAGATTTGTGTTAGTAAGTGGCTATTGGCAAGGGAGGAGGATTATGCTGGCATGTATTTATATTCCACTAAAAACCGCTATTGTGAAACGTAAGGAAATGTTGGGAGAAATCAGCTTTCAGCAGGAAATATTACTTGTAGAGGAGGACAGGAACTTGATTTGCAACAGGGAGGGTTGTATCTAGGGGACTTGGAATAGAAAATATAACAAAAGAGGATAGTTTTTTGAAGACAAAAAAATATTTGGTAATGAAGATGTGAATTCAGTAGTAGTAACTTGTGAAGAATTTACATATTCCCCAAGGTAGAATAACTGGGCCAGACTGTATAGAAGTTAGATTTCACGGGGGCATGTGCATTAAATTGAAAGCTTTAACACACATCCAGTAACCATTTCAGATGATGCACAAGTAAAAAAGTCAGATGAAAGGATAATGAAGTAAAAATAAGACAATGGTGCTTTCCCACCTACCTGTAAAAAAAAAAAAAAATATTTCAGAAATAAGTATTAGAAATTGTTCATTAGTTAGGGAAGGTAGACATTTCTTCACCAGTTATTGCTCGTGGTTAGGATAAAATGAAAATGGGGTTTAAAGCTGTAGAAACAAAAGAAGAGATATGGTTAAGAAATATTGGGAATTTAGAGGGGCTTACAAAGGTTAAAGTATTGCAGAATAAGGGTAATCTCACAGAACAAGAAGAGACATAACTGTGGAGTGCTGAACAGAAAATAAGGGAATATCTCTATAATGTGCATGAGTTTTGAAAGATTGCTGTTAAGCAACCATTTTTGATAACTCTATAGAGCACAATAGCACACTGACTTGGGCAACAAAAAGTAGAAAGGGTCATCACCAAACTTAGGGAACTTATAACAAGAAAGATAACCAGAAATCCTATAGAGGTGTTAGAGATATTCTGGAAATTTTATGAAAATTTGTGTAAAGCAGAGAAATATGAAATTAAGAAAGAATACAGCTGGAAATATTTATAGAAAGCAAGTATAAAAACGGTAGATGAGTCTCTACAATTAACAGCTAAGGTAGGAGGAGAGAGAAAAATGGTGATGTATAATCAATCTGCAGGGAAGTCTCCAGGAACAGTTGGCATTTTTGTGAAAGTTTGGAAGTTGGAGGGGGGTGGTGATAAAGATCTGGAAGGTTTTGTTTAACAGTATTTCAAAAGGAGGGGAAGCACCAGTATCTTGGAAGAAAACTGTGGTGGGTATTAACACTTTAAGACGATAAAGACCCATCATCCCTCATAAAATCCTCCAAAGCTAGTTAAGAAAATAAAATTGCCAAAGATTCCAAAGACAACAACAAGGCATTCTATAATTATGTCAAGAATCTTAATGGCAATGCTCAGATCTGCTCTGAGCTAAAACAGAATGGCATTAAATATACTGATCCCAAGGATATTGCCAATATCCTAGCAGATCGATTCAGTTCCAACTTCACCCCCCTCTCACCCCCTAAATGGCCCATCTCAATACTGGAAAATTGCCAAATTCTGGTAATAACGGCCACACAGGTAAAAAACACACTCTCCAAAGCTAAGAATACAGCATCCATGGAACCAGATGACATCTCGGGCTGTGTACTACATGAACTACAAAATGAACTGACACCTCACCTAAGTGTCATGTTTAATCATACCCTCACCTCAGGCTTCCTGCCCACTGAGTGGCGCACAGCTACAGTTATCCCACTCCACAATGGGGGATCCACCTTGGATCTCGGGAACTACCGCCCCATCAGTCTGACAAGCCTGAACTGCAAGGCCTTGGAACGTATTATCATGGAACTTATAAACAAAGACATTTGCAACCTTAAAACACTGGACCCCACCCAGTTTGAGTTCATGAAGGGCCGATCTTGTCTCCTGAGCTTTATTGACTTCTTCGAATCAGTCTCCAGAGCTGTGGACGAGAGTAAGGCAGTCCACACAGCCTATCTGGACCTCGCCAAGGCCTTTGACACCATCCCCCACTCTGGAATCCTAGATAAACTTACTAAGCTGGGCATTAATCCCTACATCACTCGATAGGTTGCCAACTGGCTTACTGACAGAACCCACACTGTAAAAGTAGCTGACTCTAAATCCAGCTCCAGACAAGTGAAAAATGGAGTACCTCAGGGTTCAGTCCTGGGACCTCTCTTGTTTGACATCTACTTCTCTGAAGTACAGGCCAACACTAAGGGACTCTGGCTAGTGCAGTTCGCAGATGACTGCAAACTGGGAGCCATTATTGAATCCCCAAATGATGTGGATACTCAACAAAAGGGCCTTACAGAAACAGATGCTTTGTGCCAGAGTCATGGGCTCAAGCTCAATACCAAGAAATGTATAGTTATCCCGTTTGGGAAAAAAACATGTACCTGTGAATTATCACATAGGTGGCAGTACACTAAACACTGAAAGTGTGATAAGAGACTTAGGGAGACAGGTGGATAGTGGTCTCACCTTCAGTAACCACATCACCACAACAGTCAGGAAATCCTATGTGGCACACCTCATCACCAAGGGCTTTTCATCCAGAAAAAAGGAGGTCGTTGTCCCACTGTACTCATCCCTCATTAGACCCATTATAGAATACAATTCCCCATTTGGTATGTACCTCACAAAACATCTGCAACAACTGGAAAGGCCTCAGAAATACTTCACTAAAAGAATGACAGGCCTAAAGCAGATGCCCTATGCTGACCGCCTTAAAAAAACTCCAGCTATACTCTGTCGCATATCCTCTAGTCCGAGGCGATCTCTGCTTAACATGCAAGGCCATGTCAAACCCAGAGCTGATGGACATGCTACATTTAAAGAAATCCCAATCCCTCAGAGCCACATGCTCCAGGGATCTAAATCTTGTCATCACAATAAACAAAACATGCTGGAGGGATAGGTTCCTGACCCAGAGACTCCCCAGACTCTGGAATAGACTGCCCATACATGTTGTGCAGAGCACCTCTTTGGCCCTCTTCAAAAGGAACCTTGATGATTGGATGGGAGAAAGGAAATTCACCCCGGGGATCACGTCAGTCGCCCTGCTAGACAGGGGTCCAGGGAAGTAAATAGTGTGGGAAGAAATAGCCAGGGAATTGTTATGGCTAGGCTTGTATAGGCTGTAGTGCCGATAGCATAGTACCAACCTATGATCAGACTCTGCTTCATATAGACCAATTTCAGTTTTAAACAATGATTATGAAGTGTTTGTTTATACTAGCTAAATGAAAGGCAAATGTGTTGCTAAACTTGATAGGTATAGATAAGTTTTGTTTTTTGGAGAGGAGGCAAACACTTGCCAACATTAATTAATACAATAATAATGATACAGAGGAAAGCAGAATGTAAAAAGTTATCAATGTTGTTAGTAGGTCTTGTGCCGAAAAAGCATTCGACAGAAAGCTTGGATTTCTTTCAGGAGGGAAATTCAAACATTTCCATTCCCTGATGCAATCATTAAGTTAATTGGATATGTGAAGGATCGGAGGCAAGAAGTAGTGGGAGAGCTCCTCTCTGATAAGCTGTCTGAACTGAGGAGCCAGGTAGGGGGTATCCTCTTCCCCTTTTGTTGTTTGCTTTTTATTTACAGCCATTGGCAAAGAAATTAAGGGACTCGGAAATTCAAGGATAAATTTGGTATGGTAATCAAGAAAAGTTTGCTTTGTTTGCCGATTATATTATTGTATGTCTGAAAAATCCAGAAAAGGTCATCTCAATGTTGTGGAACATTTTGAGACAGTTTAAAGTCTTTTCGGGATATAAAATTGGTGAAGATGAAACAAAGGCTGTAGCTATAAATCATGCACCTACACATGAATTTTCTCAGTAATGTTTATGGGGACACGATAAGATGAAGTATTTAGGAGAATGGATTAAAAACTTTCTGTTGTGGCAGCTAAGGATATGTGGGAATAGACTAAACACAAAGTAATACAAAAACTGAGAAACTGGAAGCTCTTGTTTATGGATATGGATAGTAAGATACAAGCACTGAAATGTTTAGTCCCTTTAGTTTTATATACATCAGGCATATTTTTATCAACCACAGGAGATGTGGGCAATAATTGAGATGAAGAAATTTATTTGGGAAGCAAAGAGGGCAAGGGTTAGGTGGGATAAGTTGATCTTTCCAGTAAAAAATGTGGTTTAGGATTACCTAATTTGAAGGGATGTTTTAGAATTATACAGTTAAGATTCATATACATAACACAAGCAGAAAATTATAATTGGAAGTGTAAAGGGATGATGAAATGGGGGAGTCCATAAATAAGAAGATGGTAAGATTTTGGATACAGATCAGTAAGAAGAATAACAACCTTACAGAATATTATATTCAGAAAGTAGCAGAAAGTATTCTAAAGAACTACACCAACACAAAAATGGAGAAAGGAGATTTTATTGATAGGGATGACTGCATGTAGGGTTACAGAAAGTAGGCAAGAGGTTGTAATTTACTGGAGAAATCTGGCAAATGAACCAAGGTATTTGGAAACAACTAGAGTGGGAAAGTTAATACAGTGGGATGAGGCAAAGAGGACATTTGGTTTGCAGAGTAGAGATTGCCTTTCCTACCAGGGATTGATAAAGTAATAGGAGAATCCTAAACTGAAAGACCAACTCTGGTAGAGTTTTTAGTTGAATATAGAACAAAAGCTGCTGTAAAAAGGGATAATGAATAGGGCATCTAAAATATTGCATGATAACTATAGGAATCGATCAAAGGAGTTTAGAAAAGATTTGAAAGAGACATTGTATAAGCATTTTACAAGGGAACAATGGGAGGATGTATGTATGGCTCCCAAGTATTTAGCAAAGTCTGGAAGGTTTAGGAATTTTGCTTGGAAGTGTTTGCATATGTATTTTCTTTAGTCAAGCAGGCTTCAAAGAATGTTTCCTCCAGTAGATGGCAAATGTTGGAGGAGAGATGAGGAAAAAAGGGATGTATGTTTTGGGAGTATAATGAATTGGCAGATTTTAAAAATTCCCAGCAGGGTACTGTGTCAGGAATATTGGATGAGCAAGTGGGTGTAGCTAAGGAAATTATTCTCTTGAACTGGACACTGAATCTGAATTACCTAGACATAGTATGACCTTAAAGTTTAATTCTGGTGGGTGCCAAAAAAATTAATTACTAAAAAATGGAAGTCAGTCTAAACCAACTGTATTTGAAGTTTTTGATACTGTAACAGAAAAATGAACTGGAAGTGGTGTCTAGAAAAGGGAAGGAGCAACGCACATTGAAGTAAATGGAAATTGTGGGAACAATACAAACACACTGTTCAGGAGGAGGAGGAGGAGTGAGGTTAAGGGTAAGGCAGAAATTGAGCAGTTTATGTAATGTTGGACTGATAGTTATAAAGAAGAGCATATGTGATGTATAATGTATATAATTGGAAACGATATGGCTTGTTTTCTTTTATGTTAATGTGTGTCTTATATGTATATTATGCATGTGATAATTCATTAAAAGTGTTGAAATATACATGAGGTTTGAAAGACTGCTGTTAAGCAATAATTCTTGATCACTCTAAAAAGCAAAACACATGCACTTAGCTCAATAACATATGCAACAAAAAGTAAAAAAAGAGTTGTAGCCAAACTTTGGGAGCCTATAACAAGAAAAATAACCAAAGATCATTTGGAGACAGTAGAGATGTCTTAGTAATTTTATAAAAAAAATGTATGAAGCATTAGGAAGGAACCCAAGATAGAAATGGATATTTTTATGAAAGATGTAATTTTTCCAAGGTTAGAAGAAAGGAAGCTCGACAATTATTACACAAGATGAGATAAAAATGGTCAAGTATAATCAATCCATTGGGAAGTCTCCAGGAATAGACATTAAAGTTAGAGGAAAGAAATTGATAAAACTCGAAGGTTTTCTTTAACAATATTTAAAAAGGAGTTGTAGGAGGAGTACTAGCATTGTAGAGGAAAGCAGTAGTTGATGTATTACACAGAGTAAGTAAAGACCCTTTAGATCTGGCTTCATATAGACCCAGTTTCATTTTATACCATGTTTTTAAATTGTTTATACTAGCTAAAAGAGTGGCAAAGGTGTTATTAAAGTTGATGTATATGGATCAGTGTGGTGGTGTGTGAAAGAAGGTAAACCTCTGGTAATGTTAATAGAACAGTGATCATCCAGAAGGAAGCAGATTGTAAGAAAATGCCATTATTGTTTCTGGGCCTTAATGCAGAGAAAACAGAGTTATCTGGGATTTTACAAGTGAACAAGGGTAGCATTTGCATTACCTGATAGAATGTTAAGTTAATAAGGACTAATCTTAAATGTAATTAAAATCTATACCAAATGTAACATAGTAGTCTTCTTTTGGCTGCTCCCGTTAGAGGTCACCACAGCGGAGCATCTGTTTCCATTTCTTTCTGTCCACTGCATCTTGCTCTGTCACACCAACCACCTGCATGTCCTCTCTCACCACATCCATAAACATTATCTTAGGCTTTTCTCTTTTCCTTTTACCTGGCAGCTTCAGCCTTAGCATCTTTTTCCCAGTATACTCTGCATCTCTCCTCAGCACATGTCAAAACCAACATAATCTTGCCTCTCTGGCTTTGTCTCCAAACCTTCCAACCTGGACTGACCCTCTAATATACTTATTCCTAATCCTGTCCACCCTTGTCACACCCATTGCAAATCTTAACATCTTTAACTCTGCCACGTCCAGCTCTGACTCCTGCCTTTTTGTCAATGCCACCGTCTCCAACCCATATAACATAGCTGGTCTCACTACCCTCTTGTAGACCTTCCCTTTCACTCTTACTGGTACTCCTCTGTCACAAATCACTTTTGACACCCACTCCACCCTGCCTGTACTCTCTTCTTCACCTCTCTTCCACGCTCCCCATTACTCTGAACTGTTGATCCCAAGTATTTAAACTCATCCACCTTCACCACCTCTACTCCCTGCATCTTCACCATTCCTCTATCCTCCATCTCATTCACACACATATATTCCGTCTTAGTCCTGCTGAACTTCATTCCTCTTCTCTGTAGAGCATATCTCCACCTCTCCAGGGTCTCCTCCACCTGTTCCCTACTCTCACTACAGATCACAATGTCATCTGCAAACATCATAGTCCATGGGGACTCATGTCTGATCTCGTCTGTTAACCTGTCCATCACCATTGCAAATAAGAAAGGGCTCAGAGCTGATCCTTGATGTAACCCCACCTCCACCTTAAATGCATCCGTCACTCCCACCACAGACCTCAGCGCTGTCACACTACCTTCGTACATATCCTGTAACACTCTTACATACTTCTATGACACTTCCGGCTTCCTCATGCAATACCACAACTCCTCTCTAGGCACCCTGTCATATGCTTTCTCCAAATCCACAAAGACACAATGCAACTCCTTCTGACCTTCTCTGTACTTCTCCATCAACACTCAGAACAAGTATCACATCTGTAGTGCTCTTTCCTGGCATGAAACCATACTGCTGATCACTAATCATCTCCTCCCTTCTTAACCTAGCTTCCACTACTCTTTCCCAAAACTTCATGCAGTGACTGATCAATTTATTCCCTCTGTAGTTACTACAGCTCTGCACGTCACCCTTATTCTTAAAAATCGGTGCCAAAACACTTTTTCTCCATTCCTCAGGCATCCTCTCACTTTCCAATATTTCATTAAACAATCTAGTTAAAAACTCCACTGCCATTTCACCTAAACACCTCCATGCGTCCACAAGTATGTCATCTTGGACCAACAGCCTTTCCATTCTTCATCCTCTTCATAGCTATCCTTACTTCGTCCCTGCTAATCCACTGCACTTCATGATTCACTATCCACACATCATCCAACATTCTCTCCCTCTCATTCTCCTCATTCATCAGCCCCTCAAAGTACTCTTTCCATCTGCTCAACACACTCTCCTCGCTTGAGTATGTTTCCCTTATTATCCTTTATCAACCTTACGTGCTGCACATCTTTACTAGCTCGGTCCCTCTGTCTAGCCAATTGGTACAGGTCCTTTTCTCCCTCCTTAGTGTTCAACCTTTCATACAACTCTTCATACGCCTTATCCTTAGCCACCTCTCTCTTTGCCATGCTCCTCCTCTCCTTATATTCTTGTCTACTTTCTTCATCTCTCTGACAATCTCACTTCTTCTTCGCCAACCTTTTTCTCTGTATACTCTCCTGTACTTCATTCCACCACCAGGTCTCCTTGTCCTCCTTCCTCTTTCCAGATGTCACACCAAGCAACTTTCTAACCATCTCCCTTACTAGCTCTGCTGTAGTTACCCAGCTATTCGGTAACTCTTCACTGACACCCGGTGCCTGTCTTAACTCTTCCCTGAACTCCACCTCACAATTACTCTTTTTCAATTTCCACCATTTGATCCTTGGTACTGCCCTCACACTCCTCCTCCTCCTCCTCTTCTTGATCACCAGTATCATCCTACAAACCACCATCCTATGCTGCCAACTACACTTTCCCCTGCCACCACTTTACAGTCTGCTATCTCCTTCAGACTGGCCCTTCTACATAAGATGTAATACACCTGTTTGCATCTTCTTCCACTCTTGTATGTCACCCTATGCTCCTCCCTCTTGTTAAAATACGTATTCACCACAGCCATGTCCATCCTTTTCGCAAAATCCACTACCTTCTGACCTTCTGCATTCCTTTACTTAACATCATACCTACCCATCACTCCCTCATCCCCTGTGTTCCCTTTACCAACATGCCCATTGAAATCTGCTCCAATCACCAGTCTCTCACCTTGGGTATAGTCATCACCACTTCATCCAACTCGCTCCAAAATTTTTCTCTCTCATCCATCGCACACCAAACTTGTGGAGCATATGCACTAACAACATTCATCATTACACCATCAATTTCCAGCTTCATAAACATCACTCTATCCGCCACTCTTTTCACTTCCAAAACACTCTTGGCATACTGTTCCTTCAGGATAACCCCTACGCCATTTCTCCTCCCATCCACACCATGATAAAACAATTTGAACCCACCTCCGATACACCTAGCCTTGCTCCCCTTCCATCTGGTCTCTTGCACACACAATATACCAACATTCCTTCTGTCCATCATATCAGCTAGCTCTCTCCCTATACCAGTCATACTGCCAGCATTCAAAGTTCCGACCCTCACTATCACAGTCCTAGTCTTTATCTGCCTTCGGGCATGCCTTCCCCCTCTTCTCCTCCTTCGGCCAACAATAGCCCAAGTTCTGCCAGCACCCTGTTGGCCAACAGTACTGATGGCGGTCGTTTTTAACCCGGGTCTCGGCCGATCCAGTATGTATATCTGTACTGTTGTCTGCATGTATGATTTGGCAAAATTTTATGCTGGATGCCCTTCCTGACTCAACCCTCCCCATTTATCCGGGCTTGGGACCGGCACAAAGAAATGCACTGGCGTGTGCTTCCCCAGTGTAACAAAGTGGTAGTTCTGAATATTGTAAAGGAGAAAGAAAAACTGGAGGTGAGAACTTTAGGAAAGGACAAGCTTCATAGAAGTAAATGGGATTTGTGGGAACGATACATACAGAATAATGGTTAGGAAGAGGAAGTAGGTTTAAGGCGGGAAATGTGCAGTTTATGCATTCACACAACACAAATGCTTCACTGCTATCATTCATAAACATCATCTACCACCACAGGAACATCACTTATTAGGCCTATGTAAAGTAGTCAGTGTAGCAGGCAGCAAGTCCAATATTATATCAAGACGAAAGCTAGAAATTTTGAAAACATTTTTGAATATAAAATATGGATGTGACAACAATCAGCAAAATGGGAAGCTTTAATGCATTACTTGAAACATCTGCTGATTTGATATTGATGGACTAAATTTCTTTCGCATTTCCACTGGCAGGACATGGGTCACCTGTCTGTTTAGTCTTTAACTGACTTTGTGGTTTATTCTGCCATTTGCACAAATGTGAGGCATGTAGAAACACACAATATCCGTAGTTTTCTCCACTTCTGGCATATTCTAAGTGGCTGCAGAAGAAGAGCTGAACTGATTTTACTGATAAAATAATACATTTATTAAATGAATGCATCAGTAAGCACTTGTATTTTGCTACAAAAGACTTCATCACACGAATTCATAGTTCACCGCTCATAAATAAATGCTATAAAACAATTGCATGAAGTATTATCCAGTCATATGTTGTGAAACCACAGACAACTTTAGTCAGAGCCATGGACTAAAACTAAATGCCAAAAAATGCATAATAGTATCCTTTGGGAAGTCATCCATTCCCTGGTAACTATCATATTGATAAAACACCCCTAAGAGTCGACCCAGTAGTTGGGGATTTTGGGACACATGCATAAACCATAATCTAGCCTTTGACCATCATGTGTCTTTAGTAGTGAGCAAGTCATTCTATGATGTTCAATGTATAAACAAAGGTGTGGCATCTAGGTCCAAGGAGGTCATTGTTTCATTGTATTAGGTTTGATCATTGATTACAGTACCCTTTTGGTATGTATTTAACCAGGCACATCCAACAACTAGAATGTCCACATAAGTTCCTCACTAAACGAATACAGGGCACAAGTAACATGGCTAATGTGGACCACCTCAGAGCCGTATCCCTGTATTCTGTCTCCTGCAGGCTGTTGAGGGGAGATCTATGCCTGGCATACAAAACATTGTGTTGGACTCCACCCTGATGGACCTCCTGCATAGCTGCAAAACAAACGGCACCAGAATCACCTGCTGTAAAGGCTTAAGTCTTGCCTGTGATATAAACAAGACCTGATGGAGTAAACTGGTATGTATCCCAGAAAGTACCCCTCCTCTGGAACAGGCTCCTCATCCATGTGAAACAGAGTTCCTCTGTTAACCCAGCTCAGGTGTAACTTGGATTGGGAACAGGAAATTCATCCCTGATGTGTCTGTCTCTAATGGACACAGGCAGCCTGTAAATGGTTCATTTCCCAGGCTTCTTGTAAATGTTTAATCTCCCAAGCACCTCTTTGCACTTATCAAGGGTACCAGAACTTGTCAGAGATTTGATGCATGAGTAAGCTTATAAATGCCCATCCATGTGAATTTATAAAACTGTCCATCTTAGACCCATCTAAAGCATTTGATATTTTTGTTTGTCCAAAATGCTTTATTTTAGAGGAGTGAATTCATCAGGATACAGTTGACTTCATCAGATCATTTGTTTGATAGCCCTGGACAAAACCAGTAGCCTTTGCCCTGTGACTTCAGAATTTCTCACTAATTTCAGTGTCAATATTGCACATTCAGCTCTTACTCTACATCATCAGCTAGTACTCAAGGAGGAATGTAAACATGTAATTATGTACTGTTTTACTTTTTAAGGTGTACCAGTGGTGGCACATTCTTGTCCTGGTACTAAATGATGCTTGTTTGTAGATAGTGTGCATCTGCCAGCAGATGAAGAACTATGTTGGAAATGTGCCCTCAGTTACGCATAGCTAGAGAAATTTCTAGGTTAGCAAAATTATCCTTTGTCAGTATGACTGTTTGTCCTTTGCTGCTAACTGTATGGATTATAAATAATTCACTTATGAGTGGCAGATTCTCCTATGATGACGTTTCAAGTAGTGCATTCTTCTTTAATTTAGGCATTGCCTTTCTCTTCATAACTAATTTTGTCACAGTGACTTCTTTGTAAGAGAGTCTTGCATTATTTTAGTAGATGTTCTTAATGTCATTAGGTAGTTTATCAGTCATGGTGCTTTGCAGTGTATGCCACGTCCAAGCTTAATCTTTTTTTTTTTTTTTTTAAGTTGTGTAAGTTTCATAGGAATTGGCATCAGATCTGTGATGCTGGGCTGTGGGCCTGCTTAGTTCTTCCTTGTCATCCTGTGGGATAGTTAGCTGCCATGCCATATTCATACTCTGGTGCTGTTATGGTGTAGCATCCCTAGTTCTGTCCACCTCTGGCATGTTCCAAGTGTTGACTATATCTGTCTCTAATCATCTTTCTCTTTGGTTTCCTCATTGCTGTAAAAAATATCCAGTGTCATATGTGGTGTCTTCACTGGATGTTTACATGCCCTGTTAAATGTTTGTTGCTATTTTTAGCAGGGGTGTGCTTTGTGTGGCTCATTCCTTATGTTGTAGTTTGGAGACACATTTGCTTAATATCAATGAGTGTGCACCTGCATATGCTCCACATCCTCTCTCTATTAAAGTGCATATGCTTAATTGATAATCTTCTCATGAACATATATATTTGTGTGGGTCTGTCTACATTCTGTGTTTGCATGCTTCCAAAATGGGGGGGGTCTTACTTTTTTACTGTACATTTGATGGATGGGCTGTTGCCATGCGGACCATCTTGTTTATAGTTTGCTGAAAAACCCAAAATCTCAACCTTAATTTTGAAAGGGGAAACGAGCACAAAAACAAATTCATCAATGCACTGCAGAAGACAAGTAGATCTGAACTTTTCACCGACAAAATAATTAAATTATATTAAAAACAATGAATTAGAAAGCACGTTCTGAAAGTGTTTAGTAACATGGTGACTAATTTACAGTTCACCTGTACATGCATGTAAATATTGTCAAAGAAAAATAAAATGATGACTTTTTGTCCAGTCTTGTACTGTGAAAACACTAATATGTTAAAGGTCCATGCAAAATTACTAAAACTGTCTTTCATAGTGTATTGCCTGTTAATTCTTTTTTCCCCTCTTTTTAACACATACTTATAAATTACTGTTGCATTTAAAGCTGAAGTTTATCTTCTCTATTTCTTCACCGTTCATGTTCAGACACATGATCAACCACAATTAAAAAAGCATGTCTTAAAATGTTTGCATATCTGATTGTTCAGCTAATGCATTTAAAACATTTTTCTGTTTAATGGCATCTGTGTGTTCATAAATTCTATGTGTCAGTCGTTTTTCCTACGTAACGTGACACATTTTGTGCAAATGGAGAATAAACTACAAAGTCAAGAGTTGCAGGTGAAATAACCAGATAACCAATATGGTCTGCCTGTGGAAACTGAAAAGAAATTTGTTCCATCAATTACAAATCTGCACATGGTGCAAGCTATACATTTAAAGGTTTTCCTTTTTGTTGACTCTCATCAATTCCATATTTTTATATTTAGAAATGTTTTTCGAAGTTCTAGTATTTTTGTTGTTAAACATTGATCTGATGTTGTCAATCTTCATTCATTCTTGACTGTTGGGTTCAGTTCCGGTCCTCTGAACTGACTCTGCCGATATATCAAGCTTGTGCCAGCCAGAAATTGTCAAGACAAGGCTACCCATACTGCCTCTCTTCCCTTCACCCCCATCTTGTTTGCAGCATAGAAAATTGGATGCATCAGCCATGCTCTCAGCTAGGTTGCTAAACTTTCTCTCGCTCTCTCTCTCTATATATATATATATATATCTATATATATATATCTATATATCTATATCTATATATCTATATCTATCTATATCTATCTATATATATATATATATATATATATATATATATATATATATATATATATATATCCCTATACATTCTATACTTACTTAAATTTTTATTCGTTCTCCTTTATAGTTATTGCTAGTGATGTGAGCGTTTGTATAACCCTTCCTCTTACCTTTTTCTGGATAGTTTCCTCTTACCATCGTTGGTATAGGCCCTTCCCTTCCTCTACCTCTGGTAATTTTGATACCATTGCTGGTATCTCTATTTCTTTCTTTCCTTCCTTCCATTACCCTGATTATCCTTTTGGGGGTATTGTTTCTAGGTACCATTGTTGATATATTAAAAAAAAAAAGTGTTCTTTACTCCCTGTCCTTTCCATTCTTTTCCGTTAGTATTTGTGTGCGTGTGTGTCTGTGCATGCCTTCGTGCTGTTTTTGAAAGATGGCAGAAAAACAGAAAGGTGCTACAGGTTTTAAGCAATGTGAGGACTGTGGCAGAAAGATGCCCAACTCTGATGGGCATCTTTCATGTGTTTATTGTTTAGGGGTTCCTCACTTCAAGATGCAACCACCTTGTGAACTCTGCAATGGTTTCAGCACTCGCACCCTTTCAGAGTGGCGAAACTGATTCTCAAGGGGCTGTTAAAATGCCCTTTTGGTGAGGCTTTGTCTGAGGTGGAGACATCTAAGTGTCCCAGAAAAGAATCTAAGAAAAGGAGCCATTCAGTACCATCGTCCCTTAAGGCATAAGAGACTAAAATACTGAGACACAGGATGTTCATCGTGTTTCACTGTTGCAGTCATAACTGTAGGGTGCTCCTGCCGGCAGGCAGCCCGAGGTCGGCCAGAATCCCAAAGTCTGGGTCTGGCGTCGGCTGTACAAGCCAGTACCCTGACGTCAGTACGCTCTGGTACATAGCCCTCAGCCGACGCCATCTTCTCCAGTCTTTCTTGCCGTGCGGTGGAAAGCAGCTCGCAAGTCGTTGGTTGGCGATTTTCGAACAGCGTTTTTGGTTGTTGTCGGTCCGAAGTTCTTACTTCTCTTCTCAAAGCTAAGTACCCCGTTGGGGAATCTTTTTCTTGTTCCTCCGATGTCAGAAAAAGTTAATAATTGTATTACGTGTGGAAAACAAATACCTCTTAAAGATTTCCACTCTTACTGTCTACCTTGCTTAGGCCCTGACCACGACATTTCTTGTTGTCGGTTCTGTGCCAGGTTTAATTCTCGTACTATCAAACACAGGTACGACTGGGCTCTGAATTACTTTGGCAGACGCTTCAATTATAGAATGTCGTCGGACACTACCGGAATTCAAAAGAAGCGCAAAGACAAGGACAGGCCTCCGAGGTCCAAACAGGACTCGTTGCAGCTGGAGCCGGCGTCCGGTTCGGCTGTCGTCAGTGAGGCGCTTTTGCAGCCCCTGTCGTCCGCCACTTCTGAACTGATGGCTGATACTGACTCCCATGGGGAGCCATCAAGGCCTTCTATTTTATCTGCTGCAGGACCTTCGGACGTCGCTCCCTCGGATGGGTCCGGAACTGCTGTGCAGGTACCGGCTTCTGAGGGGGTATTCAGGCCTACTCACATCACTATTTCAAAGGCAAAGCAAAGACTCCTGTTAAGTCTAAAGCTCCTGCTCAAGCTTCTTCTGAATCTACTCCCAGGACACAGAAGCAATTGTTAAGGATGGCTGAAGATTTGCTTACAATGATTAGGGGTTCTCACCCCCCCCCCCCCTGAGAAAAGGCCTCGACAGGATGTTCCTATGGATTCCTCTGACCAGGCTTCTATATCTTCTGTCTCTTCCTCTGATCAGGAATATTCTTTTCCTCCTTATGAGGATTCGGATGCTGAGGACTCCTTGCCCTCTGCCTCTCCGCCTATAGATTTTTCTTTTGGGGGAAACCTTACATGAGATGAGGGAACATTTTCATTGGGAAGGTCAGGATTATTCTGCTTCCAAGAAGAGGCTTAGAGAATTTCTTCTTCTTCCTCAACATAGGCCTTTGGCTATCCCTCCTGTTCTTGACATTGTGGATGATGCTTTTTCCAAGGCTAATTTGAATCCTGATTCCATGCCTCCTGCTCCCTCTAAGCCTGATAGGTTTTATAGGGTTCCTGAGTCTCATTTGTTCTTATTTAAGAATCCTTCTGCAGATCCTGAAATTATATCTCAGGGTTCTAAGGCTGCTAAAGTTGTTACTTCTAAGAATCCTATTCCCTCTGAGAAGGATTCTCGTGCTTTAGACAGGTGGGGCAAAAAGGTATATACTTCTGCTACCCTTTCTGTTAGGGCTTTAAATTGCCAGTTTCATATGTTTAAGTATCAGCAATTTCTTTTGTCTGTTTTAAAGCAAAAGCTTGCTTCCCTTCCTGCATGTGCAGAAGATAAGGAACTACAGGATGTATTGCATGCAACTGAACAAACATAGCTTGCATTGTGGTTTTGATGCTTTGGATGCTTCTTGCAGGGCCGCAGCCTCTGGTACTGTTATCAGGAGACATGCTTGGCTTTGTGAGCAAAGTTTACCTGAACAGGTTAAGGCTAAATTATTAGATGCCCCTGTTCAGCATGATGTTCTTTTTGGATCTAAGGCTGAGGAGGTTATTAAAAAGATGGAAGAAAAGGCAAAATCTATGCAAACTGTGAAAGATTTCTTGCAAGTTCAGCCTCCTAGATTTTCCAGGAATTGGCCCTCCAAGAATTGGTCCTTTCCCACGTCTTACAGGCCTCAAAGGGGAAGATATAGACGCTCCAGAGGTCGTGGCCAAGCTCAGGCCTCCTACAGATCGAGGCAATGGACTGTTTCTTCACCTAGAAGGGGAGAAGACAGATCCCAGTCTCAAAGAAAGCAAACTCAATGACTCTCTCGGTTGGGCTACAGGGCCTCTTTACCTGGATGCCCCTCTCGGAGGAAAACTTTCTCTTTTTTACAGAAATTGGACTCTTATTACCCAGGACAAATGGGTATTGGACGTGATTTTAAAAGGCTACAAATTCCATTTTCATACCTTGCCAAGGGCTTTCGGTTGACCAGATCTGCCAAAACATCAATGGTCAGAGGCCTTAAATCAAGTGGATGCTCTTCTGGCCATGAGAGCCATAGAGCCTGTTCCACTCTCAGAGATGGGAAAAGGTTTTTATTCGCGACTGTTTCTGGTTCCAAGAAAACAAAGCTCATGGAGACCTATTCTGGACCTTTTTGTGTTAAACCTTTCTGTGTTGAACACCTTTTTGGAAATTCCAAAATTCAAGATGCTTACTCTGCAGCAGCTGATTCCAGTGCTCTCTCAGGACGCCTGGATGGTGACATTGGACCTAAAGGAAGCTTATTTACACATTCCCATCAGGCAGGAACGCAGGAAATTCCTCAGGTTCAAGGCAGGATCGAGACACTTTCAATTCTCTGTACTGCCCTTTGGTTTATCTACTGCGCCCAGAGTCTTTACCAAGTGCCTGGCACCAGTAGTGGCTTATTGCAGACTCCAGGGGATTCAGATTTACCCCTATTTGGACGACTGCCTTATTCAGGCAGACAGCAAAGATCTTTTACTTCAACATCTGGATTTTGTTCAACGTCTTCTCCTCCTACTGGGATTTTCAGTGAACACAAAAAAGTCACATTTGATCCCTTCTCAACAAATGGTATTTCTGGGAGCCCTCTTAAATACAACCGGCCTTCCTCACTACAGAAAAACAAATACAGCTGGCTTCAATTTTCAAGACTTTGGCAACTCTGCCTCAGCTCACTGCAAGGAAATTCCTGCAGGCACTGGGCTACATGGCTTCCTGCATTCTGTTGATTCCAAATGCAAGGCTCCATATGAGAAAGCTTCAATGGTATCTGAAAAGTGTATGGTCGCAGCATTACCATGATCTGGACACTCTGATTCCTCTGATCCCCTGCCTCCAGAAGGAGTTCCTTTGGTGGTCCAGGGTGTGTGCTTTAAACGAAGGAAAGCCTTTCCGTCTTCCTCAACCTTCTCAAATCATAACCACGGACGCCTCGGATTATGCTTGGGGAGCACATTTTCTAGGCAATTGCCAGCAGGGAACCTGGACAAAGGATCATCTTCACTGGCACATCAATCTGAAGGAAATGTTGGCAGTTCAAAATGCTCTTCTAGCCTTCAAGAACCTTTTGCATCCAGGGCCTCTTTTGATTTACACAGACAACACCACAGTCATGTGGTACATAAACAAGCAGGGGTTCTCATTCTACCCCTTTGCAGACTAGCTATGGCTTTATGGGACACAGCTCTAAATCTGAATCTACTTCTCCAGGCCCAATTCATACCAGGAGAACAGAATCTCTTAGCAGACAGCCTGAGCAGGAACATTTTGGATCCTCACGAATGGATGCTAGACACCAACTTATTCAACAGGATTACTGCAGTTTGGGGATGCCCCCAGATAGATCTGTTTGCATCCCATCTCAATCATCGGCTGCCTCACTTTTGCACCAGGTCATTCCACAAAGCAGCTTGGAAAGTGGATGTCCTGTCCTTCAGCTGGAGAAACCTTTCGGGATATGCCTTCCCTCCTCTTCCTCTACTTCCTCGGGTATTACTAAAGATAAAACAGGACAAGCCCAAGTTCCTCATCTTGATTTCTCCAAATTGGCCTCGACAGTTTTGGTATCCACAACTTTAAAGCACCTGTTCTTGGAGCCTCCTTGGATTCTCCCTCTGAACCCTTCTCTTCTGTCCCAGCATCAGGGTCAGTTGCTACATTCCAATCTCAAGACCCTTTGCCTGGCAGCTTGGCTCTTCAAAGGAATTTGATTTCTTCTAGTCTTCCCAAACAAGTTTTGGATGTTCTTTTGGAAGCTAGACGCCCTAGCACTAGGAAATCCTATGCCTCTAAATGGAAGAGATTTTGCATTTGGATGCAGGACCGAGGCTTGGACCCTCTGGTACCTGATCTCTCTTCTATTTTGCTTTACCTTTCGGATTTTTTGTCTAATGGACTTTCCTTTTCTTCCATTAAGATTCATGCATCTGCTATTTCTGCTCATTTCAGTACTGATCCCCCTGTTTTTTCTCATCCTTTGGTGAGACAATTCTTGAGAGGTGCGAAGAATTTAAGGCCTCCCAGGACCCCTCCTATTCCTGCTTGGGATCTTAATTATGTTTTGGAAAAACTTACTTTGCCTCCTTTTGAGCCTGCTGCATCTTCAGATATTAAGTTTTTATCTTGGAAGACCGTTCTTTTGTTAGCTTTGACTTCTGCCAGAAGGGTCTCAGAGTTGCAAGCTCTCATGGCTGTGGAACCATACCTTTTTTCCACCAGGACAGAGTATCCTTGAGGACCAATCCTACTTTGATGCCTAAGGTGATTTCGAAAGTGGCTTTAAATCAAACAATTCACCTTCCTACCTTCTTTCCTAATCCTCAGAATAAAGGGGAAAGGATTTTGCATTCCTTGGACGTGCACAGACAGTTACGATTTTATTTGGACAAGACTAAAGAGTTCAGAAAATCTGACCAATTGTTTGTTTCTTTTGCCTCCAGTTCTCTTGGAAAGGCTATTTCCAAACAAACTATTTCCAAATGGATTTCTTATGGAATAAGATTTTGTTACACTCATCATGGGAAACTGTTTCCAGGTACAGTGAGAAGTCATTCTACTAGAGCAGCTGCTACTTCTACAGCTTTTCTCAGGGAGTTCCTACCAAGGATATCTTGGAAGCTGCCACTTGGAGTTCTGTGCATACTTTTTCCAAGCACTACAATCTCCCTTTGTATTCTAAGACCAGGGCAGGCTTTGCCTCTGCTGTTTTGCAGGGTCTTCTTGCTGCCCCTTCTTCTGTCTAGACCTCCTCCCTTTTTTCACTGCTTTGGGATTCCACCCTACAGTTATGACTGCAACAGTGAAACATGATGAACATAGTACAGTTGTGTACACCTACCATAACTGTAGATGTTCGAGTGTCTTCACTGTTGCAGTCGGTGTTTCCCTCCCTCCTATCCCCTCTTTTTCTCTCTTTTCTGGTGTATTTGTGTTTCCTTGTTGGATTCATTTATGATTTTTGGGAAATTCTGACATCTAGGGCAAGAAAGGCTGAAGAAGATGGCGTCGGCTGAGGGCTATGTACCAGAGCGTACTGACGTCAGGGTACTGGCTTGTACAGCCGACGCCGGACCCAGACTTTGTGATTCTGGCTGACCTCGGGCTGCCTGCCGGCAGGAGCACCCTACAGTTATGACTGCAACAGTGAAGACACTCTAACATCTACATTTATGGTAGGTGTACACAACTGTACTTTCCGACTTGTACTTCGAAACAGAGACCTAAAATATCTGAATCTGCACTGATCCCTGCTCCAGCACCGAAATCTGTCATATCTGCCACAGTGACAACCATTACTGAACCTACCAAAACTCCTGTGGCGCCAACCTTACCATCTGTACCGATGACCCTCTTGGCAGCAACAATAGTCTCTCCAAATATTCCAGTCACTTCCCCTGTATAGCAAATTATTGGTTTACAGACCACGGTGCTGTAGGTCGAGAGTACACCAAGGACTAGATGCTTCCTATCTATAGACCCCCTTCTTGGGTCAATAATTGAATCCATTGCTTGAAAGGCCAGATTCACCCTCGGTGATGTCCGTCCGTTCCACCAGGAGCCCTTCAGAGCTAGATGTAGTCAGGTTGGTAGATCAACTCTTGGCAGCCAGAGGCATTCCTGCTCCCCTAGGACCTCTCTCCCATCTGGAGCCAAGAGTTACTCTCCCAGGACACCCATTTATCTTCCTCTCCACAGATCTTGAATCCCATTACTTCGATGTTCTCAGTGCCAGTTACTTCAGTACCAATGGTGGATCTCACCTTGGTTCCGGAATCAACTGTGGTCTGTGAATCCACCAGAGCCGACCCACCCACAGGACTGTGATTTGGCTGCCAGCTCCGGGATGTCTGGATCAGCTCTGTTTTTTTTTCTACAGCACCGTCTACATTTCCTGGTACCCTGGTAGTTACAAGTCCTCTTATGGCTCCTGCTCTGGGAGGGGGCTCGTCGGAGTGGGGTGTGACCCCGGTTCTGAGGTTGTCTTTCTCTGTTCCGGGCTCGCATCCCTCTTCAGGCAGACCTACCTTCCAGATTAGGGAGAGAGCCCCTGCCTCAGCAGGCTCACAGTCGGCACCGTCCCTGTCAGAGTGTCACTTTTATGTATCAACTGTCCATCCTCCAAACCGAGAGTCTCAGACGATGGACAGGTTCGGGAAGCAGGTCTTTGCTTAATCAACCTTTGCCATATGGTCCTTGAATTTTTTGGCACATTTCATGTGACTCCAAAGGGGTCTGATAGTTGAGCTTTCAGAGACCTTAGCGGGAGCAGTGTCTGACTAGGTCCAGGATAAGGTTGCCTACCAGCTTGCCACCCTAGAGTCCATCTCCAACTCATCCAGAACCCACAGGGTTAGAGTTGCTGGCGCTGTGTCAGACTCCAAGCCAGTCACAAGTGGTGTCCCACAGGGCTCGGTCCTTGGCCCCCTATTGTTTGGCATCTACTTCTCAGAAGTACAGGCCAACATGGGAGGACTTTGGCTGACAAAGTTTGCAGACGACTGCAAACTGGGCGCCATAGTGGAAAGTGCATCGGACACAGATATCCTTCAGAAGGGACTCACGGAAACAGATAGCTGGAGCCAGAGCCATGGCCTGAAGTTAAACGCCAAAAAATGTATAGTCATACCCTTCGGGAAAAACAAGGTAACCCCAAGCTACCATATAGGTGGCAATCCACTAAGCACAGAAGAGGTTATCAGGGACCTGGGGACCCAGGTTGACAGTGGCCTTTCTTTTGACACTCACGTTGCTAAAGTGGTTAGAAAGACCTTCTACATTGCCCACCTGATCATGAAGGGATTCACATCCAGATCTAGTGAGGTCATTGTTCCCCTGTACTCTTCACTTATCAGACCAATGATCGAGTACAATGCCCCATTCGGGATGTATCTCACCCGACATCTGCAGCAATTGGAGAGACCCCAAAAGTTCCTCACCAAAAGGATAAAGGGACTCCAAAATCTGTCATATGCTGCCAGATTGAAGAAACTCTAACTCTATTCAGTCGCATACCGTCTGCTCAGAGGTGACATGTGCCTGACATACAAGGCCATGTCCAACCCGGAATTAATGGACATGCTCCACCTCAAAAAATCCAAATCCACCAAAACCACAAGAGCAAGCGACTTAAACCTTAGCACGGATATAAATAGGACGTGCTGGAGGGATAGATTTATCACTCAGAGACTCCCTATGCTGTGGAATAAAATCCCGGTCCATGTGAGGCAGAGCACCTCGCTGACTCTGTTCAAGAGAAATCTAGACCTGTGGATGGGAGATCGTAGGTTTACCCCGGGAATCATCTCTGTGTCACTGCTGGACAGAGGCACAACAAACTAATGGGCACAGTATTTTTTCATATAAGGGGTGGCGTAAGCCACAAAAATTTGGGCTAGGCTTATAAATGCCTTAGGGCAGATAGCCTAGTATAAACCTATCAACCTATGAACCTAATCCATGCAGCTTATTGCACATACAGCCGAAGGGACATCCAGAGCAGCGGGTACAGGCATTGCCATTAGGTGCCACTCCTCGATGCGTGTATGTGACTTTGTGGTCTCTTTTATGAACATTCCTGTTGATGCTACTTTTTGTGACAAACGTCAGAGACACATTACCCATGTGTGAGAAGGACGGAGAGACCCTTTCTCCTGTGGGCATGCAGTTTTCCACTCAACTACCTTATTCTAGGAATCGGAAGAGTGGAAAGATGTTCAGAAAGTTCCAAGGACCTTTACGGGACACACGTGGTGAGTATTCCCCCTGAGGCAGAGGGGGAACTCTCTGGGAAGATGCCCCTCCATGGTAGAGGGGGGCCTGAGCAACCAGGGTTCCAGGGATCTTTTTTTCTGGACAACCCTACCAATGCTCCTGAATGGTGGCCTGATTGCTTACCTCTGGAAGCTGTCTGGGGACAGATGTTCTTCGTGTTTCACTGTTGCAGTCATTACATTTGGGTTATCTGCTTGCAGTAGCCCTCAGTCGGCCTGATTAACAAAGTCTTGGGTCCTGCGTCAGTTGCTGTCCCTTCTTCCATGATGTCAGGGGTATAAAACATGCAGCCAACGCCATTACACCAGTCTTTCTTGCCGTGCGGTTCCCGAAGCAGAAGCAGTTCACAAGTGCTGGTCGGCCGACTCCTGAAATTTTCATTTTCAAGTTTTAGAACCGAAGTCTTGAACTAAAGCTAAGTACCCCATTGGGGAAACTTTTTCTTGCTCCTACTGATGTCAGTAAAAGTCAATAATTGCATTACTTGTGGAAAGCTAATACCTCGCAAAGATTTTCATTCTTACTGTATTCTTTGCTTAGGCCCAGACCACAACGTGCCATGCTGTCGGTTTTGTGCTTTATTTAAACAGCGCACTATCCGTCATTTGTATATTTTCGCTTCTAAATATTTCGGTTCTCTGTTTAATTATCCAGAAATGTCGGTTAGCCTTCCGACTACCGGGATTCCGAAAAAACACAAAGATAAAGGCAGAGATAGGCCGCCGAGGTCCAAAGCTGCCGATGATGCTTATCCTAAGCCAGTTCGCCAGTACTCAGTGAGGTGCTTTTGCAGCCTCTGATGCCCGCTACGTCTGACTCCCAGGCCTCTACTGAGACCCATTTGGAGTCCGGTATGCCGCGAGATGCTTCAGCTGTGGAACCTGCGGGTGTCTCTACCTTGGATGGGTCCGGAGCCACTGTGTAGGCACCGGCATCTGAGGGTGTATTCAGGCCTACAGACTTGCATATTAAACCGACGCCTCCTTCTTCATTTAGGCCAAAATCTCGAACCATGACTAAGAAACCAACACCCAGGCTGCATGCTCATGCCTCTATGCCTAAAAAACAAATAAGAATGGCTGAATATTTTATAACTCTAATCAGGGGAAGCCAACCTCCCCCTTCTAAGAGACCTAGGACTGAATTTATTTATGAATCTTCTGAACAGGATTCTGATTTTTCTGATTCTTCTGATGATCTGGATTTGCCCTTATCTAATTATGAGGATTCTGATGCAGAGGACTGTATTCTCTCTGCTTCCCGTCAAGAAGATTTTTCTTTTGGTGAAACCTTACATACTCTACAGGAGCATTTCCACTGGGAAAGCCAGGATTTTTCTGATTCAAAAAAGAGGCCTAGGGATTTTCTTACTCCTGCCTCAGAATAGACCTTTAGCTAAGCTATTCCTCCTGTACTAGACATTGTTGATGCTTTCTCAGAATCTAGTTTGGCCCCTGATTCCTTGCCTTTTGCTCCCAGAAAACCTGACCGATATTACAGGGTTCCTGATTCTCACAAGTTCCTTTTTAAAAATCCTATTGTGGATCCAGAGACTATTTCACAGGGGCCCAAAGGCATTAAGGCTTCTACTGCTAAAAATCCTACCTCCTCCGATAGAGACTCCAGAGCACTGGATAGATAGGGTAGGAAAGTTTACACTTCTGCAGCCTTGGCCATTAGGGATTTTAAACTACCAGTTTCATATGTTAAAGTATCAACAACATGCTATTGGATTGCTTAAACAGAAAATTATGTTAATTCCTGACTGCGCTAAAAGTAAAGAATTACAGGATTTAATGCATTCTGCTAAATAGGTAGGAAAACATAATTTTTACAATGTAGATTTGATTCATTAGAGGCCTCTTGCAGGGCTGCTGTTACTGGGTCTGTGCTCAGAAGGCATGCTTGGCTAAAGGAGCAATCTTTGCCTGATCATGTTAAAGCTAAATTGTTGGATGCTCTCTTAAATTAGGACCGCCTGTTTGGCAACAAGGCTGAGGAAGTTCTTAAAAAGATAGAAAATAAAGCTAAATCTATGCAGACTGTTAAGGATTTCTTACAAGTTTAGCCTCCTAGATTTAGTAGGCACTGGCCCTCTAAAAATTGGTCCTTTCCAGCCCCCTCCAGGTTTCATAAGCCAAACCCACACACAGCAGAAACCCCAGGTTTCAGTCCCAAGGGATGCACAAGACTAGGCAGTGGGGGGGTTTCCACTCCCAAACTTGGGAGCAGCAAGACTCCCCCCATATGGAAAACTGTCTCAATGACTTGCTTTTAAGACTTCCAAGCACTTCCCAACTGAATGCTCCTTTAGACGGAAAGATTGGTCTGCGGACCAAAAACCTGGGAACTCATTACCCAGGACAAATGGGTTTTAAATAGTGTCCGAAGGATACAGATTTCATTTCCACATGTTACCAACACCAAGCGGGTGGCCAGATCTACCCCCAAATCAGTGTGCAGAGGCCCAAAATCAGGTACGCTCTCTCTTAAACATGGGGGCTATTCAGTTGGTACCAGTAGAGGAAAAGGGACAAGGTTTCTATTCGAGACTTTTCGTGGTACCCAGAAAAGGCAGTACATGGCATCCTATCCTGGACCTTTCTGTTTTAAACACCTTTCTGGTGATTCCAAAATTCAAAATGCTGACTTCACCAGCTGCTTCCTATGCTAGGCAAGGATGCATGGTTGGCAACACTGGACATAAAAGAAGCATACCTGCACATCCCTATCGGAGAGTCTTGCAGAAAATACCTACACTTCAAAGCAGACTACATGCACTATCAGTTCCTTTGCACTGCCCTTTGGCTCATCTACTGCACCCAGGGTATTCACAAAGTGCCTAGCTCCAGTCATTGCATTTTGCAGGCAAAGAAATATTCAAATATACCCATACCTGGACAATTGTCTAATTCAGGCAGAAAGCAAGGATATTCTCTTCTATCATCTGGCCTTTGTTCAAAGGGTACTGACTTGTCTGGGGTTCACCATAAATGAAAAGAAATCCCACTTGGTACGCTGTCAACAAATTATATTCCTGGGAGCAAGCTTGAATACAACTTCCCAGATGGCTTTCCTCATGCCAGAGAAACGGATACATTTGACAACTTAACAACTAGCCACAAAAACCCAGCTGTCTGCAAGACAAATACTGCAAGCCTTGGGGTTCATGGCCTCATGCATTTTTCTAATTCCATATGAGGAAACTACAATAGTATCTCAAAAGCCTATGGTGTCAACATTCACAGAATCTGGAAGCAAGGATTCCTATTATATCTTGCCTATGCCTAGAGTTCATTTGATGGGCAGAGGCCTGCCACCAAAACAGGGGACTACTATTCACATTACCCCCTGCTAAACCAATCTTAACAACAGATGCATCAGACTATGCATGGGGGGCTCACCTCGCAGGGAAGTGCATTCAGGGCAAATGGAACCCAAATCAAATGCACCTGCACATAAATCAGAAAGAAATGTTAGCTGTACAGAATGCTCTGACAGCCTTCAAGGACCACATTCTTCCAGGACAACTAATGTTAAAGACGGACAACACCACTGTCATGTGGTACATAAGCAGGGGAGTACACATTCTTACCCCCTCTGCAGACTAGCCATGGCATTGTGGAACACAGTCTTGAGCTACCAAGTGAATCTACAAGCTCAATTCCTGCCAGGAAAACTAAATACACTGGCAGACGGACTAAGCAGAAACCTCATGGACCCACACGAGTGGAAACTGGAACCAAGGATTTTCAACATGTTGACAAGCAAATGGGGGAGTCCAGATATAGACCTGTTTGCCTCCCCCCAGAACCATCAACTGGACAAATTTTGCACAAGGATTCCTCACAAGCAAGCTTGGAAAGTGATGCTGTATCCTTCAGCTGGAAAAACCTATCAGTTTATGCCTTTCCTCCTCTGCCTCTGCTCTCCAAGTTACTACTAAAGATCAAACAGGATTTTAATTGCAACAGACTGGCCTCACCAACACTGGGTACCCACTCTTGTGCAGTGTGCCACGCTTGACTCCATGGCACCTGCCTCAGACTTCCTTCCCTGTTGTCTCAGCAGGAGAACATGATTCTGCACCCTCAGCTGCAAACTCTGAACCTAGCATCCTGGCTAATTATAGGTTCATAGGTTCATAGGTTTATACTAGGCTATCTGCCCTAAGGCATTTATAAGCCTAGCCCAAATTTTTGTGGCTTACGCCACCCCTTACATGAAAAAATACTGTGCCCATTAGTTTGTTGTGCCTCTGTCCAGCAGCGACAGAGAGATGATTCCCGGGATAAACCTACGATCTCCCATCCACAGGTCAAGATTTCTCTTGAACAGAGCCAGCGAGGTGCTCTGCCTCACATGGACCGGGATTTTATTCCACAGCATAGGGAGTCTCTGAGTGATAAATCTATCCCTCCAGCACATCCTATTTATATCCGTGCTAAGGTTTAAGTCGCTTGCTGTAGTGGTTTTGGTGGATTTGGATTTTTTGAGGTGGAGCATGTCCATTAATTCCAGGTTGGACATGGCCTTGTATGTCAGGCACATGTCACCTCTGAGCAGGTGGTATGCAACTGAATAGAGCTGGAGTTTCTTCAATCTGGCAGCATATGACAGATTTTGGAGTCACTTTATCCTTTTGGTGAGGAACTTTTGGGGTCTCTCCAATTGCTGCAGATGTCGGGTGCGATACATCCTGAATGGGGCATTGTACTCTATCATTGGCCTGATAAGTGAAGAGTACAGGGGGGAACAATGACTTCACTAGATCTGGATGTGAATCCCTTCATGATCAGGTGGGCAATGTAGAAGGTCTTTCTAACCACTTTAGCAACGTGAGTGTCAAAAGAAAGGCCACTGTCAACCTGGGTTCCAAGGTCCCTGATAACCTCTTCTGTGCTTAGTGGATTGCCACCTGTATGGTAGCTTGGGGTTACCTTGTTTTTCCCGAAGGGTATGACTATGCATTTTTTGGCGTTTAACTTCAGGCCATGGCTTTGGCAACAGCTATCTGTTTCCGTGAGTCCCTTCTGAAGGATATCCGTGTCCGATGCACTTTCCACTATGGCGCCCAGTTTGCAGTCGTCTGCAAACTTTGTCAGCCAAAGTCCTCCCATCAATGAATAATAACCAAAAGTTCTTATCCAACGGTGTAAATCCCCCTCTGTTCAGAAACCAAACAATAAAGAACAAGCCAAATATAAAGACAAGAGAGGTAACCAAAGCTGCTCAATAATCCATTCATAAAGTGCCTGTAACTGCAACTGGGATATTCTCCCAAGAACCAAGCTTAGATTTAAAAGCAAAAGAATTTATTTGATAAAATTGTTGTCTGTAAGCGCTTTCACATTTGCTTCCTCAGACCGTTAACATTCAAAAAATCAGTCTGCTCCTTTTATAGTAGTCATGTGTTTCATCTTATAGAGCTTTAAAGTGATACAAACCAGGTTATTGAAAGCATCATTAAAAAAGTTCAGTGTCTTAATACTTCTATGCTAAACAAAATAAATTCACATCTATTAAGAATTTACAAAGTACACGTCATTCAGTCGTCTGCAAACTTTGTCAGCCAAAGTCCTCCCATGTTGGCCTGTACTTCTGAGAAGTAGATGCCGAACAATAGGGGGCCAAGGACCGAGCCCTGTGGGACACCACTTGTGACCGGCTTGGAGTCTGACATAGCGCCAGCAACTCTAACCCTGTGGGTTCTGTCCTTAAGCCAGTTTACAACCCATCTTGTGACATATGGGTTTACATTTAAGCTGGTAAGTTTTTCTACAATACCCGAGTGGGGTATTGTCGAAGGCCTTTGCAAGGTCAAGGTAGGCTGTATGGACTGCCTTTCCCTCATCAATGGCCTTGGTGACTGTCGACCAAGTTCAAAAGGCATGATCTGCCCTTGACGAAGCCAAACTGGGTCGGGTCCAATGTCTGCAAGTCCCCTATATCTTTGTTTATGAGCTCCATTATGATCCTCTCCATAGCTTTGCGGACTAGACTTGTTAAGCTTATGGGGCGGTAATTACCAGGGTCCGTAGAGGCACCGCCTTTGTGGAGTGGGACCACAGTTGCCATACGCCACTCCTTGGGCACGTATCCTGTGGTAAGGCTGAGATTAAACAGCTGCCTTATGTGCGGGTTTAATTCCTCATTTAGCTCGTGTAGCACACAGCCGGGGACACCATCCAGTCCCATTGATGCTGTGTTTTTAGCTTTAGAGAGAGCAGCTTTCACCGGCGCATTTGAGATGTCTGGGAGGCTACACTCTGCTGGGATAGTTATCTCTCCTTTAGGGGGGGGGGGTGAAGTTTGCACTGAACCTGTCTGCCAGTATGTTGGGCAATGTCTGTGGGTTCAGTGATTTTTGTATCATTTTGGACTAATTCTGAGCATATGTGGGAGTTTCCACCCAGGTTCCTAACATAGCTGAAAAAGGCCTTATGATTGTCCTTTGAATCCATGGCAATTTTTCTCTCAAAATTGGCCTTAGTTGATTTTATGAGTGCTCGTATTTTTTTACTAATAATGATCAGGGGTGACTTCCCTTTTATGGATTTTGTTCTGTCATGTAATAGCTTTCTCCTCTTATTGTAAAGTTTGTTAATGGCTGGGGTCCACCAGACTGGACGTTGCCCTTTGTGGAAAGAGTCTTGGTTTTATTTGGGATTGCCTGATCCATGCAGTCCTGGAGGTGTTCATAGAAGGCATTTGTAAGGGCTTCCGCAGCTTGGGTTGTGGTTTCCACTGGCTCAGGGGCCTTGAAGGATACCACACCAGTCTTGAGTAGTGTGAAGTTTGCTTTAGAGAAGTTCTTCAGTGTGGTCTTTTCTGTTTGGGGTGGGGCGGATGTGGATTTCCAGTGAGATTAGTTTATGATCAGATCTCACCAATGAGGGATATACTTCCGCTGTGGAGCATTTTGTCCCCATGTTTGTGATAATGAGATCTAGTATATTTTCTCCTCTCGTGGGAACAGTGACTAGCTGTTCCATGGCATTTGAATTTATGAACTCCAGGAACCGTTGGGCTAGAAAGTTAGGGCTTGAGTAATGTTCCCAGTCTATATTCGGGTAGTTGAAGTCACCCAATATGATGGTGTTTGGAGATACATTTATACCCTCCAGTGTCTTCAGGAAGGCTGTGTGGGGTTCCTGAGTTTGAGAGGGTGGCCTGTAGCATGCTACAATTTGTAGAGCAGTTTTGCCTATGGTTAGTTGCACTTGGATGGTTTCCGAAGCTTTCTGCGTTGCCACCGACCTGGAGGTGTTGGGTATCCTTTATGAATATGGATACACCCCCTCCTTTTGTGGTGTGGTCCGGGTTTTGGGGCCGGAACTCATGATACGAGGTAAAACCTAATAGTGCCGGGGTGCTCTCAGGAGCCTTGAACCAGGTTTCAGTTACAGCACAGACATCGATGTTCTCCATACTGAGAAGGGCCTAGAGTGCGTGCATTTTGAGATTTAGACTTATGGCATTGAGCAGCATTACCCTCAGTTTCTTCCCATTTTTGTTTTCTAGGGTGGTAGGTTTAGAATTTGAGCCTTGCCTAAAAAAGGCACTATGGGGGTGGCAAGAGCCTTAGCCAATATCTGGAATCCCAGGGGTGACAGGTGCAAGCCGTCCCTTGCGAAGCAGTGTGGCTTGTCAAGCATGTCATCCCAGGCAGACAGACACTGGATCCCCCTTGAATGACACCAGACATTAAGCCAATTGTTAAAGCTGATCATCTTGTCTCTATATTGTGGCATCATTCTTGGTGAAGGAAGGATACTGCTCAGGGTCAGGGTCATACCTGCCTGGGCTACATAATCAGAGAGCTCCTCTATGTCTCTTTTCATGTAGTCCAGGGAGGTACGTCTCAGGTCGTTCACACCAGCATGGACAATGACTGTGTCATATTTGTACTTGCCGTGGAGTGACCAGAGTGCTTGTGTTATGTGGCGGATTCTAGCGCCCGATAGGCAGCTTACTGTGACCCTCTCCTTGTTCAGCCTGGTGAGTGGGACGTCAGTGTGTCTGACTATGGAGTCACCTATGACAAGTATGTTTGGTGTTGTATTTGGCCTTAAGGGCTGTGACTACTTTGCACACTGCTTTTGTGGTTTATGTGTTGCTTGTGGGGTGTCTTGAGGTAGCAGTTGTTTGGGTGTCTGCTTTGGAGGCCTCTGCTGTTTAGGTAAATTTTACTCAGAGCCTCGAGTATGTCTTTGTGTGTTTATGTGTTTGATTCAGTGGTGTGGTAGCATTATGTGAGGCTGATTTTGTGGTGTGTGTAGTTGCCTTCTCCTCCTGTCTAGTCTTGCCAGTCCTGAGTTGAGAGAGCTCAGCCTCCAGTTTGGCTAAATAGCTGCATCTCTCTCAAGTATTTGTGTTATGTGGGAGGAGGAGAGGGTTGTCTGTGTACATGAGGCAGTTATAACATTGCCTCAAGATTCCCAGATTCACCAGCTGGACCGGAGAGGAGATTGACAACTGACCTTTGGACATGCTAGAATAATATTGGGAATTCCTTAATTGAAAACAAGGGCCAGTGGGGAGTGAGGGTGTAGTGCTTTTAATTTTTAGTGCTGACTTATATAATTGCTTTAGTGAGCAAGTGCCAGGTAACTTGAGTGCAATGTGTTACAAGTAACTAAATGCAAAAGCGACAAACAGTAACTTTCTTTCAAGTGAAGCGAGGAACTAGTACAGTAAGCAATGCAGATATCACTAGTGATCCACAGAAGCTGAGAAGCCGCGTATTAGGTGGAATTAGCTTCCAGGGAAATAACAAGCAAACAAACAACAAGCATATAAACAAAGCTAGATTCAGCAGGCCTGGATCTAGTCTATGCTAGAGCAAACAAGGTGTACCAATTTCAGTAAGATACAGTTCAAATATTCAGGCACCATAAACCTTTAACCAGAAATTCCCAGCTCAGAAGGGCAGAGTCCAGCCTCTTCTCCCACAAGAGTGCAGACCACGAACCTTCTTAATGTAAAATAACTGGCCTGAAGCCCAAGTGCCTAAACCAGAACTAATACCCTTGGACACTGGGCTCTCAATCAGCAGTTCCCAACTTAGAAGGATGAAAGCTACCTGTCCTGCCACCACAGTGCTTGCCACAAACCTTCCTAATGTAAAACAACTGGTCTGAAGCCCAAGTGCTTAATCCAAAAGACTTAGAATGATAGCTACACTTTAATCAAGTTACAACCAAGCAGTAATAAATGCAGTTGAATACTTTAGAGAATGTCTGGATTAGTGCTCAAGTTACACAAAGCTAGATCCAGCAGGCCCGAATCCAGTCTATGCCACAGCAAACAAGGCGCACCAACTTCGGTAAGAAGCAGTTCAGATATGCATGCACTATAAGCCTTTAACCAGAAATTCCCAGCTCAGAAGTGCAGAGTCCAGCCTCTCCTCCCACAAGAGTGCAGACCACGAACCCTCTTAATGTAAAATAACTGGCCTGAAAGCCCAAGTGCTTAAACCAGAATTAATACACTTTTAGAGTAACAGACACTGAGCCCTCAATCAACAGTTCCCAACCTAGAAGGATGTAAGCTACCTGTTCTGCCACAACAGTGCAGACCACAAACCCTCTCCGTGCAAAACAACTGGTCCGAAGCCCAAGTGTTTAAACCAAAAGGCTTAGAATGAGTTACACCAAGCAGTAATAAATACAACTGAGTATTTTTAAGATGATGCAAAAGTAAAATGAAGTAGGTAGAAACACAAGTACAGTAAAAGCAGATAAATTTTTTTTTTTTTTTATCTGAACAAGTGCTGAGATCAAAGAAACTGATTTGAGTGCTGAAACTAGAAAACTGACTAGTTATAAGAAAAAAAAACAAGCCAGAAGGCTTCCCTCGAACACAGAAGGGCCTGGAGGCTCAGAAGCCTACAAATAGTCTATACCACTTAACAGGAAAGGCAGGAAGTAAGCTTAATTTTTTTTTTTGTCTGTTTCCCAGATGCTCCCTTTGTACACAGGAGTGCCTGAAATCAGAATATGATCTCACTGCACTCAGTTGAGTGAGCAAATGAGATGGGCCCAGAGGCAGGCTGAGGGGCGGGCAGTTTCAAGGCCACCAAGATTAACACCAAAACAAAAACGGGGAGGGTGGGAATAACGGAAGAGCAGAATAACTGCCACTTGAGTTAAATATTCCTTCAACACAGTTTAAATCAAATTAAATACTGTATTTTTTTTAAAAAAGTGCAGATAAAGGTACTTAAATTCTCTTATACGTCCAGTTGAATATAACCAAGTTCTTAGCTGGCCAAAGCTGAGGTTTTTAAGCAATAAAAATTTCACAATGCACCACTTAAAAAGGCAAGGACAGGGAATCAAAGAATGTGGCTACCCTCACACCTGTAATTACTAGCAAATAACACACTAGCTTTGGTTCAAGTTACTAAAGAGCAGAATAACTGCCACTTGAGTTAAATATTCCTTCAACACAGTTTAAATCAAATTAAATACTGTATTTTTTTTAAAAAAAAGTGCAGATAAAGGTACTTAAATTCTCTTATACGTCCAGTTGAATATAACCAAGTTCTTAGCTGGGCAAAGCTGAGGTTTTTAAGCAATAAAAATTTCACAATGCACCACTTAAAAAGGCAAGGACAGGAAATCAAAGAATGTGGCTACCTCCATACCTGTAATTACTAGCAAATAACATACTAGCTTCAGTTCAAGTTAATTACCTAATCTCTCTTTTACCATCCCTCAGTAAGTCAGTGATGGATATCATTTTAGAGGCAAGGAGGCCTAGTACTAGAAAATCTTATGCTGCAAAATGGAAAATATTCTGTGCTTGGAACCTATCTCAAGGAATGAATGCAGCAGTGCTCAATTTACCTCAGATTCTACAATACTTAACTGAGATGCTTCATAAGGGCTTGTCTTTTTCCTCCATCAAAATTCATGCCTCAGCCATTTCAGCTCATTTATAGCACAGAGCCCTCCCCTCTTCTCTCACCCACTGCTCAGGCAGTTCCTCAGATGGGCCAAAAATCTAAGGCCACCCAGGAGAGCTTAGATTTGTCTTGGAGAAACCCACTCTTCCTCCTTTCGAGCCAGCTGCTAGTGCAGATTTAAAATTCCTTTCCTGGAAAACAGCTTTCCTTTTGGCAATCACTTCTGCAAGAAGGGTATCTGAATTATAAGCCCTTATGGCAGTGGAACCTTTCATCTTTCATGTGGACAGGGTGTCCCTCAGAACCAATCCCTCCTTCATGCACAAGGTGGCATCCAGCGTGGCTCTTAATCAGTCCATTCATTTGCCTACCTTTTTTCCTAACCCACAGAACTAAGGGGAACAAATACTGCAATCTCTAGATGTGCACAGACAGCTTAGATTCTACTTGGACAAGACTAAACCTTAAAGGAAATCTGAACAACTACTGGTGGCATTTGCTGCAGGGACAGAGGGGGAAAGCTAATTCAAACAAACCATTTCAAAATGGGTAGGCCACTGCATTCATTTCTGCTGTAAGCAGCATGGAAAACATATCCCACAGGGCATCATATCCCATTCAACCAGGGCTGCATCTACCTCTGCAGCCTTTCTCAGGGGCGTCACTATTAGGGACATCTTAGAATCTGCTACCTGGAATTATGTACATACTTTCACCAAGCATTACCATTTGCAATTTTTCTCTAAATCCAGGGCTGGTTTTGCCACTGCAGTCTTTCCGGGCTTTATAGCTGGTCCTAATTCCATTTAAATTCCTCCTCCCAACCTTAGCTTTGGGAATCTACCCAAATGTAATGACTGCAACAGTGAAACACAAAGAACATAGTACAGTTGTGTACACTTACCATAAATGTAGATGTTCTAGTGTGTTCACTGTTGCAGTCTTGGTTACCCTGCCTCCAGCTCCCTTTTCTTCCTTTGGCTATACCTCTACTCTCACTTACTATGCTCTAAAAGCTTTTTGGTGTATTTGCTTTTCTGTTGGACGTATATCCTTGTATTTATAGATTTAATTGCTTCCCATTAGGGGGGCACCTGACATCTGGGGCAAGAAAAACTGATGTAATGGCGTCGGCTGCATGTTTTATACCCCTGATGACCTGACATCATGGAAGAAGGAACAGCAACCGACGCAGGACCCAAGACTTTGTTAATCAAGCCGACTGAAGGCGACTGCAAGCAGATAACCCAAATGTAATGACTGCAACAGTGAATGCTCTCGAACATCTACATTCATGGTAAGTGTACACAAGTGTACTTTCTCTCTCTGCACCTTTCAGCCTGGCACACAATAACATTGGATTCTTGGGTGCAGACAGTAATTACCAGAGGTTACCTTATTCCCTTCAGTCTTTATCCCAGACCACAAAAGCGAATGCTCTATGTTCCACCCAGTCAGAGGGATACACCAGCATTAGATGTTCAATAGCTGCTTCAAAAAAGTCATCCAAACAGTCCCATCAGACAAAATGGTTTCCAGATTTTACTCAAGATTCTTTAGTGCCAAAAAAGACAGGGGACTGGAGGCCAATCTTAGACCTCTGTATTTTGGAACAAATTTGTACAACAGACAAAATTCCAGATGGTTATTGTTTAGAGACTTACTTATGTTGTATTACTTGTTATTACTTGTATTACTTTATGCTTCTCCAATATATACCAACCTAAGGCAATGCGATCTAAACAAGCTAGAGACCTGCTACAACAAAATCACCAAATTCGCCACAGGGGCATCCTACCATAGTCACCACTGTCTCTCACTTGCTGAACTGGGCTGGCTTGAACTCCCTCACCTCCATCAATGGTATCAACTCTCACTCGCCCACAAACTAGTAAATCATCCACTAAATGTCCCAGCCCTCCAGAATCTACTCCAACTCTATAGCACCACCAGACCACTAAGATCCAGCAACAAAAATCACTTGCAGATCACTAAAGCCAATAACTCTGCTGGTGAAGCACTATTCTCTTGCGCCATAGCCAAATTATGGAATTCCCTCCCACCCACAATTACCTCCATACCATCATGCACCCACTTCAAAACATTACTAAAAGCGCACCTAAAAACATGCTGGCTATGCCCTTGCAACTCCTACTCTGTCACCCACCCCATCCAACCACTACCTTTCTTTCCACTCCATTAACTACCTTAATTATAGCAAGCTCAGGTGCTCATAAGCCTAGTACTTATTATAAAGCAGGAACTTCTTATTGTAACATTTGCTAATGTCTGTTATATACTTCACAGGTAAAGCTTCTAGTTGTCTACTGATGTACTATGTTCTTCATCTGTAAATATGTTGTGAGTAATTGCTATGTTAAATTGTTAATTGCTATGTAATCCAATGTAACTACTGTCTGTTTATTTTAACTGTGGAGCTTTTCTCCCCGGGCCTCCACTGAAAATGGACCTACGTCCAGTTGCAACACTCCCGGTTAACAAATGTAAATAAATAGAGATTGAACAAAGATGATTGGATGTGCTCCATAGATCTTCAGGATGTGTATTACCCTATCAAAATGGACAAATGCTCCAGAAGATACTTCCACTTCTGGCTAGGAGACTGTTATTACCAATTTTGAGCACTGACTTTGGTCTCACCATAGCCCCCGGGGTGTTCACTAAATGCATGGCAGTGGTAGCAGCTCACTTAAGACTTCAGCGATTCCATATGTTTCCATATTTAGATGACTGACTCCTTACGGCCCCCACCAGGCATCTGCTGTTTTCTGCCTTGGACTCCATTCTAAGGCTTGCAGAGTTATTAGGCATTCCAATAAACAAGAAAAAGTCAAAACTATCCCCCACACAGGACATGGAATTCATCGGAGCAAGACTAAACACAACTTCCTGCATGGCTGCTCTTCCACTTCACAGGTTGGAGAAGTTGAGGTCAAAACTTCAAGCAATACTCTCTCAAGGCGAAGTTCTGACTCATCTAGTCTTACAGCTTCTTGGGTCAATGGCAGCAACAATCACCTTAGTTCCTCTGGCAAGAGACCACATGAGCCTGCTTCAGTGGCTCCTGGCGTCACAGTGGGCACTATTAACTCATCCAGTGTCCCACCCAATCCGCATAACCAACTGATGCAAGTAAGATTTATCTTGGTGGACGTAGCCAGAAGGCAAATTATGGAGCTGCCCCTTTTCCCCTTCTTAGCCAAAGGCCGTAGCGACCACAGATACATCCCTAATAGAGAGAGTGTGTGTGGGGGGGGGGGGGCATTTTCAAGGAAAGACAGTCCAAGGCACTTGGTCTTCTCAGAACGCCAATTTGCAGATCAATGTCCTAGAACTGAGGGCAGTGCTCTTAGTGTTGCAAGCATTCCAGTCTTTCCTCCCTTCAGGGACAATTGCTGTTCCAGTCAGACAACAGGTCACTGGTCTGGTATATCAACAAGCAGGGGGGAAACAGATCCTACCCACTGTCGGAAAGCCCTGAGAGTTTGGCAATGGGCAATTGCCTTGAACCGCTTTCTGATAGCAGTGCACATTCCGGGAGACTCCACCGTGATTGCGTGACAAACTGAGCAGATGCATTCTCCTGCCTTACAAGTGGTCTCTCAATCCCAAAGTCACAACAACGATCTTTCGTTGATAGGGTGAGCCTTGCTGTGATCTGTTTGCCTCTCCCATAAACCACAAATGCAGCAGCTACTTTGCCTAGTCCCCCCCCCCCAAGGAGGTGTCAGAGAGATGCTCTTCTCCACGATTGGACCCCAGGACGACTTTATGCCTTCCCATCAGTCCCTCTAATTCCTCAGTTTCTGAAGAAAGCCCAATGGTTGAGAAGCAAAGTGATTCTCATTGCACTTTATTGACTCCAAGTCTAGTTTCCCTTTCTCTGTTCTCAATTAGTTCACCTCTTGTTGTCTCTGTATCCAACCCCAGACCTGTTTTCTCATCCTCAAGGCCTGGTCCACCCCAACCTATAAAATCTCGAGGTGATGGCTTGGCTTCTCCACTTCCAGTAATTGCCAGGCGAAGTAATTTATCTGCCCCAGTACAAAAGATACTTCTGGCTTCTCATCAACCATCCACCAGAAAACTTTAACTTAGTAAATGAAAGAGATTTATTTGTTTGGTCTGAAGAAAATGGTATTGATTCTTTCTCAGATTTGATTCATAAGGTCTTAGAATACTTAACTACCTTATTTCAATTGGGAGCCTCTACTTCTACCATTAGAGTTCATTTAGTTGCCATTTCAAATTTTCATAACAGATTTGATAATCAGTCCTTAATGTCTCACTGTCTTTGCAAAATCTTTTTTAAGGGCGCTTTACATTTGATACCACCTTTTAAAGAGCCCTTAGTGCTTTGGGATCTAATGTTGGTCTTGCAATGTTAGGCCCATTGGCCTTTCGAGTTAGCAGCTACCTGTGACATCAAGTTTTTGTCTTGGAAAATTCTGTTCCTGGTAGCCATCATGTCAGCCAGGAGAATTTCAGAATTGCAGGCTCTTTTTGTAAAACATCTGTATATCATAGGTTCATAGAAGGTCTATATTACGTTATCAAATACTCATGTATTCGGAAACGTAATAGTCGACCCCTAATTGTCAAAAACGTCAAACTTTTCAATGGAGTTCTCTGTACAGTGCGGAAATGGAAGTTTTCCATTGTCTGCACCGCATGGCGATCTCGGGGTTGGTATATTTAAGTAACGGGGGTGTGGGGGTGCAGGGGAGCTGCTTACAGCATTTAAATGGTTTGTTTGGGTGGTTTTTTGTACTTTTTTTTTTTGTTCTTTTTTTTTGTTCGTTTGATGGTTTCGACAATTGGGGGTCGACTATTAAGCTTTTGAATACTTGAGTTATTCGATAATGTAATATAGACCCTTCACTAATAAGTACTAGGCTAACTACTCTTCCGAGCCATTTTAAGCTTAGCCAGTTATCCCTTGTGAGACTCAAACCCTGTACCTTGTGTTTGTAAGGCAAACACCTGAACCATTAGGCCACCCTCCCAACCCTTTGGATCATTTTTCGCAAAGAGAGAGAGTATCTCTAAGAACTAATCCCTCTTTTCTACCTAAAGTAGTGTCCGATTTCAGTATTAATCAGACCATAGAGTTACCAGTCTTCCCAAATTTCTCAAACAAGGAGTATTGTTTGCATTTATTTGACATACATAGACCGTTACGTTGTTGTTTGGATAGAACAAAATCATTTAGAAAATCAGACCAATTGTTTCTATGCTTTTCTGGTACTAGACTGGGCAAACCAGTTTCAAAAGTCACTCTGTCAAAATGGTTAAGAGATTGCATTACCTTTATTTATGGCCAAAATAAGCTAGACTTATCAACACAAGTTAGGTCTCATTCTAATAGACCTGTTTCCATTTAAGTAGCCTTTCATTCCAGAGCTTCTATGGATGATATATATGCAGCTGCAACTTGGGCTACTCCCCATACCTTTATCACTCATTACAAATTGGATACAGTCTCCAGGGGTAGAGCATCCTTTGGCTCTATGGTGCTCAGGAATATCCTTCTTTAGGACCTCCCAATGTCTAAAGTAGCTGTGGACTCTGTCCCAACAGTCGAGAATGAATGAAGATTGACAACATCAGATAAAGAAGTTAAGTTCTTACCATAATGTTCCATCTGTGTTGTCGATCTTCATTCATTCTAGACATCCCACCCTCCTACCCCCTCCGAGACTCCTGGAAGTTTGAAACTAGTCCTGGGGTTCTAGTAGGGTTGTTGCTCAGACAAAGCTTCAATGATTTTCTACATTATGAGCAAACTCTATCTGAGGTGAAGGGGAAAGAGGCAGTATGGGTAGTCTTGGCTTGACAGTTTCTGGCTGGTATGAGTTTGATATAATGGCCAAGTCGATTTAGAGGATCGGAACTGAACCCAACAGTCAAGAATGAATGAAGATCGACAATACAAATAGAACGTTATGAACGTTATGATAAGAACATAACTTCTTTTTTGTTACCAATACTTGGCTGACATCTTGGCTTGCAGATATTTTCCAGTTATTGTTTATCTGTTTAATGTTTCACTCTGCACCAAATAAACTAATGCTATAATTACTTTACGTTTTTCTCCTTTATCCTTTTTGTCACCTACCTGGACCACAGAGGCACACATGCCAAAATCTTAGACTTGTATTTCCAAATCTAGAATGCCTATGCTCTTGCCTGTCACTGACCTGGCCATAGGCAAAAATCCAGTCATGCACTCTACCTCACAGGATTGGTTTGCGGTGGTGCAGGACTTTTGTGTGTTTTATTCAAGGTCTCCAGGCAATACCTTTCAGTTTGGGGAATCCGTCTTCAGAAAAGGAAGAGGAAATCCTCTGCTTATCAGGAATCGGAAGAGGAAGCTCTGGCATAATATACCTTACAGTATAAATCTCAACTGTCCCTGATCCCTGATTTTGACTCAAGTTTTAGGTTTGTCCCTCTTAATATCCCTTAAAACTGATGACTGTTGGAGAAAAGGTGGTGAATTGCACTTAATAAATATAGTAATCCGTGTTTTTGGCTTTTTAGTTCAGAAAATGTATATTCACATTCTCTCATTCTGTCAATGTCTCAAGGAAATAGTGCTAATATTTTAAAATTGCCCATGATTGTCCCTGATCATTTCTGAATTTGCCTGATTCTTTTGAGATTTGTCCCTGATTGGTTGAAAACTATGCTTAACGGTTTTGTTAAGGTTTGACACTGGTACAGATTGCCTCCTGGCTCTCTCCTTGAGGACATGTCATTTGGGGATACTTTATTGAAGATGAAGAACTACAGAGTGGAGGCTGAGGAAGAATCCATTGCTGAAAAAGTATATTGGCCTTCTGGGTCTGGATTAACCTACTTGTCACCATTCTTCCAGTCTCAGAGGCATTATTTGATGCATTTTTGCTTCCTTAGTAGAACAAGACTCTTGGTCTCCTGCTCCTAGGAAGCTGGGCTACTGTTGGAGTCCAGTTCTTTCCTTTGTTTCACTTTTCCCAAAGGCTGGCCATTTTGTTGGCATCAGTTTATTTTTTTTATTTATTTTACATTTGTTTACCAGGGTAGTCTGACTGGGTACATGTACATTTTCAGCGGAGGCCTGGGGAGAAAAGCTCCACGTAGTCAAAAATGCAAAAGGTTACACAAGAAGTTAGAAAACAATTAGAATATATAAAAAAAAGTTGCAATATACCTTATGTACATTGGTTTAAAAGTGCTCCCTAGTAGGGACTCGCAGTTCTCATGGACAGACACAATTACAAGTAAGATTGTAACTCACAGTCCTTAGTAGAGACTCACACTTCTCTTGGACAGATGCAATTACAAGTAAGATTGGATACATAGCATGGTGATGTAGTTAGATGTTATGATAATTGCTGATTATGCTATGATAATTACTGATTATGCTATTGTTTTATGACTTAATCCGGGTTGGTACATGACCAGTTCAATTTGAGACACTGTTTGAAGTTTTTTTTTAAAGAGACTTTTGGAAGATTGTAGGGTTGTATAGTTTGGCAAGGCATCCCAGGTTTTGCCAACAAAGTTGGTGAACCGGGATTCATCAGCGGAGTTATTAGCTTTGTGGGTGTGGGCCAGTAATTTGTCGGCTGACCGTATGGATCTCAGGTTGCTATATGGCTTGATAATATTTGAGAGAGGGGGTATCTTTAGGGTGGTACAGAACTTTGTTCGCTATTAAGAGTTGATCGAATTGAATTAAGCTGGGCAGTTCTAGCCAGTCTAATTGTTTCAGGTTCTGGCAGTGATGGGTTCTATAGGTGGAGCCAGTAGCGAATCTGGCAATATAGTTGTTGGTATGGGACAGCTTGCTTAGTTAAGTTTTACTGAGGTTTGAGAGTGCAGGTGAGGCATATGAAAGAGTAGAGAGTAGGTGTGATTGGGTAATTTCAGTCCTAGCCAGTGGGGTAAAGAGTGTCTTGTTTCTATACAGTGATCCAAGCTTCTTATTGATGGTTTGTACGGTTTTGTTGACTTGTAGGTCAAATTTGAGATTGTCTATGATAACCCCTAGAAGTTTAGTGTGTCGATCTGGGGAGATAGTGATGCCATTGTTAGACGTGACAGAGAATGAAAGTGTGGCAGATCTACTAGTGGGGGTGAAGAGTAGAAGTTTAGTTTTATTGGGGTTCAGTAGTAGGCTCTGATTGGCGAGCCAGTTCTCAATAGTGTTGAATGTATTTTGGGTTAAGATGTGTAATTCAGATGGGGAGGTGGCTGAAGAGATGAGTGGAATCATCCGCATATTGAATACAGGTAGCTTTAGGGATAGCAGTGTGAAGATTATTGATAAAAATAGAGAAGAGTATTGGGCCTAATATGGAGCCTTGAGGGACACCAAGTGTGAGAGGTAGCTGACTGGAGAGTTTGCCCTGCCAATACCGCCTGTTGTCTACCAGTTATATAGGACTGGAACCACTGGATAGTGTGCGTGTTGAGGGAAATGGATTTTAGAAAGAGAATGAAAAGTTCATGGTTGACCATGTCAAAGGCTTTTGATAGGTCAAGGAAGAGGGCGGAGGTTAGCCTATTGTCATTTCTGTTATTGTTTATGGGATTAGTAAAGGAAAGGAGGGCTGAGGTGGTGCTGTGGTATGGCCTGAAGCCATGCTGGGAGTTGGATAGCAAGTTATTCTGTGTAAGGTATTGCGTTAGTTGCTTGTGTACACATTTCTCCATTATTTTGGCTAGTGGGGAAAGAATGGCAATGGGTCTGTAGTTGGACATGTCTATTGAGCTACCACCTTTATGGAGTGGGATGACGTGGGATATTTTCCAGAGGGAGGGGATAGCATTTTCAGATAAGGTTCTGTTGATAAGGATAGATATGGGATATGCAATGGCATCTGCAGCTATTTGTAAGTACTCTGCAGGGAGGAGGTCAGCAGTGTTGGTGGTAGGTTTTAGTTTTTTAGGATAATTTTGATAAAACTAGTGAATATTGGTTGGAGGTTAATTCGGGGTGATTTGTGGATAAATTGGGCGTGTGGTTTAAGTTTGTTGAGGTTAGGTGATTTGCCAGGGATTGGATTGTTTCAGTGAAAAAGTTGTTATAAGCACTAGCTATGGTCTCTGGGGAGCTATGGGTATGGTTAGCCGGGGTTGGGGTGGTAGAATGTCCTGGATGAAGTAGTTGATTTAATCCTGCCCAGAACTTTTGAGGGTTGTTTTGGTGTTTTTGTAGGAGATTATGGTAGAAGCTTTTTTTTATCCAGTAAAATAGATTTTTTTGTGTCATTCCTGAGTTGACGATATTTTAGGTGGTCAAGTGGGGCTTTGGTTGTTTTCCAGCTGGCCCAGGCTCTGTTTCTAGCTTTGATTTTTAGTTTTGGTCTCTTTTGTGAGCCATGGTGCTGTGTTTGATCTAGATTTTGTTGTACGTGCTGGAGCATGGGAGTCGAGGATACTTGGGAATTTAGTGGTAAAGTGAACTACAGCCTCTTCTAATGGTAGATTTTTAGTTTTGACCAGTCAACTGTTTGTAGTTTGTTTAGGAATATTGCAGTGTCAAGGTTTTTTCTGTTTCTCACTGTTTTATATTTGGTCTTGTGAGGGTTTCCTACATTATGTTTTATGATACAGGTTAGAAAATGGTCACTAAGGTTGTCAGAGTGCCAGCAGTATACATTTGGGGTTGGTTGTTAACTAGGATCCAGTCCAGGATACTTTCCCTATTGGTCAGTTTGTTTATCCTAGTGGGAGAGGTTATGGTCTGTTTAAACCCAGATAAGTTTATAGGAGTGAAGGGGGGTTCAGAGGAGCAGGCATGCCAGTCGGTGTTAGTCAGCAAGAACTAAGGTTTCTTGGGGATAAGTAGTGAATAACCAGTACAGGATATCCTCTAGGGTATTTAAGTTGTTGCCTGGTGGAATGTATACACAGACTATGTTTAAACATTTGTACTGGTAAATCTGTAATTTGGTTATGTTGAGTTCAGCATTGTTGAATTGGGGTGGTTGAATGGTGTCTCTATTAACAGAGTGTTTTTGTAAGGGACTGCTATCCCACCTCCTTTCTTAGTTGCACGGTCTAACTGGTGTATATTATATCCTGGGGGTTGTATCTCATTGTCGGTAGTACTAGGTTTTAGCCAGGTTTCCGTAAGAGACACAATGTCTGGGGAGTGGGTTGCTAGGAGGGCGTATAGGTTTGGAATCTTTTTGTTAATACTTCTAATATTTAAGTGAAATGCTAGGAGGGAACTAGTGGGAGTAAAAAGGGGTAGCTTGACTGTAGGGGTTGTGGTAGGGGAGGGGAGGTTATTGGGTGTGGGTGGGCCAGGGTTGGGATGAATATCCCCGTGTGTTATAAGGTTATAGTGACAGGATATTCTAAGCTTTATGAGTTTGTTTTATATAGTCTTTGTCTTTAGGATTGTGTTTCCATAGAAATCAAGGAGTAAGTGAACATATGAAGAGTGAAAAAAAAAAAAAAAAAAGAAGGCAACCTAAAAATGGCCAAGGGATCACAAAGGGAAGCCAGAGAGCCCTCGGGGCACACCTAATGTGTAGCAGCCATGATGACATCAGGGCTATCTTCCCTACTATTTCCCCAAATCCACCTCAGCCCTTTGTCTTCCCAGATCCTACCATCTCCACTCTTGGAGTAAAACAGATTTGAGGCAGGATATCCATGTTCACAGGTGGAGAATCGTGACCCCCCAGGACAAATGAACCTTGCGGGTAGTATACCAAGGGTACAAGTTTTAGTTTCATGGAAAGCCCAAGTTGCAAAGTATACCTCCCAGTACCAAGCAGAGACACTTGGTGCAGCCCCTTCTGGTGAACTCCTTCTATAGGGGCTCATAGAAATGGTTCTTTAGAAAGAACTGGGAGAAGGATTTTATTCACACTTTTTCTTGTCCTAAAGGAGGGATTGTATGGGCCTGTCTTGCATCTGTCCACTCTAAACAAGTACGTCAAGGTGCCAGAGTTCGAAATGCTAACCCTATAAACCTTCTACTTGTTCTCTTCTCCCAAGCTGCTGTGGTCACCCTGGATCTAAAGGGTGCCTAGCTTCACATCACAATCAAGAAGGGGACTGGAGGTGCTTTCTCAGATTTGAGGTAGGGGGCTGCCATTAACAGCTTTCTTCCATGCTATTTGGTTTGACTCCTGTTCCCAGATGTTTGCAAAGTGCCTGGCTGCTGTAACTGTATATTTCCAGGCAGTGGGAGGTGAGCATCTACCCTTATCAGGATGACTGCCTGATTCAGATGTCCACTCAGCAAAGTAAAGAATGGGCCGTGAACTTCACCTTGGAATGTTTTCTGAAATTCTACCCCTCAAACATCAACCTTTTAAGAGCAGTGCTTTTCCTGGGGATGCAGCTGGACTCCTGCTTAATAAGGAATGTCTGTCCTTGGACAAGGTGGGATTGCTGGCAGCCTACTTCAAGATGTCTAACAAGGCCTCTTTTATCAGCTAGAGGGTACTGGAATGCTGGGGCAGATGGCATTCTGTACATTCCTCTGGCAAGACTACATATGAAGAAGCTACACTGGCATTTCAAATGAGGTTTGGTGTTAGCACAGTTACCTGCTAGACTACATAATTCAGTTTCTCCTGTGTGTTAAGCAGTACCTGTTGTAGTGAGCCAGTAAGGTTCAGTTTATATGAGGGTGTCCTTCAAGCAGTAACTTCACAATCGGACCCTGACCATAGTCACCTAAGATGTAGTTTGACTGGATAATGAAACCACAAAGTTCAGTGCAAGTAGACAGCAAGAGAGAAAAAAAAAAAACTGACTATTCATATGTTAGAAATACTCTGATGTAATGTGTATGAGTGCATGCCAACACACACACACACACACACATATATATATATATATATATATATATATATATATATATATATATATATAGATATATAGATATATAGATATATATATAGATATGGGTGTACTTCACATAGTCGAACATCCAAATGTTCAACTTTCATATGGCTGAGACCATATGGTCAAACATATGAATGTTCGACAATGTGAAAATAAATTATTAAACAAAAAAAAAAAACATGCTAGCAGGGGGGCAAGCCCCCCTGCACCCGCAACACCCCCGCTATTTAAATATACCAACTCCGAGATCGCATCTACATTGCAGTAAAGGGAAATCTTCCCGTTCTGCGCTCTATGGAGATCCCCATTCAGACCATTCTGAAGGGGACCCGTGTGTGTGTGTGTGTGTATATATATATATATATATATATATATATATATATATATATATATACACACACACACACACACAAATATGTATGTATAAAATGAGTGTATATTATGGGAAAATGTCAGTGTGTGTGTGACATGTTAAAGCAGTAAAAACACTTCCACAGTATAGTTTAATGTGAATCATCTGGAGAAATTCCTTTGAGAGGACTAAAAGGCCAGATACATGCTTTTTTTGAGAGAAAAATCTTAAGGCTAAGGGTGAAGTTTCTTTTTAGAGCCTGACCACAAGAAGCAATGGAAGATGGCAGGAAAATGGAAATAAGTTATATGGGGTAAACAAGAAGTGACAGAAATCTAAATGGATTTTACTTATGGCATATCCAAAACTTAATTGAGGGTATATTTAAGATTGCATGACCAGAGCTGCAATATCAAAGACTAAAATGTTTCACTGAGGGCATTTAAAAGTGGAATTTTTAGTGATCAAAGATTGTTAAGCAGAGTTGTGCTTGTTTTAAAAGAAAGTGAACTTCAGATTGAGTTTTGCACTTTCAATAAACCAAACTTAGACACTGCCTTCAGTGTTTTACTCATGCACTGGTAGTTTCAGTGAGCATAATTGAATCATTATAACCCAAAATGGCATTGTTTTTCCATTCCTGCATATCTCAGCCTACAAGAGCAGAAAAATTTTTAATTAGTCCTCCCGCCTGAAAGGGGGGAGAAGAAAACTGTCTCTCTTCACCCTCCGCATTCTGTGAGTCAACTGTTATTTTGAGAAAAACATGGAGAAACCCATATGTTATGGTGCAGATCTACACTAATAGGAAATTTGTGGCTGTTCAGGAGAGGTGTGTAGCTCTACAGAATAGGTTGAATGTGATAGCAATTGTACTAGCCGCCCCAAAGTCTATCCCACCACTAACGGAACTGAGCAAGATGATGACGTGGAGTCTTACTGTGTTGCATTTGTTGTATAACTCCCTTGAATTGGGTTCAGTATGATTGCACCTCAATGTTTTTCTTCAACTTACAGGTTTAGCCCCTAAGGCCTACACAGACATGAAAGATACTGATTATATGGATCATGAAAAACTCATAAAAATCTGTCTAGGGCTAATGTATCTTCTGAAATACAAGCTGTGACGATGTGAGGTATTGCCAGCTGTGTCAGGAGAAGTAGGGCTGTGGATGTGTAACCTATGCCAGCAACGCTAAGTGGAATTATGTAAAGAATTGTATGTCATTTGTATATCAGACTGATTTGTACAGATGCTTTTATTGAAAATGTATTTGTAACGTTGCTTGTGTTTAAAAATGTATCAACAGTGTGTCCTACTGGACATAAAAGAAGTATACATTTTTATCAGACTGTACTGTTGTAAGTAGGATACTGGAAGAGAAGAGGTTAATCTCACTAAGCTAACTTTGAAAACTACTAAGAAATTAAATTACTTAATTTAGGCCATAAAGATTGTATCTTACAGTTCTGACTGCAGCCAGAGATTAAATGTCTGTGCCAGAGAATGGTTTATTAGCTCCTGTAGGAATAGCGGAGTGTTTCATGGTTTTATAGCTTCCAGATGCTGTAACACATCTCAGCAAAGCCCTGTTTGTATAGTAACAAATATGCACTAAATTCTGGTTCAGTTTCTAGCAATGGGGGTAGCATGGGAACCAGAAGTCAGATGACCAGATATGTGATGTCATCCTCTGTTCTAGGAGAAAAATAATATTTTAATACCAGATGAGAAAGAAAATCTCAGAGCACTCTGTTTTTGGCACCTGACAAAGAAGGAAGCATTGCTCTAGTAAGTGAACAAGGGAATAGTAATTCTTTAAATCAGTTAGGAAATATAGTGAGATTAGTTAAGTACTGTTTTTCTGTATTTATGTGAATTTGTTAATCTGTTATTTTAATATTTCCTGTTATTGAAACTCTGGTGTTTATTGTAAATGGCTATTTAGTATGTTTATGTTCTTTCATTATTTATTAAATGTATTTAAACTTTTCACCGTGGCTCATCTTTTAGAGAATATTTTAAACTTTGCAAAGATTTGTATCTCTTTGGTGACACTGTGGCCACTCCTGAAAGCCTTACTGCATTGGCCAAACACTATCATTTGTTGTTGTTTTTCTTTCGGCTTTTTCCCAGTTAGGGGTCGCCACAGTGGAACTCTGGTCCACTAATGATTGGCAGTAGAGTTTTACGGTGCTGAGGTGCCAGCTCGAAGCCCCAACCTTCAACGAAGGCACGCCCATTCACATATGCCTTTCGAACGCTACTCGTCCGCGGGGAGGACATGCAGACTCCACACACAAGGCACTCCAGCCGAGAATCGAACGGGAGAACCTCTTGCTGTGAGGCGACTACACTACCGCTGCACCACCGTGGCTTCAGACACTATCATTTGTATTAATATTAATTTCACTCCGTATAATCGTGTACCTTTGTAAAAGCCTTAAGAGTATCTGGCTTTGGAGTGTCTGGTGGCAATATAACTACCTTATAGTCTGGGTAGAATGGGGCATAGCTAGTAAATCTGTGCCAGCCTTTCCCAGGTGTATGTGAAAATCAAATCTCACTGTGTCTTCTACTTGTAGTGGAGACATGAAGCACTGGTTTCATAGAGAGACTGGTGGAGGATTTGGCTTGGACACTTGGCTGAGGACTCAGCTCTGTAGCTGTGCCAGTGGGGAGCCTTATTGGGGATCTGGAGCGAGAGAGGGAAAACCAGCCTCAGATTGAGTGTGTTCCCTGTGTGCTCTTAAGGGAAATTGTGCTTGATTCAGAGAGCTGCATCTGGAAGTACTGGGTGTATCCATTTTTGTTCCATGTGGGCATCCCTCTCCAGTGTCAGTGGTGAGTATTCAGGCTACTTGATTACTGGCCCAGTGTGGGGACGTCATTCAAGCAATGAAATGTCTTAATTGCACATTTAGTTCAAGTAAAATAGTTACTTCGATGCAGGACTGTCAGCTCTCAGCAGTAGGTACTTAGAGACAGAAATTACTGAGATAAAACTAAAGGTATTGCCAAAACCAAAAACAGAATAATGTTATCAGCAAATGTTGGGGGGTGGAGAAACCCTTAAATTTATATTCACAGATGAAGAGGCTGTACCCTGTTCACATTCATGTACAGAAGAAAGTGTTCCAAAATTGACAAATTTACAGGTAAGCAATGCAAATTTTAAGAAGACACAATGGAAAGACACTACATTAAGCAGGGTCAATGCAGAAGGAAGAACAAATGAACAGACTGGCTCCACCCATACCCATATTTTAAGTTGAAAAATGACTTGCTGTACAGGTTAAACTGAGAGAAAATGCAGAACCTTTTAGAAATACTGGTGGTGAACCCTGGTACACAGCTATATTTTGGGAAGATATTTAAGGATGGACAAAACCATAGCAATTTTAGCTAGGTTTTATTGGTCTGGTGTAATGAAAGATATTGAGAACTGTTCAGCTTGCCCAGGATGCCAGACAATTGCACCACATCCTGGGTTCCTAAGTCCACTGATACATATTTCTGATATTGAAGTCCTGTTTGAATGGCTGACTATGGATCTCATGTGTCCATTGTTAAAATCTACTAATGGCTGCCAGTACAATTTTAGGATAACTGAATGGGTCACTAACTTCCCTGGAATAGTATCCATGTAATAAGCCAGTGTTAGGTTAATAGTGAATTAAGGATGTTCGAACAGATCACTATTGCAGTAGCCTAAGCTATATGGATCGTACCACTACTGCAGTCTAGCAGCTTCATAAAGCCCAAGGGTGTCTTCCACATGCACCATCTGTGCCAGGAACTCAAGGGGAGCATCATAAAATGACATTTGGAGCCTGAATAGCTTCAGAGCTCTGTTGCTGCCGAAGAGAACACTCCTTTGGTAGGCCCAAAGATAAGTTCCTGTTGGGAAAAACATTCTACTTTCTTTTCTTTTATGAGAAAAACTGTTTTTTTTTTTTTTCTTTTTGTGTAAAATTATAGGTTTAGCTAAGAAGCTGAATGTTTTGGGACTGGTGTTACATTTCTAATGGACATGTTTATGGTCATGCCTATGTGCACTTTCTATGATAAGTTTTATTTTTGACTAAATGTTTGCAGCCTATAACTTACGTAGACAGCCAGACTGCTGCCCCTAAGAAAGCAGATAGATTGTATGCAGTTTGTCAGTCTTACAATTTTTTATTTTCTAATCCCAGAACTGACCCTGCAGTGATTCCTTTGGTAAAGCCTCCTGCTGCTAAACATCTGGAAACTGCTAACCCCCACCCCACCAGATAAAGATAGGAAAGCCTTTGAAAGAATGGAGGGGGGAAAAACTATATTCTGTCACACGTGTGTTTAGAACTAATTATCAGGCTCACATGTTACAGTTTATGCTTGCTTCTTTCGAGAACATGAGGAGCGTTATAGTTTTTTTTCCCCTTTTATGAGGAAAAATCCTCAGTGTAATCTTATTGCTTTTGTGTCTTAAGTGACTAAACATTCTTGTGTGCGAGTATGATTTGGGTAATGTATGTTCCAGACGTGCTGCTACTTGAACTGATACAAGAACGTTTACTTGGTGGTTTGCACAAAATCTACCTGGGGATCTTTTAGCTGAAGTTTTGAATTCTCCTTAAGAGAGGTTATATTTGGACCATCTGCTGCGGAGGTCCTGAAAAGTGTTGTGAGAAGGTAGGTGATTAATGGGGTTCTCAGATTTTTCAGCTTTTCTTCTCCATGTTTGAGTTTTACAGCTACTCTTATTTAAAAAAAAAAAAAAGACACAACAAGCTTCTGGCAGGCAAACATTCAAAAATCAATGGCAAGGGGGCTCCAAAGAGAAAGGAGTAGCCCCCAAGAAACAAGGACAGCCCAACAACTCTGAATGGCTATCTACAGTATGCACCCCCTTCCCACCCTGACAAACGTTTAAATCTCTCCTAAAATCTGTCTCCATTTCTCTCTCTAGCCAAACGTGTTCTGAGAGTGATACACCAGGAATACAGATGGGAGTGGGAATCCCCCCTCCTTTTCAGGGAATTCCTCTTATGCTGCCAGATCAAACTTCTGTTTTCCCTCCTGTCATTCAGAATCTACTGATTCAGGGGGGATAGAAGCTGTCCTTCCTTCTCTGATAGATATAGGGAAAATTATTATTCAAGAATGTTTCTGGTAACAAAGAAACAAACTTTCCTGAAATTAATCTTGGATCTTTCCTTTCTAAATCATTTTGTTGAAGTTCCTAAGGTCTGTGCTATCCGTGTTGTACACCATCTTGCATTCTTCTAGTTACTAATGCAGTGCTTCATATGTGCAGAACCCAGTAGCACCTCAGAAGTCTTTGGAACCAGTCTACATATCCACTGGCTACAATGATTCCTATTCCCCATTGCCTGCATTTTTACAGTGAATAGGTAATGGCAAAAATATCAGTTGGAATGGCATTATTTCCTCCATCCAAAATCCAGTATCCAATAACTGATTCTATGAATTATGCATGGGGAGTCTACTTTAGCAGTCTTGTCAATACAGGGCAACTAGCCACAACAGGACAGATTGTTTCACATCAACTTTTAGGAGACAAAAGCAGTTTGAAGGGCCTTTACTGCCTTCCATGATGTTTTTAATTCAAGAAAACTTCAGATCGATATGGTCCACACTAAGGTAATGTGTAACATAGACTATGAACCGTATTATTCCATCTCTAGAAAGATACTATTCAGAATTGGGAGTGGGTATTAACTGCTCAGCTTTCATTTATCAGTTTGTTTCAGTTTACTGAATCCATGTTTTTGGATGTCTTTAATAGAAAAAAAATGGAAGCATGCATTAGTGGCAGCTGGAACCACAATTTTGAAAAAGATTCTTCAAGGTTGGGGCATCCTAAAATGCAGTTGGTATAAATAGCAGTAATCAGGTCTGGCAAGTCTGTCTAATATCAGAGAATTATGAAGTGTGCCTTAAGTGGATCTCTTAGGTTGTGTTTATCATAAGAAAGGTGAACTATAATCAGTGGCATCGTAATGAGGTATGTTTTGCTGCTGGTTATAAAAGCTGCACTGGCTTCATCCCTTGTTTCTGTAACTGGTTCTTTTTCCTTGTGCCCAGTGATGCTTCATGCTATGTTTAGGAACATTCTGAGTATAACAAAAGTGGAATAAAGTAATACGCATGGCTTATGAGAGTTTTTTTTCTTCTCTGTGATGGTATTTAAGATTGCTGACAAAACAAGGGACCCCTTAAGTACAGCATGTACAAAACAAATGCATTCATTTATTTCTCTGAAGTTGTTTCAAGATAAGTTCCAGCATTTTTATTTTGCAAATAAGGCCAGCTAATTAAAAAAAATGGTTCCAAACACACACACACAATATATATATATATATATATATATATATATATATATATGTATATATATATATATATATATATATATATATATATATATATATTGTTTTTTGGCTTGGAGATTTTTGTGTCTGCATCAAGATTCCTTATTTGCAATAGTCAACAGTTTGTAGGGTAATTGGTGTCCCCTCCCCTCCCAGTCCCACAGAAAGTGCCTCATGTTGTCATCTGTTTAGGTTTAATAATTTATACCATACAGACTGAATGCTGTCAGCAGGCCCTCCAACTGTCTGTCACATTGCCCTGTCTTTTTATCTGATGACATAATTTCACAAATTTTATTATCCTCCAGAGAAACTCACAAAATATTTTAGTCTCATGAGAGGAATGAAAAAACTATCTTATAGATGTTTAAAAATATTTACTTTGTTTTATATTAAAAAAAGTTTGGTACAAACTTCCTTTGATCTAGCATGACTTTGCTATCTGACATGTACTTAATGTTGTCATTATGTCTGGAACTACCTTGTAACGTGTTTTCATTAGACTTTATGCTTTAAATGCAGCAATTCAGCAGCAGTATATCAACTATCCCTTTAGTTAAGTAAGGATTAGTTAATTAAAATGAAAATGTAAGTAGGAAAACAAAAGATATAGCAGTGATCCCACTAATGTTTGTAAATCATGTGTTGTGCTGGTTTACATTCGCAGTGTAGTGTATTCCAACATCTGGGTGAGTCCAATTAGGCTGTTGACATTAGAAAGTGGAAATATCAGATTTTCTTTGATGGTGAGGCCAAAGTGCGTCTGTATCTAGAAAGATCAGTTTTAACAGATTTCAAGTATGCTTTCTTAAACTTTCATAGTCCATAAAAATTATTCCTGATTTTAACAGTCTTTGCCCATGCATCAGCGCTGTCTGTTTGTTTTAATCCATCCAATCTGATAGCATCTGGGGTGTGAATAAAATTTTTAGAGTTTCTAATTTTTGCTATCCTTGACACTTCTATGCAAGAAGTCTGCATGTGTCGAGTCTAGTTTCTTTATCTGGGTGTAGGAAGAGATGTCCGTTTTGCATAGGAATTCTGACTCATTTCCCCCCACATCAGTGCAGTTTTCCATACAAGGCACACTCTCCTGAGAAATACTGCTGCATTTCTTTCAAGAGACTGTAGGAAATCCCAGGTCATGAATTCTTTATGAAGATCGTGCACATTTAGAGTTTCGATATAGGCATTCCCATTTTGATACACTGCTGTGTGTTCCTTGAGTAGATTAATTTAGTTTAATTATTCCCAATTTGGGAATCTTGCATTTTATGTAAGGTGGTTTGGGCTAGGCATTTCCACTTCAGATGCTCTGCTTTTGTATATGCCTTAAGGAGATATGGGTGCCATAGTACTAAAGAATTGACTAATCCTTCTTTCCCAGTCTGGTGACAGGAAGTGAGTTATACTGCAAGGGCAGACTTGTGTGTCTGTTCCCCATCCTATCACCTATGACTTGACCCCTCTTTCTATCTTGGGTCATGCAATCACTACTACTTTCTCGGTTTCTTTCTCACCTCTTGTGTTGTCAGATTTTGCAGTTCTTTGAGAAATGTTCTTGTATCTGATGCTGAACAAAACAGTCTATCGTTAAGCCTGCAATGGTTATGAAGTGCCAGTGAAGTTGGTAGGTACTGACAGTGAACCATCACTGGCAATGCTTGCTCCATCATTCACTTAGATGTGATGTTCCCATCTGCTTTTGGAGTTAAGGATTCAGCAGTACTATTTACATTCACATCATTTCCTTTATTGCTTGATTCCAGCATAAAATAAAATCGGAGAGACAGAAGGATTGATAATCAGAAGAATTGTTCATATGTCGGCTGTCTGTGTAGCCTCGAGAGAGGCAGACAGACACAAAGTATGACCAGTATTGTTAAGGATGTCTGTCAAACGATCTGATGTTCACTCTCAGTAATCACTTAGACTTGAGTTGCAGGCATTAGCTGGGCAGCTCAGACTTTCACAAGTTCCCGGACTTCTCACATTTCCTATCATTCATCTGTTACCTTACACTTACCTTACACTGTCCATTTTCTCTAACCGTGTTTGAGTTCACTCACAGGTTACCTTTTGCTTTTTTTCCTATTTTTTCATTGGCAGTAAAGTTGTTAGTTTGCATGTGAGTACCATTTAGTTCTTTTTTGCCTCGCCTACGTTTAGTTGCAAGAAGTAATATTTTAGAGTTTTCTTGTCAGAATATGGTTTGGTTTAGAATGTGTACTTAGTCAAGCCACCTATAAAAAGGCATATTCAATTCACTGCATAATTTGTTTAGTGGAAGTCCACAATACTTCCTATTGTACTTTTTCTCTTAAATTCACCCAGACAACTTCAGGTGGTATCTTGTGAAGCTTAAGGAGCATTTATTGACACATGCTTTAAATAACTGTCACTTGGTCAGATAGCAAATCCAGTAAACCCTTCTGATTTTTCCTTTAACTCCAAACAGCCTTCAGTTTGTACTTCATACAAAGGGCCTCAATATTATGCCTCTCCTAAAATCAAGATTGTTAAATTTGTTCTTAGAAGGGTTGTTCTTGCTATTTTACCTGTTGCATTAACAAGGTTCTGACACAGTAGTACTAGTAGCATCAAGTTCCATGGGGACTTCAGTTTCCAAAGATGTGTCGAAAGAAGCTGCTGTAAACTGCAAATAATTTGTTAAAATCCTGTGATCTGAGGTTGTCATTTTCATACGTTCTCAACCTGTGGGTTCAGATCCAAACCTTGGATTCAACTCTGCCGCTTCCTATAGCCCTAGGACAGTGATGGCGAACCTTTTGAGCTCAGTGTGTCAAAAATTCGGAAAATGTCTTGACTGTCCTGGAGTGTCACCCCCCCCCCCCCCCCCAAGAGAAACAGTTCTTTACATATTCATTTATTTAAAAAAAAATAGTCCAATCATGTGTGCTGCTCTGTATTATAAAAGTAAAAGAAAAATGAGTTACTTACAATAGAGAAAATGATATGAGCACTGATAATTGGGCTTAAAACAGGGCACCAGAAAATTACCCTGCTTTTAATAGTAATTTTGAATTGAACTGAAAAATCTGAAATGCATTGCATTTAATTTGATTAACACCAAGTAATGACTTTTTGTTGCTGAGTTTTAATAGATAAGTGCAGGGTCACACATTTCTTGTATTTTTGTTCTTTCAATTTCTTCGGTGACTCTGGTGTTGATGAATGCCGGTTTGACACCCAGAATGTCATGGCATGTCACCTTTGACATGCGTGTCATAGGTTCACCATCACTGCCCTAGGATCTGATTCTTGAACACCGTCCTTTACCCATAATCCCTCATTTCCTCAGATCTCATTTGCCGCTCAATAAGACGAACGAGGATTGCGACTCTCTGAAGCTATTAGTGGGCAAGTGTTTTTTTGTGCGTTTCTGGCTCCGCCAAGAAACAAAAGGAGTCCCGAGAACACCGAAAGCATTCTCCGGTTAAGGCTTCACCTTTACATATGGCTGAACTGCCAGAAAAGATTCAGAAGATCTTTGATCTGAAGCCTTCAGATCCTACACCAGCTACAACTGTTTCACCTGTCATTACCATTAGGACCTCCCCGGAGCCAGTCCCTCTGACTGTGGGATCTACTGGGCTGCAGCAATCACTGATAAGATATTCTAGGCTTTCCTCCATCTCCTTGACCGTCGAGTCTTTCCACAGTCTTTCGGAAGCTGAGGTTAATATTATGAGGAAATTTCTCAAGACACAAATCCAGATACGGATTTTGCCAGCTTCATCCCCCTCTGAATCCATAAGCAGTCCTTCTGCCTTCTTTGCATTTGAAGAGTCACAACGTCTGATCTGATAGTGCTCATCACTTTGACTCCAACCATCTCCCTGACCCGTTTGGCTCTAACAGTGTCGGAACAAAACTGTTCTCTGAGCGAAGCCTTGACATCTGATTTGAGGGGTTGCGGACTTTGGCTAAGTTTTCAGAGCTGTCGCTTCCTCTCAGAGCTTCGGTGTTCAACAGCTCGGCACCGACTCCTCACTTGGAGTGGGAAACTTGAGCCTCTGGAGTTGTCTTCTCCAGGTGTTTTGGTTACAAAGAGAAGGCTTTCGACTTCTGCAGCTTTTTTTTGCATTTGAGGTGGTGGAGAGGGTTCTGTCTCTTTCTAGAAGATCCCTGACTCTCACATCCTTGGATCCATGTTCCACCCCTGCTTTGGATCCTGTGCCTGAATCCTCTCTGCTTTCTCCTCCAGGACAGCCATCCCAGAAGAGCTTTCAACCAGTTCCAGTTTTGGAACCCCCTGTCCCTTCCAGTACCTCCTCGGAGCATCCCACTGAGGAGGTCCCTTCTAAGATTCAGTGCAAAAAGAGGCACCTGGAATCCCCCCAGGAATCTGTCACTGAGGACACCAACTTCGATGAGAGAGAAGGGGTCTTGAAGATCTCCACCTGCAGATGTCTCTCTTGGCAACATTCTTGAAATCCTTCACCAGAAATGTGGATGGTCTTTCCAAAACCTTACCCAGGAGGAGCCAGTGTTTTTCAAAGCCTTTGGGTCTGGCCTGTCTACATCTTGGGTGCCCCCCTCCAGTGATTGACATTATTGAACTTGTCTCCTGCAGGGGATGGAAGGAACCGGGTGCTGTGGAACCAGTCTCTAAATGACCCAACAAAATCTTCAGCACTTCCACCAACAGCATTGGACAAAAGGTATCTCAGTAGATGCCATGGTGGTTTTGGCAGCCAGCAAGAATGAATTAGCAGAGGAAAGCTCCACTGTCCATCCCTTTAACAGGGAGTCTAGGGCTTTGGACAGATTTGGGAAGCAGGTTTACGCATCAGCGACCTTTGCATTGTGATCACTGAAGTATATGACATACATCACCGGACTACAGTGGGACTTAGGGACTTAACTTAGGAAGTCTCTAGCGCTGCCCCAAGGTCCATGTCTGCAGAGGAACAGAAAACCTTTTCTTCCAGACTGGCCACCCTACAGTCTATCTAATGTGTCTGTGAGGCTAATTTTGCATGCTGCAGAGGGTACCTCAAGGACTGCCAGTTCAGGTATTGCTGTAAGGCATCATGCCTGAGTGCAGTGCAGCTTTGTGACTTTGCGGAACCTTTCAGTGTGTCCTTCATCAATGCTCCCTTTGATGGATTGTCATTGTTTGGCCCCAAGGTTAAAGAGATGCTCTCCCATAGTGAGAAAGACAGAAAGACTTTGCCATCAGAATCCGTTTTTCTACCCCACAAAGCCTTTCTCCAGGAACAAGTATGGTGGTAAAAAAAATAGTGGTTTAAAAAGGCTTCAGATTCTTTTCAGGAATCACAAGGAGATTTTTCCCTCAGAGGCAGAGGAGGAACCAATATAATGGTAGATGCTGCCCATGTGGTAGAGGGGATCAAAAACAAGTATCTTTGGATTCCTTGTCAGATAGATCCTTTCAGTGCTCCTGAGAGGTTCCCCGACTGTCCCTCTCTGGATGCAGTCAGGGGACACTTATCCTTGCATCCAGATGCCTGGTTAGCCATCACAAACAATCGAGTGCAAAGGATTCTATCTAGAAGATATTCTTTTCCATTTTTCCAAATACCAAAACCAAGGAAAAATCTTCCCAGTGTTCCACCCAGTCAGAGGGAGGAAGCAGCATTACAAATTACAAAGCTGCCAGAAAAAAGTCATCCAGGAGGTTCCACCAGACCAAATTGGATCTGAAATCTACTCAAGTTTCTTTTTAGTGCCAAAGAAGACAGGGGACCTGAAGTCAGTCTTGGACCTAACTTTCCTAAACAAATCTGTGCACAATTCGTAGTTCGGATGGTTAGTATTCAGTCCATGCTATCACTGTTATGAAAAGATGACTGGATGTCCTAAATCAGCCTTTAGGATGTGTACTATTGTATCAAAATGAACAGGCACTCCAGAAGGCTTTTCCATTTCTGGTTGGGGGCCAGTAGTTATCAATTCAGTGTACTCCCCTTTGGTCTCACCACAGCCCCCCCCGGGTGTTCACCAAATTCATGGTGGTAGTAGCAGCTCACTTGAGACTGCATGGATTCAATGTGGTTCCTTACCTAGATGACCGTTTCCTGACTTCATCAACCAGGCATTTACTGCTACAAGCCAGGGACTATATACTACACCAAGCCCCTACCCTGGGCTTCACGATCAACATGCAGAAATCACAGCTGCATCCCTGACAGTTGATAGACTTGTAGGTGCACGCCTGGACACAGTCAACTGTCTCGACTACCTGCCTCCACTCAGGATATCCACCTTAAGATTGCACATCAGACAAGATGTCCTTCAAGGATGCATCTGCAGTCCTTACATATGGGTTGTCCTGCCTCAGGCAGCCCTTCGGTCGGCCGGATTCCAAAGTCTGGGTCCGGCGTCGGCTGATGTCGCCCTTTTCCCCGATGTCAGAGCACCTGGGGTATAAAAGCGTCAGCCGACGCCATCTTCCTCCGTCTTTCTTGCCGCGAGGTGCCCGAAGCAGAAGCAGTTCGCAAGTGCTGGTCGGCCAGCTCCTGTGATTTCAGCTACCGAAGTCTTCAAAAAAGCTAAGTACCCCGTTGGGGACTCTTTCTTGCCTCAGCCGATGTCAGATCAAACAGTTAAAGTTAATAATTGTTTATCTTGTGGGAAACAAATACCTCATAAGGATTTCCACTCTTACTGCTTACCCTGCCTAGGCCCAGACCACGACGTCTTGGCCTGTTCAGCCTGTGCTTCCTTCAATAAACGCACTCTTCGGCGTCGGGCAGAGTTTGCAGAGGAATTTCTTGGGGAAAATTTCTGTTATATCATGCCGTCGGAGATTCCGACAGCTCATTTACCCAAAAAGCGAAAGGATAAGGACCGACACACGCGGTCCGCGGTTTTGGCCGGCTCCACACCTAGGCCTACCGCGAGTGTCTCTGTCTCTGCTGAAGCCGAATCTCTACCACTTCCGACCGATGACACCGCACAACCGGTAACTTTGGTACCGGAGGCCATCACTGGGTCAGTCATAGAATTTCCGTCTGAAACCGGTGCTCAGGAAATATCCAACACCATTTCTGTTGATAAAACTACTCCAGCACGTGGGGCAGCCAGGCCTCCTGTATCCATGTCCATTAAGGCCTTTACACGGGCTAAAGCTGCTAAACAGCCAAAATCTCTCCCTCCCAAGGCTATTCCTCAGGGATCCACTACCGGTTCACAAATTTTAAGTTTGGCTGAAGACCTTATTTCCTTAATCAGGGGCTCTCAGCCACATCCAGACAGGGGCTCTCATCCACCTCCAGGCAAAAGGCCCAGGGTTGAGCAGACAGATCCCCAGTCTTCTGATGAGGCCTCAGATGACTCTGCCCTTTCAGACTACCAGGAGGAGGCCCTTCCGGCCTACGAGGATTCTGATGCAGAGGAATTTATTCCCTCGGCCTCCCCCCCTGAAGAGTTTTCCTTTGGGGAGACCCTTCACTCCATGAGAGAGCATTTCAAATGGCAAGGCCAGGAATTCTTTGATTCCAGGAAGAGGTTAAGGACTTTTTTACATTTACCTCAGCATAGACCTTTGGCTATTCCTCCTGTTTTAAGTGTTATAGAAGATGTGTACTCTGAGTCTAGTATTTCCCCTGACTCCCTTCCTCCGGCTCCTGTCAAACCTGACAGGTACTACAGGGTCCCGGACTCACATCTATACCTTTACAAGGGCCACTCTGCTGACCCAGAAACTATTTCCCAGGGCCCTAAAGGGGTTACAACCACCACTGCCAAGAATCCACTCCTTCTGAAAGGGAATCCAGGGCTTTAGAGAGATGGGGTAAAAAAGTGTATACTACTTCCACTCTTTCTATGAGAGCATTAAATTGTCAATTCCATATGATACAGTATCAAGAGTATCTGTTAGATGAATTGCATAAAAAACTATCCTCGCCTGAACCCTTAGACCGCAAGGCACTTCAGGATCTGGTGCATAATTCTCAGCAGGTTAGCAACCATTTCTTAGTGTGGTTATGATGCATTGGAAGCTTCATGTAGGTCAGCAATGACAGGTGCAGTCATACGTAGACATGCTTGGCTGAAGGAACAAACACTGCCAGATCATGTTAAAGCAAAGCTTCTGGATGCACCACTGGAGAAACAAAAGTTATTTGGTTCCACGGCTCAAGAGGTCTTAAAGAAATTTGAGGAAAAGGCTAAATCAGTACAAACAGTCAAAGATTTTCTCCAGGTCCAACCACCAAGATTCAGCAGAAATTGGCCTTCTAAGAATTGGTCCTTTCCAGACAGACAGATTTCAAAGAGGCAAAAACAGGCATGCCAGCGGTAGAGGGCAAGCTCGAGGCTCCTACAGAGGACGTCAATGGCAGCCTCCTAACCAGAGAGGTAGTGCAGGACCTACAACTACTGCGCAAGGACAAACTCAATGACTTGACTTTGATTCCGCCAACCAGGGCTCAATTGGAAGCACCTTTGGGCGGAAAGCTATCTTTATTCTCAGAAAATTGGCACAGTATTACAAAGGACAAATGGATACTGCAAATAATAGACAAAGGATAGAGATTCCATTTTCATACATTACCAAAAAGACAAGGCATGCCAAACTTGCCATCAAATCAAAGGGCAGAGGCTTTCAAGCAAATTTCCAAACTACTACAAATGAAGGCAAGAGAAAAGGTTCCTTACACAGAAAAAGGCCAAGGATTCTATTCCAGACTATTCCTTGTTCCAAGAAAAGAAAAGCAATGGAGGCCTATTCTGGACTTGTACGCACTGAATACTTATCTCATCGTGCCAAAATTCAAAATGCTGACCTTACAACAACTCCTTCCCATACTGGGCAAGGGGTCCTGGCTGGTAACTCTAGACCTCAAGGAGGCATACCTGTATGCCCCGATCAGACAAAGTTGCAGAAGACACCTCAGATTTCTTGCAGGTTCAGAGCATTATCAATTCTCAGCATTGCCCTTTGGCTTATCTACTGCACCCAGAGTATTCACGAAATGCCTGGCATCAGTAATTGCACATTGCAGACTTCAGGGGATTCAAATATACCCATACCTGGACGACTGCCTTATACAAGCGGACAGCCAACAAACATTGGTAAAACACTTGAACTATGCCATCCGCCTACTACAGGCCTTGGGATACGCAGTCAACATTCAGAAATCAAGACTTGTCCCATCCCAACGAATAATTTTTCTGGGTGCAAAGCTGGATACAAACACCCAAATGGCTTTTCTCACAGAAGAAAAACAAGAACACTTACTGGATTATTTCAGAAATCTGACAACACAAACCCAGCTGACTGCAAGGAAAATCCTGCAGACCCTGGGTTTCATGGCATGTTACATTCTTCTGATTCCACAAGCAAGGCTGCATATGAGAAAACTACAATGGTACCTAAGGAGTCTATGGTCTCAACACAGTCACAGCCTAGAAGCTTTGATCCCCCTCATTCCATGCCTTCAAAAGGAATTTCTGTGGTGGGCACAAGCAAGCCAGTCAAACATGGGTCTGCCTTTCAGCAAGCCACATATCAGCCAAACCATTACAACAGATGCCTCAGACCATGGATGGGGGAGCGCACATGAAGGGCAGATGTATTCAAGGGCAATGGACACAAAAGGAATTGCGCCTGCACATCAACCAAAAGGAAATGCTGGCAGTGATGCATTCAATCGAGGCCTTCGAACATTTCCTGCATCAAGGTCACCTGCTAATAAAGACAGACAATACCACAGTTATGTGGTACATAAACAAGCAAGGAGGTACCCATTCCTACCCTCTTTGCAGGCTGGCAATGAATCTTTGGGAACTTTCCCTAAAACTCAATATAGAGCTGCATTCCTAGTTTGTACCAGGAAAGGATAATGTACTGGCGGACAGCCTAAGCAGAAACACCATGGATCCACACGAATGGATGTTGCATCCAGACATTTTTCTTCAGATAGCACAATCATGGGGAAGGCCGGACATAGATCTTTTTGCCTCCCCCCACAACCATCAACTGAAGAAATTCTGCACAAGGACATACCCTCCTCAAGCATGGAAAGTGGACGCCCTATCCTTCAGCTGGAATGCTCTAACAGTATATGCATTCCCACCTCTTCCGTTAATGACCAAGATCTTACTGAAGATCAGGACAGAGCCACCAAAAGTGATTCTGATAGCTCCGGACTGGCCAAGACAACACTGGGTACCCACTGTTAAAGAGCATGTCACGCATGAAACCGTGGCCTCTACCACAATGGCCACTTCTTCTGACACAGCGCAATTACAACACTCTGCACTCCAGCCTAAAAACCTTGCAGCTGACAGCCTGGAAAATACCTTGACTCCTCGCCAGGATAAACTATCCAAGAGGGTAAAGGACATCATCATGGAAGCTCGGCGGCCTTCCACAAGAAAGGCATATTCAGCAAAATGGAAAAGATTTAGAACCTGGAGCACCACAAAGGGTCAGGATCTGACAGTGATGAGCATTCCACATATCCTTGACTACTTGGCTGAAATGCTCCATAATGGCCTTTCTTATTCATCCATAAAAATTCATGCTTCAGCTATTTCAGCAGAGTACAACACTGATCCACCTGTATTTTCTCATCCTCTGCTAAGGCAGTTTCTAAGAGGGATAAAAAACATCAACCCTCCAAGGAAACCACCAGTGCCTACATGGGACCTTAACTTCATGTTGGAAAAATTAACTACCTCCTTTTGAACCAGCAGCATCTTCAGAACTACAATTCCTGTCTTGGAAGACTGCCTTCCTTCTGGCCATAACCTCAGCAAGAAGAGTATCTGAGTTACAGGCCCTCATGGCAGTACAACCATTTCTCATTTTCCATCAAGACAGAGTCTCTTTGAGGACCAATCCTTCATTCATGCCAAAGGTGGTATCCAGGGTCTCACTGAACCAAGCTATCCACCTGCCTACTTTCTTTCCAAATCCACAAGATAAAGGAGAAAAACTTCTGCATACCCTGGACATTCACAGACAGTTGCGCTACTACTTGGACAGAACTAAGACTTACAGAAAAACTGACCAACTGTTTGTAGCATATGCTGCTGGTGTACAAGGAAAAGCAATTTCCAAACAAACAATTTCAGAATGGATAGGAAATTGCATTCGATTCTGTTACTCTCTTTTCATGGAAAAGCTGTGCCAGCTAACATCAGACCTCATTCCACCAGAGCAACAGCCACCTCCACAGCCTTCTTAAGAGGGGTGGCTACAAAGGACATTTTAGAAGCTGCTACATGGAGCTCTGTGCATACATTTTCCAAGCATTACAACTTGCCTTTATATTCCAGAGCCAGAGCAGGCTTTGCTACTGCAGTCCTGCAGGGCATGTTAGCTACACCATCCTTTTCTTAGGTCCTACCACCCCCAGCTTGGCTATGGTATTCTACCCATATGTAAGGACTGCAGATGCATCCTTGAAGGACATAGTACAGTTTTGTACCTACCATAAATGTAGATGTCCGATAGGTATGCATCTGCAGTCAGGTTTTCCCTCCCTCCTACCCCTCTGTGGTATTCTTTGGGTACCTATCCCTCATTTTAGCTAGCTGGGGTTATCTTTTATGGTGTATTTGTTTTTTATTGCTGTGCATGATTGGAATTTATTAATTTCTCCAAAATTTAGCCTTCTTTAGAGGGCACCTGGCATCTGGGGCAAGAAAAGCTGAGGAAGATGGCGTCGGCTGACGCTTTTATACCCCAGGCGCTCTGACGTCGGGGAAAAGGGCGACATCAGCCGACGCCGGACCCAGACTTTGGAATCCGGCCGACCGAAGGGCTGCCTGAGGCAGGACAACCCATATGTAAGGACTGCAGATGCATACCTATCGGACATCTACATTTATGGTAGGTACAAAACTGTACTTTCTGGACATTCCCAAATTCCCAGCAAGTGTAGTACTCCTAGCTTAGGTTGGATGGCTGCCACTATAACCTTGATTCCAGCAGCACACTTACATATGAGGATCCTTCATTGGACTCTGGCAGTTCACTGGTCTTTACACTTCTACTCCCTCAGTCATCCAATCAAATTTTCCCAAGTGTGCAAGGACTCACTTCTATGGTGGCTTCACTTAGAAGAAGTCAAATAAGGATGACCATTTGTCCCCCCCCCCCCCAACACCATGTTGACCACAGACGCCTCCCAGCTGGGGGTGGGAGTGCATTACCTGGGTTGGATGGTCCAAGACACATGCTCTATTCGAGGCCAGTTTGCATATCAGTGTCCCAGAGATGAGAGCGGTGCTTCTAGCATTGCAAGCACTTCACAGCTTTCTCCTTCTAGGGACTGTTGCGATACAAATGGACAAACATGTCTGTGGTATGCTACATCAACACGCAGGGAGGAAACAGATCTTTCCCTCTGGGTCGAGAAGCAATGAGTGATTTCTTCTAACTGCTTCCTAATTGCAGTGCACATTCTGGGAAGGTCAAGCATTCTGGCAGGCTCAGCAGAGTTATCTTGATGCCTCACAAATGGTCTCTAAACCAATCAGTGGCAAACATGATCGTCCAAGAAATGGGTCAACTCTGCTGTGACCTTTTTGCTTTGCCCTTCAACAGCAAATGCAGCAGGTTCTTTGCCCTGATCCTTCCTCAGGGACAGTCACTGTGAGATGCTGTGGTCCATGTTTGGCCCTCCGGACTTCTTTATGCCTTCCATCCTCTACCCTTCATATCCAAATTTCTTCAGAAAGCACAGCGATTGAAGAGCAAGGTAATCCTCATTGCCCCCTTTTGGCCTTGACATGTCTGGTTTCCCTTCCTCTGGTCTCATCTTGTATGCCCGCCGTGGACGCGGGAACCACATCCAGATCCAGATCTCTAGTCCTACTCATCAGGGCAAATTCACCCAGATCTTCCAGGACTACAACTAACTGGTTTCTCCAGTTCTGTTGAGGACTAGAAACACCATAATTTCCTCACCGGTTCAAAGGATTTTGATATCCTCACATAAAGCTTCGACCAGAAAAATTTATAAAAGTAAATGGCAGAGGTTTGCGATATGGGCTCACAAAAAACGTTTGGACCCCTTTATGTCTCCTATTCCTGCAGTTCTAGATTTTCTTGCTTCAATTTTCGAAGACTGGGCAAGCTTTTCTACTATTAAGGTGCAACTGGCAGCCATCTTGAATTACCACATTGGAGACCGTTCTTCTCTCTCTGGCGTCATCTAAACTGTGTAAGGCCTTCCTCAGGGGATACCTTTTTACTTGGACCTTCTGTAAAGGATGTCCTTCAAGGATGCATCTGCAGTCATAACATATGGGTTGTCCTGCCTCAGGTAGCCCTTCGGTCGGCCGGATTCCAAAGTCTGGGTCTGGCCTCGGCTGATGTCGCACTTTCCCCGACGTCAGAGCGTCTGGGGTATAAAAGCATCAGCCGACGCCATTTTCCTCAGTCTTTCTTGCCGCGCGGTGCCCGAAGCAGAAGCAGTTCGCAAGTGCCGGTCGGTCAGATCCTGTGATTCAGCTACAAAGACTTCGAAAAAGCTAAGTACCCCATTGGGGACTCTCTCTTGCCTCAGCCGATGTCAGATAAAGTAAATAATTGTTTAACTTGTGGGAAACAAATACCTCATAAGGATTTCCACTCTTACTGCCTCCCTTGCTTAGGCCCAGACCACGACGTCTCGGTCTGTTCAGCCTGTGCTTCCTTCAACCGAGGAACTCTTAGACGTCGGTCGGAGTTTGCAGAGGAATTCTTTGGGGCTAATTTTGCATATAAGATGCCATCGGAGACTCCGGCATCGCATTTGGTGAAAAAACGGAAGGACAAGGACCGACACTCGCGGCCCGCAGTTTCGGCTGAAACCACGGTAAGGCCTACCACGAGTGTCTCGGTTTCGGCCGAAAGAGTCCTCGGAGCTTCCTTTAACCGAATCCACTCAACCGACCACTGCGGCCCTGGAGGCCCCGGCTGAGTCGGCTACTGAGCTACCTACCGAAACCAGTGTCTAGGAAATGTCCGACACCATACCTTTGGACAAATCTACTCCTGCACGTGGGGCAGCTAGACCCCCTGCTTCCATGTCCATTAAGGCTTTTTCCAGGACTAAAGCTGCTAAACTTTCTAAAGCTTTGCCTCCCAAGACTACCTCCCAGAGGCCTTCTTCTAGTTCTCAGATCCTCAGCCTTGCAGAGGATCTTATTTCTTTAATTAGAGGTTCTCAGCCCCACCCGGACAGGGGCTCTCACCAGACAAAAGGCCCAGGACTGAGCCCTCTGACCAACACTCTTCAGATGAGTCCACGGATGGATCTGAGTTGTCAGATCACCAGGAGGAGGCTTATTCGCCCTATGAGGATTCTGATGCTGAAGAATCTATCCCTTCGGCCTCCCCTCCTGAAGAGTTTTCTTTTGGTGAGACTCTACAATCCATGAGAGAGCATTTTCAATGGCAGGGTCAGGAATTTTCTGATTCTAGAAAGAGATTAAGGACCTTTTTGCATTTGCCTCAACATAGGCCCTTAGCTATACCTCCTGTTTTGAATGTTATTGATGATGTGTACAATGATGATAGTACAGCCCCTGATACTCTCCCTCCGGCACCTGCCAAACCTGATAGATACTACAGGGTCCCGGATTCTCATTTTCATCTGTATAAGGCCCATTCCGCAGACCCAGATACTATTTCTCAGGGCCCTAAAGGGGTTGCAGCTGCCACTGCCAAAAATCCTCTACCTTCTGAAAGGGAGTCTAGAGCTTTAGAGAGATGGGGAAAGAAGGTATATACTTCTGCAACTCTTTCCGTGAGGGCATTAAATTGTCAATTTCATATGATACAGTACCAAGAGTATTTGTTAGATGAACTGAATAAGAAGCTTTCTTCTTCTGAACCCCTTGACCGTAAATCCCTTCAGGATCTGGTACATAACTCACAGCAGGTTAGTAATCATTTTTTAAAGTGTGGTTATGATGCACTGGGGGCTTCATGTAGGTCAGCTATGACTGGGGCAGTCATTCGTAGGCATGCCTGGCTGAAGGAACAATCTTTGCCAGACCATGTTAAAGCTAAACTCCTGGATGCTCCAATGGAAAAACAAAAATTATTTGGCTCCTCGGCTCAGGAGGTCTTAAAGAAGTTTGAGGAAAAGGCAAAATCTGTGCAAACAGTTAAGGATTTTCTGCAAGTACAACCACCGAGATTCAGCAAAAACTGGCCTACTAAGAATTGGTCCTTTCCAGACTCGGACAGAGCCCAGAGAGGCAGGAACAGGCGTCCCAGAGGTAGAGGGCAAGTTAGGGGCTCCTACAGAGGCCGTCAGTGGCAGCCTACCAACCAGAGAGGTAGTGCAGCAACAGCAACAACTACTACTACACCAGGACAGACTCAATGACTTTACTTTGATTCCGCCTACCAGGGCTCAATTGGAAGCACCCTTGGGCAGAAAGCTTTCTTTATTATCAAAAAACTGGCATTATATTACAAGGGACACATGGACACTGCAAATAATAGACAAAGGATACAGGTTCCACTTCCACACTTTGCCAAGAAGAAACGGAATGCCAAACCTGGCACCAAATCAGAGGGCAGAGGCTTTAAAGCAGATCAACAACTTACTTCAAATGAAAGCCATAGAAAGGGTACCTCTTTCAGAACAAGTCCAAGGATTTTACTCCAGGTTATTCCTTGTTCCAAGAAAAGAAAATTAATGGAGGCCTATTCTCGACCTGTCCGCACTGAATACTTACCTCATTGTGCCAAAATTCAAGATGCTGACCCTACAGCAACTTCTTCCCATGCTGGGCAAGGAGTCTTGGCTGATGACTCTAGATCTCAAGGAGGCATACCTGCATGTCACTATTCGACCAAGTTGCAGAAGACACCTCAGATTTCTTGCAGTATCAGAGCATTATCAATTCTCAGCATTGCCCTTTGGCTTATCTACTGCACCAAAAAAAACTCAGGAAGCCAAACCTCAAAATCTTCAGAATACACCATAGAACACTCTGAGAAAGAACACAGAAGTGGCATTAATCCATCTTTATTCAGTCTGTCCTGGTACCTCAGCTGTTCGCCTTCAATGGGCTTATCTACTGCACCCAGAGTATTCACGAAATGCCTGGCATCAGTAATTGCACACTGCAGACTTCAGGGGATTCAAATCTACCCATATCTGGACGACTGCTTTATACAAGCGGACAACAAGAAAAATTTGATAAAGGACTTGGCCTATGCCATCCACCTACTACAGGCCTTGGGATACACAGTCAACATCCAAAAATCAAGACTTGTTCCATCCCAAAGGATAACCTTTTTGGGTGCAGATCTAGACACAACCACCCAAATGGCCTTTCTCACAGAAGAAAACAAAACAACTTCCGGATTACTTCATGAATCTGACAAGACAAACTCAGCTAACTGCAAGGAAAATCTTGCAGGCCCTGGGTTACATGGCATCCTGCATAATTCTGATTCCACAGGCCAGGCTGCATATGAGAAAATTACAATGGTACCTAAGGAGTGTATGGTCTCAGCACAGTCACAGTTTGGAAACTTTGATACCAATCATTCCTTGCCTTCAAAAGGAATTCCTGTGGTGGGCTCAAGCCTGCCAGTCCAACAGAGGGTTGCCTTTCAACAAACCAAAAACAAAACAAACCATCACCACGGACGCTTCAGACCGAGGATGGGGAGCACACACGGAGGGCAAATGTATCCAAGGCCTATGGTCTCAAGGACAGCTGCGCATGCACATAAACCAAAAGGAAATGCTGGCAGTGATGCACGCAATCGAGGCCTTCAAACCTTTCCTCCATCAAGGCCACCTGTTAATAAGGACAGACAACACCACGGTCATGTGGTACATAAACAAGCAGGGAGGCACACATTCCTACCCTCTATGCAGGGTGACTATGAATCTATGGGAACTATGCCTGAAACGCATTATCCAACTACAGTCCCAGTTCGTGCCAGGGAAAGAAAATGCACTGGCAGACAGCTTAAGCAGAACTACCATGGATGCATACGAATGGATGCTGCACCCAGACATCTTCCTACTCATAACAACAGCATGGGGAAAGCCGGAGATAGATCTGTTCGCCTCCCCCCACAACCATCAACTGAAGACATTCTGCTCAAGGACATACCACCCACAAGCTTGGAGGGTGGACTCCCTCTCTTTCAGCTGGAAAGCTCTAAAAGTATATGCCTTCCCACCTCTCCCATTAATGTCCAAGGATTTACTGAAGATCAGGGCGGAACAGCCAAGAGTGATTCTGATAGCTCCAGACTGGCCAAGGCAGCACTGGTACCCACTATTGGGGAGCATGTCACAGGCGAAACCATGGCCTCTCCCCCTATGGCCTCTTCTTCTGACGCAGAACAATTTCAAGATCATGCATCCCAACTTGAAAACATTGCAGCTAACTGCCTGGAAAATTCCATAAATCCCCCTCAAAATAACTTATCACAGAGAGTAAAGGACATTATTATGGAAGCTCGCCGCTCTTCCACAAGGAAGACATACTCAGCAAAATGGAAAAGATTTCTCATTTGGAACACAACAAAAGGCTTAGATGTGACAGTGGCGAGCATGACACACATTCTGGAATACTTAGCAGAATTGTTCCACAATGGCCTGTCCTATTCTTCCATTAAGATTCATACCTCAGCAATTTCAGCAGAATACAATGTGGATCCACCTATCTTCTCACACCCTCTCCTCAGGCAATTTCTGAGAGGGATCAAAAACATCAATCCTCCAAGAAAACCCCCTTTACCTACTTGGGATCTCAACTTTGTGCTGGAGAAGCTAACACTTCCTCCCTGTGAACCAGCAGCATCAGCGGATCTACAGTTTCTGTCTTGGAAAACTGCATTCCTTCTGGCCTTAACTTCAGCAAGAAGAGTATCTGAGTTACAAGCTTTAATGGCAGTACAGCCATTTCTTATCTTCCATCAGGACAGAGTTTCACTAAGAACCAATCCTACTTTTATGCCAAAGGTGGTATCTAGGGTATCCCAGAACCAAGCTATTCACTTGCCTACATTCTTCCCAAATCCACAAAATAGAGGGGAAAAACTTCTACACACTCTGGATATACACAGACAACTACGCTACTACTTGGACAGAACTAAAAGTAACAGAAAAACTGACCAACTCCTTGTAGCATATGCTGCTGGGGTACAAGGAAAAGCAATTTCCAAACAGACAATTTCAAAGTGGATAGGAAATTGCATTTGATTTTGTTACTCCTTTCATGGAAAGACAGTTCCTGCAAACATCAGGCCTCATTACACAAGGGCCACAGCCACCACTACAGCCTTCCTAAGAGGGGTAGCTACCAAGAACATTAGAAGCTGCTACATGGAGCTCCGTGCATACAATTTACCTTTATACTCCAGATCCAGAGCGGGTTTTGCTACAGCAGTCCTGCAGGGGATCTTAACTACACCATCCTTTTCTTAGTACATCCTCCCCCAGATTGGCTATGGTATTCTACCCATATGTTATGACTGCAGATGCATCCTTGAAGGACATAGTACAGTTTTGTACCTACCATAAATGTAGATGTCCGATAGGTATGCATCTGCAGTCAGGGTTACCTCCCTCCTTCCCTCTGTGGTATTCCTAGGGTACTTACCCTCCATTAGCTAGCTGGGGATCTATTATGGTGTATTTGTTTGTATGTATATATATATATATATATATATATATATATATATATATATATATATATATATATATATATATATATGCATATATTTCTTGGAAAATGTTTGGAATTTTACTGCATTCCTCCAAATTTGGCCTTCCTACAGGGCACCTGGCATCTGGGGCAAGAAACACTGAGGAAAATGGCGTCGGCTGATGCTTTTATACCCCAGACGCTCTGACATCGGGGAAAGTGCGACATCAGCCGAGGCCAGACCCAGACTTTGGAATCCGGCCAACCGAAGGGCTGCCTGAGGCAGGACAACCCATATGTTATGACTGCAGATGCATACCTATCGGACATCTACATTTATGGTAGGTACAAAACTGTACTATCTTACTCCTCCTTGGGACTTAACCATGATGTTACAAGCTCTTGTTCAACCTCCCTTTGAACCTTCAGCCAAGTTAGACTTAAAGTATCTTTCATGGAAGACTGCCTTTTTGGTAGCCTTCACTTCAGCTAGAAGGGTATCTGAATTGCAAGCATTGTAATCCTAACCCCCATATTTGATTTTTCATAAAGATAGTGACCTTTTATACCGATCCTTCCTTTTTTTTGCCCAAAGTTGCCTCCGAAAACCATATGATTCAGGTCATCAGCCTACCAGTTTTCTTCCCCATCTTGAAAGCAATGATGAATATACTCTTCATCTTCTGGATATTCATAGACTACTACATTTTTACCTAGATAGAACAAAATCTTTCCGAAAAACAGGCCAGCTGTTTGTTTCCTTCTCAAATGTTAGATTGTGAAGGCCAGTGTCCAAAGTCACTTTGGCTAAATGGATTACAGATTGCATATCTCATGCTTATTCCTCCAATGGTGTTCCACTTTTTCAGCATGTCAAGGCTCACTCTACTAGATCTGTGTCCACATCTCAAGCCTTTTGGTCCAGAGTTTCGATTGAGGACATTTGCGCAGCTGCTAATTGGTCGAACTCCCATACCTTTGTTGCACATTACAAACTGGATATTGTCTCTAGAAATAGAGCTGCTTTTGTTTCCGCAGTGCTCCAGAATATCCTTCCATGAGGGCCACCAGAGGATATTGTAGCTGGGGACTCTGTCCCACAGATTGAGGAATGAATCAAAATGACATAATCAGATAAAGACGTTATGTACTCCCCAAAACATTCCATCTGTGTTGTCCATTTTCATTCTTCCTCAACCTTCCCTCTCTCCTACCCCTATCCATAACTGAGAGAGACCTGACAGATGCATCTGTAGGAATTCAGTTCCTGTTTGAGCCCCTGAACTTATTCCTGTCTTTTGGGTATGTATATAGTGATAAATATACTATTTTATGTTAGCAGCAAACTCAATCTGAGGTAATCTGGGGGAATGAGGCATTAAGGGTAAGGGGAGGAGCTCAAGAATTGGATCCGAGGGCGATAGAAAGTGTCCCAAGTCAGATCCAAATCCACAAGTTGAAGAAGAATGAAAATGGACAACACAGGTGGAACGTTATGATGAGTACATAACTTTTTATTTTGGTAGTGGAGTCTTCATGTCCTAAAGTTAATGTGGTTTCCTTGCAGCCTGCAAACTTCAGGCAGAATACACCTAGGTCCCTTCACACTCCAACTCTCTTCTTTACTGATTATAATAAGTATGCTGAAGCTGTTCCATGACAATAAAACTGAGACCATTGCACCCATCCCTTCTGACTGCAACAGGAGAAGGGGGTGTAGTTACTGTTTTTCCCTGGAGCTTTTTTTTTTTGCAGGTGGATTCTATTACTAGCCCCTGTTTTGCCAAAGTCATCCCTTGCCATGCCTGTTGTGCTGCAGGCATCATTGCTAATGTTGTAGTTACTGTCCATGTCCTGCCTAACACTTTTTTTTTTATGTTGGCCTTCCCAATACCATTTATATCTTTACAGGCGCACGTTTTCTCAGTGATGCTTGTTTTCCGGGGTCAGCTCCCTTAACATTGGGGGAACAATGGTCTAGGTTTCCAGTGCTGTGTCCTCAGTACTCCATAATCCTAACTTCTGTGCCTCTGGAGTTGTTCACACCTGTATCAGCAGCTATTAACCATTCCCTGGATCCTTTTCTTGCAGCTTATAGGCTTTTTGGGAATGTTGTCTCCACTGTAGTCATACCAGGTACCCCTGAGTACCTTTACTTTAAGGTATTCATTTGAAAAGAAAATATATTGTATTCATTTGATTCAAACTTTCCATCTTAAGGGTCCAAGAAGTTCTTAAGAAGACTATGCTATTGAAACTTTTCTTAGTTTCCCTATCACAAGATTGCGATAATGAATAGTAACCTATTTTTCTTCCCTTTTTCCTGGAAACCCACAAGTTCTGGGATTATTTGTAGTTGATATAGAAGAAGAGAAGTTGGCCTTCTGAAGCCAATTTCATCCACATAATGAAAGTTACAGAAGGCCTGCTGGTTCACCTTGGAGTACTTCTGAGTTTCCCCCTCTTTGATAAGTAACTTTTTTTGTTTTATTCACAATCCTTTATTTTAAGTAAAGTCTGTATTGTAATACTGCAGTCCCCATGTGTGGTGCACTTGTCCAGTTTCTGTCAGTGACCAGGCTTAATCACTTTCATTGCTCTTTAACTGTTTCCTGGCCTCATTACTTGCTACAATATACTTTGGTCTACATCTGATGGTTTTAGTCTTCTTTTATTAAAACCATGCTGCTTGCGTATATCATCTTTTTACATTTATTTCCTATACTTTTTTGTAACACATTTATTAAATAATCATTTAAGACAGACAAACATACATTTATATAATGGAAAGCAAACCATGTTAACCTGTTCACACTTACAAACATTGTCTAATATATACTTTATACAATTATCATCAATCCGACTGTATATGAATTGATCGTCCCACCTTCCCTTAAATCTCACTTCTCCAATAAAACATTATTCCGCATGTATCATTCTCACAATTTCCACTTTGTTCTATTTAATTTGCTCCTACTCTTTTCTAAAGATCCACTTCCATGTCTTTTATCTATGTTGCGATATTCACTACTTCAAGTATAGATGCCTTACACTTTGATTTCCATTTTCTAATAAGTGCTCTTCTGGCAGCCACCAGAATTAAACTTAAGGTCTTAGTATGTCTACGCAATTGGGATTCTGTATCCCAGCTCAAAAAAAATAATTTCCTTCATTAGACCCATGCACTAACCCAATATTTTTGACAGAGTACTGTGTGGGGAATTTTTAAAGTCGGTCATCTAGCCACGCGCCCAAAACATTTGTTCCCATCTAACCCTTTCTTCCCCATCACACCTCCAGCATTTGCTATCTACTTCCAAAAAAATTCTTCAGAGTCTGCATGAAGTATAAAAATGCCTATGCAAATACTTCCAAGCGAAATGCCTACATTTTCTATGCTTTGTTGCATATCTGGGAGCCATGCATATGTCCTCCATTGTTTTCTTGTGAATTGCTTTTCCAGTCTCTTGCCAATCCTTTCTAGCCCTCTCTGATTTATTTCCTATAGTTATCTTCAATATTTTATATGCCCTACTAATTAGCCCTTTTAATAGCAAATTCTGTTCAAGTTTCTACTAAAAACTCTACAAGAGTAGGTCTTTCTCTTCGGATTCCCCTGTCCATTTCTCTCTGCCTATACTCTTATCAATCTGTGACAGGGAAGGCAGTCTTTAGTCTGCAGTCCAAATGTCTTCTTGATATCTTCCCACTCTGTTACCTTTCCCTCTAGTTATTTGCTCCCAACACATCAGTTCCTTTACCAGTTTTTTCCAGTACATTCCAGCCCCCTCTTGCCTAATGTGTACCCCATAAGTACAGTCATCCCTATTAGCAGTTCTTAGAATACTTTCTGCTACTCTGTAAATATAATATTGTATATGGCTGCTGTTCTCCTTAAGGATTTGCATCCAAAATCCCACTCTCCTTATTTCTTGAATTTCTTCTCTGCTTTATCATCATCCCTTTCCACTTTGAATTATAGCTTTCTGGTTGTGTTATATATATATATGGGACTTACCTGTGTAACTCTTACAATATCTCTTCAAATCAGGTAATCCTAAACCACCTTGTCCTCTTTCAAGGATCAACTTATCCCACTTACCCTGTTCCCCTCCCAGATAAAATCATTCAACTTTTTATTAATTATTGTGCACAACTTCACTTCTGGTTGATAAAAATATGCCTGACTTGTATACAAAGCTAAAGGGACTAAAATCATTTTCACTGCTTATATCTTGCTATCCACAGCCATAAACAAGAGCTTCCAGTTTCTTTGATTTTATATTATCTTTTTAGTCTCTTCTCACATATCCTTCAATGCCATAACAGAATCCTTTTAACCCTTACTCCTAAATACTTAATTTTATGTCACCATAAATACAGGTATTGCCAAACTAATTCACATGTGGGTGCATAGTTTACAGCTATAGTCTTAGTTTTCATTTTATTAATTTTATATCCTCAAAAGATTTGAAACTGTCTCAGAATCTTCTACAACATTGAGATGTCCTCTTCTTATTTTAGCAGGTACAAAATATCACCTGCAAATAAAGCCAACTTTTCTTAATTACCTTGAATTTCTGAGTCCCTTATTTTCTTTGCCAGTGGATCTAAACACAACTCAGGTAAAGGAGAAATAGGACACTTCTGTCTGTTTCCTCTGATTCATACACAACTTATCAGAGAGGAACTCTCTTACTTCAGGTTTTGCCCCCGAGCCCTCGCATATCCTCCTAATTAATATTGTATCAGGGGAATGTCTCCATTGCTTTACTGATAAAATCCCAGCATGCTCTGTCAAATGCTTTCTCTGCATAAAGACCAACAGATAGCAGTAATCTGATGTCAAATTTCATTCATTCCTCAACTAATGGGATTGGATCGAATCCAAGGATCTGACTTGACCATTATGCTAGCTCATGGCCTCCAATAAACTCTCTTGAGCTCCTTCCCTACCCGTAAAGCACCACCCCTAACATCTGTCAGATCTTGTTTGCCGCTTTTGCATCTAGATGTGTTCACCTTCAGCTCTTGAGTATACAGTGGAAGAGAAGTCATTTTGGGGGTGGGGGGGGGTTCTTTACTAAAATCTTTGCTAAAACTATTTCTTTAGTCTTTAATTCTATTTTTAAGTCATTTCTACCTTCCTTTTTTTATACTCCTTTGAGTGCAACCTTTCCTACCATAATTGGTAGGCCTAACCTTCCTTCCCTATCCCCTTTTTACACAAGAAATACCAGCAATGAAAGATGAGCAATGTACCATCTATAAGTTTATTGTAGCTCTTTTATACCATTGTTGGTATTTAAACCCCCCTGTTCCGTTTCTGGTTAAATAAAAAAGCAAGTTTACTCTTTTGTTATGTTAACTTTCTCTCTAAAGAACGTTCGAAAAAGGTCCGTGATTTAAGAAGTGTGAAAAGTGTGGGCACAAATTGCCTTCTTCAGATGTCCACAATCTCTGCGTTTATTGCCTGGGTCTGGATAACTTAAATCAGGATTTTGGTATTTGTAGTGGGTTCAACCCCCAATCACTTGCTGACTGGAAGAACTAATTGATTTTAAAAGCTTTGCTCCCAACCTCCTTTTCTGAGGCTATTACCGGGGTTCAGTCCTCTAAAATCCAAAGACCCATCAGAAAGGTCTAAGCTCTTGTCTTCAGCCTCTACTTCATCAAAACCGAGAAAGAGAAATTGGATCTGAAGTTACTTACAGTTCGACCATCATCAGATCCAGTCAGACGTATTTCAGATCCTACACCCTCCGATCCGAAACCTTTACCAAGGACAGCCTATTCTCCAAGTCTGGATCCAGTCCCATCCAGAGTGCCCTCTCCCTTTTTAGAGGCACTCCAAATTTCCATCTCTGGTATCTTCTAGTTCCTCCAGGAGTCTCATTGGAAGCAGATGTGGAAGGGATGATGAAGAAATTCTTCAGAGAGAAAATTCATTTTGGAGTTCTTACAGTTCCTACCTCTTTGGGTCAAGAAGTCCAACCTTCTAGTATTCCACCCATAACAGCTCATTCTCTAATCCAATATGTGGTTTTAGATACCTTGGATCCGAGCATTTCGGGTCCATCTGGTTTGGATCCAAAGAGAGCTCATCTTCAGATCAGAGTATTGCTCTGAATGCACCGGTTCTGACATCCTTGGAACCGGATGACTTGGAAACAGCCCTGTCGAATCTGAGACTATGGAATCAACTTCAAGGTTTTCAGAGACCTCTATCTCTTCCTCTTGGAGCTTCAGCACTGTACAGCTTCGCTCTGACTTCTGCCTCGGGTGTTTTTCTGTTGGGGTGGAGCTAGGAGACGAGCCAGAAACTCACTTTCTCTGCTCTGTTGTCTTACTTCCTAGAGGGGTCTGCTTTTGAGGTTGTGAAGAGAGTGTTCTCTGCTCCAGCAAGTCAGAGGAGTCCTTTCCCCTCAGGTCCACCCTCTACTTCTCGGATGACTTTGCACTGTGATCCTCAACTTTCTACCCCACAGGGGCGGCCAGCTTGAAGCTTCCAGACTACCCAGCAGGAAATTTTAATATCTTCTGATTCTTCACTGGACCACCCCTCTGAGGACGTCCCTAGGAAGAGAAAGTGCAAAAGGAGGCACTTGGATTCTCTTCAAGTCAGTCACTGAGGATACTAATATCGATAAAGGAGAGGGTTCTCCAAAATCACCACCCAATGACGTCTCATTTGTAGACATTCTTGAGATCCTTAAGCAGAAGAGTGGCTGATCTTCCTAAGTCCCTTCTCTGGAGGAATCACCGTTCCTGGAAGCATTTGAAACTGGTCCGTCTACCTCCTGGGAAGCATGCCTGAATGAGCCAGTGCGATTTTGCGGAGCCCTTCAAGTCATCATTCATCAATGCCCCCTTTAACGGCACTTCTTTGTTTGGCCCCACAGTAAAGGACACACTTTCTAGTTGTGAGAAAGATGGAAAGACCCTCTCAGCAGTGGGTATGCTTTTCTACCCCTCAAAGGACCTTTTCCAGGAGTCGACGGGGAGGTCGAAAATTGTGGTTCAGAAAATCTCAGGGTCCTTTCCAGGACACACGTGGAAATCGTTCCCCCAGAGGTGGGGAGGGGGGATAATTGAAGATGATGCCCCTGTGGCAGAGGAGGCCCGCAAAACCGGGGGCCTAGATATTCTATTTCCGACAGACCCTTTCAGCACTCCTGAATGAAGGTCTGATTTGCCTATTCTGGAGGCAGTTGGGGGTTGTTTATCTCAGCACCTGACAGCCTGGCTACGTAACAAGAGGGAGATGGGTGCAGATAATTATTTCCGGAAGTTATATAGTTCCCTTTTCCCTACCTCCTCCATTGTCAAGAAAATTTCCAGATGTTCCACCCAATCATCCAAGTGGTCCCACCAGACCAAATAGAATCCGGAACTTACTCAAGATTCTTTTTAGTGCCAAAGAAAATGGGGACTGAAGACCAATTTTGGATCTCAAGTGTATTGAACAAGTTGGTTTGACACGCACACTGTTGCAGATAGTCACTGTTCAGTCCATTCTGCCCTTTATGGGCAAGGACAACTGGATGTGCTCTATAGTACGCATCCTGAAAGTCTGTTACATAAAGGTGAATAGACAATCCAGAAGCTTCTTACACTTCCGGCTGGGCTCCAGTCACTGTCAGTTCAGAGCACTGCCCTTTGGTCTCACCACAGCCCCCAGTGTATTCGATAAGTGCATGGCAGTGGTAGCAGCTCGCTTGAGACTGCAAGGATTCTGGGTGTTTCCCGATTTAGACAGCTGCCTCATTACCTCCCTGACCAAGCATCAACTGATAGAAGCTCAAGATTAGGTGTTACAGACCTGTTCACATCTCGGAATAACCATGAATTACAACAAGTGTCATTTACAACCACCCAGACATTAGAATTCATAGCAGTGTTCAATACGCACTCTACGGTAGCTTCTCTCCCACTATCAAGAGGGCAAACAATAAGGATGCAGGTCAGGAAAATAATTTGCAGTACCAGAATTTCAGCCTGACTGATTCTGTAAGCCCTGGATTCAATGTGAACAGCAATAATTTTAGTCTCTTTAACAAGATTCCACATGAAAATTCTACGATGGATGCTAGCAACACAGTGGTCAGTGCTTTTCCAACCCATGTCGGCGAAGATTAGAATAATCCAGGTATTCAAGTGGTACCTTTCCTGGTGGATGAAGTCACAACAGCTGTTGCAAGGTCATACTTTCATTCTCCCTCAGCCCAAGGCCATAATGACCAAGGATGCTTCCCAGATTGGGGAGGGGGGGTACTTCTGGGGAAAACAGTCCAAGGCTCTTCTCCCCTCAGAGGCCAAATTACATATCCGTGTTCGAGAGATAAGAGCAGTGCTTTTGGCATTGCAGGCATTCCGAAACACACACCCTCTCAGGACAGTTGCAGTTCAGACAGACATGTTTGTAGTCTAGTACATCAACAAGCAAGGGGAAACCAGATCTTATCTCCATGTCGAGAAGCCCTCAGAATTTTGAAGTGGGTGATAGCTTCCTACTGCTTTCTAATAGCAATGCATATTCTGGGGAAATCCAGTGTGATGGCACACAAAACTGCAGGTCCATCTTATTACCTCATTAGTGGTCTCTCAACAACAGAGTAATGGAAATGATTTCCAGTCATTGGGGCCAGCCTTGCTGCAGTCTTTTTGCATCTCCCCTAAACAACTTGTGAAGCAGCTTTTTGGCTCTGATCCCCTCCACTGGGGGAATCCCTGAGGGATGCTGTACTCCATTATTGGCCCCTGGTCTTCTATATGTTTGGAAATTAGGGGAGTCGAAGGACAAATTCCTTCAGAAAGCAGCTCAGGTGAAGAGCAAAATTGTCCTCCATGCACCTTACTGGCCACCGCAGATTTGGTTCCCCTTCCTTTGACATCATTTGCTATGCTCACCTTGGATTCTGGATCTGATTCCGGACTTTCTTACCTGACAGGCATGGTTCACCCAGATATCTCATATCTTAAATTAACAGCGTGGTTTCTCCAATTCCCTTAATACCCAGACAACCAATGCTCTCTTCCCATGTCTGTTCTGTACATGTTCATCGTGTTTCACTGTTGCAGTCATGACTGTAGGGTTCTCCCTGCCGGCAGGCAGCCCTCGGTCAGCCAGAATCCCAAAGTCTGGGTCTGGAGTCGGCTGTTCAACCATGCTCCCTGACGTCAGAGCGCCAGGAGTACAAAGCTGAGAGCCGACCCCATCTTCTCCAGTCTTTCTTGCCATGTGGTGATAGCAGTTCGCAAGTGCCGGTCAGCTGACTCCTGACGAATTCTACTGATATACTTTGGTCCGAAGACTTTCTTCTCCACTCAAAGCTAAGTACCCCGTTGGGGAAACTTTTTTCTTGCTCCACTCCGATGTCAGAAAAAGTTAATAATTGTATTTCATGTGGGAAGCAAATACCTCATAAGGATTTTCATTCTTACTGTATTCCTTGCTTGGGCCCTGACCACAACATAGCTAGTTGTCAGTTTTGTGCCAGATTCAATGTACAATTAAGCGAAGGTACGATTTTGCTTTTCATTACTTCGGTAGGCGCTTTAATTACAAAATGTCGTCGGACACAGTCCCGGCTACTGGAGTTCACAAATGACGTAAGGATAAAGACAGGCCTCCGAGGTCCAAATCTGATGATAGTGCACAAGCGGAGCCAGCTTCAGGTTCGGCTGTAGTCAGTGAGGCGCTTTTGCAGCCCCTGTCGTCGGCCATTTCAGAACCGACGGCCGAAACGGACTCTCATGAGGAGCCAACCAGGCCTTTAAATATTTCTGTTGCAGGACCTTCGGATGGGTCCGGAGCCGCTGTGCAGGTACCGGCTTCCGAAGGGGTTTTCAGGCCTACTCGGCTACTAATAAAGGCAAAGCCAAAGACAAAGGCAAAGACTCCTTCAAAATCAAAGACTTCAACACAGGCCTCTTCTGAACCGGCTCCCAAGTCACAGAAACAGTTACTCAAGATGGCGGAGGATTTAATTACTATGATTTGGGGTTCTCATCCCCCTCCAGACAAAAGGCCAAGGCAGGATGTTTCTTATGATTCCTCTGATCAGGCTTCTGTTTCCTCACTTTCTTCTTCTGATCAGGAATATTCTTTCCCTCCTTATGAGGATTCTGATGCTGAAGAATCCATTCCTTCTGCTTCTCCCCCTGAGGATTTCTCTTTTGGGGAAACTTTGCATGAAATGAGGGATCATTTCCACTGGGAAGGACAGGAGTTTTCCGAATCCAAGAAAAGACTGAGGGAATTTCTTCTTCCCCAACATAGACCCCTGGCTATTCCTCCTGTTTTGGATATTGTGGATGATGCCTTTTCGGAGGCTAACTTAACCCCTGACTCTTTCCCTCCTGCTCCTGTTAAGCCTGATAGATATTACAGGGTTCCTGATTCCCATCTGTTTTTATACAGAAACCCTTCTGCTGACCCTGAAACCATTTCTCAGGGTCCTAAGGGAGTTAAGGCCGCTTCTGCCAAAAATCCCATTCCTACTGAAAAGGATTCTCGATCCTTAGAAAGATGGGGCAAAAAGGTGTACACTTCTGCTACTTTGTCCATTAGGGCTTTAAACTGTCAGTTTCATATGTTTAAATACCAGCAATTTCTATTGTCTGTCTTAAAACAAAAGCTTACTTCCATTTCTGCCTGTGCAGATAAGGAATTACATGACTTATTGCACGCCACTGAACAAGTTGGGAAGCATGGTTTACACTGTGAATTTGATGCCTTGGAGGCTTCCTGTAGGGCTGCGGCCTCTGGCACAGTCATTAGAAGACATGCATGGCTAAAGGAACAAAATTTACCTGAACAAGTAAAGGCTAAGTTATTGGATGCTCCTGTTCAGCATAATGTTTTGTTTGGATCTAAAGCTGAAGAGGTGATTAAAAAGATGGAGGATAAGGCGAAATCCATGCAAACAGTTAAAGATTTCTTACAAGTACAGCCTCCTAGATTTAGCAGGAATTGGCCTTCAAAAAATTGGCCCTTTCCCACTTCTGACAGGCCTCAGAGGGGTAGATACAGACGTTCCAGAGGGAGGCCTCAAACACAAGCTGCTTATAGACCAAGACAGTGGACTGCTTCCACCCCTAGGGGAGGAGAGGACAGGTCACAATCACAAAGGAAACAAACTCAATGACTCCCTCTGTTGGGCTACAGGAACTTCTTGCCTGGAAGCCCCTCTCGGAGGAAAACTCTCTCTTTTTTATCAAAATTGGACTCAAATAACCCAAGACAAATAGGTTTTGGATGTGGTTTTAAAAGGTTACAAATTCTATTTTCATACCTTGCCAAGGCTAAGCGGATGGCCAGACCTTCCAAAGCATCAATGGACGGAGGCCTTAAACCAGGTGGAAGCTCTTTTGGCTATGAATGCCATAGAACTGGTTCATCTTTCAGAGATGGGAAAAGGTTTTTATTCAAGGCTTTTTCTAGTCCCAAGGAAGCAAAACTCATGGAGACCCATTCTGGATCTGTAGGTCTTGAACACCTTTCTAGAGATTCCAAAATTCAAGATGCTTACTCTACAGCAGCTACTTCCAATGCTGTCCAAAAATGCATGGATGGTAACTTTGGATTTAAAGGAGGCATATTTACACATTCCTATCAGGCAGGATTGCAGAAAATACCTCAGGTTCAAAGCCGGATCGAGGCACTTTCAATTTTCTGCGCTGCCATTTGGATTATCTACTGCGCCCAGGGTCTTCACCAAATGCCTAGCTCCAGTAGTAGCTTACTGCAGACTCAAGGGAATTCAAATTTACCCTTATCTGGACGATTGTCTAATTCAGGCGGACAGCAAGGATGTCTTACTCCAGCATCTAGAATTTGTACAGAACCTCCTCAAGTTCCTGGGATTCTCTGTAAACATAAACAAGTCAAATTTGACACCATCACAACAGATAACTTTTCTGGGTGCACTTCTAAACACCACAACCCAGATGGCATTTCTGACATCCGAAAAACAGTTACAGCTGGCTTCAACTTTCAGAACCTTGGCAACTTTAACTCGTCTATCTGCAAGGAAATTCTTGCAGGCTTTGGGTTACATGGCCTCCTGCATCCTTCTCGTACCATATGCAAGACTACACATGAGGAAAATACAGTGGTACCTAAAAAGTGTATGGTCTCAGCATTGCCACAGTTTAGACATACTGATCTCCGTCCTTCCTTGCCTTCAAAAGGAATTTCTTTGGTGGTCCAGGGCATGTGCTCTAAACAAAGGGAAGCCCTTCCGTCTGCCTCCTGCCTCTCAGATTCTAACCACGGATACCTCTGATTATGCTTGGGGAGCCCATTTTCAGGGCAATTGTTTGCAGGGCCTTTGGACAAAGGATCAGAAGCACCTGCATATCAATTTAAAGGAAATGTTAGCCATTCAGAAAGCTCTATTGGCCTTCAGGAATCTTTTACAACCAGAACAACTGTTAATACGGACAAACAACACCCACAGTTATGTGGTACATAAACAAGCAAGGGGGATCTCATTCCTACCCCCTTTGCAGACTAGCCATGGATTTATGGAACACAGCTCTAGCTTGCAATCTGGATCTTCAAGCTCAGTTTCTACCAGGGAAACAAAACTTCCTGGCAGACAGTCTGAGCAGAAATCTTTCGGATCCACACGAGTGGATGCTGGACACCAAAATATTCAGGATGATAACAGCAGTCTGGAGATGTCCTCACATAGACCTGTTTGCATCCCATCTCCGTTATCAACTACAGACTTTTTGCACCAGGACTTTCCACAGAGAAGCTTGGAAGGTGGACGCCCTGTCATTCATTTGGAGGAACCTCTCGGGATATGCCTTTCCGCCTCTTCCTCTTCTTCCACGGGTTTTATTGAAGATAAAACAGGACAAGCCCAAGTTGATAATCTTGCTGGCCCCAAATTGGCCTCGGCAGTTTTGGTATCCAACTCTAAAAAAAACCTATGCCTGGAGTCCCCTTGGGTTTTACCTCAGTCTCCGAACCTTCTGTCCCAGCATCAGGGTCAGATTCTACACACTCATGTCAGAACTCTCAGCCTGGCGGCCTGGTTAATCCAGGGCCTTTGATTTCTTCTTTTCTGCCCAAGCAGGTTATGGATGTCATTTTAGAAGCCAGACCTCCTAGCACTAGAAAATCTTATGCAGGAAAATGGAAAAGATTTTGTTCTTGGATGCAGGCTCAGGATTCTGATCCTCTTCTTCCTAACATTACTTTAATTTTACTTTACTTGACAGATCTCTTACATAAGGGTCTCTCTTTCTCTTCCATTAAGATACATGCCTCTGCTATTTCTGCTCATTATAATACAGACCCTCCCATCTTTTCCCACCAGCTCATACGACAGTTTCTCAGAGGAGCTAAGAACGTAAGACCTCCTAGATCTCCTCCTATTCCTGCTTGGGATCTCAACTATGTTTTGGAAAAACTAACCTTGCCTCCTTTTGAGCTTGCTGCCTCTTCTGACATCAAGTTTTTATCTTGGAAGACAGCCATCCTGTTAGCCCTAACCTCTGCCAGGAGAGTTTCAGAGTTACAAGCTCTTATGGCTGTGGAACCTTATATTATTTTTCATCAAGACAGGGTATCTTTGAGGACTAATCCTACCTTCATGCCTAAGGTGGTTTCCAAAGTGGCTTTAAATCAAACTATACACTTGCCAACCTTTTTCCCCACCCCTCAAAATAAAGGGTAAAGGATCTTACATTCCTTGGATGTACACAGACAGCTATGTTTTTACCTGAACAGAACCAAGGACATCAGGAAATCAGAACAATTGTTTCTTATGCTTCAAGTTCCCAAGGTAAAGTCATTTCAAAACGGACCATTTCTAAATGGATTGCTCATGGAGTCAGATTTTGTTATTCTCACCATGGAAAGCAAATCCCAGGGAGTATACGGACTCATTCCACCAGAGCTGCTGCCACTTCTGCGGCCTTCCTCAGGGGAGTTCCTACCAAGGACATTTTGGAAGCTGCAACTTGGAGTTCAGTGCATACATTTTCTAAGCACTACAATCTACCTCGCTACTCTAAGTCTAGGGTAGGCTTTGCCTCTGCAGTCTTGCAGGGCCTTTTAGCCGCCCCTTGCTCTTTATGACCACCTCCCTTTCTTTCAGCTTTGGGATTCTACCCTACAGTCATGACTGCAACAGTGAAACACGATGAACATAGTACAGTTGTGTACACCTACCATAAATGTAGATGTTAGAGTGTCTTCACTGTTGCAGTCTGGGTTTCCCTCCCTCCTGTCCCCTCTTATTTTTACTTTTGTGTATTTCCTTTTTTCACCATTCTTCTGAGGTGTATTTGCAAAGGTTATGGGACCTTTTTCATTTTGGGACTCCCGACATCTGGGGCATGAAAAACTGGAGAAGATGGCGTCTGCTGTCAGCTTTGTACTCCTGGCGCTCTGACGTCAGGGAGCATGGTTGAACAGCCGACGCCGGACCCAGACTTTGGGATTCTGAACGACTGAGGGCTGCCTGCCGGCAGGGAGAACCCTACAGTCATGACTGCAACAGTGAAGACACTCTAACATCTACATTTATGGTAGGTGTACACAACTGTACTTTTTATCTTCCCATAAACCTTCTACTAGGAAACTCTGCAGGAGTAAATCGTTTTGTTTATTGGGCAAAGCAGAATCAGCTAGACCTCCTCTCAGCCAGAATTCATTCTGTTCTAGAAACTTTAGCAAGCTTATTTATTAAGGGTGTTAGTTCAACTATCAAAATTCAACTCACAGCAGTCTCTAATTTTCATGTAGGGGTTCAGAATTCTTCTCTGGCTTCTTCTAAACTATGCAAAGCCTTTTTGAAAGGCACTCTTGTGTTAAGGACCCCCGTATAAAGATTCCATGCCACAATGGGATTTAAATTTGGTTCTACAAGCCTTAATTCATTCTCTCTCTGAACCTGCAGCCAAATGTGATCTTAAATTTTTGTCCTGCAAAACTATGTTTTTAGTTGCAATTACATCTGCTAGAAGAATTTCAGAACTTCAAGTATTATCTTCTAAGCCTCCATATTTCATTTTTTATAAAGATAGGGTCACGTCACATACTAATGCTTCCTTCATTAACCAAGCCATTAACTTTGCAGTATTCTTCCCAAAATTTACAAATAAATGGGAATATATGCTTCTTACTGGATGTTCATAGACAATTATGTTTCTACCTAAACAACATAAAAAAAATTAGAAAGACAGATCAGCTATTTGTTTCCTTTGCACATAATAAGTTGGGCAAATCAGTCACAAAGCTAAATCTAGCCAGATGGTTGACGGATTGCATTTCATTTGTCTATAACAAGATTTGTGGCAGCTTCTGCTGTATTCCACTCTAGAGCCTCTGTGGACAGTGTGTGGCTGCAACCTGGTCAAATCCTCATACCTTTGTCACTCATTACAAAGTAGATCTGGTCTCGAGGGGAAGAGCAGTTTTTGGCTCAGCCACACTCAGGAATATCCTTCCTTAGTGTCCACCCATGAATTTAGGTAGCTGGGGACTGTCGTATTAGTTGAGAAATGAATAAAAGTTGACATCATCAGATAAAGAAAAGTTATGTACTTATAATGTTCTATTTGTGTTGTACATTTTCATTGTTCCTCAATTCCCCACCCACCATCCCCTACAATTTTTCATAGCTGACTTCTAGAAGAATGAGACACTTCAGGACACCTACTTCCCTTGTTTAAGTCCATTTATGCCATTTCTTTTATAGTCTTCATGTCAAGCTGCAAACAAGATCTGAGAGATGTTAGAGGTGGTGCATTGTGGGTAGTTAAGGAGCTGGAGAGTTTGTCGGAGGACATGAACTAGTATAACAGCCGAGTCAGATCCGATCCCATTAGTTGAGGAAGAATGAAAAGGGACAACACAGATGGAATGTTATGGTAAGTACATAACTTATTTTCTTACATTCTGCTTCCCTCTGGATCATCATTGTTCTATTAATGTTATCAAATGTTTGCCTCCTTTCCACAAATCCACATTGATCCATACCTATCAATTTTGGCAACACCTTTGCCATTCTTTTAGCTATTATAAACATATTTACTTTATAATCATGATTTAAAATTGAAATGGGCCTACATGAGGCTGGGTCTGATGGGTCTTTAGTTATTAAAGCCACCAGAGCTTTCTTTCAGGATGTTGGTGCTTCCTGTCCTTTTAAAATACTGTTAAACAAAACCTTTCAAATCTTTGTTTCTTTCCTCCTAGCTTCCAAACTTCCACAGGAATAACATCTATTCCTGGAAACTTTCCTGCAGATTGATTAAACATCAGCTTTTTTATCTCTTCTCCTGTCTTAACTGTTAATTGTTGAAACTTATTTACCTCTAAGCTTTGCATACCTAAGTCTTGCATAAATATTTCCATTAGTGTTTTTCTTGATTTTCGTATTTCTCTGATTTATACAAATTTTCATAACATTTCCAAAATATCTCTAATATCACTATCTGATTATTTTTCTTGTTATAGGCTCCCTAAGTTTAGCAACAACCTTTTCTACTTTCTGTAGCCCAAGTTGCTGTGTTAAAAGTTTTAATGTTCTGGAGTTACTGTCAAACAGTTGCTTAATAGTAATCTTTCTAAGCTCCTACATCTGATGTCAATTTTCATTTGTTCCTCAACAAGTGGGTTCAAATCTGACTTGGCTGCTTTTTGCAGCTCGTGAATACTGGAAACTCTTGGGCTCCTTCCTTAGCCACAATGCTCTAGTCCCCTACCATACCGCAGATCTTGTTTGCTTATGGACGTGGTCGCTGATAGGTCTTAAGCTTTATTGTGGTATTTGTGAGTGAAATAAGGTTTTCTTTATCTAGATCTTTTATATATTCCTTCCTTATCCTTCTACACTTATTGGCGTATTCTTAGTCTACCATTGTAGGTAAATTCTCTCTGACTTATACCATTGTGGTAATCTCTGTAATTGCCATTGTTGGGTAAACCTCTTTTCACTTTCCTTTTTCTTTAATTAAAAAAAATCTCTTATTTATATTTCTGTTTTTACTTTATATTTTCTGCTTCAACATGGCTGAAAAACCTTTGGATTTTAAGAAATGTAAATATTGCAGGAACAAAATACCTCTATCTGACACACGATTCATGTGTGCATTGCTTAGGCCCATTTCATTTAAAAGAATCATGTCATTTGTAAGGCCTTTAATCCATGTGCCTTAGTGGATTGCAAAATAAACCGATTCTAAAAGGTTTATTGCCAACTTCTTTTTCAGAGACTTTATTTGGAGCTCAAACCTCCAAACTGTTAGACAAGGAGGAGTCTAGAAAGCATACATAGGACCCTTTCAGATCCTCCACTCGTAGCTCTTCTCATAAGGTTTTAAGCAGCATTATCATTGCTGCTAACATCTTTAATATAGAGACCACCTCTCTTTACACATTACACCTTGTCCCCCTGAAAACACAATCACCTACATCATTGACGTATGATAAAGCATTACAAAGATGCATATAAGTAATAGTTAATATTGCATCACAACTAATTCTTAGTGGAGCCCTGGGCTCCCCCCCCCCCCCAGCAAAACCTATCATAAACCCCGCCTTCGGGTTAGAGGAAGACGACAGTCCCAAAACATGTCTTCATAGCACTGTTGACCTCCTCCTTGGGGCATTCTGCCTTTTAGGTAATGGAGAGATCTGAAGTAGTTAACTTCGTTTATCTGCAACCTGTGAGTATTCAGATCCATACTGGATCTGAGCCGGCAACTTTTTTTCTAGCATCTGCTCCAAGCTCCGAGCTCCTCCCCTACCCGTAATGCACTACCATCTCCTACCTTCCCTCAGATCTCGTTTGCCACGCCAGTAGTGAGCAATCGTGGTCTCCTTCGCTCTCAGCTCAAGGATAGTAAGTTTAAAAATACTTTATCTTTAGTGTGTCTGAGTTAGTTGTTTCCCTTCCTCCCCCACTAGTATATTGCTTGTTCGTCAGTTTAAAAAAAAAAAAAAAGTTTTTTGTAAAACTATGTTGAGTAGTTGTTAGGCCTGCCCTTCCCCTACGTGTGTTTTTTGTGCGATGATCGTGTAAGGAGTGGTGTTGGGTGCAGGACCATGGCTGATCATTCAAAATCAGTATTTAAGAAATGCACAGAGTGTGGCCATAAGCTCTCCCCGCGCTGATGGTCACACTCTCTGTGTTATTTGTTTGGGAGTGTCCCATTTGTCGACACAATGTGCAGTCTGCACTGGGTTCATCCCTAGAGCCCTCCGGGATCGGAAGGCCAAATTGGTAGCTAAAGGCCTTCTCCCTGCATCTGTGCTGGAGTCTGTCATGGCCTCGGTTCCCTTTACTCAACCTCCCACCAAGACAGGGACTCAAACTCCCATTTCTTGTGGTGCTGGAACAGGCAAGCAAAGAGCTACAGTCAGTGTAGTGGACAAAGACAGAGAAAGGCGCAAGGAGGACAGGGAATTGAAAAGGGATAAACCTCGCAAGAGATCCCTGGACAGGGAGCTCTTCCTTAGTCCCCCTTCTAAGTCCATGAGGCCAGTTTCTCCACGGCTTCAGTCTCCTCGTTTTTCACCGGAGCCACTGGAACCTTCGGATCCGAGGCCTTCCTCGAATTCACAACGCAGACCAGCCAGATCCAAGTCGGTGCTTTCTTCGCGATCGACTCGGAGCTTATCAGACTTGGAGATGGACAGGATGATGCGGAGATTCATTCAAACCCAAATACAGATGGGAGTCTTGCCAGGCCCCTCTCCCTCCAGAGGGGGGACTTCCATGCCTTTTTTCCACCCCATCTCTCCTTCCCCAATCTGTACTTTGGCTTCTGGGCTCTTGGATCCGAGATTTTTCGGAGCTGGTAACTTGGCGCCAACGGTTCCCCCCACCTCAACTCTGACTGTTAGCTTGAGCTCCTCGGATCCAACTAGTTAGGAGCAGAGTGACTCTCTGAGCCACAGACTGAGTCGGACCCGAGGGAATGGATTCTTCGGCTCCGCCTCTTTCGGATCCGACCCGTTTCCTTGGACCTCAAGCTAGCCTTGCTTTGGCTCCGGTCCTTGCTTCGGATCCGGGGAGGGCTTCTTTCTTGCTGGGTGCAAAGAAGGTACGCTCTCCTTCGGCCTTTGAAGTGGTGGAGAAGGTTCTCTCCCAGGGGTTGAGATCCCAGCCCATCCCCTTGGAGTCCACCCAGACTCCTCTGGATTTGGCGACAACTCCCTTCATCCGTCTCAAGGACAGCCCATGCCAGAGGATCCCCAGGTTATTTCCCCTGAGGGAACCCCCTGTGGCTCACGAGTCCTCTTCAGAGAGTCCCACTGAAGAGGGCCACCGTAAGTGCAAAAGGAGACACTTGGAATTCCCGAGCCCCTCACTACGAACACTGACTTAGATGGAGAAGGTTCCCCCAGGTCACCTCCCAAAGATGTCTACTTCGGAGACATCATGGAGATCCTCTGCCAGAGTGGAGGCTGGTCAGCCCCAAAACCTTTTGGGGATGAGTCAGTGTTCCTGGAGGCCTTTGCCATGGGCTTCCTAGGTGTCTCCACCAGTGGACCCCTGGGTGGACCTTATCACCACGCGGGCATGGAAGGAGCCTGACACTGTAGACCCCATCCCCAAATGCCCCGGCAAGATTTTATCCCCCCCTACTGACAGACAACCTTGGTCAAAAGGAGCCCCAGTTGACGCTATGTTGGTCGCAGTGGCCACCTAGAAGGAACTAGCGCAGGAGAGTTCTTTAGTCCACCCTCTGGACAAGGAGTCCAGGTCGGTGGATAGGTTTGGGAAGCACATTTATTCCTTAGTGACCTTTTCAATCCGTGCACTGAACTTTTTGGCACATGTGATCCGACTTCAGCGAGACCTTGTCAGATTTCGCTGAGTCGCCCCCAGAGTCCTTATCGCTGCAGGACAAACAGCTGTTCTCTGTGAAAATGTCTACTCTGAAGTGTCAGTATCAAACACGTCTATGCGGTTCCTTTCCCATGCCACGAAAGGAGCAGCTAGGGCGACCGGGACAGGTATAGCCATGAGGCGTCATGCCTGGCTCAGGTTGTGTCAGTTCGCGGACCCTTTCAAGGCATCATTTATTAATGCTCCCTACGACGGTTCTTCCCTTTTTGGGAAGACAGTACGTGACACATTTGTCCAGAGCAAAGAAGACGGGAAGACTTTGACTTCCATCGGGATCCGCTTCTCTAACCCTCAGCAGTCCTTCTCTAGAAATCAAATTGGGCAAAAGATGTGGTTCTGAAAATCTCAGTTTTCCCGGGATTCTCAGGACAACTATTCCCCCAGAGGCAGAGGGTGACAGGATCAACGCTGACCCAGAGGTAGAGGGGGTCCAAGGAATTTTGGGTCTAGGGAACCTTTTTCTGATAGACCCGCTCAGCAGCCCTGAGGGGTTGCCTGGCTGTCCTACTCTGGAGACAGTTGGGAGAGATTGTCCTTACACCCAGCGGCATAGGAGTCCACAACGACAGATCGCTGGGTGTTACAGATTATATCCAGAGGTTACACTATCCCATTTGTTGCCCCTCCAAATGTTCCAAAGTTCCACGTGCTCACAGGGAGGCTGCAGCTCTAGAGGTTTCAATGCTGCTTCTCAAACGAGCCATCGAACAGGTTCCCCATGACCAGTCCGCATCAGGCATCTACTCAAGGTTCTTTAGTGCCACAAAGACGGGGGACCTCAGGCCCATTCTAGACCTGTCAACTTTGAACCTGTCTGTCGCCATACAGATCTGATATTGTTAATCCTCATTCATTCCTTACACATGGGTATCGGTTCCAAGCTCGGAACCGAGCCGGCCATTTTCCAAGCTCCCATCAGCTTCAAATTCTCCAGCTAAACTCTTACCCACAATCCCCCTCTCCTTGTTACCTCAGATTTCGTTTGCCTCGTTGCCATTCGGTCGTGTCAAACTACTTCTCTTGAGCTAAGTACAGTCAATTGTTTAATAGTTTTACAGATTACTTTTCTGTCAGGAAAGTTCATATTTTATTGTCTCTTACCCTATCGCATCTAGCATTAAGAATTTATTCAGGTTTTTCTGCTTCTTTCTTTACCATTTTTACCACGAGGTATTCTCTCTTTACCATCATTGGTAATCCTTTTCCCTTTTCTCTCATGCCTTCAGGTACTCTGTTGTACCATTGCTGGTACCTTTTCTATAATTAATTTTCTGTTATGGCAGATAAGAAAGGTAGTCCAAGGTTTAACCGGTGTTCTGATTGTGGACACAAACTGCCTACTTCTGATGCACACTCTGTCTTTATTGTTTGGGAGCTTCCCATTTGTCTGTTGATCCACCCAGTACTATTTGTGATAACTTTTCTAATAGAATCTTGTTGGAAAGGAAAAACAAGCTGTTACTGAAGGGACTTCTAAAATCTCCCTTTTCAGAGGCTATTTCTGGGTCGGAGGCCTCAACCTCTCCTAGAGCCCATAAGAAAACCTTGGATGTTGCTACTAAGGTTAAATCTTTGCCTTCGTCCCCGGCTGGGGACTCCCGACAACCAAAACCTAAAATGGCTAAAGTTTCGGCTCGGGAGCTCACTCAGTCAGTCCCAGTGCTTTCGGTGCCTAGCCCTTCGGTACCGAGGCCTTCGGCTCCATTAGTGATTTCAGCTCTGTCTTCTCCTGCAGCCTTCTATATATCGGCACCGAGGGGCTCCTCGGTTCAGACCATTACCACTGTATTGGCACCGACCGTTCAGTCGGGGCAGACCTTGACCACGTCGGCTCAGAGATCTTCCTCTGAATAGACGCCTTTATTGTTTACTCTGGTTTTGTCGGTTCCAGCTTTGGCACCGACAACCACTTCAGCACCGATCCCTGTGTCGGTGCAGAGCATGACATCAGGACTGATGATTTCTTCGGTGCAGACAACAGTAGTCCAGTCTCTCTCGGCACCGTTGTCCTCTGTGCGGTCAGATGCGATGGGCATAGAGTCTGCCTCTTCTGTGGACAGGCCTGTTTCTCCCTCCGTCTCTGTGAGGTCCACTAGCAGCCTTTACGAACATGGTGTTGCATCTTGTGGACCAGGTACTCTTGGCCAGAGGTATTCCACCCCTCAGGAACTATCCTTCCTTTGGAGGTGATCACTCATCTCCAAAGACCCCTTCTTATTCTCCTCCTTCATTGCCTCTGAAGTTCATGGATATAGCACAGTCTTCCCCTTCTGCGGTTCCCTTTATGGATCTCACTAAGGAACCGCAGTTGCCTTCGTGGCAGGAAAGTTTTGCTACGACCCAGGAGGTCAGTTGTGATGTGCATAGTTTGCTGCTCCACAGCCATCCAGGGACTTCGGGTCAGCAGGCTGAGCCACTAAGGGAAGGGGTGACCACTGTCCTAGACATGCACTCCTCTTTGGGTGGACCAGCCTTCCAACTGATGGAGAAGGCTCTCACTGCTGCTGGTGATACCGGACTGTCTATACCTCCGTCCTCCTCTGGTGCACTGGTTTCACAAGTCGCACCTAGCAGACACCGGGTGCAAGGGCCGCAGGACATATTCCCTCAGGAGTCTCCTTTTCCACTGTCTTCTCCAGCTTCTCCCGCTGAGGAAGTCCACCGGAAAAGTTCTTGTAAGAGGAAGCACATGGACTCCACTGAGGAGTCCCTCACCGAAGACACAGATTTCGATGAGGGGGAAGGATCCCCTCGGTCACCCTCTGAGGTATCCTTTGGTGATATCCTCGAAATCCTGAAACAGAGAGGTGAATGGCAGTCCTCTAATCTGAACTCTGAGGAATCTGTGTTCCTGCAGGCCTTTCGTGCCCAGCTCCCTACTTCCTGGATTACTCCACCTGCCGATGAACTTGTCCGGCTCATCGTGCAGCATGCTTGGAGGGCTCCTGATACCGTTGAAGCTATTCCCCGGAGTCAAGATAAGATCTTGTCCCCTCCTGCTTCGGATCTCCATTGGTCCAAAGGTCTTCCTGTGGATGCTTTGGTGGTGGCAGCTGCAACAATAAAGGATCTGGCAGAAGAAGAAAGCCAGACTGGCCATCCACCTAACAAAGATTCCTGGGCCCTGGACAGGACAGGGAAGAGCACACCTTTGCTATCAGGTCCCTGAATTATATGGCACATTTTACCAGGCTTCAATGGGATTTGGCCTCTGAGCTCTCTGAAACCTTGGCTGGTGCCGTGTCTGATGAGGTCTGTGACAAAGTGGCCTCTCAGCTGGCCACCGTTGAATCTATATCTAACTCCTCTATGCAACTGATATCTCATGCATCAGAAGGAGCAGCTAGAGTAGCGGGTTCAGCTGCGGTCCTGAGACGACATGCCTGGATGTGCTTGTGCAACTTTGCGGATCCCTTTAAGCCTTCCTTTCTTAATGCCCCCATTGAGGCCTCCTCGTTGTTTAGGCCCAAAGTTAAAAGCATACTGGCCAGATGTGAACTGGACGGGTAAGACCCTTTCTGCCTGGATGCGCTTGTGCAACTTCGCGGATCCCTTTTAAGCCTTCCTTTCTCAATGCCCCCATTGAGGCCTCCTCATTGTTTAGGCCCAAAGTTAAATGCACACTGGCCAGATGTGAACAGGACGGTAAGACCCCTTCTGCCGTAGGTGTCCGTTATTCTTCCCCTCAACGTACTTTCTCCCGAAACCAAAAGAGTAGGAAGATATAGTTCAAGAAATCTCAGGGTCCTTTCTGTGACACACAGGCCGAGTTCTCCTCCAGAGACAGAGGGGGAAACTCACAGGGAAGATGCTCCTTTTGGGGCAGAGGGGGTCCGCATAACCAGGGTTCCAGGGATTCTTTCCCTGGTCAATCCTACCAGCGCTCCTGAAGAGCGGCCCAACTCCTGTCCTTTGGAGGTGTTTGGGGGTCGTTTCTCCTTGTACCCTCCTGCCTGGCTAACCATCACCAACGATTCCTGGGTACAAAGGATTATAACCAGAGGTTATCATATCCCCCTCGATCTTTGTCCCATCCCTTCAAAAAGCCTTCTCGACGTTCCACCCAGTCAAAGGGAAGAAGCAGCACTAGAGATGGAAAAGCTGCTAAGAAAGAGAGTCATCCAAATAGTCCCTCCAGACCTGATAGGATCCGGATTCTACTCAAGACTATTTTTGGTGCCAAAGAAAACCAGGGATCTCAGTGTATTGAACAAGTTTGTGAGAGTACAAAAATTCCAGATGGTGTCAATACAGTCTATCCTCCCGCTTTTGGAAAAAGATGATTGGATGTGCTCTATAGATCTTCAAGATGTGTACTACCACATAAAGGTTGACAGGCCATCAAGAAGATTTCTGCGCTTCCCTGCGGGAGCCAGTCACTACCAGTTCAGAATACTGCCCTTCGGACTCTCTACAGCCCCCAGAGTGTTCACAAAGTGCATGGCAATTGTCACAGCTCACTTGCGACTTCAAGGATTCCAGGTGTTTCCATACCTAGACGACTGGCTTATTTCTGCCCCCACCAGACATCTACTGGAAAAAGCCCTGGCATACTCTCTCTCCTCACTGCTCAAAGGCTTGGCATAACCATAAACTAGCAAAAATCCAAAAAATCCAATCTCACCCCATCTCAGTCAACAGGATTCATAAGGGTTATCTTGGACACAAAAAACTGCAGAGCTGCTATTCCACAGCACAGAATTCTAAGGATAAAGCAACAACTAATTCCAATCCTTTCAAAGGAAAAATCCATGGCTCACTCTGTTCTACAGCTGTTGGGTTCCATGGCAGCCTCCATCAGCATTGTTCCCCTGGCCAGGTTTCACATGAGGCTTCTACAATGGCTACTGCTCACCCAATGGTATCCTTTTCAGCCATGATTCGAGTAACCCACAGGTGCAAACAGGATTTAAATTGGTGGATGACACAATCTCTCACAATGGTCTCATCCTTTCTTCCCCCAGCAACCCAAGGTCACAGTGACCACGGACGCCTCCCTGATGGGTGAGAGGGCTATGTCAGGGACAGGCACTTGGTCCGAACTGGAGGCCCATCTGCATATAAATGTTCCAGAGCTGAGGGTGGTGCTTCTGGCGTTGCAAGCATTCCATCCCCTGCTGCCATCTGGGACAATTGCGATTCAATCAGACAACATGGTGGTGGTCTGGTACATCAACAAGCAAGGTGGAACCAAATCTTACCCCCTTTGTCGAGAGGCCATGAGGATATGGCAGTGGGCGATGGCTACCAACAGTTTTCTTCTAGCAACACACATTCCCGGGAGTTCCAACGTGATAGGAGACAGACTAAGCAGGTGCATTCTTCAACCTCACAAGTGGTCCCTGAATCCCTTGATAGCGGCGGAGATCTTCCACCACTGGGGCCGTCCTTGCTGCAGCCTTTTTGCATCTGTGACCAATTACAAATGCAGCAACTCCTTCACCCTGATTCCCCCTCCGGGACAGTCACCCAGGGACGCTATAGTCCACGATTGGCCCTCCGGTATTCTTTATGCATTTCCACCCTTTCCCCTCATTCCCCAGTTTCTGAAGAAAGCCCGTCTGTTGAAGAGCAAGGTGATCCTCATAGCACCATATTGGCCTTGACAGATTTGGTTCCCCTTCCTTTGGCCTCACCTACTAGATTGACCATGGATTCTTCATCCAACCCCAGAGTTGATCTCACATCCACAGAACCTGATTCATCCCAACTTGAACAGCCTGAAGCTCACGGCTTGGCTATTCCAATTCCCTTGATTGCCAGGTACTATGATCGATCTTTACCAGTACGCGATATTCTCATTGCTTCTTATAAGTCTCCCACTAGTATTACTTATCTGAGCAAGTGGAAAAGATTTACCTGTTGGCTGAAAGATAAACAAGTAGACCCCTTTTCAGCACCAGTGTCGATAATAGTAGACTATCTGGCCGACCTGTTTCAATCAGGTCTATCGGCCTCTACCATTAGAGTTCATTTGGCTGCAATTTCTAATTTTCATGAGGGTGTCCAAGATTCCTCTCTTATGTCCTACAAATTGTGCAAGACCTTCATAAAAGGTGTGAATCATCTGAAACCACCTTTTAGAGAACCTATTCGGCCATGGGATTTATCATTAGTTCTACAAGCTCTAACAGTGTCACCTTTCGAACCAGCCTCTTCTTGCGACCTCAAGTATTTGTCATGGAAAACCTTGATGTTAAGTTGTCCATCTCGCCTTCATTCTTGCTGGATGGGTTCGGAGCCGATCCTCGGCTCTGACTCGGCCACTCTAAAAGCTCGAGAGTTGGTTCCACCGGCTCGAGGCTCCCCTTATATCCCACAATGCTAGGCGGTAATACCTCAGATCTCATTTGCCGCTACAGCGATCGAGGTGTGTTGCTTCAACCGGCTTCAGGTTAGTCTAGTAAAACAGTTTAAAAGTTTATTAAACCCCTTTTAAATTAGTTTTTCGTTCATAATTCCCTTAGTTTTAGTGGATTTTTATCCCTTCCTTCTTGTTCTTCACCCTCTTTACCACAAGAACTTATATGTTCTTCCCTTAGGCCTTCGGGCCCTTCCATCCCCTCTTAGTAGTGGAGTGTATGTGTTCTTGTAGGGATTTTAAAACTAACTAATTTTATTAGTTTAAAGCTATTAGTTTATTTTTGTGAGTAGTGTAATCAGTGTTTGTGTGTGATTGCACTTATTCCTTAAAATGTCTAAGGATTCGAAGGTCTCAGGCTTCAAGAAGTGTGACTCGTGCTGTCAGAAGATGTCTCTGACAGACGGTCACACTTCTTGTGTGTACTGCCTGGGACCTTTACACCTGCAGGACTCTTGTGCTGTATGCCATGGCTTCAGCCCTAGAGTCCTGCAGGAAAGAAAAAATAAGCTTATTTTACGAGGCTTATTAAAACCTGAGGGTCCCCCGACTGTTTCTTCGGGTAAACCCTCTAAGGCTTCTAGGTCGTCGGCTCCAGCTTCTGAGTCGACACCTAAGACGTCGAAGTCTGCTACAACATCGGCTCCGGCTGGAGCTGATGAGACTCTAACTCTTATTTCTTCGGTTCCCTCGGCTCCGGCTGGAGCCGAGGTATTGGAAATCTCTGAGTCGGCTCCGATAAGACTATCGGAACCGATAACTAGGAAGAGGTCTAGGTCACCGTCTCTTGGCTCCGTTCATTCGGCTCCAGCATCTCCCTTGCTGTCTGAGCAGCCATAGATCTCACTCCTCTAGGTCGAGACTTTCTGACCATGACCTTCAGAGGGTAGTGAGTCGACTTCTTAAGTCCGAGGCACTTGCCCAGATGCTTCAGAGCCCGACTCATCAGTCGATACTTAATCCTATTTCTCAAAATGTTCCTCCTCCGACTCCTTCGAGTTCGGAGCCGGGGCGTTTCGGACCCGAGACTGTGGTAGCGTCGGAGCCGATACAATTGTCTTCGGCGCCGTCGTCTGCTCCGATTTCTTCTTTGGAAGAATCTCGGCGCCGGACTTCCCTCATCGGCTCCGAGGGGGTGAGTGCCATCGGACCCTTGTCCGACCCCGCTCTCCCTCTCGGTGCTTCGGCGCTGGTGAGTTCGGCTCCGACATCGGCCTCGGAGCCATCACTGTCGGTGCCGAGGGAGGTTTTCAGCTTTTCGGAGCGGGGACCTCTGTCTCTGCCTGACAGGGGTGCTTTCGAGGTCATGCGGAGTGTGTTGGAACCTGGTTCAACTCCACAGTCGGCTCCGTCCGCCCCTCCCTCCTCGGTGCCTCAGGTAATTTCTACTCACTCCCTAATCTCAGACCGCAGAGAGCCAGCTCCTCAAGAATCCCCTGTGGGGATCTCATCCTCTTACGAGGCCTCTCCTGAATTGGCAGGAGAGCCCCCTAGGAAGAGCAAGTGCAAGAGGAAGCACATAGACTCACCTGAGTCTGTCACCTCTGACACAGATTTAGAGGATTCTGAAGGTTCCCCCCATTCCCCCTCTGAAGATGTCTCCTTTGCAGACATCCTGGAGATCTTAAAACAGAGGGGGAATTGGCCAGCCCTTAACCCTTCGGAGGATGAATCTGTGTATCTTGAGGCGTTCGGCTCGCCCTTCCACCTCCTGGGTGCCCCTTGACCCCTTATGCAGGTGGTAGCAAAAGGCTTGGGCGGCTCCTGACTCTGTGGACCCCACCCCCAGGAGACCTTCAAAGTTTATTACAGCACCAGCAGACAAACAATTTTTGACTAAAGGAGTTTCTGTGGATGCTATGGTGGTAGCTGCTGCCACCAAGAAGGAACTAGCTGATCCTTCAGTGCCTGTCCATCCCCCTAACAAAGAATCTAGGTCTATGGACAGGTACGGGAAGCGGATGTTTTCGTCGGCGACCTTTTCAATGCATTCGCTGAACTACCTCTGTCATTTCACTCATCTTCAAAGAGACTTGATCAAGGAAGCGAGTGAGATGTTAAAGGATCCAACAGCTGCGGGTTTTCAGGATAAGATGAACGCTCAGCTGGCAACCCTCAATTCGATAGCTAACTCCTCCATGCGCCTTCTTTCATATGCGGCTGATGGAGCGAGCAGAGCCGCAGGTACAGGTGTGGCCTTACGCCGGCATGCCTGGATGCGGCTATGCAATTTTGCGGACCCCTTTAAGATGTCTTTCACTAATTCCCCGTTTGATGGATCGTCCCTTTTTGGTCCTCAAGTGAAAGAAACCCTCACAAGGTGCGAGACGGATGGCAAAACTCTTTCTGCCGTCGGAGTCCGTTTTTCTACTCCTTCTAGGCCTTACCCCAAGGGCCAGAAAAGTGGAAAGATGTGGTTCCGCAAGCAATCTCAAGGGGCTTTGCCTGACGCACAGAGTCGGTTCCCCTCTAGAGGCAGAGGGGGGAACAATAATGGTAGACGCCGCCCTAGAGGCAGGGGGGGGTCCGCAGAACCAGGGCAATCGAGAAACTTTTTCCGATAAGCCCTTTCAGCATCCCTGAGGTGTTGCCCGACTGTCCACCTTCGGAGGCAGTCGGGGGAAGATTATCACTGTACCCAGAAGCCTGGCGATCTCTAACTCAAGACAGGTGGGTACAGTCCATCATTTCCGAAGGCTATTCCATTCCTTTCTTTCGCATTCCAAATCAATCAAAAAAGTCCCTTCCAGATGTTCCACCCGCTCAAAGGGATCAAGCAGCGTTAGAAATATCAAAGTTGCTTGCAAAAAGAGCCATTCAGCCAGTTCCAACAGACCAGCAAGGATCCGGAATCTACTCCAAATTCTTTTTGGTTCCAAAGAAAACAGGGGACTGGAGGCCCATTTTGGATCTCAGCAACTTGAACAAGTCTGTCAAGAAAACAAGGTTTCGGATGGTCACGTTGCAATCCATCCTACCCCTATTGGGAAAGGAAAACTGAATGTGCTCTGTAGACCTCCAGGATGCGTACCATCATATAAGAATGAACAAATGCTCCAGGAGATTCCTCCGCTTCAGGCTGGGAACCAGTCACTTTCAATTCAGAGCCCTGCCCTTTGGACTCACCACAGCCCCCTGGGTGTTTACCAAATGCATGGCAGTGGTTGCCTCTCACCTGAGACGTCAAGGATTCCAGGTGTTTCCATACTTAGACGACTTGCTCCTTACAGCTCCCACCAAGCATCTTCTTCTACTTGCCAGAGACTACACTTTTTGCATATTTTGAAAACTAGGTATCTCAATAAATTGCGAAAAGTCTGTTTTGTCGCCTTGTCGTGTTATTACCTTCATAGGTGCAAATCTAGACACAGTCAGCATGTCTGCGAGACTTACAGACCAAAGGATAGCAGACATACACAAACTAGTATCTCTTCTTTTCCACAGCAACAGAGTCAGTCAGATTAGTCCTAAAAGTACTGGGGATTATGGCGGCTGCTATCCCTCTACTTCTATTAGCCAGATTTCACATGAGAATCCTACAATGGATGCTCTTCACACAATGGTCATACCAACAATTCCCGATGTCCCACACCATTGTGATAATGCAAGCATGCAGGAATCAACTACTTTGGTGGATTTCTTCCCCCCAGCTCTTCTTAGGAAGACCCTTTGTCCCTCCCCCCTCCGGTTGCTACTTTGACAACGGATGCCTCCGTGATCGGGTGGGGGGGGCTTTATCAGGGCAGGACAGTCTTCGGCTAGAAGAGTCTCGGAGCTTCATGCACTCTGCAGTCGATCCCCTTATCTTTTGTTTCATAAGGATAGGGTATCCTTACGAACCAACCCATCCTTCTTACCCAAAGTAGCTTCTCAGGCAAACCTAAATCAAAACATTGACCTTCCTGTGTTTTTTCCTAACTATTCGAACAGGTCTGAACAAAAATTACATTGGCTAGATGTTCATCGACAATTAAGGTATTATTTGGATAGGACCAAACAGACCAGAAAGGCTGACCAACTGTTTGTTTCTTATGCAGAAGGCAGAAAGGGCCTTCCAGTTTCGAAAGTATCACTCTCCAGATGGCTTACATCCTTGATTTCTTTTGTGTATGAGATTAGGCATCAAAAGTTACCAAACAAACCTAAGGCTCATTCAACTAGAGCCTTGGCTACTTCTATAGCTTTCCAAGACAGGCTGCCTATTGATACGATTTGTGCGGCAGCTACATGGGCTACTCCTCACACTTTCATTTCTCATTATAAGTTGGACTTAGCTTCTAGACACAGAGCTAATTTTGGTTCCACTGTACTCGAGTCTGTTCCGATAGGCCACCCGGGACAAGGTGCTAGGGACGCGGTCCCATCCAGCAAGAATGAAGACGAGATGGACAACTTAACATATAGAAGTTATGTTCTTACCATAACGTTCCATGTTAGTTGTCTTCTTCTCGCCTTCTTTCTTGCGTCCCACCCTCCTTCCCCTAGCCTGGACAGACCTAGAGGAGTTTGATTGTGACCTTTTTTTCCTACCACCTCTATTTGTATATGTATATACTGTGCTATGTATATATTCCCTCATCAGGTTGTAGGTCACCTTCCTTCTGTCATCTTATAGAGGTGGGTTTCCCCTTTCCAGTGTTTCTGGATTTTCTCCTGGCTGGGCCTAGCTTACAAACGAGATCTGAGGTATTACCGCCTAGCATTGTGGGATATAAGGGTAGGCTCGAGCCGGTGGAACCAACTCTCGAGCTTTTAGAGTGGCAGAGTCGGAGCCGAGGATCGGCTCCGAACCCATCCAGCAAGAAAGAAGGCGAGAAGAAGACAACTAACATGGAATGTTATGGTAAGAACATAACTCTATTTATTAGTCGCCATTACTTCTGCCAGACGTATTTCTGAGCTTCAAGCTTTATGTATCAAGAGTCCATATTTGATTTTTCATAGAGATAGTGTCTCTGAGAACTAATCCATCATTTCTGCCTAAAGTGATCTCTGAAATGTCCATTAATCAAGCCATTAAATTGCCTGTTTTCTTTCCCAATCATTCAAACAGAGGAGAGTACTGCCTACATACCCTAGATATACACAGGCAAATCCGTTTTTACTTAAACAGGACTAAACCTTTTAGTAAATCTGACCAGTTATTTTTGGCCTTTTCTGGACCTAGATTAGGATCTGCTGTTGCTAAGGTCACATTAGCTAGATGGTTGAAGGACTGTGTGACCTTTATTTATACACAACGTAATATCTCATTGCCTACTACCATGAAAGCTCGTTCAACAAGGTCTGTGGCAATTTCTGCTGCCTTCCATGCCAGAGCTTTTTTACATGACATCTGTGCAGCTGCAACTTGGGCTACGCCTCATACCTTCATCAATCATTACAAATTGGATTTGACCACCAGGGGGGGAAGAGCATCTTTCAGTTCTGTGGTGCTCAGGAATGTCCTTCCATGAGAGCCTCCCAGGAATAGAGGTAGCTGGGGACTCTGTCCCATGCGTAAGGAATGAACTAGGATTAACAATATCAGATAAAGAAGTTGTCTTACCATAATGTTCCATCTGTATTGTTGATCCTCGTTCAGTCATTACGACCCTCCCTCCTTCCCCCTCCTATGATTTCTAGTGGATCTCACCATCCGGTTCTCTTAGGTTCATACTAGGCTATCTGCCCGAGGGCATTTACAAGCCTAGCCCATAGTTTTGTGGCTTACACCACCCCTTTAGTATGGGGAACTATACCCATTATTTTGCTGTGCCTCTGTCGAGCAGTGACACTGAGGTAATCCCTGGGGTATATCTGCGATCTCCCATCCATTGGTCAAGATTTCTCTTGAACAAGGCCAGCGAGGTGCTCTGCCTCACATATACCGGGATTTTATTCCACAGCATAGGGAGTCTTTGGGTGATGAATCTATCCCTCCAGCACGTCCTATTAATAGCCGTGTCAAGGTTTAAGTCTCCCGCCCTTGTGGCTCTGACGGATCTAGATTTTTTGAGGTGAAGCATATTCATCAAATCTGGGTTTGACATGGCCTTGTATGTTAGGCAAAGGTCACCTCTGATTATTTGACCAGAGGTAGGCTCTACCTTCTTTGACTTGCAAACTCAATCTGAGGTAACAGGGAGAGGGGGATTGTGGGTAAGAGTTTAGCTCGAGAGTTTGAAGCTGACGCAAGCTTGGAAAATGGCTGGCTCGGTTCCGAGCTCAGAACCGATGCCCATGATTAATGACTGAACGAGGATCAACAATACAGATGGAACATTATGGTTAGACATAACTTTTTCCGGATGGTCACCCTACAGTCCATTCTACCGTATCTCCGATAGTGCGACTGGATGTGCTCGTTAGACCTCCAGGATGCTTACTACCACATCAAGATCCACAGAAGCTCCAGGAGGTTTCTCCGCTTCCAGCTGGGAGCCAGTCACTTTCAGTTAAGAGCCCTACCCTTCAGTCTCACCACAGCCCCCAGGGTGTTTACCAAGGTAATGGCAGTTGTAGCAGCTCACCTGAGGCTTCAGGGTATTCAGGTATTTCCTTACCTGGACGACTGGCTCTTCACCGCGCCCAACAAACATCTGCTTTGTCTGGCCCGAAACTACTTTATTCGGTTGGCAGATCTATTGGGGATTACAGTCAATGTTCAAAAATATAAGGATGCAACCAGTACAAGTTTTAGACTTCATCGGAGCATGGCTAGGCACTTTGCAGATGAAAGTATTCTTAACTCCAGACAGGATCTTACACCTCAGGTGCCACATAGCTCAAATAGCGAACTGCAAGTCTCCAAAGGCAAGTGAGGTTGTCCGGGCACTGGGCTCCATGGCCGTCTCCATATCGATCTCCCTTGTGTGCACCTTCATATGCGGGTTCTTCAATGGACTCTGGCTGTTCAGTGGTCTTGGCTAGACCTGCCCATGGAATTTCTGATCAGGATCAGTCATATCTGCAGGACTTCCCTTCTTTGGTGGTTAAATTCACTGGAGATTATAGAAGGACACCCCTTTGCGTCATCTCCAGTCCAAGCCACAGTGACAACGAACGCCTCCCAACTCGGGTGGGGGGACACTGTTTGGGAAGGACAGTCCAAGGCACATGGTCCCAGTCGGAGACCAAGTTGCATATAAATGTTCTAGAGATGAGGGCAATGCTTTTAGGGGGAACCAGATCCTATCCCCTGTGTTGTGAGACCATGAGAGTGTGGGAGTGGGCGATTTCCACCGGTCGGTTTCTGATAGCAATGCACATCCCGGGGCGCTCCAACGTTTTAGCGAACAAATTGAGTTGGGCTATTCTGATGCCGTATGAGTGGGCTCTGAAACTGTCAGTAGCGGAGGAGATTTTCCTTGTATGGAGTCAGCCTTGCTGCGATCTCTTTGCATCTCCTTCCAACGCGAAGTGCAGCGAGTTCTTCGCTCTGATTCCCTCACCAGGGGAAGCTCCCAGAGACGCACTAGTCCATGCTTAGCCCCCCGGGTTACTATATGCTTGCCCACCATTGCCACTCATTCCGAAGTTTCTTCAGAAAGCTTGCCAACTGCGGTGCAGTTATCCTCATTGTCCCATTCTAGCCTCATCAGGTTTGGTTCCCATTCCTTTGGCCTCATCTCTTAGCTCCTCCGTGGGTTCTGGTTCCCTGCCCTGATCTAATCTCCCATCCCGACCTGGGAAGCCTCAAACTGACAGCTTGGTTGCTCCAGTTCTGTTGATCGCCAGGACTCCCGATCTTTCATCCCTGGTAAAATCCATACGGGTGGCTTGTCTTAAAGATTCCACTAGGAAACTTTATCACAGTAAATGGAAGCGTTTTTCCATTTGGGCCTCACAGAGAAACCTAGATCCCTTTACAGCCCCTATTCCAGCGGTGTTGGATTTCTTGTCTGGTATTTTTCAGCAAGGAGCTACCTCCTCCACTGTGAAAGTACAATTGGCAGCCATTTCTAATTTTCATGTTGGTGAAGACATCGCCTTAGCCTCTTCTAGGCTGTGTATGGCTTTTCTTAAAGGTACTTTTCTTTTGCGCCCTCCTGTCAAGGATTCATTGCTCCCTTGGGGACCTTACTTTTGTCCTATAGGCATTGGTGGCTCCTCCATTCGAACCTGCAGCATTGGTGGATTTAAAATTTTTATCCTGGAAGACAGCTTTCCTAGTCGCCATTACATCAGCTAGGAGGGTTTCTGAGCTTCAAGCTCTGTCTGCTGTGCCTCCTTATTTGATCTTCCGTAAGGATAGGGTCTCTGTCCGTACTAATCCTTCCTTCTTACTTAGTGGCATCTGAAGCAAACATAAACCAGTCCATTAATCTGCCTGTTTTCTTTCTTAATTTCCAAAACAAGGGTGAATACAAACTTCATTTGTTAGATGTTCATAGACAACTTCGCTTCTATCTTCATAGAACAAAATCATTCCGCAAGTCTGACCAGTTCATTTCCTTTTCCAAATCCTTTTTGGAAAAAGCTATTTCTAAGGTTTCTTTGGCCAGATGGATCACACTCTGCATTTCACATGCCTACAAAGCAAAAGGTTCATCTCCTCCTGGTATTGTTAAATCTCACTCTGCCAGATCCATGGCGACTTTTGCTGGCTTTTGGTCTAGGGTTCCTTTGGATGACATTTGTGCAGCAGCAACCTGGGCCAATTCACATACTTTCATTTCCCATTACATTTCCCGTTACAAATTAGACCTGATTTCTAGAGGTAGAGCATCCTTTGGCTCTGCGGTGCTCAGGAATATTGTTCCATAAGGGTCTCCCAGGAGTGGAGTAGCTGGGCACTCTGTCCCAGAGGTTGCAGATAAAATGAAATTAACTACTTCAGATCCCCCGAACCTTGTCCTGTCAGTATACAGGTTTGGTTCATTGGGCTGAGTTGCTTATGTATATAGTTGCACCAAACTTGATCTGAGGGAAGGTAGGATATGGTATTGCATTATGGGTAGGGTGAGGAGCTCGGAGCTTGGAGCAGATGCTAGAAAAAAAATTGCCGGCTCGGATCTGATATTTATCCGAATACCTACATGTTGCAGAAAAATGAAGTATAACTACTCAGATGGAACGTTATGGTGAGTGCATAACTTCTTTTTTTTCCTACTTGTAGAGGAAGGACCGACCCCCCCCCCCCCCGATCCATATTCCCAATCTCGTATGTCTTTGTGCCTTGAGCTTCAACACTCTACTCCACAGGGAAAGCCAGCCCAAAGCCTCCAGACTACCCAGCAGGGCATGCTTATGTCTTCTGATAGCTCTTTGGAGGATCCCATTGAAGAAGTCCATAGGAAGAGAAAGTGCAAGAGAAAGCACTTAGACTCTTCTCAAGAGTCTTTTACAGAAGATACAGATTTTGATGAGGGGGGAGGGTCATCACCTGATGACATCTACTTTGGAGACATCCTGGAGATCCTAAAGCAAAGGGGTGGTTGGTCTACTGATAATCCCTCCCAAGAGGAGTAGATATTCATGAAAGCCTTTGGATGTGGCCGATCTACCTCTTGGGTGTCTCCGCCCACCAGATAGCTCATTGATTTGATTTCTAGGTGGGCATGGAAGGAACCTGATGCTGTTTCGTTGATCCCCAAGAGACCAGATAGGATCCTGGCACCACCAAAAGGATGAGAATTGTGGAGCAAAAAAGTACCAATAGATGCCATGGTCATAGCTGTGGCCACAAAGAAGGAACTTACGGGACAGAGTTCATCTATCCATCCCCCTAACAGGGAGTCCAGGGTTTGGACAGATTTGGGAAGCAATGTATATGCTTCAGCGACATTTCTACTCCGGTCTCTGAATTGTTTGGCATACCTCACCATATTTCAGAGGGACTTGATTAAAGAACTTTCAGAATGCTTCTCTGGGACATTTAATTCTGTGCCCGAGAGTTCTGTTGCCTCAGTTTGCTACACTACAGTCCATCTAAAATTCATCCATTCAGCTCATTTCCTATGCAGCTTGAAGGTACCTCAAGGGAAGTGAGTTCAGGCATTTCCATTAGGAGACATAACTGGATGCACCTGTGTGATTTTATGGATTCCTTCAAGCCCTCCTTCATTAGTGCTCCCTTTGATGGAAGTTCTTTATTTGGCCTCAAGGTTAAAGACACGCTCTCCAGGTGTGAGCAGGATGGTAAGATCATATCTGCAGTGGGTGTACATTTTCCGGCTCCTCAAAGAACCTTCTCTAGGAGTCAACGAGGTGGTCAAAAAATGTAGTTCAGAAAATCCCAGGGTCCTTTCCATGATCCACTTGGAGATAGTTCCCCCCTCTGCCTCTGGAGGAACTAACAGAAGACGCCACCCACATGGCAGAAGAAGTCCATAGAATCAAGGATCTAGGGATTCTTTCTCTCTCAGATTCTACCAGCACTCTTGAAAGGAGGCCCTATTGTCCACCTCTAGAGGCAGTTGGGGTTGTTTTTCCCTGCATCAGAGAGCGTGGCTACACATTGCAAAAGATGCACGGGGTGCATAGATTATTTTCAGCAGTTATATAATACCCTTCCCCCCCCCTTTTAACAGTAAACAAAACTGATGTCCCACCCAGTCAGAGAGGAAAGCAACAGCACTGGAAATAAAAAAAAAACTGCTAGAGTCATCCAAGAGGTTCCCTCAGACTGGAAAGAGTCCGGAACTTGCTCAAGATTCTTTTTAGTGCCAAAGAAAATCAGTGACTGGAGACCAGGTTTGGATCTCGGAACTCTGAACAAGCCATTTCAGTATACCAAGTTCGGGATGGTCACAGTTCAGTCCATTTTGCCTTTCCTGCACAAGGACGAGTGGATGGGCTCAGTAAATCTTCAAGATGTGTACTATCACATAAAAATGAACAGACGATCCAGAAGATACCTATGCTTCTGGCTGGGAACCAGTCATCATCAGTTCAGACTTCTGCCCTTTGGCCTCACCACAGCCCCCTGGGTGTTCACTAAATGCATGGCAGTAATAGCAGCTCACTTGAGACTGCAGGGATTCCGGGTGTTTCCGTACTTGGACAACTGACTTAACTGCTCCCACCAGGCATCTCCTGATAAAAGCATGAGATTTTGTACTCCAGCTTTGTTCTCATCTAGGAATTACCATCAATCATAAATCTCCAGTAGAACCATCTCGAATATTGGAGTTCATAGGGGCCTTGTTAAATACAGTATCAGTGACAGCCTCCGTTCCCTAACCAAGGGCACAAGCAATTTGATTTCAAGTCAAAAAGGTAATTCAGAATTCTTCTCTCTCAGCTCGATTGATTCTACAATCCCTGGGGTCAATGTCCATTGTGATGATTTTGATTCTATTAGCAAGATACCATATGAGAATTCTTCAGTGGACCCTAGCAACTCAGTGGTCTCTTTTGCATCAACCTATGTCCACCCAGAGCAGAATAACCCAGGCATGTAAAAAAATGCCTCTCGTGGTGGATTCACTCAGATCATATATTACAAGACTGTCTCTTCATTCTTCCTCAGCCCAAAGCCATAGTAACCATGAACAGTTACCAAATTGGGTGGGGAGAGCACATCTTGGGAAAGACGGTCCAAGGGACCTGGTACCCCGAAGAGGCCAGCACGCATATCAGTGTCCTGGAAATGAGAGCAGTACTCCTAGCATTGCAGGCCTTTCAAGACTGTCTACCTTTTGGGACTGTTGTGATTCAGATAGACAATATGCCAGTGGTGGTGTACATCAACAAACCAGGAGGAACCAGATATTACCCCTTGTGTTGAGAAGCTCAAAGTGTGGCAGATCTCATCTAATCGATTTCTGATTACAACGCACATTCCAGGGGCATCCAACTTGATAGCAGACAAGTTGAGCAGGTCCATTTTATTGCTTCAGGAGTGGTCTCTCAACACGAATACTACTGTAGAGATATTCTGCCAATGGGGCCAACCTTGCTGCGATTTCTTTGAAACTCCCCTCAACAAGTGCAGCAGTTTCTTTGCCCTGATCCCCCCATGAGGGAATCACCGAAAGATGCTGTTTTCCACAACTGTCCCCCCAGTCTCCTTTATGCTTGCCACCCCAGCTCCTCTAATCCCAAAGTTTCTTCAGAAAGCATCTAGATTGAAGAGCAAAGTCATCCTTATTGCATCTTATTGGCTTTGTCAGATTTTGCTCACCTCTCTTTGGCATCATCTAATTCCCTCACCATGTGTTCTTGATCCAGTTTCAGACCTTTTGTCTCACCTGACTGGCATGATTTATCTGGACATTTCAGGCCTAAAGTTGACAGCATGGTTTCTCCACTTCCATTGATAGTCAGACAACCAAGGCTTATCCTCTCCTGTTTATTGCATTCTTTTGTCTTCCCATAAAGCTTCCACTAGGAAATTTTACAGGAGTAAATGGAAAAGATTTGCCTTTTGGGAACAACAAAAAGACATTGATCCTTTTTCAGTGCTAGTACAAAATGTTCTTGCGTTTTTTGGGTGCAATTTTTAAGAGGCTAGTTCCTCGACTGTTAAAGTACAGCTAGCTGCCATTTCTAATTTCCACATAGGAGCAAATAACTCCTCCTTAGCTTATTCAAACTTTGTAAGGCCTTTATAAGGGAAACTTCTCTTTTCAGTCCCTCTTTTAAAGATCCATCCCCGCCATGGGATTTGAATTTAGTATTACAAGCTGTAACTTGGTCTCCCTTTGAACCATCAGCAAAGTGTGAATTAAACTTTTTAGCCTGGAAAACTCATTTTAGTAGCTTTAACCTCTGCTCGAAGATTCTCCAAACCTCAAGGCCCTATCTTCTAAGCCTTCTTATTTAATTTTCCATAAAGACAGGGTAGCGTTACGAACCAATCCATCCTTCCTATCTTAGGTCTAGTCAGAATCCAATATCAATGTATTATTAATCTTCCTATTTTCTTTCCAGATTTCATGAACAAGGAAGAATACATGTTACATTTGTTGGATGTTCACAGATAGTTACATTTCCATTTGTGTAGAACAAAAAATCTGTGAAAATCAGATCAATTTGTTTCTTTTGCGGAATCAAAATTGGGCAAACCGATTACCAAAGTAACTTTAGCCAAATGGTTAATTGATTGCCTTTTCTTTATCTACAACAAATTGGGTTTGTCTTTGTCAAAAATTTTGACTCCATTCAGCTAAGTTCATGATGACTTCATCAGTATTCTTATCTGGGTCTTCCATGGACGATATCTTTGTGGCTGCAACTTGGACTAATCTTCATACCTTTATTACTCATTCAAATTGGATCTGATCTCGAGGGGAGGAGCAGCCTTTGACTCAACAGTGCTCCTGAATATCCTTCCTTAAAGTCCTCTCGGGATTCAGGTAGCTGGGGACTCTCTCTCACTTGTTGAGGAATGAATGAAAATTGACAACTTCAGATAAAGAAGTTCTGTACTCACCATAACATTCCATACATACATACAAATATTTCAAGTACGAGCATTAATCCCCTTCTAGCTTTCCAATGTACCAAAACACGTGTTCCCATAATAAGTGTCCAGGCTGTTCTTAAAAATATCTAAACTAATAATTTAATGTAATTTGGTAATCCATTCTATGCATCAGCTACTGTCAGAGAACCAATTAGTGCACTTCTCATTCCTATAGAATCTGATGATTCTCTAGTACTTTTTGATAACCCCAAACATTCCCAGAGGTAGTCGTCTCTAAATGACCTATATACCTGAATAAGATCTCCTCTTAGATATCTGTAAGAGACACTGTACAAGTTCAGATATTTTAGTCTTTCATAATAACTTAAATTTTCACATCCATGGATGCCCTTGGTATATTTCCACTGTACTCTTTCCAATTTACTCATGCTTGTTTTCTTACAGGGTTTCCATATTGTTGTTCCATACTCAGGTTTGGATCTAATGTAACTAACAAACAACGACTTCATTATTTTTTATTTCCTAGACTTTATAAATCTTTTTATGCAACCTATAGTGTTATAGCTGTCATTAACCAATTGGTTCATATGATTAGAAAAACTCATAGCTGAATCTACCCATATACCCAGGTCCTTAAATGAGTCTACAGTTTCAGTCACTGTGTGTACAGTATTAAATATTTACCTTTCAGTTTGTCTCCCAAATCTCATATGCTTAGTTTTTGATGTATTTATCAGCATATTATTCTCCTGTGCCCAAATGGTCAATTTAGTCAAGTTATTTTTCAGACATGACTTGTCTGTAATGCATCTAATTTCAGATCATTTGTATATAGACTGTAGAGCACCTCGGATGAAAAAGTTAGGTCTGAAAGATACAGTCTAAACACGTAAGGGCCTAGGACAGAGCCCTGTGGGACACCCTGACTGTAAACAAGGATTTCACCTGTCCAGTTGCTGTATACTACTTGCCATGTCCTATTTGTAAGCCGTGCAGCTGTCCATCTTATCAAGAGTTGTACTATTTAGTTTTGTGTATGACCCTGTCAAATGCTTAAGTTAAATCTATATAAATTACATCACAGCACAATGTTTCATTCATAGCTATTGTTATAGAACATTATGGTACAGGTGATAATAGATCTGTTTTCAACATGTGCATTCTAATATATGGTTTCAAGTCCCAGTCTATCCAGTTCTGACAATAACTTATCCAATATTACCTTTACCATTATTTTTACACAACATGAAAGTAGACTTGAGGGTCTATATGACTGAGTTTGTCCTATTCCCCTTTCCCTTACAGATAGGTTTAATAAGCGCTGAAGTGTGCTGTCCATTTTCATTCTTCTTTAACTCCCCTCCCTCCAACCCCCTACCATTTTTTGAGACTTTTGGAAGAACAGAAAGGTAAGGAAATAAATGTTCCTGCCTTTGAGCTCCAGATACTGGTTTCTCATCCTAGTACTGTTTCTAAATTTGTGTGAGTCTATAAGGCTAGCAAACAAGATCAGAGGTATGGTAGGGGACTAGAACATTAAGGGTAAGGGAAGAGCTGAAGAGTTTCTAGTATCCACAAGCTGTAAAAAGCTGCAGAGTTGGATCCGATCCCACTTGGTGAGGAAGGAAGAAAATGGACAACACAGATTGAACTTTATGGTGAGTACATAACTTCTTTATACTATCCAGATACTCCCTTACTTTATCTATGGCACTCTGCATTTGCACCTCCTCTTATTCTGTGAAATTTCCATTATTCTGCAATACTTTAAACTTTGTCAGCCCCTGTAAAGAATTCTTACTTAAACTTGTATCTTTTTTTCTACCCTGTTTTTAAACTGCACTTTCATTTTATTCCACTCACTCACTAACTTTTGAAGAAATTTCTGTCTTCCACAGTAACTCTCAAATAATTCCCACTACCTAGTCCTTAAATTCCTGTCGAACAGGTAAGTGGGGAAGCAGCAGTGTCTCATTTGTACTTCATTACCCTGCATTTTTATTTTAGTTATTGATGCATGATCTGAAATAGTTATTGGATGTATGTCGAAGCATTCAATTAAATGCACATGTTCCTGCAAAATGTAATTTCTGTATGGTCTAGCCCTGTTATTGTACCTTTGGGAATAATATGTAAATTCACTGAGTTCCTACCGAATTCATGTCTTCCATACCGGATATTTTCATAAGTTTCTTCAGAAATCTATACTTTGTTATATTTTCCCTTAGATCCCCCAAATGTATTTTCTTTTTCACTGCTAGAAATCAAATTACAGTACCCACCTTTAAGTGATACTCCCTGCTGAAAATTGATTATTTCTCCCAAAATGTTCTTAAGCTCCATAATATCAGTTTTAGGTGAAATATGATTACATGCCAGTGTATTCTTCCTCCCTTATCAGTAGCCCCCTTAGTACCATAATCCGTTAATATCTTTTTCCCCTCTTGGATCACTATTGAAGCTCTTCTAGTAATTAATGTAAGTACTTCCCTCTTCTTTTGTTCCTGATACTCTGCTGAATATCCATCCTGAAATCCTTTTATCATCACATACACATATTCATTTTTTCCAAGTCTCTCTCCTGTAGCATTGCTATTTGCAGTCTGCATTTCTTAATGTAATTCAGTACTCCTTCCTTTTTTCCCATTCTTGAGAGGCCATTTAGATTCTAAGGTAATGATTTTAGTGTAGCCATTGTGATCAGTTATCTGTAATTGTTATATACAACAGTTTTTTTAATTGTTTTCCAGCTTCTGTGTTACATGCACCCACTAATGTTTGGCTGGTTGCTCTTTCATACAGTTTTCTCTTATCTCCATTTGAACTACGTCACATTTTGCAAGACTTTGTTTTGATGAAACCTTCAAATCAAAAAAAAAAAAAAAACACCCAGGACATCCCCATAACTTATCCTAAAACAAACATACAAAACTATGTACATCTTCAGATAGCTACTTTCAACTCTCCTGATAGAAACAGTTGTCTCAAATTGACAGCTGCACATGCAGTCAAAGTCCTAACCTACAATTAAGGTTATCCATACTAAGATGCATGTTACAGCCTGTGCTCCCACTTGCACTGAATGTCGTCTGTTTTTCTTATCTTTATTCCCCTCCCAGGTGCAAAAATCAATTTGTATGTTTTCAGAAACATTAACTTTAGCCTTAAGAAAATGTACACTGGCTGTCTTTAAATAAAACTAAATTATATATTGATGTTCTTCGTGTTTCACTGTTGCAGTCATAACTGTAGGGTGATCCTGCCGGCAGGCAGCCCGAGGTCGGCCAGAATCACAAAGTCTGGGTCCGGCGTCGGCTGCACAAGCTAGTACCCTGACGTCAGTACGCTCTGGTACATAGCCCTCAGCCGACGCCATCTTCTCCAGTCTTTCTTGCCGTGTGGTGGAAAGCAGCTCGCAAGTCGTTGGTTGGCAATTTTCGAACAACATATTTGATTGTTGTCGGTCCGAAGTTCTTACTTCTCTTCTCAAAGCTAAGTACCCCGTTGGGGAATCTTTTTCTTGTTCCTCCGATGTCAGAAAAAGTTAATAATTGTATAGCGTGTGGAAAACAGATACCTCATAAAGATTTCCACTCTTACTGTCTACCTTGCTTAGGCCCTGACCACAACGTTTCTTGTTGTCGGTTCTGTGCCAGGTTCAATTCTCGCACTATTAAGCGTCGGTACGACTGGGCTTTAAATTACTTTGGCAGACGCTTCAATTATAGAATGTCGTCGGATTCTACCGGAATTCAAAAGAAGCGCAAAGACAAGGACAGGCCTCCGAGGTCCAAACAAGATTCGTCGCAGCTGGAGCCAGATCCGGTTCGGCTGTCGTCAGTGAGGCGCTTTTGCAGCCCCTGTCGTCCGCCACTTCTGAACCGATGGCCGATATGGACTCCCATGGGGAGCCATCAAGGCCTATTGTTTTATCTGCTGCAGGACCTTCAGACGTTGCTCCCTCAGATGGGTCCGGAACCGCTGTGCAGGTACCGGCTTCTGAGGGGGTATTCAGGCATACTCACATCACTATTTCAAAGACAAAGGCAAAGTCCAAGACTCCAGTTAAGCCTAAAGTTTCTGCTCAAGCTACTTCTGAAGCTACTCCCAAAACACAGAAGCAATTGCTAAGGATGGCTGAAGATTTGCTTACAATGATTAGGGGTTCTCACCCCCCTCCAGAGAAAAGGCCTCGATAGGATGTTCCATTGGATTCCTCTGACCAGGCTTCTGCATCTTCTGTTTCTTCCTCTGATCAGGAATATTCTTTTCCTCCTTATGAGGATTCGGATGCTGAGGATTCCTTGCCCTCTGCTTCTCCGCCTGAGGATTTTTCTTTTGGGGAGACCTTACATGAGATGAGGGAACATTTTCATTGGGAAGGTCAGGATTATTCTGCTTCCAAGAAGAGGCTTAGGGAATTCCTTCTTCTTCCTCAACACAGGCCTTTAGCTATTCCTCCTGTTCTTGATATTGTGGATGATGCCTTTTCTGAGGCTAATTTGAATCCTGATTCCATGCCCCCTGCTCCTTCTAAGCCTGATAGATTTTGCAGGGTCCCTTATTCTCATTTATTCTTATTTAAGAACCCTTCTGTGGATCCTGAAACTATTTCTCAGGGTTCTAAGGCTGCTAAGGTTGCTTCTTCCAAAAATCCTATTCCCTCCGAGAAGGATTCTCATGCCTTAGACAGGTGGGGTAAAAAGGTATATACTTCTGCTACCCTTTCTATTAGGGCTTTAAATTGCCAGTTTCATATGTTTAAGTATCAGCAATTTCTTTTGTCTGTTTTGAAGCAAAAGCTTGCTACCTTTCCGGCATGTGCAGAGGATAAGGAATTACAGGATGTATTGCATGCAACTGAACAAGTGAACAAGCATAGTTTACATTGTGGTTTTGATGCTTTGGAAGCTTCTTGCAGGGCCGCAGCCTCTGGTTCTGTTATTAGGAGACATGCCTGGCTTCATGAACAAAGTTTGCCGGAACAGGTTAAGGCTAAACTTTTAGATGCCCCTGTTCAGCATGATGTTTTATTTGGATCCAAGGCTGAGGAGGTTATTAAAAAGATGGAAGAAAAGGCAAAATCTATGCAGACTGTGAAAGATTTCTTACAAGTTCAGCCTCCTAGATTTTCCAGGAATTGACCCTCCAAAAATTGGTCCTTTCCCACGTCTGACAGGCCTCAAAGGGGAAGATATAGACGCTCCAGAGGTCGTGGCCAAGCTCAGGCCTCTTACAGATCCAGACAATGGACTGCTGCTTCACCTAGAAGGGGAGAAGACAGATCCCAATCTCAAAGGAAGCAGACTCAATGACTCTCTCGGTTGGGCTTCAGGACCTCCTTACCTGGATGCCCCTCTCGGAGGAAAGCTTTCTATTTTTTACAGAAATTGGACTCATATTACCCAGGACAAATGGGTATTGGACGTGATTTTAAGAGGCTACAGGTTCCATTTTCGTACTCTGCCAAGGGTTATCGGTTGGCCAGATCTGCCAAAACATCAATGGGCAGAGGCTTTAAATCAAGTGGATGCTCTACTGGCCATGAGAGCCATTGAGCCTGTTCCTCTCTCAGAAATGGGAAAAGGCTTTTACTCAAGACTGTTTCTGGATCCAAGAAAACAAAACTCATGGAGACCTATTCTGGACCTTTCAGTGTTAAACACCTTTTTGGAAATTCCAAAATTCAAAATGCTTACTCTGCAACAACTGATTCCAGTGCTCTCCCAGGACGCTTGGATGGTGACATTGGACCTAAAGGGGGCCTACTTACACATTCCCATCAGGCAGGAACGCAGGAAATTCCTCAGATTCAAGGCAGGCTCGAGGCACTTTCAATTCTCTGTACTGCCCTTTGGTTTATCTACTGCGCCCAGGGTTTTTACCAAGTGCCTGGCCCCAGTAGTGGCTTATTGCAGACTTCAGGGAATTCAGATTTACCCCTATTTGGACGACTGCCTTATTCAGGCAGACAGCAAGGACCTTTTACTTCAACATCTGGATTTTGTTCGTCTTTTCCTCCTCCTGGGATTCTCAGTGAACATAAAAAAGTCACAATTGATCCCTTCTCAACAAATGATATTTTTGGGAGCCCTCCTAAATACAACCTTACAAAGGGCTTTCCTTACTCCAGAAAACCAAATACAGCTGGCTTCAATTTTCAAGACCTTGGCAACTTTAACTCAGCTCACTGCAAGGAAATTCCTGCAGGCACTGGGCTATATGGCTTCATGCATTCTGTTAATTCCAAATGCAAGGCTTCATATGAGAAAGCTTCACTGGTACCTGAAAAGTGTATGGTCACAGCATTACCAAGATCTGGACACTTTGATTCCTCTGATCCCCTGCCTCCAGAAGGAGTTCCTTTGGTGGTCCAGGGTGTGTGCTTTAAACGAAGGGAAGTCTTCGTCTACCTCAACCTTCTCAAATCATAACCACGGACGCCTCGGATTATGCTTGGGGAGCACATTTTCTAAACAATTGCCAGCAGGGAACCTGGACAAAGAACCACCTTCACTGGCACATCAATCTGAAGGAAATGTTGACAGTTCAAAATGCTCTTCTAGCCTTCAAGAACCTTTTGCAACCAGGGCCTCTTCTAATTTGTACAGACAACACCACAGTCATGTGGTACATAAACAAGCAGGGGGGTTCTCATTCATACCCCCTTTGCAGACTAGCTATGGCTTTATGGGACACAGCTCTAAGTCTGAATCTGCATCTTCAGGCTCAATTCATTCCAGGAAAGCAGAATCTCTTAGCAGACAGCCTAAGCAGAAACATTTTGGATCCTCACGAATGGATGCTAGACACCAACTTATTCAACAGGATAACTGCAGTTTGGGGGTGTCCCCAGATAGATCTGTTTGCATCCCATCTCAATCATCAGCTGCCTCTCTTTTGCACCAGGTCCTTCCACAAAACAGCTTGGAAAGTGGATGCCCTGTCATTCAGTTGGAGGAACCTTTCGGGATATGCCTTCCCTCCTCTTCTTCTTCTTCCCCGGGTATTACTGAAGATAAAACAGGACAAGCCCAAGTTCATCATCTTGATTGCTCCAAATTGGCCTCGACAGTTTTGGTATCCAACCTTACAGCATCTGTTCTTGGAACCTCCTTGGATCCTTCCTCTGTACCCTTCTCTTCCAGCTTCAGGGTCAGATGCTACACCCTCATCTTAAGACCCTTTGCCTGGCAGCTTGGCTCTTCAAGGAAATTTGATTTCTTCTAAGCTCCCCAAACAAGTTTTGGATGTTCTTCTAGAAGCTAAACGGCCTAGCACTAGGAAATGCTATGCCTCTAAATGGAAAATGTTTTTTATTTGGATGCTGGACCATGGCTCTAACCCTTTTGTGCCTGATCTCTCGTCTATTTTGTTTTACCTTTCAGACCTTTTGTCTAAAGGCCTTTCCTTTTCTTCCATTAAGATTCATGCTTCTGCTATATCTGCTCATTTCAGTACTGACCATCCTGTTTTTTCTCATCCATTGGTGAGACAATTCTTGAGAGGAGCTAAGAATTTGAGGCCTCCTAGGGCCCCTCCTGTCCCTGCCTGGGATCTTAACTATGTTTTGGAAAAACTCACTTTGCCTCCTTTTGAGCCTGCTGCGGCTTCTGATATTAAATTTTTATCCTGGAAGACAGTTCTTTTGTTAGCATTGACATCTGCCAGAAGGGTTTCAGAGTTGCAAGCTCTCATGGCTGTGGAACCATACCTAATTTTCCATCTAGACAGAGTATCCTTGAGGACCAATCCTACTTTCATGCCGAAGGTGATTTCGAAAGTTGCCTTAAATCAGACAATTCACCTTCCTACCTTCTTTCCTAATCCTCAAAATAAAGGGGAAAGGATTTTGCATTCATTGGACGTACACAGACAGTTACGATTTTACTTGGACAAGACTAAAGAGTTCAGAAAATCTAACCAATTGTTTGTTTCTTTTGCCTCCAGTTCTCTTGGAAAGGCTATTTCCAAACAAACTATTTCCAAATGGATTGCCTATGGAATAAGGTTTTGTTACACTCATCATGGGAAACAGTTTCCAGGTACTGTGAGAAGTCATTCTACTAGAGCAGCTGCCACTTCTACAGCTTTTCTCAGAGGAGTTCCTACCAAGGATGTCTTGGAAGCTGCCACTTGGAGTTCTGTGCATACCTTTTCCAAGTACTACAATCTCCCTTTGTATTCTAAGACCAGGGCAGGTTTTGCCTCTGCTGTTTTGCAGGGCCTTCTTGCTGCCCCTTCTTCTATCTAAGCCTCCTCCCTTTCTTCACTGCTTTGGGATTCCACCCTACAGTTATGACTGCAACAGTGAAACACGAAGAACATAGTACAGTTGTGTACACCTACCATAAATGTAGATGTTTGAGTGTCTTCACTGTTGCAGTCGGTGTTTCCCTCCCTCCTATCCACTCTTTTTTTTTTCCACTTTTATGGTGTATTTGTGTTTCCTTGTGGGACTCATTTTTGGTTTATTGGGGATTTCTGACATCTGGGGCAAGAAAGGCTGGACAAGATGGCGTCGGCTGAGGGCTATGTACCAGAGCGTACTGACGTCAGGGTACTAGCTTGTGCAGCCGACGCCGGACCCAGACTTTGTGATTCTGGCCGACCTCGGGCTGCCTGCTGGCAGGATCACCCTACAGTTATGACTGCAACGGTGAAGACACTCTAACATCTACATTTATGGTAGGTGTACACAACTGTACTTTCTAGTAAATGCAGTAAAGTATTTAGTTACCAGAAAAGTTGCTATGTCTTATTCACTTCCAGTAATTTCAAACTTTATTTTTTTACTGTACTACTGCTTGCCTTTTTACCTTTTAATTTTGTTTCTCTCAGTAAACAATATCCAGACTTCTTGATTTATTGCCTTCGCCTCTAATCAGTTTGTTTCCATGGAAACATAAGAACAAAATGTAGAGCTGCTGTCTATTCCATATTGCTCAACTGGCACTAAACTTGTTATATTGTGGTCCCTCGGTATTAAAACCTGCTTGCATTCACAGAAAACTTGTCATTAGATTACAACAATGGCAGTAATCCAGGCATTTACCTATGCAAAAGTCAAAGAAAGCATTTTAGTTCTACATATATTATAATCCATGCATTTTTTACACTCCCACCCTAACAGCCCGATATTGCAACCTGTTGACTTAAACATGCTTTTGTCCAGCCTTCTTCTCCTTTCACATTGTAATGCCTACATTTCTTAAAACTAAAAAGGAAAGAAGTAAAGCTTCTGTTTACTTTATTACATAGCATCAGTCACTGAAAGTACTATGTCACATGTAGTTTATATCATAAAATGTTTTGTACAAATACTGTTAAGAATGATAATTGCTTTACTTAGTTATTTTTTTCCCTTCTTCTCCCTCTTTTTTTCTCTGTGTCCTTCCAAACAGTAATGACATGAAGTGGAGCATATGCTTGTTAGTCCCCCAGCAAGTTTAACAGTCACCAAAAATGTAGTCTTTCTCAGCCACTTTTCTTGTAACTTATAAATGCCTGGCTCTCAGTGTCTTGTTTGGATACAGGCATTATTCTTTCTGGAAAACTTGGCTAGGCTTAGCAAGCCACTCCCCCCCCCCCCCCCAGTTGTTAGCCTAGTAACAATCCATGAATCTGTGAAATTTTACGTGTCAGCTCAAAGTCTCCCAACACGATAAAAACGGTCTGTATGTTGTATACTTGGGAGTGTGTCATCTTTCAGTTGACTATGAAATTTGAGTAGAGATGTGGTGGATGAAAAAATTTAAATATTTAAAGGGCAAAGAAAACCACTAATAAATCCTCTGAATAGAAGGATAAAGATTGTAGGAAAAGACCTTCAGACTCCTTGGGACACTCTGGGACACTCTGGTGCCAAAAACAAGAATAGATGTACCTAATGCTCTGATCCCCACATATACTGTGCCTCAGGATCTGAAGGCTACTAAGCCTATTTTAATACACAACACTTTACCTAGATGGCCAGCTACAGATGGTGTCATTCGAGAAAGAGATGCATCAGGTCCACTCTGCATCTTCTGTAAGATTCTTCAGGTCATACAAGAGCGTGTTGGAAGCAGTCCTGGATCATCTCATAAAGAAATTTCTTAAGATGCAATTTGAGATGAAAGTCGTACTGTCTCCTTCAGCTCCAGAGGCAAGTCAGTACAGCTTGTATGCACTTGAAGTAGGACATAAAAACTAAAAACACGAAAAACGCCACCCTTGAAACTCACAGTAGGAGGGACACTGTAACATAGTTAGCAAGTAAAGCACAAGCCAAATCAAAATACAAAAGACTCATCTGTCTCCAGACATACAGTATCTTCCCATATCTGGATGACTGGCTAATAGCTGCTCCTGCAGTGGTGTCTCTTTCAGAGGCCAGGGATTACTTGTTTAGGCTGTGCCCATCCTTGGGGAGTCTCCATAAATCTTCAGAAGTCAAACCTTCAACCAGTTCAGAAGATTATTTTCATAGGCTGACATCTAGACACTACCCTGTCCATAGTTTCCCTTCCAAAGGATAGGATTCAAACCTTGAAATGGAAAGTACAAACTCTGCTTCATCTTCCTTTCCCCAATGTGGCCATCGTTTTCAGGCGTTGGAACTGATGGCAGCATGGATTCTAATGGTGCAGTTTGCATGCTACCACATGGGGATTCTACAGTGATTCCCTTCATGTGCAGTGGTCACAGTGTCTGCATATTCTCTCCATAAACAGTTATCTTAACCAGTACATGCAAGAAACATTTGCAGTGGTGGCTGGATTCCTCTGTGATCCACTTAGGTAGACTTCCTTCCTCCTGCCTTTCCCAGTAGCAGTAATGACCATGGATACTTCTTTCTTAGAGTGGGAAGGGAATTTACATTGGAAGAATGGTCCAATGTCTATGTACAGATACAGAGACTAACATTCACATCAGTGTCCTGGAGTTGGGGGTGGGGCCTCACTGTGTTGCAGGAACGTCAGGATTACCTTCATCTGGGTGTGATTCCTATCCAAATGGACAGCACAATTGTTGTTTGGTACATCAAAAAGTAAGGAGGAAACAGATCCTACCTTTATATTGGGAAGCAGTGAGAGTTTGACAGTGTGTGATGACCTTTGCACCATTTCGTCATAGCAGCACACACATCCTGAGAGTTCTCATTTGCCTTGCTTACAGGCTCAGCAAATCTCTTTCCATGCTTCATGAGTGGCCCCTCAATCCAGCTGTAGCCAGTAAGATCTTCAGTTGCTAGGGCATTCCCTGCTTATCCCCTTTTGCCTCCCCACCCATGGAAACTTCTTCCTTCGTAAAACACCCTAAAAGTAGATACAGTATCAGGGATATGGGAACTCATGTAGGCAACCTGGCTTTTGACTGACATGTATATAAGGTAGTAAGAAAATCATTCTCGGTCACTCAACTTGTAAGACAGAGCATAGCATCTAGGTCCAGGTAATTCATCTTGCCACTGTACTCGATTCTCATCAGACTCATCATTGAGTAAAATGCCTCTTTCAGTATGTACCTGACCAGGCATGTATGACAACTGAAACCTCCCCAGAGGTTTCTCACAAAAAGAATACAAGGCATAAACACAATGTCCTATACAGATTGCTTTTTTTCTGCAATTTATATTGAATACGTTTTCTACAGTCTACTGAGAGGTGATTTTGTGCCTGCGTAGAAGGCATGTCCTCAAAACGAACAGCAGCACAACTACAAGATCTAAGGATTTAAACTTTGCTTGTGAGTTGCATATCTGTCTGTCTAACATGTCCTAATTAGCTCAGAGAATTCCCATTCTCCTAAATAGGGTTCCCATCGACGTGAAGCAAAGCCCCTTCCCTAACTCTGTGCAAGTGCAGCCGGGGTCAATGGATGGGAAAAAAGAAATTCACTCCTGGTCTGACAGCTATGTCTCTGGACAGAAAGCAGCCATTAAATTATGCACTAACTAACATACACTCCAAAAAGTAACCTATAAGCCACAAGAACTTGTGATATACATTTGGGTTGCATGGCTAGGCTTATAAAGGCCCCAGTGGTTGTTAGCCTAGTATTCACCTATAAACATATACAGCACCAGGTGCAGCAGTTACTTTGCTGTGATCTTTCCACAGGGACATCCTAGAGGAATGCTGCATCTCAGCAATGACCTCTTAGGCTTCTTTATGCTTATCCATCTTCACACCTAATCCTCAGGTTTAAAGTGATCAAGTGCAAGCCCAGTGTCACCCTTTTAGTACCTTTTTGGCCCATTAAGATTTGTTTTCTCCTCCTTTGGTCTCATCTCTGGGAACCCCCACGGAGTCTTGATTCAGTGGAAAATCTTGTTTCACACCTCTCTTGGAAGCCTCACCCAGACCTCTACAACCTGAAACTATCCTTCTGGTTTCTTCAGTTCATTAATGGTCAGTGGTAAGTCTCTTGCAAGACTTACCATAGTAAGTGGAAAAAGTCCGTGCTCTGGGCCTCCTCCCAAAATATTGATCCTTTCTCAACAATGTTTCCCAATGTCCTCCATTTCTTAAGCACTTAACTCTGGATCTGTTTTTTTCCTCAAAGTGCAACTAGTAGTAGTCTCTAATTTTCATCTAGACCATCAGGAACACACACTCACTTCGCATAAGCTTTGTAAAGTCTTTCTCAGAGGAACCCTTTTGCTCAGACCAGTCATCAGAGATTAGGTTCTAAAGCCTTTAACCAAACCTACATTAGAACCAGCTTCTGCTTTTTTGAAGTTTCATTCTTGGAAAGCTTACCTTTTTTTGGTAGCCATCACTTCTGCTAGAAGGGTTTTGACGCTTCATGCACTATCATCAACCCCGTAGTATTCCACAAGGATAGAGTATCATTCCAAACTAACCTGTCTTTTCTCACCAAGATAGCTTTTGAATCAACCATTTCACAACCCGTACATCTTCCAGTCCTCTTTCCTAATCATTTTCATCAAGAGAAAGTGCATTCTGCATACACTGGATGTGTGTGAATAGTAGCAGTTTTATCTTTATACAACTGAAGCCATTAGCTAAAGTTCACAACTGTTTATTTGCTTTGTATCTAACAAGTTAGGCAAAAAAAATTCCTACGATTACCCTATCTAGGTGGCTGTCAGAATGCATTTCCTTCATTTATGCCTCATGCAATAGGTCTTTGCCATCAAGCTTAGAGCTCTTTTTGCTCTTGGGTCTTAGTGTGTCAAACCAGACCTGAGGTTGCTAGGTACACTAGTGCATTATGGGAGGGGAAATCTAAAAGAGGCTCAAGGCTGGAGCACTAAGGCTGCTGGGTCAGATATGATGATCGGCTCAAGAACCCACAGGTCATATTGGATGAACATGAATGAAGGGACCTAGTGTTATGGTGAGTACATAACGTTCATTTCTTCTAGCTTTGGTAATTCTCTAGAATTCCACTTTTCTTAATAACCTTTATCAGTACTAACATTACTTAATAGACTAATGCCCTTACATGTTTGTGCCCTTTCAAATCCATCCATCTTAAAAGCATGGTCTCTTTTGCTACTGTTGGGTTCCCCCATGGCTTTGACTAATGATTGAATTTCTCCGTTATACTTTTCTAATCCTTCACATCCCCAGAGTAGGTGGTGTCATGTTCCTCTTTCTTCCTTATTGCATCTCCAGCATAATCTGTGGATTTGAGGGAACATCCTTTGAATCTTAGGCAGTAAAAATATTTGTGCAAACATTTCCACCTGAATATTCTGAATGTCCATGCTCCTTTCAAAATTTTGAAGGGTGCCACCAAAATTGCATGGAGAAGTAAGACTCTGCTTACTTTAAAGAATGTGGACCATGTCTCCAAACCCGTAGGGGTGTGCTTAGTATGGGCAGACATTCCTATGCCAGATACCAGTGTGTTTGCTGCAGACCTGCACAGGGCTCTAAATTCTCAGAAACTAGTTGTCCATCCCATAGACAGGGAGTCTGTAGAGACAGGTTTGGGAAGCACGTGGTCATGTCTATCACATTGTCCTTGCAGACACTGGACTGTTTAACACACATCATATTTTTCAGCTAGCTGACAAAATGCACTATACATTGGAAAGATTAACTGATGGGCTTCCTTAGGAAAGGTTGAAGACTGAAGTCAGTTACCTCTTCTAACATGAGCAGCCTAACAGTCCTTATCTTGTGAAACACAGCAGAAGGCACTGCTCAAGCAGCAGGGTCTGAAACTGCTTTGTGCTGCCACTCCTGGATGCATTTTATAGATTTGTGGAGGGAATATTGGTGATTTTTGTTAGAATTCCTCTTTTGTGTACCTTTTCTGTTTGTCAGGGAAGTTCAGCAGTACCTAAAGGATATGGGAAAACAGGGCTAGAATCTCCCTACTATAGATGTTAAATTTCACTTCCATAATGTTTAACAGAAGGGTTGGCACATAAGATTCAAGCATGGCACAAGGAAACAAAATAAAAATGCTGGGAAGAGAAAGAGTCTCCTTGGCCAGGTTTCTAGCAGAGTCTTATAACCAACGATCAAGTTTGAGCAGACTGCAGGAAGCCACAATTGGCCTTTGGGCACACAGCCGTGGTACTTGGATCTTGCCTGAGTGTTGTACTGTGCAGTCAGGCAGAGGTCGTCTTCCATCCACTTTAAAACTTAGAAAAAATATCTAGGACAGGTGCATTAGATAAATAATATCCGGAGGATTTACAATCCCATTTTCTTTCTTCCCAGATTTCATCATTGCCAGACATCCTTCCCCTTCAGAAGTTAGTGGCAAGTAAGGAAGCAGTAAGACAGTTAAGAAAAATAACCATAGAAAAAGTATTACCAGACCAAAAATGCTTGGTATTCAAGATTGCTTTTGGACTCTCAGAATGTAAATTACCTCAGACCTATAGTGAATCTCATTAGCCTAAGCACCTTTATCCCAAAACGAGCATTTTTGAATGGTTATAGTGTAGTATGCCCTTCCTTATCTTTCAAGAGGAGATTGGCTGTTCTCTTTGAGTATTCAAGGTTTCTAACTCTCCATCAGAAACACCAGGTAGTCCAGGAGGTATCGGTGCTTTCAGATCAGAATTGGTCATTATCGGTTTATAATTTTAGCATTTGGCTTCACCTCCGTCAGGGTGTTTAAGTACATGTCCACAGTAGCATCAGCTCATCGCAAGCTGCAGAAAGTCAGGTATTCCTGTACCTAGACGACTAACTCTTGCTGAATCTGGTGCAAAGAAGGCAGTTTCTGGTCAAATTGTTAACCTGTTGGAAGTAATAGTGAACCACACAAAGTTTCACTTCAGGCTTTGACTTTCATTGGATGCTGCTGCTTAGTACTACCCTTTGTTGAGCCTTTCTACCTACTGTAGAGAAAGCAAAATACTTTCTCTACAGCAGGTAGTTGTATCTATTCTTTCAGTTCAATCTGCACCATCAGTGGCTTGTCTCAGAGATTTAGGTCTTACAACAGCTTCAGTTGTTATGTTCCCTTATGCCAGGTTTCTCAAGAGGGCATTTCAATGGATATTTTTTTAATGTAGTCACATAATCTCAAGCCTCTTTCTTTTTGTGCTGGAGTATCAATAATTTGTCTTTTGCATCTATGGTAGTGGTTGGATCGTGACAGTCCCCTGTGTGGAAGTTCATTTCATACAGAGACAGCTGAGGCTTCAGTCACCATGAATGCTTCTGCTGTAGGGCTGGGGGAAGGCTTTTTAGTTGGCAGATGTTTTGAGTGCCTAGTAATTTCTGAACTCTCACCTTCACCTGGCTTTTCAGGACTCCATACCTTAAGAAAACATGCGTGTTTAGTCATATAACATGGCTGTTGTCTAGTGCATCAGCAAACAAGGAAGATCATGTTGATGTTTATTTAGAGAAAGTGTGAGCTATCGGCTTATACCACATTTTGATAATCGCATCTCAAGTATCATTGCTTTAGTGCTTATTGATATCTTAGGAATAGCGCCAAGTCCTCCTTTGTCAAGAAGGATTTCCTGCCTCTGAAGCAAAGCTATATGTAAAATCTCTGCTTCTTCAACAAACATCATATGTCCCAATTTCTTCTCACTGATTCCCCTTCCAGTGAATGAGGCTAAGGATGTCCTAGTTCTGAAATGGAATAAATGACTTCTTTATGTTTTTCCCCACTTTACTTTGATGATGAGATGGATCTAGGAGGCCATGCATTTCAAAACCAGTTCCGGTCTTTCTGATTAAGACTATTTCCTGTTGAAGAAGCCATTACATCTGTGACCTTTCAAAGTACTTCTTTCTCAGCTCTCAACCAATCCCATCCATACCTCTCAACTGTCCCTGATTTTCATTTGATTTTGACTCAAATATTAACTCTGTCCCTCTTAATCCCTCCTAAAACTAGTGACATTTGGAGGAAAGGTGGTGAATTACACTTAATGAATAATGACAATAATTAAGAGTTATAAACTTCTTTTACATCAGAAAATGTGTATTAATTCATATGCGCTGATTCTGTCAATGTTTCAAGTTAATAGCACTAATATTTTGAAAGTGTTCCTGATTGTCCCTGATTTTTTTCTTGACTTGTCCCTGATTCTGTTGAAATTTGTCCCCAATTGGTTGAGAGGTCTGATCCCATCCAGAACACCACATTCCAAAAACTGACAGAATGATTCTGCAGTTCCATTAATAGCTGGTAGTCCTGCTTTTTTGTGAGAAGCAGATTAATATCTCAGAGCGTTTAAGCTCAGAAGACACTGCCGAGATGAACAGTTTTACTTTCTGGGCATCCCGTAAAAGCACAAGTAAGTTTCTCAACCCCTTTTTCTTTTGTGATGATGTATTTGTTTAAGAACTTTGTCACTGGCATCAAGTATTTTTGCATTAAATTTAATTTGGCTGCTCTTTCTAGTTTTTCATGGTGCTGGTCTGTTCTGCCTGGCTTGACTCCAAAGCCTTCTTGCATAGCATCTTTAACATTATGCCTTGTGGTTGAAACTACTGCCTGCTTGGGATGTTTCATTCATGCTGGAAAATCTCAGCCTTCCAGTTTTTGAGTTGGCTATTTTTGCAGATTTAAAGTTTTTCTTCTGGAAAACCTTTTTTTGCTAGATGTCATAATTTCTTTCATGAGAATTTTGGAGTTGAAAGCTTTTTACTCAAAGAAAGGAAGGCACCCAAAACAACCCTGTTTTTCTATGACAAAGTTGCTGCTGAATCCAAACTGAATAATTCTGTTTACTTACCAGTTCTTATTTTTCTTGAATGTTGTAACTGACATGACCATCTTCCACTGTATGATGTGAATGTCTGTGGAAAGTTCACATTTTATGTAGACAGAATTGATGTTTTCCATAGGGAGACCAGTTATCTGTGTACTTTGCCAAACACAAACTTGGTAATAAACCTCCTAAGCTCACGGTTTCCAGATCATTAGATAATTCCATTCAGTTTGTCATATTAAACCTGGAAAGGTTACATGCACCTCACAGAGCTCATTCTACAAGGCCTGCAGCTACTTGTATTGCTATTTTCCATAATCCCATTACTGCATACTTTTCTGAAGCACTGTAAGCTGAGTATGCATTCTATGTCACTGTCTTCCTTCAGGGTTGCCATTACATTTGGTATATTCACATGATGGTGGCCGTCCTTTAGGATTAACTTGGAACTCTACCATAATGGTTGTAAAAGATAGACCTCCAGTTATTTTATGCAAAAGATGGCACTCGCCATAGTGACAGACCTGTAAAAAGAACTTCCATCTTCAGTAGCATACCCTATCTCTATCCTTCACCTGTGGTGCTCCTGATCTGGAATTCTTGTCTTCTCTGCCCCTTACCTTTTCTCTCTTTCCTTAGGCATAGTGCTAATACAAGAATCGGAGAGAGTAAAGTGGAGGTGACTTAACGAGAAGGGGAGGATGTTCGGTAGACTGTAAAAGTTTGAACTGCATTAAGATCCTAAAGCCATAACAAAAAAAATATAGTGAACAAACATAAGCCACCTTCATAGCGATCTGTTGTTATTGTGAATGCATAACTTTCATTTACTTGGTTGTGCAGTCTGTTGATACCATATCTGGTGTTGTCAAAAGTTGGCAAGACTTGGGACCGCTTCCATTTTGCATGGATAGATGCAGCAAAAGTTGAAGTCTAGGAAGTCATACGAACAGTACCAGGCAAGAGATCACAGGGGACCATAAGATGCCTAGTCATGTGCATCTTTAAGTAGATGCACTTAAAAGTTCTTGCCATCCTTTACAAGAACTTAATAGTACTCACTTCCAAACTGAGCAGAGCCATACATGTTTTACCTGGTGTAAATATACATCCAGTCTTCAAGTCTAGCATGAAAAGTAGCATAGTTGTAACTTATATCCATAGGGTAAGAATATGCAGAGTTAGGAACCTCTCTCTCCATAATGGTGAATCAGAACTCTCATAAGCAGTCAGTGACTCAGCAGATCCACTGAAAGAGCTCTTTGTTCAGGAAGTGACTAACTTTCCTCTAAAATGATTTACACTGAGTGTTAATTTAAAGGAGGGTTACAGAGAAGTATGCAGGGCTGTGCCCTCTCAGAAAACATTTGGTAAATTCTATAGACTTGCTGCTTCTGGTTTGTGCAGACTGTTTATCTTCAGGGTTATGCATTTTAAGAAAGGAAGACCAAGGAAACTATCAACAATTTGTGCAATATCCTTAGGGAGGAAAGAGGAAGGGAGTAGATTTTTGGGTGGTGTGAAAGAATAATGACAATGGCTAGCAGGGTACCAAGACTTTTTAGCCAGAAGAGTAACACCTTCCTGTATTGTGGGACACTTGTCAGACATTTCTAGATTATTGCATCCATTTCTGCTAGCCATACCAAGAAAGGGAGCTTCGGGTTGTTAAAAGCAAGAAGGCATGCAACAGTTATCAAAATTATGAAGGCATCAAGTACACACTGAATGGGATATTGTACTTAACGATTGGTCTTATGAGGGTAGATTACAACAGAATGATAACATCTTTCAACCTGGATGCTGTATTCTTACGTAAAAGTTGTGCAACATAAAATTTCCTTACTGTTGTAGACACATGATGGTCAAAGGCCAAGTTGCTGTTTACATGTATTACCAAATCCATGACTATTAGGACTACTCTTAGGGTTATTTTATCAATGCAATAATTTACTGGGGTAGCTGTCTTACCAATTGATGCTATTATACACTTCTTGGAATTTAGTTGAAGACCGAGACTCGGGCACCTGTTATTAGTCTCTGTAAGGCCTCCTTGGGGGGAATTCAGTGACTGCACCTAATTTGCAGTCACCTGTGAACTTGGTCGGCCAGAGACCTTTGATGTTAGCCTTGACTTCAAAAAAATTAGATGCCAAACAGGAGTGGCCACAGCTCTGAGACACTCTTCTAGTGATTGGCCTTTTTTTTTTTTTTTGGCAATAGACTTTTCTATCTTAACTTCTTGGGTCCTGCTGAGAGCCAGTTGGCTATCCAGCAGTTAATGTAGGAGTCAATACTGTGCCTGCAGGGATCTATATGTGTAGGATGGTCATACTCCGCCTGCAGGATGTTCTTCGTCTTCCATTGCTGCAGTCCTGACTATTGGGTATAGTCCGCGTCCAGTCGGCCCGAATACCAGAGTATAAGGCTGACGTCGGTCAGGGCGCATTAGACTGACGTCAGTACGTCAGGGTACTAATGCGCATGACCGACGTCATATCCTCAGTCTTTTTTGCCGCATGGTCCGATGCAGAAGCAGTTTTGCGAGTGCAGGTTGGCGTTCTGAAATATTTCCGAAACCGGAGTTTCAGACCGAAACAGAGTTGGCTAAGTACCCCGTTGGGGAACATTTTGGTTTTCTTGCCTCAGTATTTTACCGGATGTCAGAAAAAGTGAATAACTGTATTTCTTGTGGGAAACAGATACCGCATAGGGATTATCATACCTTGTGTATACCTTGTTTAGGGCCTGAGCACGACGTTGTTGGTTGCCGCTCTTGTGCTAGGTTTAACAAACGCACTATTAAGAGGAGGTTAGACTGTGCCAGGTTAGTGTTTGGGAAGCGTTGTAATTATAAAATGCCGTCGGATGCTCCGACGCCCGCTTCCTCCAAGAGGCGCAAGGATAAAACAGTGAAGCCTAGGGTTGATGAACCGGCAGTCCCGGACGTCGGTTCTTTAGAAGGCTCAGTGGAGCCGGAGGTTTTGCCAGGAGTTTCCATGGAGTCCCAGGCAGAAACTATACTATTACAGGATGTGCCTTCTCAGGAGGTAGGCCAGGCTGAGGGGCCTTCTCAGGTGACTGTTCTTCCCTCTCTTCCTAAGGTAGTTAGAGCCTCTCCTTCTGTTGCCAAAACTTCTTTGAGAGGTAGGCCTAGTTCAGCTTCAGTGGGGCTTCTCCTAGCATTTCGGGTTCTGTGGCTAAGAAACATATGCTTAAAAGGACAGGTGAGGTGAGTACGATGAGTAGAGATTCTATGCCCCGCCTGATAAGAGGCCTAGGGTGGAACCGGAGTTTGATAGTTTTGAACAGTGTTCAGAGGCTTCAGAATCTTCTGTGGAAGATATGCAGGAGTATCCTACTTATTCTGATTCTGATGTGGATGATTCCACTCCTACAGCTTCTCCGCCTGAGGATTTCTCATTTTCAGAGACTCTGCATTCCATGAGGGAGCATTTTAAATGGGAAGGCCAGGATTACTCTGATTCCAGGAAAAGGCTTAGGGAATTCTTGTTTTACCCCAGCATAGGCCTTTAGCTATTCCTCCTGTGTTGAATGTGGTGGAAGATGTTTTTGCAGAGGCTTCCCTGAACCCTGACTCTTTGCCTCCTGCTCCTGTTAAGCCTGATAGGTATTATAGGGTGCCCGAAGCTCATAAATATTTGTTTAAGAGTCCTAGGGCGGACCCAGAAACTATTTCTCAAGGGCCTAAGGGTGTAAAGGCTTCTGTGGTTAAAAATCCTGTTCCCACTGATAAAGAGGCAAGGGCTTTGGATAGGTGGGGAAAGAAAGTGTATACTTCTTCCACTCTAGCCATGAGAGCATTGAATTGTCAGTTTCACATGCTTAAATATCAGAATTATCTCCTTTCACAATTGAAATCTAAGGTGGATGCTTTGGCGGAAGGTATTGAGTGTAAAGAGTTGCTGGATTTGGTTCATGTGTCTGAACAAGTGGGTAAGCATTCTTTGCAATGTGGTTTTGATGCTGTACAGGCCTCCTCGAGGGTGGCTGCTACCAGTTCTGTTCTTCGCAGGCATGCTTGGTTGAAGGATCAGAATTTAGCTGAGCATGTTAAGACAAGGATTTTGGATGCTCCTTTACAGTCTGATGTGTTGTTTGGATCGCCTGTGGAAGCAGTTTTAAAGAAAATGGAGGACAAAGCTAAGTCTATGCAGACTGTTAAAGATTTTTTGCAGGTGCAGCCACCAAAGTTTAGTAGAAATTGGCCTGCTAAGGGGTGGACATATCCTGCTTATGATTCCCAGTCTAGGGGTAGGTCTAGACGTGGTAGGGGCAGGGCTCAAGGTTCTTTTAGGCCTAGAACAGGGAGTTCACCTGCTCAGACTTCTGGTGAGGGCAGGGGTCAGTCCTTTCGTAAACAAACCCAATGACCTGTCTTTTCAGCTGCCAGCGGATTCCCGTTTGGCAGCTCCTTTGGGAGGAAGACTGTCTCTTTTCAAAGAAAATTGGGATTTAATTACTCAAGACAAATGGGTGTTGGATATCATTCACCACGGTTACAGATTTTATTTCCATACTATGCCCCCTTTCAAAGGCATGCCAGACGTTCCTCCTCCACAAAGAAAAGAAGCTCACAAGCAAGTTTCTCAGTTACTTCACATAGGGGCCATTCAGCCAGTCCCTGTATCAGAAAGGGGCCTAGGATTTTATTCTCGCCTGTTCCTTGTACCAAAGAAGGGGAACACGTGGAGACCAATTTTGGATTTATCTCTCCTCAACACGTTTTTGGACATTCCCAAGTTCAAGATGTTGACGTTACAACAGCTTTTACCTCTGCTGGGCAAAGATCACTGGATGGTAACTTTAGATCTCAAGGAAGCTTACCTTCATGTGCCTATAAGGCTAAGTTGCAGGAAGTATCTGCGGTTTCGAACTGGAAATTCTCATTATCAGTTCTCTGCATTGCCCTTTGGCTTATCTACTGCGCCCAGAGTATTCACAAAGGTTCTGGCTCCAGTGGTAGCTTACTTCAGGCTTCAAGGAATTCAAATCTATCCTTACTTGGACGACTGCCTGATTCTGGCTCAAGAAAAGGAAGACCTTCTACAGCATCTGGAATATGTTATAGCAGTGCTAAGATGCCTAGGGTATTCTGTGAACGAAATAAAGTCCAGTCTAGTACCCTCTCAAGACATGTGCTTTCTGGGTGTGAGACTGAATACAGCAGCTCAGATGGCCTTTTTAACCCCGGACAAACAAAAGAGTCTGTCACTTTACTTCCATCAACTATCTCATCAGTCCGTGCTGACTGCAAGGACAGTCCTTCAAGCATTAGGGTTCATGGCATCTTGTATTCTGGTACTTCCCAATGCCAAACTGCATATGAGGAAGCTACAATGGTATCTCAAAAATGTATGGACACAGCACTGCCAGGATTTAGACACTGTCATTCAAATAATACCTTGCCTTCAAAAAGAATTCTTGTGGTGGGCTCAGGAATGTCACCTAAACAAGGGACTCTCTGTGACCCGGCCAGAGGCAAGTCAGATCTTAACGACAGATGCCTCGGACATTGCTTGGGGAGCTCATCTAAATGGAAAGTGGATACAAGACAAGTGGCCTGCCAGACTACAGCATCTACATATCAACATGAAAGAGACGTTAGCAGTCCAGTTTGCATTAATGGCTTTCAAGGAGTTACTTCTTCCAGGGCAGGTGTTGATTCTAACAGACAACACAACTGTCATGTGGTACATCAACAAACAAGGGGGAACACATTCTTATCCTCTATGCAGGCAAGCAATGATTTTATGGGAGACTGCGCTCAGCCTGCAATTAACTCTTCAGGCAAGGTTTCTGCCAGGAGCACAGAACTCCTTAGCAGATGTGTTAAGCAGACAAATCATGGATCCCCACGAGTGGAAACTGGATCTTCATGTATTTCAGAAACTGACAGTGTCATGGGGAACTCCAGACATAGATCTGTTCGCTTCTCCACTAAACCACCAGCTGCCAAAGTATTGCACAAAGGGGTTTCATCACACAGCTTGGAAAGTGGATGCTCTGTCTTTCAGTTGGAAAAACCTTCATGTATATGCCTTTCCACCTCTGCCTCTTCTTCCAAAGGTACTATTAAAGGTCAGACAAGACAGGCCAAGGATGATTTTGATAGCTCCAGATTGGCCTAGGCAACACTGGTATCCACTACTACGGAGTCTGGTAAAGAAGCCTCCATGGCCTTTACCTCTGATTCCTCATCTGTTATCTCAGAAGGACGGTCATCTGCTCAATGTCAAGCTTCACTCTCTTCATCTAACAGCCTGGCATATTCTGTGTTGAAACACAGCAGGTCTCAACTTCCTCAACAAGTTTTAAATGTGATTATGGAAGCTAGAAGACCTAGTACAAGGAGAGTGTACGCGGAAAAATGGAAGAGATTTTTATTTTGGAGTACAGCAAAGAATTTGGAGATTTCTGAGCCTAATTTGAGTGTGGCTCTTCAATATCTTACTGAATTATTGGACAAAGGTTTGTCCTTCTCTTCCGTTAAGATTCATGCTGCAGCAATTTCAGCTCACTATGATTGTGACCCACCTTTGTTTTCGCATCCTTTGTTCAAGCAGTTTCTTAGAGGGGCAAAGAATATAAGACCCCCACGTTGAGCTCCTACTCCTGCTTGGGATCTCAATTTTGTGTTGGAAAAACTTACTCTACAACCTTTTGAGCCTGCAGCTACTGCTGAATTGAAATACTTGTCATGGAAGACTGCTTTTCTGTTGGCTATTACTTCTGCAAGAAGGGTATCTGAGTTGCAGGCCCTTATGGCAGTAGAGCCCTTTTGATTTTCCATAAGGATAGGGTATCATTACGTACTAATCCTTCTTTTATGCCTAAGGTGGTTTCTAGTGTGGCTTTAAACCAAACTATTCATTTGCCTACGTTTTATGCAGACCCTCAAAATAAAGGGGAAAAGATTTTGCACACTTTAGATGTACACAGGCAATTGCGTTACTATTTAAGCAGGACTAAGGATTTTAGGCAGTCTCAGCAGTTGTTTGTTTCTTTTGCTTTGAGTTCACAGGGCAAGCCTGTGTCAAAACAAACTATTTCTAGGTGGATTGGCTTTTGCATTGCATTTTGTTATTCCCATCATGGCAAGGAGATTCCAGCTGGGATTAGGCCTCATTCCACTAGGGCTACTGCCACTTCAACAGCATTTCTAAGGGGGGTGGCAACTAAGGATATTTTGGAAGCTGCTACTTGGAGTTCAGTGCATACTTTCTCTAAGCATTATCACCTTCCTATCTACTCTAAGTCTAGGGCTGGTTTTGCCACAGCTGTCTTGCAAGGCATGTTGTCAGCTCCTACTTCTTTATAATTTGCCAGCCTCCCATACCTCTGCTTTGGGATTCTACCCAATAGTCAGGACTGCAGCAATGGAAGACGAAGAACATAGTACAGTTTTGTACCTACCATAAATGTAGATGTTCGAGAATTCCATTGCTGCAGTCCAATTTACCCTCCCTCCTTCCCCTCTGTATTTAGGGGTGGTTGTGTAGGTGAGTTTACATGCTTATATTTTTGTATATATTGTTGTATATATTGTACATGTTTTTGGTGCAGGTTTTTTGGGACTTGTCTTTTTGGGGTCTTCTGACATCTGGGGCAAGAAAAGACTGAGGATATGACGTCGGTCATGCGCATTAGTACCCTGACGTACTGACGTCAGTCTAATGCGCCCTGACCGACGTCAGCCTTATACTCTGGTATTCGGGCCGACTGGACGCGGACTATACCCAATAGTCAGGACTGCAGCAATGGAATCCTCGAACATCTACATTTATGGTAGGTACAAAACTGTACTTTTCTGCACATGCAAGACGTTTGCTTTGTCTGCTAGGATCTGTATGTACAGATCCTTTCTTTGCCTGCAAGGATCTGTACATACAGGCTGGCCATGCTCTGCTTGAAGGGATTTGCATATACAGGATGACCGTGCTCTATCTGCAGGGATCTACATGTGCAGGAAGATTATACTTTGCCTGCAGGGATATGCATGTTAAAAATTGTCATGCTCTGCTTATAGTGATCTGTACATACAGGATTTACCTGAAGAAGTCTACATGTGCAGGGTGGCCATGTTCTGCCTTCAGGTATTTGCATGTACAGGACAGTCATTCTGTGCATACAGGTATCTGGCATGTTTAGGACAGTCATGCTCTGCCTACAGGAGTCTATATGTACAGTATTGCCATGCTGTGCCTCCAGGGCGCTGTACATGTACAGGATGTGCAGACCGTGACTGCAGGGATATCCGTATTTAGTATGTCCTGGGTCCATTTCTTCTCTTCCTTCTTTCTGTAGAAGTCAAAATAGAGTCCTTGATAATCCTGAGTGTGATGATCATTTTCAGGAAGGACTCCCAAAGCCTGAACGAGGACTTTCTGCAGTGTGGTGTTTTTACTTTAGCTCCATGACAGTCTTGGGGATTTCATTGCAAGTGGAACTCTGCATGGAAAGTGTACACAGTGCAAAGAAGCCAGATAGGTGGCTGCTCTTTTTTTCTCCCAACTCACATAAGTAAGCTTTAATTCTCCAGCCACATGAGCAGTTTTGACTACATATAGGGGGATTCAGGTGAGAAGTAATAAATGCATAAAGTGGTCGATGGGACCTTAAGCTTCATAATACATTTGGGAAATGTAATTTAACTCTGTTTGCTGATCATCATGAGATTCTTACATACTGTATTCTCTCCCCATGCAACAGGGATTCATTTGTTTTATAGTTAATGTGGTTGGCTAGCTGGCAATAATTTCTTTTATCTGAGGTCTTGAGAGGAAGCGCCACTATAAAAACATCTATAACAAAGGTGAGATATAGTAATTATAATGGTATACTGTTCAAGATAGACTGCACTAGAATGCATAATATAATCATTAAAAACTCAAGAAAATATTAAATTGGGCCAAATACAATATTTGCCTTATTTGCATAAGAAATGTTTAACAAGTACACTACTAAGTTTTTGTAATTGTTTATAATTTTGTTTTTTGTTGGTAAAGTAAGAGTCTCGCTGAAATTTGTGTCAGATTCTGAAGTCATACTTTTCTCATATAAGTCATTTAGGCACCTTTTTAGCATTTTTATTATATCTTCATATTTAAATTACAGCATGATTTTACATTATCATTGCGCAGTGTACATATGTTTTATTTTCACTGTTTTCTTTCATTCTAGCATTGCGTAAATGACTAATTTCTTCTCTTAAACATCACCCCTCCTCCTGAGCGTTATTCTGCATGTTTTGTTCCCACATATTCTGTTTATTCCTGCCATCTTTGCTACTTCCCTTTTCTAAAGATTCCAGGTGCAGTTCATTTATCTCCTTTGCAGCATTCAAAACTTGAATTTCCATTTTCTAGTAATTTTTTTTCTGACAGCATTAAAACTAATTAAGGCCTTACTGTGTCTAGGAATTTAGATCCTATATTCCAGCATAAAAGAATTTCCTTAGCTACTTCTCTTTCTTCTCCCAGAATTTTTGTCAAAGTACAATACAGGGAATTTTTAAACTCTACCAACTTGTTATATTAACATAAAATATGTTGTGAGTTAGCGCTCTCTTCCCCATCACATCTCCGTCATTTGCTGTTTACCTAAAGAAAGAAATCCACTGAAGTCTGCATGAGGCCTAAAATACCGGTGCAAATACTTCCATGCAAAAATAATAAATCTTCTGATCTTTATTGCATACTTGGGAGCCCTAGAGATTTCTTCATGTTGTTCCTTTGTAGTTTTGCATTTCCAGACCTTTTTCCTAATCTTTTCTAACCTTCTCTGATTTATTCTTCTAGTTGATTATGTAGTATTGTATACACCCTACTGATTATCCTTTTTTTTTTTTTTTTTTTTTTAAAACAGCTTCATCTGCTCTAGACTCAACTAAAAAAATTCCACCAAGAACTGGCCTTTATTTCAGTACTCACCTTTCCCTTTCATTCTGCCTATATGCTGTTACCAATCCCCGAAAGGGAAGGCAGACTGGAGCCTGAAGACAAGACTCTCATCCCACCCTATTACCTTTCCTCACAGGATATTTGCTTCCAATACTTTGATATTTTTTTTCAGTGAATTCCATCCCTCTCTTACCTATTTATATGGTCCTACTTGCAGACATTCTTAATTGGTAAACTTTTCGTTTCCCATTCCTTCATTGGCTTAAATGTTAGAATACTTTCTTCTAGTTTATGAATATAATACTCTGTATTGTTACGGGTGTCCTTAAAGACTTATCATAGGATCATATGAGATTGCTAGGCTATCGACAAGGAGATCATTTTAAGCCTAGCCATATCATCCCATTGTAATACCATGGAAATGCTAGTTAGTACCAAGGTTGCATTTAGTGATGACTGCCAATGTCCGGAAGGGTTGTGAAACAGGTCTATATCACTTTGTCGAATCACAAATCATCGAACAATTATTCGTCAGTCACTTGTTCATTGAAGCTGCTAATCAAACTGAGTTTTCAGCAAAATTTTTCCTAGGGTAAACCAGCGGTAGTCCACCCTAGTGACCGTGAACAAAAAAAAAAAGAAAATCACTGAAAAATCAGTTTGATGATTAGTAGATTTGATGAATAGGTGTTCAAATAGGCATTCGCTGATTTGTGATTCGACAAAGTGATATAGACCCTGTGGGCACTACCCCGTAAGAATATATGGTGCCCCATACACTCATCCAGGTTCCTCTTAAACAGTGTCATAGAGGTGTTCCATTTTGCATGAATTGGCAGCCTGTTCCAAAAACGCAGCAGTCGCTGGGAGATAAATCTGTCCCTCCAGCATGTCCTATTTAAGTCTGAGGCCATACTTAAGTCCCTGGAACAGGTAGCCCTATCCCATTTGATTTACTGATATGCAGCAAGGTCATTAGGTTTGGGTCTTGGATGGCACTGTAGGCCAGGCATAAGTCTTCCCTAAGAAGTCTGTATGATATGCAGTGTAGCGACAGGAACTTTAGTCGGTCTGTGTAAGGTATATGCTGGAGCCCCTTTATCTTCTATGTTAGAAACCTCTGAGGTCTCTCCAGTTACTGCAGGTGTTTTGGACGGTACATGGCGAATAGGGCGTTATACTCACTTATGGGCCGGGTTAGTAAAGAGAGATTATAACCTCTTTTGCTCTCAAGGCAATGCATTTACTAATCAAGTGTGCTATGTGCAAAGCCTTCCTTACTACAGTAGACACCTGGTGGTTGAAGTTAAGGTTGCAGTCAACTTGTGATCCCAGGTACCTTACCACTTCTTGGGTATTTAGAGCATTGTTGATTTGATAGTGTGAAGGGACATTGTCCCAAAGGGAATGATGATGCATTTCTTTGCATTCAGTTTGAGACTGTGAGTAATGCACCAGTTGGTCTGTGTGACACTCTCCTGGAGTATACTGACATTTCGGGATTCAGTGATTGCACCTAGTTTGCAGTTGTCTGCAAACTTGGTCACAAACCCTTAGTTTTGACCTGAACTTCTGAGAAGTATATACCAAACAATAGGGGGCCCAGCAGTGACCACTGTGGCACCCCACGGGTAACAAGTCTGCTTGATGTAGAGTCACCCAGCTTGATAATGTGTGTCCAGTTTGTGAGGCAGTTGGCAACCCTTCTTACAACAAAGGGGTTTACATTCAGTTTGCTAGGTTGATCAGTAATGCCTGAATGTAGGATTGTGTTGAAAGCCTTTGCCAAGTTGAGGTATGCTGTGTGCACAGATTTGCCCTAGTCACTGGACCTGTTAACATATTCAAAGAAGTCAACCATACATCCGAGTGATGTCTCCAGGTGCATCTGCAGTTACCTCCTACTGCGCCTCTAGGAGTCATATATTGTTTGTTCATATTTGCATTAATAATTGCAAAACTATGCTACATACAAAGTATCAGAATATTTTATCTTGAAGCCTACATGATGGAAAACACAATTGTATTGATGTTTGACCTATGTCAATGACTTTTTGTTAGAATGGTAAGGTGATAACTTCATTTTTTAAAGGCTAAAGCCGTGCCCACTTGGAGTTAAAGGTACACACTCAAAAGAGCTGTACTGGAGGGAATGAGTTAGGCAAGATCTGCCCTTGACAAAGCCAAATTGGGTAGGATCCAGGGTTTGGAGGTTGCCAATGTCTTTATTTATGAAGTCCATAACGATGCATTCCATGGCCTGAGATGAGGCTGGTCAGGCTTATGGGTCTGTAATTCCCTGGGTCTGTTGCTATGCCACCTTTGTGGAGGAGAATAACAATTGCTGTTCTCCATTCCACAGGAACAAAACCTGTGCTTAGTCTATGATTGAAAAGCGTACTAGATGGTGATGCTAGTTCATGTTTTAGCCTGTTTGGAAGACAGCCTGTGATGTTGTCTGGTCCCACAGAGGCTGTTTTTTTTTTTTTTGCCTTGGACAAGGCTTTGACAACCTGCTCTTCATATATGTAGGGTGGGGAGGAAGTTTGGGGGAGGTTTGTGATAAGTTTGGAGGGATAAGGGAGTGAATATTTGCCAAACCTATCCACTAGCAGGTTTGCTATCTCTGTGGGGTCAGTGTAAGTGATACTGTTTGTCACTAGTGCTGCACATGCTTGGGTCCTACCTTTTAGGCTACGTACATAGCTGTAAAAGGCCTTATGGTGATCCTTGTCTGTGCTTCCTAAGTTTCTCTTAAAGGAGCCCTTGGAGAATTTTTTCAAGATGTTTTATTTGCATGTTGAGGCTGAGTTAGGGTGCTTTTCCATTGTTGGGGCCTTGCCTTTGTTTTCTTGGACAGCAACCTTTTGCATTTATTGTAAAGTTTGTTGATGCTGGATGCTACCATGGCAGCTTGTTTTTATTTGGGGCTCTAGCTTTGATTTTTTTCTGGTACAGCTGAGTTTATACACTTATGCAAGTGATTGTATAGGGCTTTAGTGTAAGCTTTGGCGTAGTTATCACTTCTAGCTTGGGGTGAGGCTTGGAATGCATTTATACCTTTGTCTAGGATGATATAATTTGCCTTGGTGAAGTTTTTTAGTCTGATTTCACCCTTTGTGAGTTCTGGTGTTAGTGCCAGCTCAAAGTTGACTGTTTTGTGGTCAGATTTAACTAATGAAGGTCTGACACCGAACAGTAGGCTGACACTGACTTTCTCCTTGTCCAACTTGGTGAGTGGGATGTCCGTTTGTCTCACTTTGTGAGTCTCCAATGTCCAGAAAATTAATTTTTTTTGAGTGGTACACTTTATAAGCTTGGTGGGCAAGACACTGGTGTTGCTATGTGTCATGGATGCTGTGGGGAGTGTTAGTTGTAGCAGTCTTGTGTTTTGGCGGTCTCTGGTGTGCCTTAGTTTTTCAAGAGAACCTCCACCTATGTAGATTTGTGTTTGATGTGCATGAGTGGTGGTACTGTGTGCATGTGTAGTGGTGGGTGAGTTGACAACCTCTTCCATGTTACTGTTTTGAGTGCGAGAGTGGATTCAAGATTCATGATGTCGATGAGTCTCTCACACAATGTATTAGAGTAATTTATTATTAGAGGGTTGCCTGTATACATGAGGCAATTGCTACAGTACCTCAAAATACCAAAGTCGACAAGGTTGGCAGGAAAAACAAGGGTAGTCCAGCTGTCCATAATGCTAGATTGAAGACTGTTGTCTGTAGGGGTGGCTTTTCAGAATCGTTCATGGAGGAGCTCAGTGGGTGGATATTTCTGCCTGAGGTTTTATTTTATTATTTATTTTAGTTAGTTTTTTTGTAGGTGGTTTAATAGGTTACATCTCACTAGCAGTATTTCTTTGACCAGGTCAGCACTAAGGATGAGGGATACGCTAGTGGGCTACAGTTGTATCTGAGGGAAAAAATATTGAATTTAACTGCCCTGCTTTGGTGCATAGTTGTGCGACAGTGCACAGTGCTGTGCAGTGTGCAAACAAGCAGAAGCCTCCTGAAATGCAGGGCCTAAATACTAGAAGCTAAAAACTTGAAAAAGATTCAAAAGGACCAATGAAGATGCTTATTCCAAGGTCTAGACTGACCTTCCTTTACCAGACAGGGTCCCGATCAACACAATCCTCTCACTAAAGTGCATATTGGCCCCTTCCCATCCAAGATGGCCTGGAAAATGTGCTCAGAACAATCACTACAAACAGACCCAGATGCAGCAAGCCTGTATCTGGGCTATGTGGAAGCTACTTGTTACTCTAGTTTCAGGAGCTAGAGAATAGTGAACACAGCAGGAAAAATAGTAGTGAGACAAAAAATAACATTTAAAATAGAAAAACAGCAAAACAGCACGGAGGCTCTAAAGAAGTTTTAAACAGCTAACAGATCAGTTATTTAAACACTGCTTGGCAGGGAAACCAGAGCAAGCTGAACAGATAGCTTTAGAACAGTGAAAAATACCAGTAAATACTTAAACAGTGAAGATAGCAGAAAAGCTTTGTAAACAGTGAAAACAGGCATAACATTTGATTTAGTGGGCACAGTAATGCAGACAATTGCTGTACAACAATGTAGTTTAGTACACAGTATATAAATACAGTATAAAAGTAGGCAGCAGGCAATAAGAAGTGCAGTAAATAGTATAATTAAGCAAAAAAAAAAAAAAAGCAACTTGTATTACCTTTTTTTGGAAGCTCAGAAGCCTGTAGTCGTCTGGTATCTCATCTCAGAGTTGTGGCTTCTACACCACTCAATTCAGCTTGGTACAAACAAGCAGAAACCTGCTCAAATGTAGGGCCTAAATACCAGAAGCTAAAAACTTAAAAAAAATAATTTGAAAAGATTCAAAAGGACCAATGTGGATGCTTATTCCAAGGCCTAGACCAACTTCCCTTTACCAGATAGGGTTCAATCAACATAATCCTCATAGTAAAATGCTGATAGACCCCTTCCAATCCAAGATGCCGTGAAAAACATGTTCATAATAAACAGCCAATACAAACAGATCCAAATGCAGCAAGCCTGTATCTGGGCTATATGCCACAGCTTCTAGCTACCCTAGTTTCAACGGGGAATACTAGGAAATGTTTAACACAGCAGAAAAATAGCAGTGAGACACAAAAATTTTTTAAAAATAGCAGAGAAATCCTAAAAAAAAGTATAAACAGCAAGGGGGCTCAAAAGAAATGTTTTAAATGGCTAACAGATCAGTTATTTAAACACAGCTTGGCAGGAAAATCAGAACAAGCTGAACAGATGGCTTTAAAAACGTGAAAATAGTGAAACACTTTGTAAACAGTGAAAACAGCAGTAAAATTTCATTTAACAGGCAAAGTAATGCAGACAATTGCAGTACAACAGTGTAGTTTAGTACACAGTATATAAATATAATATAAAAGTAGGCAGCAGTAAATAGTATAATTAAGCCTCTGTTTATCTCTTGAACTCTCCCATGTTTCATTGTCATACTTTTCCACTGATTTATAACCCATTTCTGGAGTTGTGTATATCGGCTGTAACTGTAGCTTTAAATTACCCTTCAAATCAGAGAAATCTAAATCACCATTTTCTATGGGGAGGATCCACTTATCCTTCTTATTACTCTGTTCCCCCTCACAAATGAATTTCTTCAAGTCTTTATGGTCATCCACGTCTTCCAATCTCGTTGGTAGAAATAGGGCAGATCAGTATACAAGATTAAGGAGTCTAAAAACATTTTCAATTGCTTGTATCCTACTGTCTGCATTCATAAAAAGAACTTCCAGTTTCTTAATTTACAATCTTCTGTTTAGTTATCCCACATGTCTTTTGCTACCATGACAAATGTTTTAAATGCATATGCCGAAATTCTTTATCTTATGTCCTTATTAGTATGGGTATTGCGGAGCCATTTCATGCGTGGATGTTTAGTTTACCTCTATAGCTTTTGTTTTAATGCATTTGTTTTATTTCTCAAAGAAACTTACAGTCCACAACAGAAAGTGTCATTTTCTTTATTTATCAAGTTCTAAATATTCTATACAAATAAAGCTAACTTTCATTGTTTACCACACTGATGATATATTGAATTTAGCACAGAAAATAAGTGATTCACAATGTTCAAACTCCTACTCATAAAATCACAGCTGTCTGTATGAAACGCTTGTGGTGCATCAAAACTCACCAGCAGTAGCAGAGTATTCTTATACTCCACTTCTCTCTTGATCATCATTGTTCACGGTTGCAGTATTAGTTACATATAAAAAGTACTCTCCTAGTATACCAAAGCTTGGGTGCATTCCTTTTGAGCAGCAAGTCTGACGAATGCTCCAAGTATGAGATTGCGAAGCAGTACATAAGTGATGTATAGGAGCCAAAAATTCTCAGAACTTCCTTGATACCAGCTCGAACAGTGAAACTTTGCTTTCACTTCAGTTTGTCAGCAGGATGGGTAGTGCTAGTTTTTCTTGTGTGTGGGTAGATAAGTATTCCCACCAGGGAAGCGTCCTCTTTTCTTCAATTTTTGACCAAACATTTAATTTTCATGTCAGCTGGGGAGGTAAATGTGACTATGGGAGACAAACATCTTGTAGAGATAGTTACACCAAGTGACTCTTCTGCTTAGGATCCAGTCATAACCATAATGATTGATGTTCATCGTGTTTCACTGTTGCAGTCATTACATTTGGGTTATCTGCCGGCAGGCTACCCGCAGTCGACCCGAGTTCCAAAGTCTTGGTCCTGCATCGGTTGCGGTCGCCTCTTCCCTGACGTCAGTGTGCCAGGAGTATAAAAGATGCAACCGACACCATTTTCTTCAGTCTTTCTTGCCGCGCGGTGCCCGAGGCAAAAGCAGTTCGCAAGTGCTGGTCGGCCGACTCCTGAGATTTTCGAAATTGAGCTGCAGAACCGAAGTCTTCAATAAAGCTAAGTACCCCGTTGGGGAAACTTTTTCTTGCTCCAGCCCGATGTCAGTAAAAGTTAATAATTGTATTTCTTGTGGGAAGCAAATACCTCATAAGGACTTTTACTCTAACTGTATTCCTTGCCTAGGCCCTGACCACGATGTTACTAGTTGTCGGTTTTGTGCTAGATTCAACAAACGCACTATTGAACGTCTGTTTTATTTTGCTTTACATTATTTTGGCCGAAGGTTTAATTACACAATGCCGTCTGAACAACCGACGACCAGAATTTATAATAAATGCAAAGACAAAGAAAAGGACAGGCATCCGAGGTCCAAAACCGACGACAAAGCCTCTTCTAGGCCAGTCGCCGGTTCTCGGTGAGGTGCTTTCGCAGCCCCTGACACCCACTACCTCAGAGCCACAGGCCCTATCCGACAGCCACATGGAGACACCGAGGCCTGTGGAAACTCAAGGTATTGGGCCTACGGAAACTATTCCCTCAGATGGGTCCGGAGCCGCTGAGCAGGCATCGGCTTCTGAGGGTGTTTTCAGACCTTCACAGCTTACAGTTAAGCCCACTACAGCAGCCAAGGCAAAGTTAAAAACACCGTTAAAGACAAAGAAACAAGTACAGCATTCTACTGAACAGTCATCTATGCTAAAGAAACATATGCTTAAAATGGTCGAAGACCTAATTACTTTAATCAGGGGTTCCCATCCCCCTCCTGACAAAAGGCCTAGGCAAGACACGGACTTTGATTCCTCTGACCAGGTTTCTGTTTCCTCTGATTCCTCTTCTGACCAGGGATGCTCTCTCCCTCCCTTTGAGGACTCTGATGCAGAAGAGTCTATACCTTCAGCCTCTCCGCCTGAGGATTATTCTTTTGGGGAAACCCTGCACACCATGAGGGAGCATTTCCATTGGGAGAGCCAGGATTATTCAGAATCCAAGAAAAGGCTCAGAGACTTTCTTTTATTGCCCCAGCACAGGCCGCTGGCTATTCCCCCTGTGCTTGATATTGTTGTTGATGTTTTTTCTGAATCCAGTCTCGCTCCTGATTCTTTACCCCCTGCACCAGTCAAGCCATACAGGTACTACAGGGTTCCTGATTCTCATAAATTTATTTACAAAAACCCTGCTGCAGATCCAGAAACAATTTCTCAGGGTCCTAAAGGGGTTAAGGCTTCCACTGCTAAAAATCCTGTCCCCTCACATAGAGATTCCAGAGCTCTGGACAGATGGGGGAAAAAAGTTTACACTTCTGCTACTTTAGCTGTAAGGGCTTTAAATTGCCAGTTCACATGCTTAAATATCAACAGTATCTCATGTCATTGTTAAAACAGAAAATGGTTTCAATCTCAAAGTCCTGACAGTAAGGAAATGCAGGATTTATTGCATGCAGCTGAACAACTGGGAAAGCATACTTTACAATGTGGTTTTGATTCATTAGAGACTTCTTGTAGAGCCGCAGTTACAGGCTCTATTATTCAAAGGCATGCTTGGTTGAAAGAACAAAGTTTACCTGACCATATTAAAGTCAAATTATTGGATGCTCCACTACAGCATGATATTTTGTTTGGTGTTAAGGCAGAAGTGTTAAAGATAAAGCAAAATCAATGCAGACAGTAAAGGATTTCTTCCAGGTTCAACCACCCAGGTTTAGCAGAAACTGGTCTTCAAAAAATTGGTCCTTTCCAGTGTCGACAGGCCACAAAGAGGCAGATACAGACACCCAAGAGGCAGATTTCAGCCCCAATGCTCCTACAGACCTAAACAATGGGGTACTTCAGCCCCCAAAGGAGGGGGAAGACAAATCACAACCTTATAGGAAACAGTCCCAATGACTTCCCTCTACAGATGCCAAGCACTTACCTTTTGGCAGCACCCCTAGGGGGAAAGCTAGCAATTTTCTTGAAAGATTGGCACATAGTCACCCAGGACAAATGGGTACTAAATTTTGTTTCTCAAGGTTACAGGTTCCACTTTCACACTCTTCCAAAATCCAGAGGTATGCCAGACCTGCCACAAAACCAATGGGCAGAGGCGGAAAAACAAATTGCTGCTCTCATGGACATGGGAGCTATTCAAAGAGTACCACAGCAAGAACAGGGGCAAGGATTTTACTCAAGACTTTTCTTAGTACCCAGAAAGGACACAGCCTGGAGACCAGTACTGGACCTGTAAATCCTAAATACTTTCCTGGATGTTCCAAAATTCAAAATGTTAACACTACAGCAGCTTCTACCCATGCTGGGCAAGAAGGCTTGGCTAGTTACTTTGGACCTCAAGGAGGCATACCTGCATGTCCCAGTCAGACAGACTTGCAGAAGATACCTCAGATTCATAGCAGGCGCAATGCATTACCAATTCTCTGCACTGCCCTTTGGCTTATCTACTGCGCCCAGGGTCTTCACAAAATGCCTGGCACCAGTAACTGCATTTTGCAGACAAAAAGGAATTCAAATATATCCCTACTTGGACGACTGCCGTATTCAAGCAGACAGCAAGGACATTTTACTAAAGCATCTGGCGTTTGTAAAAAGATTACTAATTTGCCTAGGGTACACAGTAAACTAAAAGAAATCAAAACTAGTGCCCTCTCAAGAGATAATATTCCTGGGTGCAAGCTTAAATACAACTGCCCAGATGGCTTATCTCACGCCAGACAAACAAAGCCAACTGACTCAGTAGTTTCAACTGATGGCAACAAAGACCCAGCTCCCTGCAAGAAAAATTCTGCTGGCCCTGGGCTTCATGGCGTCCTGCATTCTACTAATTCCATATGCAAGACTGCATATGAGGAAACTACAATGGTATCTAAAAAGTGTTTGGACTCAACATTGTCACAGCCTGGAGACAATCATAACTTTGCCTACAACAGGAGTTTTGATGGTGGTTCCAGGCCTGTCACCACAACAAGGGACAGCCACCTTACCCACAGCCAAGCAGACAATAACAACGGATGCATCGGATTATGTCTGGGGGGGCACATATGGCAGGGAAATGTATTCAGGGCACGTGGCCCAAGGGACAAATGCATTGTCACATCAATCAGAAAGAGATGCTAGCAGTACAGAATGCCCTGACAGCTTTCAAGGACCTACTACATCCAGGGCAACTCCTAATAAAGATGGACAATACCACTGTTATGTGGTACATAAACAAGCAAGGGGGCACACATTCCTACCCCCTATGCAGGCAATCCATGACCTTGTGGAACACAGCACTAAATCTATCAGGTACATCTGCAGGCACAATTCCTGCCAGGAACAAAAAGCACACTGGCAGACAAACTAAGCAGAAATCTCATGGACCCTCACGAATGGAAACTAAATCCACAGTTGTTCAGCATGATATCAAGGAAATGGGGATGCCCAGACATAGATCTTTTTGCCTCCCCTCACAATTGCCAAGTACAGAAATTCTGCACAAGAAGTTATCACTTTCAAGCATGGAAAGTGGATGCTCTATCATTCAGGTGGAAACCTCTGACAGTCTATGCCTTCCCACCAATGCCTCTTCTTACCAAGGTGCTCCTAAAAGTCCGATAAGAAATGCGAAAAATGTTCCTGATTGCCCCAGACTGGCCACGCTAGCACTGGTACCCAATCCTAAAGAGCTTGTCTCAGGGCTCAGCTTGGCCGTTACCTCAAATTCCTCATCTTCTAACTCAACAAAACAATCATTCTGTACAGTCAGCTCAGAACCTTAAATCTGGCAGCATGGCAGATAATGTAGCCACTCAGACTGCACCTCTCTTTAAAGCTGTTATGGATGTCATTTTAGAAGCCAGGAGGCCCAGCACTAGGAAATCTTATGCAGAAAAATGGAAGAGATTCTATGCTTGGAACCAGGCACAAGGGCTCGACCCACTTGTTCCAAATATACCTCAGATTTTACAATGCCTAACTGAGATGCTGGACAAAGGCCTGTCTTTCTCATCAATTAAAATCCATGCCTACACCATTTCAGCTCATTACAATATGCAACCTCCTATTTTTTCACATCCTCTACTAAGGCAGTATCTCAGAGGGGCAAAAAACATAAGACCCCCAAGGAGAGTACCAGTATCAACTTGGGATCTCAATTTTGTTCTAGAAAAACTCACACTGCCTCCTTTTGAACCAGCCAGCACAGCTGATATAAAATTCTTATCATGGAAAACTGCTCCGCTCCTAGCAATAACTTCAGCAAGAAGAGTATCAGAGTTACAGGCATTAATGGCTGTGGAACCTTTCAGCATTTTTCACCAGGACAGGGTTTCCCTCAGGACAAACCCAACATTCATGCCAAAAGTGGTTTCCATGTGGCCCTGGACCAAACTATTCATTTACCAACTTTCTACCCAAATCCCCAGAATAAAGGGGAGAGACTTCCGCACGCTTTGGATATACACAGCTACGATTCTACTTGGACAAAACAAAAGCCTTCAGAAAGACTGAGCAACTGTTTGTAGCCTATGCAGCAGGATCACAAGGAAAGCCTATCACAAAGCAGACCATTTCAAAATGGATAGGACACTGCATCCGCTTCTGTTATGCACAACATGGCAAATCAGTGCCTAAGGTCGTTAGGCCACATTCTACCAGAGCAACAGCCACTTCAGCAGCCTTTCTCAGAGGAGTACTAACCAAAGGCATTTTAGAAGCTGCAACCTGGAGCTCAGTGCACACATTCACCAAGCACTACCACTTGCCTCTCTACTCTAAATACAGAGCAGGCTTTGCCACTGCAGTCCTGCAGGGCCTGGTAGCTTCTCCAAATCCAATCTAGACCCAGCCGCCCAACCTCAGCTTTGGGATTCAACCCAAGTGTAATGACTGCAACAGTGAAACACGATGAACATAGTGCAGTTGTGTACCTACCATAAATGTAGATGTTAGAGTGTATTCACTGTTGCAGTCCAGGTTACCCACCCACCATCCCCCTTTACTTTGCTGGGACTTCTCAACTCTATACAGCCTATGTGGTGTATTTGCTTGCAGATGAAGGAAAGGTTTATACTAGTACATGCATGCTTTTTGGCATAATTTTATTTTCCCAGCCTTCCTATCTGGGGCACCTGACATCTGGGGCAAGAAAAACTGAAGAAAATGGCGTCGGTTGCATCTTTTATACCCCTGGTGCACTGAAGTCAGTGAAGAGGCGACAGCAACCGACGCCGGACCAAGACTTTGGAACCCGGGCCAACTGCAGGTAGCCTGCCAGCGGATAACCCAAGTGTATTGACTGCAACAGTGAATACACTCGAACATCTACATTTATGGTAGGTACACAACTGTACTTTGTCAGTTTTTTATGCCTAAAACATTCTGGAGTTGCTTATCTTCTCTTAAAATATACCATAAAACCAGAGACTCAAGGAGCTCATGTGCGATAAGATGGCCTCTGAATCTTCCCAGACAGATGTCCCTCAGCAGCCAAGGAAGAATCTTGAAAAGTTGAAGGCTTAACTGTTGTTATCCAGTTGGACATGTCTGCTGTGGCACTTGGTGAGCCCTTAGACTGCCTGGCATTTTACGCTGCTGCCAATATCCCATACCTTTGGAGGCTGATAAGGCACTGCATCTTGGTATGTTCTGCTTGACTGATCAGATGGACAGTACATCTACAAAGTGCAGTAGTTTAGTTGTATCTGAGGGGACTGAAGGGCAAACCTCAAATTTTCCTCCACAAAGAATTTCCAATAGAAATGCATCCGAGGTCAGTTCCTCCTTATTCTATCTAAGCTGATGCTCCTAAGAAAAAGAAGCAGAAGACTAAGCATTCTTCATCTTCTGCTGTATCCGCTACTAGGGATCCTCAGAAGAAGTGGTGTAATTTCTCCCAAGGACTATTTTAAGGCAATCATGTCCCTTAAAGCCTCTTCAATGTCCCCCCTTCCTCATTTTCCTCTTCTGAAGAGGAATATTCAGACACTGAGGTGGAATCTTAAACTTATTCCTCTCTGAACCATTCACCGGGTGAATTTATATTGGAAGATGGAGATATGCCCCCAGACCCTCCTTTAGAGGAATTATCCTTTGGAGGCACTGTGTTAAGGATGATGCAGCACTTGCTTTGGGGAAGATAAGTAGGTCTCTGATATGTAGAAAAGGTACTATGACTTCTTATGTATGGGAATCCCAAGCCTTTTGCTATACCTCCTGACTTAGAATCTTTACAGGATACCTTTGACACTACAAAAGAAGAAACGCAAACACCCACCAGGGCAGAGTCTAGTAACACACTTTTAGTTACCACAAAGTCAAGTAACCAAACCACGAAGGCGGAAACACCACAGACGTTTATTGGAACAGGCAACAAGTTGCAAACTGGATACAGACTAAGCACTGTTAGAATGCTTTCGCCAAACAGTTAGGCATCATCAGAGTCATAACAATCAAGCATACATCTCATCATTTTAAATACCATCATTGTCATTACCATTGGTTGAACCAAACCCCTCCCCCTAAAAACTTTAATTATACAACCTCATAAAAAATGTAAAAAACAAAACATAAAAAATTTTTACATAAATAAGAACACCTATCTACTAAAATTTGTTCTAATGTACATAAGTCCTGTCTATTGGTCACATTACAACTAATTTATTCAGGAATACAAACTTTAATCAATTAAAACCTTTATGAAAAAGTTAAAAACATTTCCAAGTAAATGTGTATCTAATACAAATTATATCTGTTGAGATCTAAGTTTTAAAATGGGTTTGATAGAAATGTGGTCATTTAAACCTGGGGGTCTACAGGCATCTAATCTGATTTGCCATTCTGTTTCTAAGGCCCCAACACGGTTGACCACATCCCCACCTTCACCACAATCAATTACCCGGCCTATTACAAAAAATAAAAACTTTTTAAACTCACTACATTGTGTGCTATGTATATAAAGTGCATTGTGCAGATCTTTGTTTTTAATTGATCTTAAGTGCTCAGAAATCCGGTCTCGAAGCCTCCTAATAGTTTTGCCTACATAGTAAGCATTACAAGATACACAAGAGGCAAGGTATACAAGGTTTTTGGTACAACAATTACACTGTCCTGGACATTTAATAGTGTATTTATACCCTTCAACACATACATATGTACCCTCATTCACAAACCTACACATTCTACAAAATCCACACTTTTTCATATTTGACCTATAATTTATTGTTTTGTTCTTTTCCAAAATGTCCTTCAGGTTCTCCCCCCTACTGTACACAATATTAGGATTTTCACCCAGTGTCTTTTTAACCTCTTCACTTAGAGAGAAACTCCAAACTTCTTTGATCATTTTAATAAGGACGGGTGTCATCCCATTGTATTTGACCACTAACTGTGGACCTTCTAACTTTTCTTCCTTCTCCCTATCCTTCACTTCTCTTAAGGTCAAACCACCCAATAAAATCGGGGCGTATCTACCTCGCCTCTCTCTACTTATTTCTCTTTTTACACTAAGTAAGAGCTTTAAAGGGTATCCACGGTCGAGGAACATCCCAATCAATTTAAACATTTCAACCTTAAAATCGTCATCTTGACTAACCAACCTAGATTAAAAAATGGGAACACCTGGGTGGGGGAAAATTCTAATGGAGAAGGAAATTTGTGTAATGATAGTTTTGGGGTGGGAAGTTTAAGTGTGTTAGTAAATAACGAACCAACAAACCTTGACGTTAGTTGTGAATTTGTTAATGGAAAGAATTGTTTTTATAAGGTTATAGGGACACTACCCTTGTTAAATATGGAAGAGATACAGGAAGTATGTAATGTCAACAATATGACTGAAATACAGGAAACAATTATTCAAAACAATGAGAGTGTGTCTGAAATTATAGACAACTATGAATTTGTTATTAAGGAAGGAAGCAATTTTAAAGTGTATCGGAAAGATGATTATTGTATATACAATTATACCGACCTTAATATTAATAGAGAACATTTCGAGTTATTCTCAAAAGGGGTTAAATTTGTGCCTACGTTCAAACCCGACACAGTAAAAACGCTTGTGGAATTAAAGATGTTCACAAGGCAGATGCATTTAAAAATGTTTTTTGCTGGGGGGAAGAACAGTGAGATAATAAAAATGTACAACCCCAACATTTGTAGTAATTTTAAAAGGAAAAGTGCATTTTTGCCTCCATTTCACAAGGAAGTATTAGGTTTTGAAAGAATAGTGGAGGCCCATGTGAGGGAGATGTTAAAAAATTTTAAAGTGGTGGACGACAACCTAACAAAGAAAGAAAGAGAGCTACTAGACACTTTAAAGAAATCTGGTCTGTACAGGTTCATGAAGCCGGACAAGGGAGGGGGTACAGTGATTATGACCAACACAGATTATATTTCTGACATGACAGCTTTATTAAATAGGGATGAAACTTATAGAGCGGTGTCAAGAAGTGAAATTAATAGGGCCTATATGAAGATTGATGTATTTTTACACGATGCCCTTTCCCAAGGTTCAATTGATGAGAATGAATACGACTTCTTGGCAGTTAAATTTCCGAAAATACCCACACTGTTTGGTATTCCGAAGACACACAAAGGTGCTGATAAGTTGGAATACAGGCCTATAGTTAGTGCAAGAGGATCTAAAACTGAACCCATTGCGGCCTTTGTAGACATTTCACTTAAATCTATGTTTGAAGATGTGGAACACATAATAAAAGATTCCTGGCATTGTTTGAAAAGGTTCAAAGATGTAGAAGGAATCAGGGGTGACTTTGGGTTTCTGACTATAGACGTGGTTAACCTATTTTCAGTTATTCCACAGGAAGAAGGATTAGAGTTATTCTCCGAGGCTATGGTGAACAGTGGGTTGTTTTCTGGACAAAAAACAAACTTCCTTTTGGAACTGATGGAACTGGTGTTAAAGAATAACTTTTTGGCTTTTGAAGGAGATCTTTTTCAGCAGGTTTCAGGAGTAGCAATGGGGGCGAAGTGTGCCCCGTTGTTTGCCAATGCAGTACTTTTAACTTGGGAAAGGGAATATATTTTTAAACCTAATAAATTTAAGGACAAAATTCTTATGTATAACAGGTTTTTGGACGACGTACTGATATTATGGAAGGGTGATCAGGATTCAGCATCTGAATTTGTGAATTATTTAGGGGACACAACGAACTTTTTGAAGTTTACATTTAAATGGGATAGTGAGAGTATTTCCTATTTGGATGTGTTGATTCGTAAAAATGCCGGGGGATTTTCTAGTAATATATTTAGGAAGGAAAACTATTCGAACTCCCTTTTACACTTCAAAAGTTACCACCCATTTCATCAACGTAAGGGCCTAATTAAGGCCCAAATGGTTAGAACATCTAGGTTGGTTAGTCAAGATGACGATTTTAAGGTTGAAATGTTTAAATTGATTGGGATGTTCCTCGACCGTGGATACCCTTTAAAGCTCTTACTTAGTGTAAAAAGAGAAATAAGTAGAGAGAGGCGAGGTAGATACGCCCCGATTTTATTGGGTGGTTTGACCTTAAGAGAAGTGAAGGATAGGGAGAAGGAAGAAAAGTTAGAAGGTCCACGGTTAGTGGTCAAATACAATGGGATGACACCCGTCCTTATTAAAATGATCAAAGAAGTTTGGAGTTTCTCTCTAAGTGAAGAGGTTAAAAAGACACTGGGTGAAAATCCTAATATTGTGTACAGTAGGGGGGAGAACCTGAAGGACATTTTGGAAAAGAACAAAACAATAAATTATAGGTCAAATATGAAAAAGTGTGGATTTTGTAGAATGTGTAGGTTTGTGAATGAGGGTACATATGTATGTGTTGAAGGGTATAAATACACTATTAAATGTCCAGGACAGTGTAATTGTTGTACCAAAAACCTTGTATACCTTGCCTCTTGTGTATCTTGTAATGCTTACTATGTAGGCAAAACTATTAGGAGGCTTCGAGACCGGATTTCTGAGCACTTAAGATCAATTAAAAACAAAGATCTGCACAATGCACTTTATATACATAGCACACAATGTAGTGAGTTTAAAAGTTTTTATTTTTGTAATAGGCCGGGTAATTGATTGTGGTGAAGGTGGGGATGTGGTCAACCGTGTTGGGGCCTTAGAAACAGAATGGCAAATCAGATTAGATGCCTGTAGACCCCAGGTTTAAATGACCACATTTCCATCAAACCCATTTTAAAACTTAGATCTCAACAGATATAATTTGTATTAGATACATTTACTTGGAAATGTTTTAACTTTTCATAAAGGTTTTAATTGATTAAAGTTTGTATTCCTGAATAAATTAGTTGTAATGTGACCAATAGACAGGACTTATGTACATTAGAACAAATTTTAGTAGATAGGTGTTCTTATTTATGTAAAAATTTTTTATGTTTTGTTTTTTACATTTTTTATGAGGTTGTATAATTAAAGTTTTTAGGGGGAGGGGTTTGGTTCAACCAATGGTAATGACAATGATGGTATTTAAAATGATGAGATGTATGCTTGATTGTTATGACTCTGATGATGCCTAACTGTTTGGCGAAAGCATTCTAACAGTGCTTAGTCTGTATCCAGTTTGCAACTTGTTGCCTGTTCCAATAAACGTCTGTGGTGTTTCCGCCTTCGTGGTTTGGTTACTTGACTTTGTGGTAACTAAAAGTGTGTTACCTTTGACACTGCTTCCTTAAACCCAAAATCTCAACCTTCATCACCTTAGAAGGTATCTGAAGTAGTTTACTTCATTTGGTCTTCAACCTGTGGGTTACAGATCCGTATCAGATCCGAGCCGGCAACTTTTACTAGCATCAGCTCCAAAGTCCTCCCCTTACCCATAATGCACCTCCACTGCCTTCCATCCCCTGATCTCGTTTGCCACGAATTGCTTCAGCATAGTGTCTTCTGAGCTGCAACTAGTCAGTGGGTTTGAAACCTTTCGTGAATAAATAATTTTCTATTTCTGTCAGTGAGTGTTAGTATAGGTCCCCTTTCTCCTCCTCTCGCTTGGTGCATCTGGTGTTTGTGTTTTAGGTTAGAGTAGTTTGTACTGTGGTGTAGGTAGCTCCCCCCTCAATGTTTTCTGTATAAGAGTGTGGGTGGGTGGTAACCTAAATAAAAACAGGTTATTTCTAATTATCTTTCTAAACTATAGTATGGCTGAGAAGCTTGTTTTCAAGTGCCGCACAGTGTGTGGCCATAAGTTGTCTCTGGCGGATGGTTACACTCTGTGTTTTGTGCTTGGGCTTGGCCCACATGTGTGTGGACTGTAGTATTTGTGTGGACTTCAACCCCTGCATCCTTAAGGATAGGAAGGCCAAGTTGGCCTTCAAAGGCCTTCTTCCTCCGTCCGACTCTGTTTCCTCATCTCCGGCTTTGGTCACATCAGCTGCTGTGGCCTCCTCTCCATCCTCTCTTCCTCTGGCTTCTCCTCCCTCCCAGGCTGGAACTCATCCTCCTGTACCAAAGCCTTTGGCAGCGTAGCAGAAAAGCGGTAGAGAGAGGAAGAGAGAGTCGAAGATGGGGGAAAAGAGAGAGAGGTCTCTAGACCTCACCTCTCCATCTAAGACACCACGGATCCGTGAATCCCCTCGGCTCCAATCTCAGAGGTTCTCCCCGGAGCCAGAAGAGGCGGGTCCAGCGTCTCTGGCCTCGGTGCCCTGACCCGCCAGGTCGGAGTCCGTGGCCTTGTCTCGGTTGACCCGTTCCTTATCCGACATGGATCTGGATAAGATGCATTTTATCTGTACACAGATCCAGATGGGGGTCTTGCCCAGCCCCCCGTCCCTCAGGAGGGGGAGCTCGCTTCCCTTTTTTCAACCAGTATCTCCTTCTCCGATCCGATCTTTGGGTTCGGAGTACTCTGATCCGAGGTTGGCTTTGGTCAGGAGGTCAGCGCCGACTGTACCTGCTTTCTCGACCCCAACAGCCGCCTGAAACATTTTGAATCCAACCAGTTCGGATCCGAGCCGCTCTTGGAGCCAGAGCTTGGGTGTCAGATCTGAGGGAGTGGAACCTTTTTCATCAGCTCCGATTTTGTCAGGCCAGGCTCCCTCTCTTGGAGCTCCGTCCACCTTAGGCTCGGCTCTGATTTTCTCGGAGTCAGGAAGAATGGTCTCCTTATTGGCTTCTCAAGAGGTTCGCTCTCCTTTGGCGTTCATGCTAGAAAGGGTTCTCTCTGTCAGATTGAGACCCCTGACCACCCCCTTGAACTCCTCCCAGACCCCCTCGGCTCTGTCTATGGTGGCCATTATTTTACCAGAGGGACAATCCTGTGCTCAGAGCCCCAGATGGTTCCCCCCTGAGGAACAAGTGGCTTGCGAGCTCCCCCCCCCCCCCCGGGAGAGCCCCCACTGGAGAGGTGCATCTCAAGCATACATGCAAGAGGAGGGCACTTGGACTCAGAGTCCCTCACCAAGGACATGGACTTATATGATGGAGAGGGTTCCTCTAGGTCACCTCCCAAGGATGTCTCCTTTGGAGACATCCATGGAGATCCTGCACCAGTGGGGAAGTTGGTCTGTCCCCAAACCTCCTTCTGATGAGTCTGTGTTTCTGGAGGCTTTCTGCACAGGCCCATCTACTTCGTGGGTGTCCCCTCCCTTGGATCCTTTAGTGGCTCTGGTCACCTCGCGGGCATGGGAGGAACCGGACACCGTGGAACCTATCCCAAAAAGAACTAGTTCTCCACGAGGATGGCCACTTTGAAGGCAGTATTTAACATGTCCATGTGACTCCTCTCCCATGCTATGGAAGGAGCGGCTAGGGTGGCTGGGTCTGGCGTGTCCATGAGGCGCAGCACCTGGCTCAGGTTGTCAGTTTTCCGAAACTTTCAAGGCATCTTTTGCCAGTGCTCTTATGACAGCTCTACACTCTTTGGTAAGACTGTTAGGGAGACATTAGTCCAGAGTGAGAAGGACGGGAACACACTGTCTGCCTTTGGGATACGCTTTTCTAACCCTCAAAGGTCCTTTTCCTAGAACCAAAGAGGACAAAAGATGATGTGGTTCCGGAAGTCGCAGTAGTCCCAGGACACTCAGGGCTCTTCTTCCCCCCAGAGGCAGAGGGGGACAGAATGGATGCTGGCCCAGAGGCGGGGGGGGGGGGGTCCACGGAACTTTGGGTTTTGAGAACCTTTCTCGGACAGACCCGGTCAACAACCCTGGGGGGTTACCCGACTGCTCTACTCTGGAGGCAATCTGGGGATGATTGACCTTGCATCCAGCGGCATGGGAGTCCATAACGGACCGTTGCATGCTCCAAATCATATCCAGAGGATACTCTATCCCCTTTATGGGTTACCCCAAATACCCCAGACACCTCCCGGAGGTACCACCCATGCAAAAGGAGGCAGCAGCACAAGAAATTTCCAAGCTTGTAGAAAAACGGGCCATCGAAATAGTCCCCCAGATCAGTCCAGATAGGGCTTCTACTCCAGGTTCTTTTTGGTGCCAAAGAAAACAGGAGACTTAAGGCCCATTCTGGACCTCTCTATCCTAACCTGTCAGTTGCCAAAGAGAAGTTCCGGATAGTCACATTTCAGTCCATCGTGCCGTATCTGCAAGAGAGCGACTAGGTGTGCTTGTTAGATCTCCAGGATGCTTACTATTGCATAAAAATGCACAGAAGCTGCAGGAGGTTCCTCCGCTTCCAGCTAGAAGTCAATCACTATCAATTTTGAGCCCTACCCTTTGGTCTCACCACAGCCCCCAGGTTGTTTACCAAAGTGATGGTGGTGGTAGCTGCTCACCTGAGGCTTCAGGGGATTCAGGTCTATCCGTACTTGGACAATTGGCTACTCACTGCTCCCACCAGGCGTCGACTTTCCCAAACCAGGGATTATTTTCTGACTCTTACCCTGCATTTGGGGATCACAATCAATGCATCCAAATCTCTCCTAGATCCTGTGCAGGTTATAAACTACATTGGTGCCAGGATAGATACTCTTAAGTGCAAAATATTCCTGACCTCGGAGGGCGTTCAAAACCTGTGGATGCATGTTTCCCTGATATACCGTGCTCCTCTTCCAATGGTGGAATTGGTGTTGAGGGCTCTAGGCTTGATGGCAGCGACCATAACTCTTCTCCAGTGTGGTCGGTTACACACAAGAATTCTACAGTGGACTCTAGCTGTACAATGGTCCCTGTTGGAACTGCCATTAACATATCCAATTCAACTCAGTCGAGTCTGTCATCCCTCATATGGTGGATGAGCTCTCCGGACATTAGAGGGACGACCCTTTGTTCCAGCCCCGGCCCAAACCACAGTGACCACAGATGCCTCCCAACTCAGGTGAGGGGACATTGTTCAGGCAGGACAGTCCAAGGCCTGTGGTCCCCCTTAGAGACCAGCTTGCATATAAATGTCCTAAAGATGAGGGCGTTCCTTCTAGCGTTGCAGGCCATTCATGCCTTTCTTCCTCTGGGGACAATTGCTATTCACTCAGACAACATGTCAGTGGTCTGGTATATCAACAAACAGGGAGGGACCAGATCTCCCTTTGTCGCGAGGCCATGAGAGTGTGAGAATGGGCGATCTCCACTGGTCGCTTTCTCATTGCAGCACACATTCCGGGATGGTCCAACATTCTAGCGGACAGGCAAAATCGGACCATTCAGATGCCTTACGAGTGGTCTCTGAATCTGTCAGTAGCGGAACAGATCTTCAGTGAGTGGGGTCAACCTTGCTGCGATCTCTTCACATCTCCTTCCAGTGCAAAGTGCAGCAAGTTTTTCGCTCTTAACCACCTGCCGGGGGGAGTCCCCCAGAGATGCTCTAGTTCATGCTTGGCCTCCCGGTCTTCTGTATGCTTACCCGCCAGTACCTGTCATTCTGAGGTTTCTACAAAAAGCTCGTCGACTGGGGAGCAAAGTGATCTTCATTGCCCCATTCTGGCCTCGACCGGTATGGTTTCCCTTCCTTTGGTCTCACCTTCTGGCTCCACCTTGGATCCTAGATCCCATTCAGGATTTAATTTCACACCCTTCGGGGGTGCCTCATCCGAGTATGGACAGCCTGAAGCTCGCAGCTTGGCTGCTCCAGTTCCCGTGATTGCTAGGACTCGCTGACTATCCTCCTCAGTTAAATCTATTTTGGTAGCTGCCCGTAAGTCTTTGACCAGGAAGGTTTATCGCAGCAAGTGGAAACGTTTTTCTTTCTGGGTGCCTCAAAGGAGTTTAGACCCTTTCACAGTTCCTATTTCCTCCATTCTTGATTTTCTAGCTGATATTTTTCAACATGGAGCTAGTTCTTCTACTGTCAAAGTTCAGTTGGCTGCCATTTCTCATTTTCATGTGGGTGACAATTCTGCCTCTTTAGCCTCTTCCAGACTGTGTAAAGCCTTTATCAAAGGCACCTTTTTGTTATGCCCCCGGTCAAAGATCCTTTTCCCCCGTGGGACCTTACTATGGTTCTTCACGCTTTGGTCGCTCTGCCTTTCGAGCCTGCCGCAACTGCAGATCTGAAATTTTTATCTTGGAAAACAACTTTTCTTTAGGCTATTACCTCTGCAAAAAGGGTTTCAGAATTACAGACCTTGACCATCAAAATTTCTTACATGATTTTTCAAAGATAAATAAAAAAATAGAAAAATATTGAAACCCCAGGTCACAGATTTTTTTTTTCCTAGGGAAAAAAAATCTGTAGACCAGCAACAGAAAACACACCAGTAAAAACATTTTAAGTGAGGGGCTTCACCGCCCCCACACCCCCCGTAACTAAATATACCAACTCTGAGATCACACTACAGTGGGGTAAAGGGCAAAGTCATGGCTCAGGCCAAGTGATTTTTTTTCCCTTGGAAAAAAATTGCTGACCTGAGCTTTCGCTGTTTTTGTACTTCGCCCATTGTGTTGTCAAAACGGCATTTGCTGTAATGTCATTTCGACAATATAATATAGACCTGAAAGATTAAGTGGTATCTAAAGTCTCTTTGATCACAGCACTGCCACTCCTTCAACTTCCCATATCCTGTCTTGCCCTTCATAAAGAAGGAATTTCTTTGGTGGATCAGGCAGATATCACTCAGTTCAGTGATGGCTTTTCTGGTTCCCTCTCCTTGCCAAGAAGTTTCCACAGATGTGTTAAATCTGGCATTGGAAGCATGTTCAAAGAATGTATAGGTTCAGGGAGTTTGGTCAGGGCAGGACAGAAAATACCACATAAATTTCAAAGAAAGGAAAGCTTTGCTGATCCTACAACCTCTACATCATCTCTCATCTCCAGGAACTCTCTGAATCCTCACAGACAATGCCACTGTAATGTGATACAAGAGCAAACAAGGAGGGACAATATCTTATACCTATAGACTTGTGACAACCTGGGAGATAGCCAATCATCAAAACTTCTTTCTTCAGTCAGTGTATTTACCCTTGGATGTGAATACTGTTGTGGATTACCCAAGCAGATCCAAGGCAGACCCTCATAAATGGATGTTAAACAGAGAGGTCTTCCTTGAGATTGTCCAATAGTGGGGAATACCCCAGATGTTTTTACCTCTTCTCTGAGCTGGCAACTCAGACTGTTTTGCTCCACAGCTCCATGTCCAAAGGCTTGGAAAGCAGACACCATATCAGTATCATGGAAGGGGAAATTCCTCTGATTTCCAAGGTCCTGCTCAGAGTAAAAAAAAACACAACCTGAGATGCTGTTGGTGACTCCCTTTTGGCCCAGACAACATTGGTCCTCCTCTCTTCCACCTGGCCTGGAGCAATTAAAATAGTTTACCTTATTGGATGGACTTGCTTGCTTAGCAGGAAGGACTCTCTCATTCAAAAAGCACACTCCACGGAGAGTCATGATTGTTCAAATGCACTTTAATAAAAAAAAAAAAAAAACTAGTATTGAGTGCTTTCATCCCTAAACACATTGGGGACTTCATCAGAATACATCAGTTACACATACCATGACATTTAAATAGACCACAGGGAATCGCAATTTGCCTGTAGTCCACCAATAGAAATGTCTGTCCAGTCACATTTTAATGGTTCTCATTCACTAAATACCAGAAATTAAATAATGTATTATATCTTAAAAATAAAAACTTCTAAAAACATAATTGTAAACATTTTTTGCCCACTTTTAAAAAAGATATGAACTCATCGGAAAGCTTTTTTCCCCTTTTCTGATGGATAAAATGTGCTTATGTCTGTAAATATTGTGCATTTCTTATAGCTCAGTTAAAACAATGAATACCCAGTATTAAACACTACAGCCTGTCTGCTTTTTTTTTTAATACTGGTATCACAGAAAGGGAGTCATTCAACCCTGGGGGGAACATAGCAGCTAACCTAAGCTGCCATTGTAGTTCTCTTTTACTCAATAAATTTTTCCATTCACCCCCTCTTGGATTCATATCAACCTTTTCAGTGATCCCAAAAATGAATTTAGTAAACACTTTACAAACTATAGAGTGTTTGTACAATGTGTTAGTTTCTTTTTTGTTTTTAATTTCGTATAAGTGTTCATATATCCTGTTTTTCAAAGCCCGCTCAGTTTTTTCCATTGTAAAACCCTGTACACCTTTCACATTTTGCCAGATACACTATCCTTGTTGTGGAACAATCTCCTATTTTAAAAACATTTATGTGAAGTTCTATGTCGCCATTCATTCTTTACTGATGGGTTTGGAGCTGATCCCTCAGCTTCAATATCGGCCAATTGCAAAGCTCGAGATCTTCAAATAGCTCAAGGCCAAGTCCCTATTCCATGATGCACCTAGAGTTACCTCAGATCTAGTTTGCCGCTGCAACAGATCGGAGGTTCTGCATTAGCTCATGCCAGTAAAACTGCTTTTTCATATTTTTCTTACTTGCATTGATATTTAGGTAGTTTTAGATAGTTTTATAAAGCTCTTATAGCTTATTGGTGTGTTTACCTCTATTGTATTCCCTTCCATTAGTGTGCTTTGTTTCTAGTTGGCTTCTGTTTAAGGCCTAGTTTAAACATTTTCTGATTTACTAGTGTGTTTAGTCGGTGACCTTTTGTCACAACTTATACAAAATAGTTAGATAACTGTATAGTCAGTTTAATATCTAGATAGTTATTTGCTGTGTGGTGTGATTTAGCCTTAATTATCTAAAGGGTTTGGATTTGATAATTACTGTTGAAGATTTTTGCAGCTGACAGTAATTTTTGGCTGATATAGTTATTGTTTAGAGTATATTTAAACTCTTAGATAAGGCTTAGTGTGTCTTTATCGTACCTATCCTCATTTTCATTGTATAGTCTGCTTATCTTTAATATTGTGTGCTTTAGACTTCTTTTTCTGTCACTTTAGTATTTAGATTATTATTACTCTTTGTGTGTGACTTAGCCTGAATTTATAAAGGGCTTTTGTTGATAATTACTGTTAAGAATTTTTTTGTAGTTGACTAATTTTTTGTCTGTGATAATGGCTGACCAAGATAAGCATCCCAAGTCCGGCTTTAAAAAGCGCCCTAAATGTGGTCAAAAGATGTCTGTAACTGACAACCATGTAAATTGTGTGTACTGTCTAGGATAGCTGCTCCATATGTCATTCCTTCTCCTCCATAGTCCTACAGGGAAAAAAAAGGAAAATAACAGTGGTTTGTTGAAACCCTCCTTCCAAGAAGCTTTGAGTGACCAAGATGGATCCAGCAAGTCCTCAAAGTCTACTCTGAATCAAAGAAATCTCTGACTATGGCTCCACCAACATCGGAATCGACCGTCTTTTTTCCGGAGCTGGTCCCCAGCCTTGGAACCGGTATCCGAAATTCCTAAGAGTCCGTTATTACAATTGGTACCACCTTCGGTCCGTTCATCTCTTAGCCTTTCTGATCTGCATGTGGATCGTGTGGTGCAGAAGCTGTTACAGGCACCGGCCTTTGCAAAAATTTTATCGGCTCCAACCCAAATGGCTTTGGAGCCGAAGAAACTTATACCAGCTAAAACTGTTCTCCTCCGAGCCATGCTGTTCTTTCGGAGCCAGAGGAGTCAGACCTGTTGATTGTGGAACCCTCTGAGCCGGCGCCTGCTCCAATGTCTTCAGCTCCATTCACTCTGACATCCTCTGTGCCGATCGAGGATTCTAGGAGCCGACACTCTCTGGTTGGGCCCGGGGAGGATAGCCTGACCGAATTGTCGGTTCCGACTCTGCCTCTCGGGGCTTTGGTTCGGATGAGCTTGGCTCCTACCTGTGGCTCTGAGCACACTGCCCTGGTGCCGGGGGTATCAACGGTTTCCTCAGATCCATCGGTTCCCTCGCATATGAGCAGAGGTGCTTTTGATAACATGAGGAGAGTTATGTCTCCTAAGACATCCTCCACCTCAGGTCTGGCTTAATCCTCCCCTAAAGCACCTGTCTGCTTCTACCTCACAGATCCTGATCAAGCGTAGAGACCCAGAGCCTCGGGAAGCCCCATTGGGTGGTCCTTGCTCTTCCAAGACCTCACCAGAAGCTCCCACTGATGAGGTTCCCAGGAAGAGAGTTTGTAAGAGGAAACATCTAGACTCCCCTCTGTAGTCTCTAACATCTGATACTGACTTGGATGAGTCAGAAGGGTCCCCACGGTCCCACTCTGAAGATATCTCATTTGCTGAGATAGTTGAAGTCCTTAGGCAGAGGGGTGACTGGCAGTCCAAAAACTCTACTGAGGACAAGTCAATTCTCCTGAAAGCTTTCGGGTCTCAGCCCTCTACCTCTCGAGTGTCTCCGTCCTTCGATGAACTTATGCAGCTGGTCTCACGAAGGGCGTGGGAGTCTTCGGATACGATGGAGCCTGTCCCTAGGAGGCCTAATAAGTTTATATCTGCCCCCCCCCCCCCAGGATAAATCTTTGTCAAAAGGTGTGCCAGTTGATGCCATGGTGGTGGCGGCAGCCACCAAAAATGAAATGTCTGAAACTTCCTAGTCTGTCCATCCTCCTGACAGAGACTCCAGGATCATGAATAGATATAGGACATGCATGTTTAGTTCAGCGACCTTTGCTCTCCGTTCACTTAACTATTTAACCCATTTTACAAGACTACAAAGAGATCTTCTTAAAGAGCTGGGAGATGCTCTTCAGAGTACAGTAGCTGCAGGAGCTTCAGACAAAGTTGCCTCCCAGCTTGCTACCCTCCACTCCATAGTGAACTCATCCATGCGTCTCATTTCATATGCAGCTGATGGAATGAGTAGGGCAGCGGGTACAGGAGTTGCTCTTAGGAGACACTCTTGGATGCGCATGTGTTCCTTCACCGAGCCCTTCAAGTCATCCTTTGTGAATACTCCCTTTGATGGCTCGTCCCTTTTTGGGCCAAAAGTTAAGGAAACTTTGACCAAGTGTGAGCAAGAGGGAAAGACTCCGTCTGCCGTCTGAGTCCATTTTTCCACCCCTACCAGACCCTACCTCAAGGGTCAAAAGGGAGGAAAAATGTGGTTGCCCAAGTAGCCTTTCAGGACACACGTGGTCAACCCCCCCTCCAGGGGTAGAGGAGGGGGCAATAATGGAAGATGCCACCCTCACGGCAGATGGGTCCGCAAAACCAGGGAGACAGATCACTTTTTTGGGAAGCCCTACCAGCGCTCCTGAAAGGAGGCCCAACTGCCCTGCTCTGGAGGCAGTTAGGGGTGGCTTATCTTTGTACCCAGACGCCTGGCTCAAAATAACAAGAGACAGCTGGGTACAAAGTATCATTTCCAGAGGATACTTTATCCCATTCGCCACACCCCCTCCACCAACAACAAAAATCCCAGACGTTCCACCCAATTACAGCGAACAAGCAACAGTAGAGGTCTAAACATTACTAAGAAAGTCATCCAACGAGTCCCAGCAGACCAGACAGGATCCAGAACTTACTCAAGATTCTTTTTAGTGCCAAAAAAGACGGAGGACTGGAGACCCATATTGGACCTCAGCAGACTGAACAAATCTGTTAAAAAAAAAAAAAAAAAAAAAAGAGAGAGAGAAGTTCTGGATGGTCACGCTTTAGTTGATACTTCCCTTCTTAGGGAAAGACAATTAGATGTGCTTGATAGATCTCCAGGATGGGTACTACCACATAAAAATGGCCAGGCCATCCAGGGATCATCTGCGCTTCCGGCTGGGAGCCAGTCATTGCTAGTTTTGGGCCATGCCCTTTGGCCTCACTACAGCCCCCAAAGTGTCCACATGCATGGCAGTGGCCACTGCTCACCTGAGGCGTTTAGGATTCCAGGTGTTTCCGTACCTAGACTATTGGCTTCTTACCGCCACCACCAGGCATCAACTCATTCAGGCCAGGGAGTCCACTCTGTCACTCTGCAATCACCTGGGCATTACAGTAAACTCAGAAAAATCTGCCTTGTCGCCATTGCAGCATATCGTCTGTATTGGAGCAGAACTGGACACCACCACCACACTAAGACTTCCAGTAGAAAGAGTCTTTTTTTTTTTTTTTTTTTCTTCGTCAGCACGTCCGCATTCTAATATCCAAAGACAAAGCACCAGCATCAGAAGTTCTGAAATTGTTAGGCATGATGGCAGCAGCAATTCTAGCCATGCCACTAGGTGGTATGCACATGTGGATACTACAGTGGCTTTTCACTCAATGGTCTTACCAAGAGATCTGTATGTCTCACATGATAATGATCACAAATTTTTGCAAAAAGGATCTTCAGTGGCGGTTGACCTCATTTTATGTTACGATAGGTTGCCCATTTGTGCTACCCCTTCCAGCGGCCACAGTGACCACGGATGCTTCCCTGTGAGGGTGAGGGGGCATTTTCAGGGAAAGGCAGCCCAAGGCACATGGACCGATCAAGAGTCACATCTGCATATCAATGTTCTAGAGGTGAGACCAGTATGTTTGGCATTGCAGTACTTCCAGGACTCTCTTTCCTCTGGGTACGATTGCGATTCAGATGGACAACATGTCAGTGGTCTGGTATTTGAACAAACCAGGAGGAACCAGATCCTTACCCCCTTTGTTGCGAGGCCCTCAGAGTTTGGCAGTGGGCTGTTTCCACCCAGCGTTTTCCGTTAGCAACTCCTATCCCGGGGAAATCCAACGTGATAGCAGACAAGTTCAGCAGAGCAATTTTGTTACCCCACGAGTGGTCCCTCGAGATGGAAATAGCGGACAGGATATTCCGCAGGTGGGGGCCAGCCTTGCTGCAACCTTTTTGCCAGTCACATGAACACCCAGTGCAGATGCTACTTCACCCTGATTCCCCCTCCGGGAGAAGACCCAAGGGATGCACTCGTTCACGATTGGCCCCTGGGTCTCCTCTATGCATTCCCGCCGATCCCGTTGATACCCAAGGTATTACAGAAAGCCAAAGCCCTGGGAAGGACCATCAATCTAATAGCTCCCTACTTAGCTCATCAGATTTGGTTCCCCTTCCTTTGACTAAATCTTTTGGAGGACCCCTGGATTCTGGACCTAGTTCCAGACCTTCTGACGCACTCGTCTGGGAAACTTCATCCCTCTCTGCAGCCCCTGAAGCTGACAGCTTGGCTGCTCCAATTCCCATCATAGCCAGGTTTCATAACCTTTCCATTAAGATGAAGCAAATTCTCCTCTCCTCTCATAAATCTACAAGGAAGCTGTACCTCAGAAAATGGAAAAAATTTCTATATGGGCTTCTAAAAACAATATTGATCCTTAACAAGCCACTATGGCCTCTATTTTAGAATTCTTAACCATGATATTCAATAAAGGAGCTGCAACAGTTCATGTTCAACTTGCTGCCATTTCTAACTTTCATCTGGGATTTGAGGGTTTGAATATTATGTCACACAAGTTATCCAAAGCCTTTCTCAAAGGGACCTTTCATATTAGACCACCTGTGAAATCTCCCTATTCTTCATGGAATCTAAATTTTATGCTTTCCCACATAATTCTGCCATTTGAACCAGCTTCCTCATGTGACCTCAATTTTTCGTCATGGAAAACCATCTTTTTAGTGGCTATTACTTCTGCCCGCAGAGTGTCAGAGCTTCAGGCCTTATCCATCAAACCTCCTTATTTGATATTCCATACTGACAGTTTCTCATTTCGGACAAACCCCTCTTTCATACCTAAAGTTTGCACTGAAATTAATCTCAACCAAATTATTGATTTGCCTGTTTTCTTCCCCAACCATTTAAACAATTTAGAGTACATGCTGCACAAACTTGATGTTCACAGACAGCTCAGATTTTATTTGGATAGAACAAAAAATTTCAGGAAATCAGACCAGCTTTTTGTTTCATTTTCAGATTCCAGGAAGGGTACACCAGTGGCTAAAACAACTCTGTCTAAATGGTTATCTGATTGTATCATCTTTGCTTATTCAGCTGCCTATATGCCCTTACAGCATAAAATTAAGGCTCACTCAACCAGAGCTGTTTCTACATCCTCTGCCTTTTCTGCCAGACTTCCTATTGATAACATTTGCGCAGCAGTCACTTCGTCAAAACCTCATGCCTTTATCACTCTTTACAAAGCTGACAGGGCCTACTTTGGATCCACGGTCCTGAGAAATATACTGCTATGAGCCACCCGAGATTGATGGTGCTTGGGATGCTGCCCTTCAGTAAAGAATGAACGTCGAGATAGAACAACTTCACATAAAGAGATTATGTACTTGACATAACATTCCATGTGAGTTGTTCATCTCGCCTTCATTCTTGCATAACTCCCTCCTGCCCCCTCCTGGGCTTTTAGATGATCGAGATGCTGGATCCATCCTGGTTGCTCAGTCCCTTCTATACCTTCTCTTGGGAGTGATAGAATGACATATGGTATTGTTATACGCAGCAAACAAGGTCTGAAGTAACTCTAGGTGCATCATGGGATAGGGACTTGGCCTCGAGCTATTTGAAGACCTTGAGCTTTGCAATTGGCTGACTCAGAGCCGAGGGATTGGATCCGAACCCATTAGTAAAGAATGAAGGCGAGATGAACAATTCACATGGAATGTTATGGTAAGTACATAACTTCTTTTTACTTCTTATCCTGTTCTGAAGGGTGATTTCTTCATCCCTGATGTATGCACATTGATTGCAACCCACAGGGCTTACTGCCCCTACCATTCCTGGCATGTACTCTCTTTTCCAAGAGTCTCTTTATGCTACTACCAGTTTTATTAATAAATGTTGGTTTGTTGCCCACCATTCTATTGATTTCAGACTCAACCTAAAAAATGTTTCAGTTTTTTCTTATGACTTTTTTAATTTCCCCTGATATGGAAATGTGTTTTATAATGCATAATAATCTCATAATCCTTGGACTCCACCAAGTTCCTATTTGCATTAATATTGGGGAGATCCCCACCAAAAAGGGGTTTATACCCCCCCCCCATTTGTTATATACTCCTCTAATGATGTCATCAGTCATCTTAATAGGATAGCCCCTCAAAAAACATTGTTCTTATTGTAACTAACTCTTCCCAAAGATCCTCTAATTGGGAAATCATACGGGCTACATGAATGGCCTGTCCTTTAAACTTTTTTTTCTAAGATGTAGGGCAATAACTATTGAATTATAAATATGAGTTGCAAAAAATGTCCTTTCTGTAAATGTTGGATTTGAACCCATCCTTGTTGTGGAAAATAGTAGTGTCCAAATAGTGTATCCTGAAGGGATCACATTGATGTGTAAATTCCAGAAAATTAGTGGTGGTGGTGAAGTATTCTATGAAAGCACCAATTTCTTCCCTTTTCCACAATATAAATGTCATCCAAAAATCTTGTATATAATTAGATGCATTTCCAAAATTCACAGCTGAAAATATGATGTTCTTCATACCACATTGCTGCAGTCCTAACACTTGGGTAGTCCGCTGTCCCAGTCGGCCCGAATACCAAAGTATATGGCTGACGTCGGTCAAGGCGCATTAGTCTGACGTCAGGACGTCAGGGTGCAAATGCGCATGACCGACGTCATATCCTCAGTCTTTTTTGCCGCATGGTCCGATGCAGAAGCAGTTTTGCAAGTGCAGGTTGGCGTTCTGAGATTTTCCGAAGTCGGAGTTTCAGACCGAATCCAAGTTGGCTAAGTACCCCGTTGGGGATTATTTTGGTTTTTTCTTGCCTCAGTATTTTACCGGATGTCAGAAAAGTGAATAACTGTATTTCTTGTGGGAAACAGATACCTCATAGGGATTACCATACCTTGTGTATACCTTGCTTAGGGCCTGAGCACGACGTTGTTGGCTGTCGCTCTTGTGCTAGATTTAACAAACGCACTATAAAGAGAAGATTAGATTGTGCCAGGTTAGTTTTGGGAAGCGGTGTAATTATAAAATGCCGTCGGATGCTCCGACGCCCGCTTCGTCAAAAAAGCGCAAGGACAAAACAGCAAAGCCTAGGCTGGAAGAACCGTCCGTCCCGGACGTCGGTTCTTTAGAGGGCTCGGTGGAGCCAGGAGTTCAGCCAGAAATTTCTTTGGAATCCCAGGGAGAGACTTTATTACTGCAAGATGTGACCTCTCAGGAGGTAGGCCAGGCGGAAGGGGCTTCTCAGGTAGCTGTTCTTCCCTCCTTCCTAAGGTGGTTAGGCCCTCCCCTGCTGTTTCCAAGGCTTCTCCCAGGGGCAGGCCAGGTTTTGTTTCAGGAGTTACCCCTAGTTCTTCAGGGTCTGTACCTAAGAAGCATATGCTTAAGATGGCAGAAGATTTGATTACAATGATTAGAGGTTCTATGCCCCTCCTGATAAGAGGCCTAGGGTGGAACCTGAGCTTGGGAGTTTTGAGCAGTGTTCGGATGCTTCTGAGTCTTGACTGAAGACTTGCAGGAGTATTCCCTTACTCTGATTCTGATGTAGATGATTCTACTCCTTCTGCTTCTCCTCCTGAGGATTTTTCATTTTCAGAGACTCTTCATTCCATGAGGGAGCATTTTAAATGGGAAGGTCAGGATTTCTCTGATTCCAGGAAAAGGCTTAGGGAATTTTGTTTCTACCCCAGCATAGGCCTTTAGCTATACCTCCTGTTCTAGATGTGGTAGAGGATGTTTTGCAGAGGCTTCTCTGAACCCTGACTCTTTGCCTCCTGCTCCAGTTAAACCGGATAGATATTATAGGGTGCCTGAAGCTCATAAGTATCTTTTTAAGAGTCCTAGGGCAGACCCAGAAACTATTTCACAGGGGCCTAAAGGTGTTAAGGCTTCTGTTGTTAAAAATCCTGTTCCTCCAGATAAAGAGGCTAGGGCTTTGGATAGATGGGGAAAGAAAGTGTATACTTCTTCCACTTTGGCCATGAGAGCTTTGAATTGCCAGTTTCACATGTTGAAATACCAAAATTATCTCCTTTCACAATTAAAGTCTAAGGTAGATGCTTTTGCGGAAGGTATTGAGTGTAAAGAGTTGCAGGATTTAGTTCATGTTTCTGAACAGGTGGGTAAGCATTCCTTGCAATGTGGTTTTGATGCTGTGCAGGCCTCTTCGAGGGTGGCTGCCACTGGTTCGGTTCTTCGCAGGCACGCCTGGTTGAGGGATCAGAATTTAGCTGAGCATGTGAAAACAAGGATTTTAGATGCTCCTTTACAATCTGATGTGTTGTTTGGTTCGCCTGTGGAAGCAGTTCTAAAGAAAATGGAAGACAAGGCTAAGTCTATGCAGACTGTTAAAGATTTTTTGCAGGTTCAGCCTCCGAAGTTTAGTAGAAATTGGCCTACCAAGGGGTGGACATATCCTGCTTATGATTCCCAGTCTAGGGGTAGGTCTAGATGTGGTAGAGGCAGAGCTCAAGGTTCTTTTAGGCCTAGAACAGGGAGTTCACCTGCTCAGTCTTCTGGTGAGGGCAGGGGTCAGTCCTTTCGTAAACAGACACAATGACCTGCCTTTTCAGCTGCCAGAATCTTCTCGGCTGGCAGCACCTTTGGGAGGAAGGTTGGCACTTTTCAAAGAAAACTGGAGTTTAATTACCCAAGATAGATGGGTATTGGATATCATTCACCACGGTTACAGGTTTTATTTCCATACCTTGCCTCCTTTCAAAGGCATGCCAGACATTCCTCCTCAACAAAGGAAAGAGGCTCACAAGCAAATTTCTCTGTTGCTCCAAATAGGGGCCATTCAGCCGGTTCCTGTGCCAGAAAGGGGCCTAGGATTTTATTCTCGCCTGTTCCTAGTACCAAAAGAGGGGAACACGTGGGGACCAATTTTGGGTCTGTCTATCCTCAACACTTATCTGGGCATTCCCAAGTTCAAAATGTTGTCGTTACAACAGCTTTTACCTCTGCTGGGCAAAGATCACTGGATGGTAACTTTGGATCTCAAGGAAGCTTACCTTCATGTTCCTATCAGACTAATTTGCAGGAAGTATCTGCGTTTTCGAGCTGGGAATTCTCATTATCAGTTCTCTGCATTGCCCTTTGTCTTATCTACTGCCCAGAGTATTCACAAAGGTTCTGGCTCCAGTGATAGCTTTCTTCAGGCTAAAAGGAATACAAATCTATCCTTATTTGGACGATTGCCTGATTCTGGCTCAAGGAAGGACGTGCTTCTTCAGCATTTGGAATATGTGATAGCAGTGCTAAGATGCCTAGGGTATTCTGTGAACGAAATAAAGTCCAGTCTAGTACCCTCTCAAGTCATGTGCTTTCTGGGTGTGAGACTGAATACAGCAACCCAGATGGCCTTTTTAACCCCGGACAAACAAAAGAATCTTTCTCTTTACTTCCATCAACTATCTCATCAGTCCGGGCTGACTGCAAGGACAGTCCTTCAAGCCTTAGGGTTCATGGCATCTTGTATTCTGGTACTTCCCAATGCCAAACTGCATATGAGGAAGCTACAATGGTATCTCAAAAATGTATGGACACAGCACTGCCAGGATTTGGACACTGTCATTCAAATAATACCTTGCATTCAAAAGGAATTTTTGTGGTGGGCTCAGGAATGTCACCTAAACAAGGGACTCTCTGTGACCCGGCCAGAGGCGAGTCAGATTCTAACGACAGATGCCTCAGACACAGCTTGGGAGCTCATCTGAATGGAAAGTGGATACAAGACAAGTGGCCTGCCAGACTGCAGCATCTACATATCAACATGAAGGAGATGTTAGCAGTCCAGTTTGCATTACTGGCTTTCAAGGATTTACTTCTTCCAGGGCAGGTGTTGATTCTAACAGACAACACAACTGTCATGTGGTACATCAACAAACAAGGGGGAACACATTCTTATCCTCTATGCAGGCAAGCAATGATTTTGTGGGAGACTGCGTTAAGCTTGCAGCTGAATCTTCAAGCAAGGTTTCTGCCAGGAGCACAGAACTCCTTAGCAGATGTGTTAAGCAGGCAAATCATGGATCCCCACGAGTGGAAACTGGATCTTCATGTATTTCAGACATTGACAGTGTCATGGGGAACTCCAGACATAGATCTGTTCGCTTCTCCACTAAACCACCAGCTGCCAAAGTTTTGCACGAAAAGGTTTCATCACACAGCCTGGAAAGTGGATGCTCTTCATCTAACAGCTTGGCATATTCTGTTTTGAACCATAGCAGGTCTCAGCTTCCTCAACAAGTTTTGAATGTGATTATGGAAGCCAGAAGACCTAGTACAAGGAAAGTGTACGCAGGAAAATGGAAGAGATTTTTATTTTGGTGTGCAGCAAAGGATTTGGATGTTTCTGAGCCAAATTTGAGTGTGGCTCTTCAATATCTTACTGAGTTATTGGACAAAGGTTTGTCTTTCTCTTCCATTAAGATTCATGCTGCCGCAATTTCAGCTCACTATGATTGTGACCCACCATTGTTTTCTCATCCTTTGTTCAAGCAATTTCTTAGAGGGGCAAAGAATATAAGACCCCACGTAGAGCTCCTACTCCTGCTTGGGACCTCAATTTTGTGTTGGAGAAACTCACTCTACAACCTTTTGAGCCTGCAGCTACTGCTGAATTGAAATATTTGTCATGGAAGACTGCATTTTTGTTAGCCATTACATCTGCAAGAAGGGTGTCTGAATTGCAGGCCCTTATGGCGGTTGAGCCTTTCCTGATTTTTCATAAGGATAGGGTATCTTTACGTACTAATCCTTCCTTTATGCCTAAAGTGGTTTCTAGTGTGGCTTTAAACCAAACTATTCATTTGCCTACCTTTTATGCAGATCCCCAAAATAAGGGGAAAAGATTTTGCACACTTTAGATGTACACAGGCAGTTGCGTTATTATTTAAGCAGGACTAAGGATTTTAGGCAGTCTCAGCAGTTGTTTGTTTCTTTTGCTTTGAGTTCTCAGGGCAAGCCTGTGTCAAAACAAACTATTTCTAAGTGGATTGGGTTTTGCATTGCATTTTGTTATTCCCATCATGGCAAGGAGATTCCAGCTGGGATTAGGCCTCATTCCACTAGGGCTACTGCCACTTCTACAGCATTTCTAAGGGGGGTGGCAACTAAGGATATTTTGGAGGCAGCTACTTGGAGTTCAGTACATACTTTCTCTAAGCATTACCACCTTCCTCTCTACTCTAAATCTAGGGCTGGTTTTGCTACGGCTATTTTGCAGGGCATGTTGTCAGCTCCTGCTTCCTTATGATTTGCCAGCCTCCCTTACCTCTGCTTTGGGATTCTACCCAAGTGTTAGGACTGCAGCAATGTGGTATGAAGAACATAGTACAGTTTTGTACCTACCATAAATGTAGATGTTCGAAGATCCACATTGCTGCAGTCCAATTTACCCTCCCTCCTTCCCCTCTGTGTTTAGGGGTGGTTGTGTGGGTGAGGTTATTCTCTTGTAAATTTGTATATATTGTATATATATTTGGTGCAGGAGTGTGTGGTGTTTTGATTTTAGCCTTATCTTTTTAGGGTCTTCTGACATCTGGGGCAAGAAAAGACTGAGGATATGACATCGGTCATGCGCATTTGTACCCTGACGTCCTGACGTCAGACTAATGCGCCTTGACCGACGTCAGCCATATACTTTGGTATTCGGGCCGACTGGGACAGCGGACTACCCAAGTGTTAGGACTGCAGCAATGTGGATCTTCGAACATCTACATTTATGGTAGGTACAAAACTGTACTTTTACGCCTTCAACCCAGAAGTATGATATTGGCGTAAACAGGGGCACAAGCTGCCCCCATTGCCACCCCTCTTTTTTGTTGAAAATATTGTCCTTCAAAGTAAATATAGTTTTCTAAAATTATAGCCATTAGTTCACAAAGGAGGGTTACTTCATCTTGACTCAAGCTGGAACAAGAAAAAAGGGTTTCTTCAAGAAGTTGTAATCCCTCACTTTTGGGGATACACGTAAACAAATCTTTTGCATCTATGGTTGAAAATATCAGATGTTCTTTGTATTTCACTGTTGCAGTCATTACATTTGGGTAATCTGCTTGCAGGTTGCCCTCAGTCGGCCTGATTAACAAAGTCTTGGGTCCTGCATCAGTTGCTGTCCCTTCTTCCTTGACGTCATGTCGTCAGGGGTATAAAACATGCAGCCAATGCCCTTACATCAGTCTTTCTTGCCCCAGATGTCAGGTGCCCCCCTAATGGGAAGCAAATATAAAAACACAAAGGTATACCTCTAACAAAAAAAGCAAATACACCAAAAAGGCTTATAAGCATAGTAAAGGAAAGTAGAGGTATAGCCAAAAGAAGTAAGGGGGCAGAAGGGAGGGTAACCATGACTGTAACAGTAAGTACACTCCAACATCTACATTTATGGTAAGAGTACACAACTGTACTATGTTCTTTGTGTTTCACTGTTGCAGTCATTACATTTGTGTAGATTCCCAAAGATTCCCAAAGCTATGGTTGGGAGGATGAGTTTAAATAGCATTAGAGCCAGCTATAAAACCTTGCAAGACTGCAGTGACAAAGCCAGCTCTGGATTTAGAGAAAATTGGCAAATGATAATGCTTGGTGAAAGTATGTACAGAACTCCAGGTAGCAGCTTCTAGGATGTCCCTGGTAGGAATGCCTCTGAGAAAGGCTGTAGAGGTAGATGCAGCCCTGGTGGAGTGAGGTTTGATCCCCTGGGGGATAGGTTTTCCATGGTGCTTATAGCAGAAATGAATGCAATGGCTTATCCATTTAGAAATGGTTTGTTTTGAAATAGCCTTCCCCTCTGCCCCTGCAGCAAATGCTACCATCAGTTCAGATTTTCTTTGAGGTTTAGTCCTGTCCAAGTAGAATCTAAGTTGTCTGTGCACTTGTAAGAAATGCAGTATCCGTTCCCCTTTGTTCTGTGGATTAGGCAAGTGCCAGAAATGTTCACAGAAGATGTCAATCACTGATGGGCATATTTGTGTTTATTGTTTGGGGGCCATTCACCTCCAAGAGACATGCACGTTCTCATTCTTTCAGCTCCCGTGTCTTACAGGAAAGAAAGAACAAGCTAATTCTCAAAGGGCATCTGAAACCTGCTTTTGATGAAGCTTTACAGCGCTCATCTTCTTCAAATAAGTCCCCTAAAGGTGACAAGCCTATGAAAAGACCATCTTCCTCTTCCTCGTCTCATTAGGAGCCACCTCAAAAATTGGCAAAAACGTATGAAGCATCAATCTCGTCTGCTCCACAGCCCTTGGAACTGCGAGAGATCATTGACTTGGATAAATTAAGCCTTTCGGCTCCATTTTGGAGCCACTGAACTAGTACCGGTCTTCCCTACCTTGTAATCTCCCATATTGGAGAGATCTCTCTCACCAACCCTCTCCTCCAGGTCCTCTAGGAGCTTATTGGATGATGACGTAGACAGGGTGGTGCACCAACTTTTGGAGTTGGCACTGGCTAAATTGTTTTTGGAGCCATCCAAGACTATTCCTCCTCTGAGCCAAGCTGGATCTTCAGAGCCGGAATGCCAGATACCACTTGCTGTAGACTCTCCGGTTCCGAGATCACTCCAGAAGATTTCGGAACCGATCCCTGCTTCGACACTCTTGGTGCCATCTGGAGTGTCTAGGAGCCAAGGCTCTCAGGTCAGCTCTGGGGGGATGCTCGGACCAGAGTTTCTTCTGTTCTGAGTTTACCTCTCGGAGCTTTGGCTAGGCTGAGCTCGGCTTCTACATCAGCCTCGGAGCTGATCTCCGTGGAGCCGGGGATTCTCTCTGTTTCCTCAGAACCAGAGGTGTCCTCTGAGCCGGGGGGGATCTGCCTTCAAGCTGATGAGGAGTGTGCTGTTCCCACCTACAGGCTCTACACAAGGATACTGGTATTCTCCCCCCAAGGCACCAGCTTCTGTCTTGCCACCACCCCATCCACAGGACAGCAGAGATTCAGAGCCTCTGGGAGCTCCATTGGGCGAGCCCCACTCTTCCGAGACCTTCCCAGAATATCCTTCTGAGGTGGCTCCTCGAAAGAGAACATGCAAGAGGAAGCATATCGACTCCCTTGATGAGTCCATCACCTCTGGCACTGACCTTGGAGTCAGAAGGGTCCCCACGGTCATCCTCTGAAGATATCTCCTTTGCAAATATCTTAGAAATCCTGAAACAGAGAGGCGGCCGGAAAACCATCAACCCTTCTGATGACGAGTCTGTGTACCTGAAAGCTTTTCCCCAGGGACAGAGGGGGACGCAATAATGGTAAACGTCCTCAAGGCAGAGGGGGTCCTCAAAACCAGGGTGACCGTGATTCCTTTCGCGGCCTGCAATACTAGCGCTCCTGAAAGGAGGCCCATCTGCTTTACTCTGACTGCAGTTGAGTAGCAGTTAACTTTGTGCCCAGAGGCCTGGCGAGGTATCACAAGAGATGAGTGGGTACAAAGTATAATATCCATAGGTTATTCCATTCCCTTTTGCCACCCTGTCCCACAGATCAGAACAATCCCGGATGTTCCACCGAGTCAAAGGGAGCAAGCAACTGTAGAAATTCAAAAGTTGCTAGACAAGAGTCATCCAAAAAGTCTCAACAGAGCAAATAAGATTTGGAACTTACTCTAGATTCTTTTTAGTGCCAAAAAGAACAGAGGACTTGGAGACCCATATTGGATCTCAGCAAACTAAACGAATCCATGAAGAAGTCCAAGTTCCGAATGGTGACACTGCAGTCACGTCTTCCCTTTTTAGGGAAAGACGATTGGATGTGCTCAATAGACCTCCAGGATGCGTAGTACCACATAAAAATGGGCAGAGCATCAAGGAGTCATTTACGCTTCCGGCTGGGAGCCAGTCATTATCAGTTTCAAGCTCTGCCCTTTGGTCTCACTACAGCTCCTAGAGTGTTCACCAAATGCATGGTAGTAGTCATGGCTCACTTGAGACATCTAGGATTCCAAATGTTTCCGTACCTGGACGACTGGCTCCTAACTGCCACCACCAAGCATCTACTTCAGCAGGCGAGAAACACCACACTACAAACGTGTTCTCAGTTAGGCATAACAGTGAATTTGCAAAAATCTCCTTGTTGCCTTGTCAACATATTACATTAATTGGTGCAGATCTCGACACCGTTTCCATGATGGCATGTGTGCCTCCCAGCAGAGTTTCTGTTCAGACAACAAATAGCCGACCTTCTACCCAGAAACATGGTGAAAGCAAAAACAATTTTGAAAGTCCTAGGAAGTATGGCATCAACCATTGCCCTAGTTCCTCTGTCCAGGATGCATATGAGAATTCTTCAATAGCTCCTTTTTGCTCACTGATCGTTACAAGAGCTTCCCATGTCTCACAAAATCAGAATTAGAGTCATGCAATAGAAATATTCTTTGGTGGCTTCGGTCTGACCACGTGATTATTGGGCAACCTTTTGTGCCACAACAACCTGTAGCTACAGTGACCATGGACGGCTCCCAGATAGGGTGTGGGGGGGGGCATTATCTGGGAAGAACAGTCCAAGACACATGGCTGGAACATGAGCCCCATTTGCACGTCAGTGTTGTAGAGATGAGAGCAGTGCTTCTAGATTTGCAAGCACTCTAGGACTCTCTTCCACTAGGAACGATTGCAATCCAGTCAGTCATGTTGGTAGTCTGGTACATAAACAAGGAGGAACCAAATCGTACCCCCTTTGCTGAGAAGCACTGAGAGTATGGCAATGGGCAATCTCTTCCCAATGTTTTCTGGTAGTAACGCATATCCTGGGGAAATCCAACGTGGTAGCAGACAAACTCAGCAGGGCGATACTAATGCCTCACGAGTGGTCACTAAACCAAAACATAGCAGAGAAGATTTTCCGAAAATAGGGCCAGCCTTGCTGCGACCTTTTTGTTACTCCCATGAATACCAAATGCAGAAGCTACTTTGCCCTAATCCCCCTGTGGGGGAGACCCTGAGAGACACACTTGTTCATGATTGGCCCTTGGGACTTCTGTATGCCTTTCCCCCTTTCCTCTGATACCCAAAGTCATTCAGAAAGCAAAATAGTTGGGAAACAGGCTGATTCTCATTGCTCTATTTTGGCCTCATCAGATTTGGTTCCCCTTTCTCTGGCCTCACCTACTGGAGAAACCGTGGGTTCTGGACCTAGTTCCCGACATTCTGACTCGTATGTCGGGAACGTTTCATCCTGCTCTCCAGACCTTCAATTTGACAGCTTGGCTGCTCCACGTCCAAACTTAGTCAGGCTTTACGACTTCACACCAGCAGTAAAACACATTCTGGTGTCTTCTCACAAGGCTTCTACCAGGAAATTGTATTCTAGTAAATGGAAGAGGTTCTCCTACTGGGCAAAAGCAAGAAATATTGATTCCTTTTCTGCCCCATTTAGTTCAATTTTAGAATTTCTTGCAGAACTTTTCCAGCAGGGTTCTGCAGCAGCTAAAATTAGAGTTCAATTAGCTGCAATTTCTAATTTTCATATTGGTGAATACACTCCTAACCTGATGTCACACATTGTGTAAAGCATTTTTAAAAGGCACTTGATTATTTAGACCCCCCCCCCTTTAAAGAGCCTCTTCCACCATGGGATCTGCATTTTGTTCTGACTCATCTAACCTTACCTCTCTTTGAATCCTCATCATCATGTGATCTCAAATTTCTCTCTTGGAAAACTATCTTCCTAGTAGCCATTAAATCTGCAAGAAGAGTCTGAGTTGCAAGCTGTATCAGTCAAGCTGCCATACCTGATCTTCCATAGGGATAGGGTTATCTCTACAAACTAATCCATCCTTTGTGCCAAAAGTTTGCTCCCAAACCAATCTGAATCAATCAGTTGAGCTCCCAGTGTTTTTCCTAATCATAGCAACAAGGCAGAATACAAACTTCACCAACTGGATGTGCATAGGCAACTTTGGTTTTATCTGCATAGGACTAAAGACTTCAGGAAAACAGATCAATTGTTCATCTCCTTTTCAGAAGCAAAAAATGGCTTGCCAGTTTTAAACATTATGCTTTCACATTGCATTACCTTTATGTACACCTCAAACAACAGGAATTTACCTTTTAAAGTTAAGAACCAACTCCACTAGAGCTTTAGCAACATCCTCTGCCTACCTAGCCCGATTATCAGTGGACGGTATTTGTAACGCTGCTATGTGGGGAAGGCCCCATACTTTTATTACTCATTACAAAGATGATTTGGCCTCCAGGGACAGGGCTTCCTTTGGTTCCACTGTGCTCAAAGGTTTACTCCCGTGAGCCACCCAGGGAAATGGTGCTAGGGACGCTGTCCCATCCAGTAAGAATGAAGGCGAGATAGGACAGCATAACATAAAGAAGTTATGTACTCACCATAACTTCCAATGTTTGTTGTCCATCTCTCCCTTCATTCTTACGACCCCCAAAGGCTCCTCTTTTTTTTTTTTTTTTTTTTTTGCAATCTGATTTTTATTAGCACTTTTAAAGACACAAATACAGAATCAATTCAAGTCACACAATACAAATAGGTTCAAAGTGAGTAAGTGAATATACTTCATACAACCTGCTTGGGCACAAGTACAATCAGTCCTATATAACAAGGAGAAATATTAACCTTCATTATACAAGTGATTAGGAGATTAACAGACAGAGAGGTAGCAACATTTATTGACCAGTATTTATTATGCAGGTGTGTTGAAGTGTATCAGTACGCCCAAAACCTATTTTATTTAACTATATACAGTATATACACACGACTGTCACTGAATGAGTGGGTGTTAGTATAAGGAAGCTAGATGTTAGTGCTTGCACAAGGGTAGGAAAAGATATTGTAGGGAGTTGTACTGTTTGTGATCATTCAAGGGTTATGGTGGAGGTAGAAATTAAACAGGAAAAGTATTTGCCACAGAATTAACAGACCAAATGAACTAGGGGTATTAGAGACAAAGGGGATAAGATGAGGCCCGAAGAAATAAAGGGGAGGATGGAGGTCTACCTAGGGATGATGTTGATTAAGAGCATCTAGAAGGTTATTCCAATAGTTTTGAAAAGAACTTATTTTCTTTTTGCTTGTTGTCTTTAGTTACTTGCCAAAACATATTTAATGGCCATTGACTGGAAGTCCTTCCAAGACATTTTGGATCTGTCTAGCCAGTTTAAAGTAATGTAAGTTTTGAGAAGCGCACATAATGTCATGATAATATGTTTAGTTTCAGGCTTAAATGAACCTGGATAAATATTTGATAATGCCATTTCCCAGGATAGGGTTCACTTCATATATCCCATTTTCTCTAGTCATGCTCTTGGGGACCACCAAAGTTTGTACCCGTTTTTACAGGTCCAGAAAATGTGGAGTATGTCTGCCACTGAATTAGGGCATGTTGGGCATATAGGTGAGGTGTTTGGGTTAATTTTATTTAGGAATGACGGCGTGTGATGGGCGTTATTGTTTATCATGAGCTGGGTATAGATTAGTTTTTTGAAGGAGGTTAATTTTATTGTTGCATCAATTGCATCGAGTTTTTGGCTAAGTGTTATTTCCCTGTTTTGTCCATCCCAGTACTTAGAAAATAATATATTGCCTTGGTGTTTTATTTTTGTTACTAGTCTATAGACATTGGAAAGCATTTTAGTCCTTGATATTAGTTGGGTTATTAGTGTCTGGTAAAGTTGGTATTCCGGGGGGGGGGGGGGGGGGCTGACATCATGTCAGTGACCAGAGATATTAGGTGTAGTATTTGATTAATGATTATATAGTATTTTTTATTGACTGCCAAAGAGGATATGAAGTCATTAAATGGTAAGTATTTGACTGTATAGAAGTCCCATACTGTACAGTTCCTAATGAGAGGGTAACTATCAAGATTTAGCATGCTGTTACCCAATTTAAAATTTGGATTAAGATGGATTGGTTGGGCCATTCTTAGTGTCGCAAACCAAGGGATGTTATAAGTTTTTTGAACCCACTGATATTTTTTTATTAATATAGGGTGAATTTTATGTTCTTTGAGAGTTTGTGTTAAGAAAGATGATTGCTCTGGGATTGAGGTTGGACGCCTTTATATGAGCATTGTAGATTCTTATCCATAAAGGGTTCCAGTCCTTGTTTGATTGTTGGAAGTTAGCAGTGTGTACAGTGCGACTAGCGTTTATTATATGGTAATATGTTAGAAAGTCTGGTAGGGCCAGACCTCCTCTGTCTTTGGGAAGTGTAAGTTTGATGTAGCTGATTCTAACATTTTTAGGGTGCCAAATAAATTTCCCCAGTGTAGCATTTATTTTCGAGAAAAAAGTGTTTGGAATGTTTTGGTTAAGGGCGAAGAAGTGAAAAAGAAGTTTGGGGAGAATATTCATTTTTATAATAGCTACTTTTGAGAGGGGGGATAGGTTTAGACTCTTCCATCTTGTGAGATCTTCAATGACTTTAGACCATGTTTTGCACAAATTACCATTGATTAGCTCTTGTTGGGGGTGGGCAAAGGTTATACCCAAATATTTTAGGGAGTAATTAACTTTGATTGTTGTTTCTGGTTTAAAGAATTCTTTGTGAAAAGGGGGCTTAGCGGGAAGATTATTGATTTGTAACGATTGATGGCATAGTTTGAGATGTGTGAAAATTTGTCTATAGAACTTAGAATTTTCTCAAGTTCCATTGAGGGAAGTTCTAAATAAATGTTTAAATCATCTGCAAAGGCGGTATATTTCACTTGCATTTTATATAAGTAGATTGAATGGTGGAATGTTTTCTGACTTAGTTTTAGCAATAATACTTCAAGATAGATATTAAGGAAACAAAATCCAAAATCCTATCTAGAAATAAGATGTGGGTCACATGGCGTACCTCTAAAGACCCACACTCCCACCAAACCTTCCAGCAACTTAGAAATGAAACTAAAAGAATGATCTTAAATGATAAAAAAAACTTCTTCCTCCACCTCCAACACAAACACCTTAATAATCCACAAAAATTCTGGGCAGGCTTAAACAAGCTCCTGCACCCAGGCCAGGCAACCACCCCCACTCCAACAACTTGCAAACAACAGTGCCCTGTAAACATTGCTAACACATTCAATAGTTTCTTCACAGAAACTATACAATCCCTGGCCACACAATTCAAACAAACAACCAGCCCACTCCACTACCCATGCCAGCAGAATACTACAACTACATCAGATCATCTATTTACCTTGATCCAGTGCCCATATCCTTTATAACATCTCTTCTTAAAAACTAAAACCCAGTAAGCTCGCAGCTGACGTGCTCCCAGCTGAGTTTCTGCAAAAACCACCTGAGGCCATGTCGTACCCGTCTCCATAATCATAAACCGTACCTTGTCAGAAGCTTTCATTCCCTCCATATGGAAAATGTCCCACATTATTCCTCTCCATAAAGGTGGTAGCTCACTAGAGCTAACCAACTACAGACCTATAGCTATACTCTCACCCCTGGCCAAAATTATGGAAAAGTGTGTCCACAAACAACTGATGGAACACCTCACCAAAAATAAAATTCTAGCTAACTCCCAACATGGCTTCAGGCCAAATCACAGTACCACATCAGCCCTACTATCATTTTCTAATACCATCAATAACTTCAGAAACAATAATAAACTATCATCTGCTCTTTTCTTAGACCTCTCCAAGGCCTTTGATATGGTGAACCACATTCAACTCCTCCATACATTAAAAAAAATATCACTGAGCAATTCCACGCTGAAATGGTTCCAATCCTACCTGTCCAATAGGCAACAGGCTGTTCTATGGCAGGACAAATTATCTACATGCCTACCTGTTACACTTGGAGTTCCCCAAGGATCTATTCTTGGCCCTCTTCTCTTCACCATCTTTGTTAATGACCTGCCCACAATCACCCCCCATGCCACATGCATTCAATATGCAGATGATTCGACTATCATCAGCACTGCCTCCAACCTGGCAGACCTCACTGCTTCAACCCAAGACACCTTCAACCTAATAGAAAAATGGTTCTCAAGTCGACAACTAGTTCTCAACCCCAACAAAACAAAACTACTTACTTTCTCACCCACTAACAAGACTCTTCCCCCCACCTTCTCTATTACATCCTCCAATGGAATCACTATATCACCAGAAGCTCACACAAAGCTATTAGGTGTTACCATTGATAACTCCCTTAAATTTGACACCCATTTCAATCTTACCATCAAAACAGTCAATAAAAAGCTTGGCTCTCTCTATAAAGTAAAACACTTTCTCACTCCTCACGCTAGAATTACAATTGCCAGCACACACCTACTGTCAACTCTTTTCTATGCCTCCCCCCTCTTTACAAACCTAAACAAGACAACCCTTAACAAACTTGCTTCTTGTTACAATCACATAGCTAGATTTGCCACAAATTCCACCTTTAGAACGCACCACTGCACTAACTTGAAGCAACTAGGGTGGTTAGAGTTTTCCAGCCAACTCCATTTCAACCAACTCAAAACGGCTCACCAGATACTGTATCACCCAGAGAAAACACCAGCTCTGAAAAACATCATTCACCCCTATATTAACCTGCAATCTTTACGCTCCTCCAATAAGATCTTAGCTCAAACTACCAAAGCCAATAATTCTGCTGGGGATTCTCTATTCTCAAACTTTGTAGGTAAAATGTGGAACTCCCTACCGACCATGCTCACCTCAGAACCCTCACTCCTACAATTCAAAAAAGCTTAAACCCCATCTCAATACTCTCTGGCAATGTCCCTGTTCCAAACCTGATTAACCACTATCATTTACCCTTCTCTTACCTCACTATCCTTAACCGCATTTTAACAAGGCGCCTCGCCTTTGTAACTGACCTATGTTTTTTTTTATATGCTGCTGTTGTTTTTTTTTTTCCCAAGATGTGATGTATCTTTATATTGTATTTAGAACTCAATTATCTTCCTTTTTTTGCATTAACAATGTTCATATGTCTGTTATGTACTTGGAGCTTTTCTCCCCGGGCCTCCGCTGAAAATGGACATGTATCCAGTCGGACTCTCCCGGTTAACAAATGTAAAATAAAATAAATAAAATAAATAAATTAAATAGGTAGGGTGAGAGTGGACAACCCTGTCTTGTACCGTTTATAACCTGAATTGGTTTGGAGTTTTTTTTTTTGTTTATATTGAGGGTAGTGGAGGCCTTAGTGTAAAGGGTTGTAACCATTTTGATAAATCCATCAGGGATGGAGAAGTGTTTCAAGGTTTTAAAGAGGAAGTTTGTTTACCCGATCAAAAGCTTTTTGGCCATTGACAGTGCGTATTTGGGGGATTTGTCGTATTTTGTTATATAGGTTATGGCTTCAATGGTTGAGTATTATCCCAAACATGCCTATTCATGAAACCCAATTGGTCATGAGATATAATATGTGGTAATACGCTTTTTAGTCTATTTGCTAAGGTGGTAGATAGAATATTTGTCAGTGTTAATTAAGGCAATTGGACGGTAGTCATTTGTGCTGAGGTTATCATTTGATTTTTGTATAAAAATGGTCTTGGAGTTGAGGTAAAGATGGGATATACCAAACTGAATAATGTGATTATAAACTTTAAGTAGTATGGAGGCAAGCATTTGTTTAAAGGACTTCTAGAATTCTGACACACAACCATTTGGTCTTGGGGCTTTGCCTGGTTTCAGCTTGTTTATGGCCAACAAGATTTCATTCCTGGTTATAGGTGCCTTAAGTAATTTAATGTGAGTATCGCTTACTGTGGGAAATTGTAATTCATTTAGGAAAGAGTCCTGTAGGCCTTCTGATTCAAGTGTTTGGGGTCCATACATTTCCTCGTATACTTCCTGAAAGACCTGGATGATTTCCTTATCTGTGAAATAGGAGTGACCCTTATGAATAATATATTTTATTGTGGTAGGTGGGGGTCTGATATTTATAATCCTAGCCAGGATTTTCAAGGGCGTTTGCGCCCATTCAGCGTACTTATGGACAGGTCTGGATTTCATAAGTGAGTAATGACTTAGGTGTAATTCGTGAAGTTGTTTTTGAATGGTGGATATTTGTTTCTCTATGTCAGGATTTAAATTTGGGTTGGGAGGGTGGCCTAATGGTTGAGATGTTTGCCTTACAAACACAAGGTGCAGGGTTTGTCTCTCACAAGGGTTAATTGGCTAGGCTTAAAATGGCTCGCAAGGGCAGTTAGCTTAGTACTAACATATTAACCTAACCTATTAATATAAGGAGAGAACTTGGTTTGGAGTTCTGATTCTAGTTTTTTTAGCTCTATTTCTAGCACCATGGTGCGGGATTTAGATTGTTTTTTAATTAGGATTTTTGGATAAGGGTACCTCTTAAGGTAGCTTTGGCAGCCGCCCATTAAACATCTAGAGGTATATCGGACATTTCAAAGGAGATAATTGTCTGTGACAGGAACTCTTGAATTGCTCTATGGAGAGTCATGTTGTTCAGGTTATTTGGATTAAGGGACCAGTTTGTAGGGATTAGATTCTCATGGTTATGTTTACAGATATTTAGGTTAGGTTAATTTTGGCATGGTCAGAAATAGTTCGGCGGTCACTGCTATATATTATTTCATAGGAAGCAAAAATTGTTGGTATTAAAAAGTCTATCCTGGACCAGGATTTATGGTAAACTAAGAATGTGCAGTTGCTAATGTTGTGGTCTTTTCTAAAGAGTTTAAAAGGATCAAACAAATTGAAATCTTCCATCGCATCTCTTATAGTGTTAGTAGTACTTATGGGCTTTCTATTGGTTTTGCAGGTTCTGTCTAATTCCGGTCTGATGTTAATATTCCAGTCGCCTCCAAGGATCAGTAGATGATTGTTGAATTTTTCAATGAACGAATAGATTTCGTATAGGAACGATGAATGGTGTATACAGGAACCATAGACATTTAATATAAGTATCTGAAGTGGTTAACTTCATTTTGTCTGCAACCTGTGGGTTTCGGATCCGTCCTTGGATCCGAGCCGGCAGCTTTACCTAGCTAAAAGATCCGATCTAGCTCCTCCCGCTACCCATAAGCCCCAGCTACACATCCCCCATCCTCAGATCTAGTTTGCCGCGGCTTATAGCAGCTTCTAGAGACTAGCTCTTAGGCGTGGGTGAGAGATTTCCACTTTTATAAAAACCTTTTAAAATCATTTTTTTTTCTAAATTTTCTTTGGTGTGTGTGTGTGTGTTGTTTATCCCCCTTTACCTACTAGTATACTTAGTTTAAATTTTTTGTGATCATTTTTCTTCAAATTTGTTTTCAACCCTCCCCCTAGTGTGTGTGTGTGTGTAGTGTGATGGCTGTAGGGCCTAAAGCCATTTGTTCTAAAAGCACTGAGTGTGGTCATAAGCTGTCCCCAGCCGATGGCCACACTCAGTGTGTTGTTTGCCTGGGGGTGGCCCATTTATCCACCAGCTGCCAGGTTTGTGCGGCTTTCAACCCCCGGGCAATCAGGGATAGAAGGAACAAGCTAATCCTGGCGGGATTGTTGCCCTGGATTCCTCTTCCTCCTCTCCCTCTAAGGCACCGGTTGCAGCTGTGGCTTCCTTGCCTTACGACCCCCCTCCCTTGTTGGGGACTCAAACTCCCTCTGCATCTCAGGGTGAGGGGTACTCTTCTTCCTCTTCTAAAGAGAAGAGGAGAGATAAGGACTGGCACAGGCATAAAAGGCAGGCGGAGTCTCATCCCTCGGCCCCGCCAACTAGGGTAGCTAGTCCCGCTAAGAGGGCCTCTGGTTCTCCTCATTCTCGGCTCCGTTCTCCTTGCTTTTCCCTGGAGCCGGAAGAGGAGTACCGGTCTCCCTCGAGGTTCTTTAGGTGGCCCTCCAGGCCCACCTCTGCAACCTCCTCCAGATCCACCAGAAGCTTGACCAACGCTGATTTGGACTGGATGATGCATCGTTTCCTGCAGGCTCAAATGCTGATGGGGGGTGCTCCAGGCTCCCCCCCCTCTGGGGGGGGAGCTCGGCCCCTTTCTTTACCCCGATCGCTCCTTCTCCGACTCTGTATCGTGTTTTGGAGTCTTCGGATCCGTGCCCTTTCAGACCCGGGGATCCGTTGGTGCCGACAGTCTTGGTTACTTCGCCGACTGTGCCCTTGAGCATGTCAGATCCTAGCTCTTGGGGCCGAGAGCCGAGCGTTGGATCCGTGGGGGGAACTGTGTCTTCGGCACCATTTAGGTTGGAGCACACTTCCCTCTCTGGTCCGACTGCTTCAGCTCTGACGCTGATCCCTGCATCTGAGCCGAGGGGTCTGCTCTCAGAGTCAGGGGAGAGCGGTTCGCCCTCGGCGTTTGATGTAGTGGAGAGGGTACTGTCGAGGACTTCCAGATCCCCGGTCTGGGCTGCAGATCCATCCGTCACCCCTGCGCAGTTGGGCCTGTCCTCAGTCATCCGGCCACAGGGACAGCCAGCATCGGCGCTCCAGTTGGTTCCCTTAGAGGAACAAGACCCCGTGGGTGAGCTCTCCTTGGATAGCCCAACTGAGGAGGTTCCTCACAAACGGAAGTGCAAAAGGAAGCACCTGGATTCCCCTGAGTCCCTCACACAGGACGCAGATTTGGAGGAAGGGGAAGGTTCCCCAAGGTCACCCCCTGAGGATGTCTCCTTTGGAGACATCATGGAAATGTTGCGAATCAGAGGAGGGTGGTCTGCCCAACCTTCCTTGGATGAGTCTGTTTCTGGATGCATTCGATGCAGGCCCATCTACTTCTTGGGTGTGTCCCCCGGCTGACCCCCTGGTGGATGTAATTACCACCAGGGCTTGGAAGGAGCCGGAAACCGTGGAGCCAATTCCCAGAAGGCCAGACAAGGTACTTAGTCCCCCTTCTGATAGGCTGGCTTGGTCTAAAGGTTCTCCAGTGAATGGCATGGTAGTGGCGGCTGCCACCAAGAAGGAACTAGCGCAGGTGAGTTCCTTGGTCCCCACCCTCCAGATAAGGAATCTCGGACATTGGACCGCATTGGAAAGCGGATGTTTACTTCAGCTACCTTCTCTGTAAGGGCGCTGAACTATATTGCACATGTTATCAGACTCCAGCGAGACTTGATTAAGGAATACGCTGGAGCCCCCACGGAGTCCATGGCGGCCGAGGACAAACGCACCTTCTCGACTCGCATGGCCACTCTGAAATCTATTACTAACGCATCTATGCGGCTACGGAGGGAGCAGCTAGAGCCAGCGGAGCAGGCATCGCTCTGCGGCGCCATGCCTGGCTCTGCCTTTGTGATTTTGCGGAACCCTTCAAGACATCCTTCTTTGACGGTTCTACGCTCTTTGGCAAGACCTTCCGCGACACGCTGGTCCAAAGCGAGAAAGACTGGAAGACGCTGTCTGCCATCGGGATCCGCTTCTCTAATCCCCAACAGTCCTTCTCGAAGAACCAGAGGGGACAAAAGAAGATGTGGTTCCGGAAATCCCAGCAGTCCCGTTCCGCTTCGGACCCCTCGTCCTTCAGAGGCAGAGGAGGACAAGAACGCCGGCCCAGAGGCAGAGGGGGGGCCGAGGAATCTCAGGTCCCGTGAACCTTTCTCGGAGAGGCCCGCGCAACAGCCCTGAGGGCTTACCCGACTGTCCCTCTCTGGAGGCAGTCGGGGGGCATCTGTCGGAGCACCTCCAAACTTGGGAGTCCAGTACTACGGACCTGTGAGTGCTCCGAATTATATCCAGAGGTTATTCCATTCCCTTTCTGAGTCTTCCATTCCTATGAAACGCCTCCCCAATGTCCCTCCCAATCAATGGGAAGGCGGCAGCTTCAGAAATTTCGAAGCTATTAGAAAAAAGAGCCATCCAGCACGTCCCCCCAGGCCAGTCCGGATTGGGAAATTACTCCAGGTTCTTTTTAGTGCCAAAAAAGACGGGGGAACTGAGGCCTATACTGGACCTCTCATCTCTAAACCTGTTCATTCCCAAAGAGAAATTCCGGATGGTCACTCTGCAATCTATTCTCCCCTTCCTACGGGAGAATGACTGGATGTGCTCCCTAGACCTCAAGGATGCGTACTACCACATTCTGATGGACAGACGATCCAGGAGGTTCCTCCGCTTTCGGCAGGGAGCCAGTCACTATCAGTTCAGGGCTCTTCCATTCGGCCTCACCTCAGCCCCCAGGGTGTTCACTAAGGTCATGGCAGTGGTCGCAGCCCACCTGAGACTTCAGGACATTCGGGTCTTTCCATACCTGGACCACTGGCTCCTCACCACCTCCACCAGGCATCAGCTCTGCTTGGCCAGGGATTATACCCCAGCTCTTACTCATTGTCTAGGTATTACTGTGAACCTTCAGAAATCGTTCCTTCATCCTGTGCAGGTTCTGAAATTTATAGGGGCCAAGATAGATGCACGCCACTCCCAGGCCTTTCTAACAACAGACAGGTTGTGCAGTTTGTCTCTTCATGTTTTGGCAATTCTCCAGTCCCCAGCCCCACCTGCGGAATTAGTCCTGAGAGCTTTGGGCTCCATGGCGGCAGCCATCGGTCTGTTGCCCTTTGCGCGGCTGCGCATGAGAATTCTTCATTGGACTCTTCAGGTCCAATGGTCACTTTTGCTGCACCCATTGAACACCCCGATTCCCTTGAGCAGGGTTTGCAAGGACTCCCTTCTCTGGTGGCTGCACTCTCAGGAGCTGCGAGAGGGGAGACCATTTGTCATTCCTCAGCCCCAAGCCATGTTGACCATGGATGCTTCTCGCCTCGGGTGGGGGGGGGCATGCTATGGGCAGAACCGTCCAAGGCACGTGTGCTCCCTCAGAGACCGTTCTGCATATCACTGTTCTGGAGATGAGGGCGGTGCTTCTGGCGTTGCAAGCCCTACAAGACCTTCTTCCTCCGGGAACTTTTGCAATTCAGTCAGACAACATGGTTGTAGTCTGGTACATCAACAAACAGGGAGGAACTAGATCTTATCCCCTTTGCCGAGAGGCCATGAGAGTTTGGGAATGGACGATCTCCACCAACTGCTTTCTGGTAGCAACGCACATTCCGGGCCGGACCAACATCCTAGTGGACAAGCTAAGTCGCTTGATCCTCACACCGTACGAGTGGTCTCTAAACCCGTTAGTAGCGAAACAGATCTTCCTCAAATGGGGTCTACCTTGCTGCGATCTTTTTGCTTCTCCGTCAAACACAAAGTGCAGCGCATATTTCACTCTAATTCCCCCAATAGTGGAGAGCCCCAGAGATGCTCTGGTTCATGCTTGGCCCCCCCGGTCTCCTTTATGCTTATCCCCCGCTTCTGCTCATGATGAAGTTCCTGCAGAAAGCACATCGGTTGGGGAGCAAGATAATCCTCAGCCCCATTCTGGCCTCGCCAGATCTGGTTCCCTTACCTGCGATCTCACAGTGTAGTTCCTCCTTGGATCTTAGATCCCATTCCGGATCTAATTTCTCATCCTGTGGGATTACAACCCCCAAACCTGGGCAACCTCAAGTTCACGGCTTGGTTGATCCAGTTCCGCTGATAGCAAGGACTCCCGGTATCTCGTCACCAGTGAAAGCTATTCTGGTAGCAGCACACAAACCTTCTACCAGAACAATCTACAGTAGTAAATGGAAACGTTTTTCCATTTGGGCCAAAGACAGGGGCTTAGACCTCTTTACTGTCCCTATTCCAACGATTCTTGATTTTCTGTCCCATATCTTTCATCAGGGAGCCAGTGCATCTACGGTTAAAGTACAGTTGGCAGCCATCTCTCATTTTCATGTGGGGGATGATGTAGGATCACTGGCTTCCACCAGGATTTGCAAAACTTTTTTAAAAGGCACCTTTCTGTTAAAACCGCCAATTAAGTCTGCGGTCCCTCCATGGGACTTAACATTGGTCCAACAGGCTTTGACGGGCCCTCCTTTCGAACCGGCCACTTCTGCTCAGTTGAAATTTTTATCTTGGAAAACAGCCTTCCTGGTTGCAATAACTTCGGCCAGGAGAGTGTCTGAGCTTCAAGCCCTCTGTATGAAACCCCCTTATCTAATATTTCATAAGGACAGAGTTTCTCTCAGGACTAATCCTTCCTTGCTCCCTAAAGTAGCCTCTGAGTCGAATATTAGTCAGTCTATTAATCTGCCAGTGTTTTTCCCCAATTTCCAGAACAAGGGGGAATACACTACACACATTGGATGTGCATAGACAACTGTGTTTTTATTTGCACAAGACAGCAACTAACCGCAAATCTGATCAATTGTTTGTGTCCTTTGCCAAGTCGTCTTTGGGCAAACCTATTACCAAAGTGACATTAGCCAATTGGATTTCACAATGCATCATTCAAGCCTATTTAGCTTGAACAAACCGGTACCTTTGGGAATCCATGCTCATTCAACCCGATCCATAGCTACCTCTGCAGTGTTCTGGTCTAGTCCCTGTAGACTACATATGTTCAGCAGCTACTTGGTGGTCCTCTCATACTTTCATTTCCTATTATAAATTGGATATGATTTCCAGGAGTAGGGCTTCCTTTGGCTCCGCAGTGCTCCAGAATATTCTTCCTTGAGGGCCGCCCAAGGTTTCTAGGTAGCTGGGGACTCTGTCCCACAGGTTGCAGACCAGATGAAGTTAACCACCTCAGATAAAGAAGTTATGTACTCACCATAACGTTCCATCTGAGTGGGTAACTTCATTTGTCTGCAACCGACCCCCCCCTCCATTCCCCCTAACCAGTTTCGTGCTTCTTAACCATGGATAGGATTGTCCATTCTGTTTGGCAGTAGGTTACTGGCCTCTTTCGAGGGTCTTGTGGAGTCTTTATAGGCAAACTCGATCTGAGGATGGGGGATGTGTAGCAGGGGATTATGGGTAGGGGGAGGAGCTAGGAGCTCAGATCTTTTAGCTAGGTAAAGCTGCCGGCTTGGATCCGAGGATGGATCCAAAACCCACAGGTTGCAGACAAATGAAGTTATCCACTCAGATGGAACGTTATGGTGAGTACATAACTTCTTTATTTATTTTTTGTAGGACGGGATAGAACATGTTAGGTAACACCATCTCCCATTTGGGTCCCAGCCAGAGGTTATAATTGATCCTTTGAAAGTTTTTTTTTAACTATTATTGCTACCCTCTTGGAAACCGTGCTGTCACCAGCTGCTATAATTTGTTTTATCCATTTCTTTCTAACATCATTTGCCCATTGAGCCATTGTCATGTGCGTTTCCTGGATAAGAGTAATTTCAAATGTAGATTTTTAGATTAAATGTGAAACTAGATTCTTTTTTCTATTTTGTAACCCTTTTATATTCCATGAATTTATCAATAACATTTAGCCAAGTAATTAGTAGGATGAAGAAGTCAGTTAGTATTATTAGAGTTAGAAAAATTTACAAGCAAATGGGTTGTTAGCTTAGATTAGGGATAAGCAGTTGGATTGATAGCAGACAAGATCGTTTCCCTTAATTGAGGTAAGTTTAGGGAAAAGGTAAGGTAAAGTGACAGCTACCTGTCTCAGATCACTACCCGTGCCAGCCAAAGGCTCCTAGAGGACTTGGATGCGAGTTCTTAATTTCTTTCTTCTGAAGGATGATCTCTGAATTTCCTTATTTCTGTACTTGATGTTGCAGGACAACTGTGGGCACATTGTTATGATTGGCTGCAAACAAGATCTGGGGATTACATCACTGCATGAAGGGATATCTATTCAGCCACGAGCCAAGTGAAAGACTTCAAGCTAGTGTTTTTAGCTGAGTCAGACCCGAGGACTGGCTCCGAACCCATCCAGTAAGAATGAAGAGCGAGATGGACAACGAACTTGGAATGTTATGGTGAGTACATAACTTCTTTGTATGACATAGGCAATCATTCATTTATATAAATGAAAAAAAAAAACATGTTGACACAATCCTAGTTGCAATTATTTTACATCACAAACCATATTGATGTAATTCTAATTGCAAACATCAGACATCACTTACAATCTACCCAATCACTGTCAGTTAAACATTACATAGCTCATTCAAGTCCTACTTTCTTTTAAACCTCATTCTTCCTCTGTATGTATTGTTTCCACAATTCCTATTTTTCTTACATAATTTATTCCTACTCCTTTCTAAAGATCCCAATTCCAGTTGTTTTATCTCTTACTGTATTCACTGCTGTCCTAGTACAGTTGATTTAGACTTTGATTTCCAATTTCTGGTAATTACTTTTTTGGCAGTCACCATAATTAGAGTAGCGTTGTCGCCTCACAGTAAGACGTCCTGTTCGATTCTCAGCTAGAGTGTCTTCTGTGTGGAGACGTGCGTGAATGGACGTGCCTTCGTTGAAGGTTGTGTGTCAGGGCTGGCAACTCTGCACGTAAAAATCCACTGCCAATCATTAGCAGACCGGAGTTCCGCTGTGGCGACCCCTAACTGGAAAAGCTGAAAGTCACAACAACCACCATAATTAGAGTCTGTAAAGTCTTACTATGTTTAGGCAATTCTGATTATGTATCACAGCTCAGAAAAATCATTTCCCTAGTTACACCAATTTGCTCACCCAGCATCTCTGACAGAACAGTCTGCAGGGAAACTTTAAAGGCTACCAGTTCATTAGACGCACAGAAAATATGCTCCCATTTACCTGTTTTTTTCCCATCACACCTCCAACATTTGCTGTCTACCTGAGGAAAAATTCTGTGTAGTCTACTTTGGGTATAAAAATATCTATGTAAACCTTTACAAGCAAAAATCTTTAATGTTATAGATTTTGTTGCATATTTGGGAGACATACATATATCCCCCATTGTTTCTTTGTGAATTGCTTATCCAGTCTCTCTTATCAATCCTTTCTAAACTTTTCTGATTCTTATAGTTATGTAATATTTTATATGCTCTACTAATTATTATTTTTTTAATGGTGGCTTCTGTTCTAAATTCTACTAAAAACTCTGCCAGTGCTAGACTTTTTAGGGCCCTCTATTTCTCTTTGCCTGTACTTTGATATCAATCCTTGAAAAGGGAAGGCAGTGTCTAAACTGCAGTCCAAATAATTTCTTGGCGTTCTTACCATTCTATTACTTTTCCCTGTCTAGATATTTGCTCTGAATAACTTGGTTCCCTTGCCAGTTTTTTTTCCAGTAAATTCCAGCCCCCTCTTGCCTGTTTTCATTACCCCTAATTGCAGTCATTATCAGCAGAATTTCCTTTCTCCATTCCCATGTTTGCTCAATTCTTAGAATACTTTCTGCTGCTTTAGGGATATATTCTGTGTGATTGTTATTCTCCTTAAAGGCCTGCATCCAAAATCACGGTCTCTCCTTATTTCTTGAGCTTTGCCCCCTGTGTTGTCATCCATTTTCACTTTGAATTATAGTTTTCTGCTTGTGCTGTGTATAGGAGCTGTAACTGTTTTGCTCTGAAATACCTCTTCAAATTGGGTAATCCCAGTCTGCCCTGTTCCACTGGAAGAATGGTATCTGAAGACTCTTTGGCCCCAGCACCAGTACCTATTATCTTTGCAAATCCCAGTTTTGGGGTTTGTCAGAAGAGAAATCACTTTGTGGAGACTGCAAATGTTTCTAAATGCAGGTCTGCCCTTGTCTTCTCCTGCTCCAAAGCAGTCAGTTACCACAGATGCCTTTGATTTTACTTGGAAAGCAGTTTCAGGAGGGATAAAAGTGCAACATGTTTGTGACACCAAGGACAGATGCAAACACATAAATATAAAGGAGATGCATGCTCTATTCAAGGCACTCAACTCCCTCAATCATCTTTAGTTCCCCGGACATCAAGTTTTTACAGACAATACCACAGTCTTGCAGAACATTAACAAGCAAGGGTAAAACTAGGCCTTACCCCCTTTTCAGACTAGCCGTGTTAGCTTGGGATATAGCTTCACAGCACAGTCTCACTCTTCAGGCACTGTACACCAAATCGCATTAAACCTGTGTGGCAGACAAGCTGAGCAGGATAAAGGCAGACCCTCACAAATGGAAACTATCAGGAGCCTTCCTGGATTTGATCCATCTGTGGAGAGTTCCTCAAGTAGACCTCTTTGCCTCCTGTCTGAGCAGTCAGCTGGCAAAATTCTGCTGTAGAACTCCATGAAAGAGGGCTTGGAACATGCCTTTTCCTTGGACAGGAATTGTTCCTGTGTGTATTTTCACCCTTTCCACCAACATCTGGGGTACTTCTGAAGATTCGGAAGGAATGCTCCAGGATCACTGTGGTAAATCCTTTATGGTCCCAGCAGCAGTGGTTCTTCCTTCTCTTGGAAATGGCCAAGGGGAATTACCTCCGTCTTCCTCAATTTCAAATGACTGCCTGGATGATGTGATCTTAATTTTCTTTTAGACACCTGTTTACTGATGATATGCAGTAGGTACTAATGGAGGCAAGAAAGCCAGCTACTAGAAAATTATATATTACCAAATGGAAAAGTTTTCCTAGTTAGTGCCCACAACATAACCAGCTCCAGTGTAGGTGCTCTCCCTCCATCCCCTTTTGTATTTTTTTAGTATAGAGTATGTGTGTGTGTGTAAATGTTGTTAAATAATATTAAAGAATAATATTTTTCTTTTCAATGATGCCCTTAATTATCAAATTACAGGTATTGTGATGGGGACATCTGTGGCAAATGCATACGCTAATTTAACTTTAAATGAATGGGAAGAGAAATATGTTTATGAATGTCCTATTAATTTTAGACCTTACATTATGTTCTGTAAGCTTTTTGTGGATGTGTTTTTTGTTTGGGGAAGTACTCCTGAATTGTTGAATGAATTTCTTATATATTTAAGTAATACTACAATATTTTAAAGTTTGAAACGACTAGTTCATCAACAGAAATACATTTTTAGATGTACTTTTAAACTTAGCAGATGGTACTATATCCACGCAAATTTATAAGAAACCTACCCACAAAAACAAATATCTACATATGAAAAGTATGCATCCTATAACAATACCTTTAAAAGTGTAATCAAGAGCCAGTTTTATAGAGCTAGCAGGTTGAATACTAATGATGTGTGTCGAACAAATGTATGATGTGAATTATGAGTTTCAACAAAGGGGCTATGATCCTAAAGTATTGATGGAAGAAGAAACGTTAATTTTTAACCAATGAAAAAATACAGCTGGCCCTTATTTTTCAGCACTATATAACAGCAATAATGTTTATAGAACTAGAAATGATAGCAACAGTTTGTTACGATATACTACTACTAATAGTAGATGCACTGCTGATGTTAGGAAAATTGTATCCAACAGCTGGAGTATTTTAATGGTCTTGCCAGAATTAACTAATAGTATTACACCTAATCCTAAATTTGCTTATAAAAATTCATCTAATTTAAAAAGCAAATTATGTTATAAAAATTTTCAGCAGAAAAGCCGAAACAAGCTAGAATTAAATAAAATGCGGTTTGTAACTGTGCTGTTATTTGAACTGCTCTTCTTTGGTTTTAAAATAAATTCTTTTGGACTTAACTTGGCCGTTTTATTTGTTCATATTGGATTGTTTCTATGAACTGCAAGTGTATTGCAGGCTTCAGTTTCTTTTGACTTGATGTGGTTATGTCCTCTCATGACTTGGCCACCCCTCTCAGGTGGCATGAAAACTCAGAAGGGCTTGGTAGTCAAACCTATGATTTTAGTCAGCTCAGGCTGTGCTGCCTAATGGTGTGAACACGTGGAAGGTGCTCTGAAGCTTTGGAAGGTGGTCTGCTGTTATCCCCTGGCAAGATGTAATCATATAGCTAAGGCTACTGCATCAGTGATCATTCGAACATTTAATGTTATGATGAGCTTACTTACACACCTATACTTCCCCCACGGCTTTTTGATACTATTCTTTGACCTTTACTGAAGCAAATTTATTGATGCTCAAAACGGTAAGCAGCTCTTTCCCTTCCGATTCAGGGATTGGTAAAGATATTGTTGTAAGATGTTCATAGTAGGCATATATAATTTTTAAAGTGCCACCCCTTTCTCACCATTTCTACAGCTTTTAAATGGTGAGAGCAATACTTCCCGATTATCCTACTATGATTTAGGTATGGTACGACTGCTACAGGGTGTAGTACCTTCCCAAAATCAGTTTGGATCGCCAGTCGAGAAATAATGTATTATCTTTTGACCCAGTGGATATGCACTCTCTTTTCTGTTTGCAAGCATATTGCCCTTTTACAGGGATAACCATTCTACCAGAATTCACCAGCTCCTGTAGTTCCCGCCTGTCCACTAACCACGCATACTTAATTAAGCTGGCAGTTGCAGTGTAACAGAATGCAGTTTAATCATTCTAGTAGAGATCTTATCACTTTCAGTAGGTACTGTTATCATTTACAACTTTTTTCTGTGACTTCAGTGTTCACATCAGGATTAGTAGTCGAATTACAGAATTCTCCAGAGCCAATGCACTATGCCACCAGTTCTCACACCGTACTACAGACTTCTAGTTATCCTTTACTTCAAATCAGGTTTTTATATCTATTTGCTGACACTTTTCTTCATTGCAAGAAGTCCTTTCAATTCCCATAAGATAAATTTTTCCTATATACCAGAGTTGTACAGAGAACGCCATTACAATACATTAGATAAGCCTTTCATACACACTTGGTGAGAACCACCAGGCTTTGTGTGTATTTTTGCATACATATTTAGGTTTACTGTCTGCATTCTGAATTTGCTTCAGTTGACCATTTAGAATGTCTACCCGAAATGCTGAATCCAGAATGCTGAAAAGTAAACCAAGGCAAAAATGAATACATCGACAACAGTGGTTCAATGTATTTGACATAGCAGGAGGTGACATCAGTCACCCAAGCTATGCACATTAACATACCATTACACTTCACAGTCAACAGTACGTTAATGCTACTATTTTGCAAGGGGGCTATGCCCCCTTGCACCCCCTGCACATTAAATATACCACTCCAAGATTACACTATAGTGAGGAAATGGGCTAATTCTCTGTTCCCCACTGAACCGTGATCTCCCAGCATGTCGAATCAGGAATGATCAAGTGTAATATGTCACTTGATCATTCAAAATTGAGCACTTTTGGTTTGATTTACTGCTGTTTTGAAAACGGTGATTCGACCAGGTGTCACTCTGTACCTTGCACTTTGGAAATTTCATTGTAAACCATTGATATATATATATATATATATATATATATATATATCAAACAAAACCACAGAAATAGGAACAAAACTGTGTCATTAAAAGATAAAAACAGAGATGAGCTGTCTGCAAAATTTCATCAGAAGTAAGTGCTTTCATCCTTTTCTGTACAGGACTTCATCAGACTTGAACATCGTTCTAGCAACTCCATATTTAAATAATTTGTCCTTGCGTTCACAGGACCCACTAAGAACCACTGAATTTTTCCCAATAGTAAAAAATCTGAAATAAACCGTATTTTTATAACTCCCATTAAAATAAAAAAGGTATATCCAAGGCTTCTGTACCATAGTTCTGTTTTTTTATACTTAAGCCCTGGTAATTTCTAAGCCACTATATGTAATGCAACTGCATTCCTTTCTTATTTAAAATGGTATCTGTATCACACCCTCTTATATAAAACAATACACTGTCCATAATGCAAGATAAAAACTTCCCCACTTTGCACAGAGTATTCAAATGCTTGAATAAAGCATTGCAGCCACCGCGATTTTTAATAGAATTAAGTGGAACCTGATCCTTAGAGACAGTTTTCTGTTCATTTTGCCCATATATAATGATGAACTGCCTTGAGACTTTGCAGTGCATATCACATTATGGGAATTGCAAGTAAATCTGTCTGTCACACCATTGAAAAGAAGTATGGTCCTTCTGCTATGTTTTAATTTACAAAAATAAGTACCTTTGGCTATAAGCAGACTTTGAGTCTCTGTCTGCTACCTTCCTTAGAGTCATTAGCCATTGAAATGTTCCAATTAGTTGTAATAATAATCTTGATATCATAATTATGCTCTGAATAATACAAAACCATTCTACACACATTATTGCCCTCGTTCCTTTGTTTAATGTTACTTTACTTTTCACCCTTTATATTTTTTCTACTTCTTGTCATGTTGTCTAACTGCTCTGGGTAACTTCTAAATCTAAACATATTTTAAATAGGTTTTGTTCTTTAAGTGTCATCATCCCTAGTTAATGGACTTTCTCACTGTAGTGCTCTTTATTATTTTAGACCAACTGTTTATTATTATAATGTAAAAAAAATTGCTAGAAACATTCTTTCTTTGAAATTTCCTTTGTCTTGTTACATACGTTGCAAATCATCACATCCAAAAAGTGAGTACTTTTAAATTTTAAAAATTCCCAAGAGCTTGTTAATATAATCCAGAAAGTATACAAAATAATTTTGCTGTTCCATATTAAAAATCATCAATATATTGACAGTAAAAAGTAATATTCTGGAAGCTTAATACCAAGAAATGTATAGATCTGAAGTAGGAGATTCATTTGTCTGCAACCTGTGGGTTATGGATCCGATATCGGATCCGAACCGGCATGGTTTTCCAGCTATGGATCCGAGCTCTCAGCTCCTCCCCTCACCCATAATGCCCTGCTCTCCCTACATGACCCCAGATCTAGTTTGCCGCGCTGGTGACCAGATTGGTTTTCTTGAGCTCTACAGCTAAATTTTTTTGACAGTTTTGTGTGAAAGGTTAGGTTCCTTTTTGTAGTTAAAGCTTTTTAGTTTATTAATCTTTATATATATTTAGTTTCCCTCCCCTCGCTGGTAGCATAGTGTGTGTTTGGGCCTGTGTTGTGTGACTAGTTTACTTTTACTTTTTTTACTTTAATTTAAGTAAAGCTAGGCTTAGGATGTCTGAACAACCTAAGGCTATTTTTTCGAAGTGCTCCGAGTGTGGCCATAAGCTTTCCCCTGCTGATGGCCACACTCGGTGCATTCGATGCCTTGGGGTTGAACACCTCACTTCTGGATGTTCCATTTGTGCAGGGTTCAACCCCAGGGCATTGAAGGAGCGGAGGTCTAAGCTGGTCCTGGCGGGACTTTTGCCCCCAGACTCGGCTCCGACTTCCGCTCCTTCGGGGGGGTACCGTGTCTGCGGTTCCCGCCTCTCCGGCTCCCCCTCCTCCTCCTGGGACTCAACCTCCCTGTAGTGGTTCGGAGGAGAGGGAAGCTAGAAAGAAGGACCGGAGGGAGAAGCACCATAAGCGGCGGGCCGAGACCTCTGTTTCTGCCCCGCCTGCCAAGCGGGCTTCTCCTCCGGCCTCCTTGTCTGCTGGTTCTCCCCCTCCTCGGCTCCGGTCACCCGTGTGCTTTTCACCGGGACCTGAGGAGGAGGAGACCCAATCTCCGTCGAGGCTATCCAGGAGGCACTCAAGGCCTACCTCGGTAGCCTCGTCGAGATCGACCTATAGCTTATCAGACGCTGATCTGGACCGGATGATGAGAAGGTTCATCCAGGCCCAGATGCAGATGGGAGTGCTCTTGCCTCCCCCCCCCCCCCTCTGGGGGGGGAGCTTGACCCCTTTCTTTAAGCCTATAGCTCCTTCTCCGACCCGCTACCCGGGTTCGGAGCAGTTGGAGCCGAGCAGCTTCGGAGCCGGGGGTGGGTCGGCGCCAGTAGTACTCGGTACTTCGGATCCGACCTCTCGGAGCCTGGATCCGAGCTTCGGATCCGGGGGGATCAGTGCTCCTTCGGCGCAGTCTGTGTCGGAGCGCACTGTCCCCTCGGATCCGAACGCTTCGGCACCGGCTCCGATCCACTCCTTGGATCCGAGGGGTAGCCGAATGTCGGATCCTTTGGTCGAGGTCGGCTCCCCTTCGGCTTTTGATGTAGTGGAGAGGGCCCTGTTGAGGATCTCCGGACCCCCGGCACTTGCTTCGGCTCCGTCCCGCGCTCCATCTGCACTGGGCCAGGCTTCCACCATCCGGTCATTGGGACAGCCCGCTCCTTTGCCCCAAGTTGTTCCTTCGGAACAGGTCACTGTTTGCGAGGAGTCCTCTGACAGCCCCCCGGAGGATGCCCCCCGCAAACATACGTGCAAAAGGAGGCACATTGACTCCCCCGAGTCTCTCTCAGAAGACACGGACTTGGAGGAAGGGGAAGGCTCCCCAAGATCACCCCCTGAGGATGTCTCATTTGGAGACATCATGGAAATGCTCCGCATAAGGGGGGGGTGGTCTGCCCCCAAGTCTTCCTCGGACGAGTCTGTGTTCTTGGAGGCATTTGAAGCTGGCCCATCTACCTCTTGGTTGTCCCCTCCTGCCGAGCCCCTGGTGGACCTCATTACCACTAGGGCGTGGAAGGAACCGGACACCGTGGAGCCAATCCCAAAAAGGCCCGACCGTATACTCAGTCCCCTGGCTGACCGTGCCCATTGGAGTAAGGGGCCTCCGGTAGATGCCATGTTGACGGCGGCTGCCACCAAGAGGGAACTTGCTCAGGAGAGTCCCTCAGTCCATCCCCCGAGCAAGGAGTCTCGGATGATGGACCGCTTGGGGAAGCGGATGTTTAGTTCAGCGACCTTTTCAGTAAGGGCGCTGAACTACTTGGCACATGTGATTAGGATGCAGCGCGATCTTATTAAAGAATACGCTGCATCCCCCCCCCAGAGTCCATGTCGGAGGAGGACAAAGTGTTGCACTCACCCGTATGGCCACTCAGGTCCGTCACTAATACCTCTATGCGGTTACTGTCCCATGCTACGGAAGGTGCCGCTAGAGCCGCAGGGGCAGGCCTAGTTACCAGACGTCAGGCCTGGCTCCGTCATTGCGATTTCACGGAGCCCTTCAAGGCGTCATTTGCGAACGCCCCCTTCGATGGTTCTGCCCTCTTTGGCAAAACTGTTCGTGATACCTTGACCCAGAGCGAAAAGGACGGGAAGACGCTGTCTGCTGTCGGAATCCGCTTCTCTGTGCCCCAGAGGCCCTATTCTAGGAACCAAAAGGGCCAGAAGAAGATGTGGTTCCGGAAGTCGCAGCAATCCCAGCCCGCTCCGGACAACCAGTCCTTCCGTGGCAGAGGAGGACAGGGAGGATGCCGCCCCAGGGGCAGAGGGGCTCCCAGGAACTTTGGGTCCAGAGAACCCTTCTCTGAATGGCCCGCGCAGCAGCCCTGAAGGGTTGCCCGGCTGCTCCACTCTGGAGGCAGTCGGGGGACGTTTTTTGGAGCACCTAGCGGCATGGGAGTCGATAACATCAGACCGCTGGGTCCTCAAAATCATATCCAGAGGATACCATATCCCATTTTGTCACATGCCAAAATTGAAGTCCCTCCCCGACGTTCCACCCGGTCAGTGGGAGGCCGCTTTGGCAGAAATTGGTCATCTGCTAAAGAAAAGAGCCATTCAGCCCGTCCCCCCAGACCAGATCGGATCAGGGTTCTACTCCAGGTTCTTTTTGGTGCCAAAAAAGATAGGGGATCTAAGACCAATTTTAGACCTTTCACTCTTGAACCTGGCAGTTCCCAAAGAGAAATTCCGAATGGTTACGTTGCAGTCTATTCTCCCCCTTCTGGGAGAAAATCACTGGATGTGCTCCATAGACCTCAAGGATGCGTACTACCATATACTAATGGACAGGAGCTCCAGGAGGTTTCTCCGCTTCCGGCTGGGAGCCAGTCACTACCAATTCCGGGTCCTTCCCTTTGGTCTCACCACAGCCCCAGGGTGTTCACCAAAGTATTAGCAGTGGTAGCGGCCCACCTGAGGCTTCAGGGGGTGCAGGTCTTTCCTTACCTGGACGACTGGCTTCTCACCGCCCCAACAAGGCATCTACTACTACTGGCGCGAGACTCCTTTCTCCATCTTGCTCCCCGTCTGGGCATCACAATAAATACAGAAAAGTCCAAACTAGCACCAACGCAGTTCAGAGATTTTATAGGTGCCAGGTTAGACACGAGGCGATTAAGAGCCTTCCTCACTGCGGACAGAATTCAGAATCTGCAGCTCCAGGTGCGGGCCATTCTCCACTCAAGCTCAGTTCCGGCGGAGTTGGTCCTGAGGGCCCTTGGGTCCATGGCGTCAGCGATAGCGCTTCTTCCTCTCGCCAGGTTCAATATGCGCATCCTTCAATGGACACTCCTAGTTCAGTGGTCGTATCTTGCTCTTCCTATGCATCATCCCATTGCGATCAGCAAGGCTAGCAGGCGGTCCCTCCTGTGGTGGCTACACTCTCCAGATCTCCACGGAGGCCGCCCCTTTTGTGCTTCTCCCCCTCTCGCCACGGTGACCACGGACGCCTCCCGCCTCGGGTGGGGGGGCATTTTGCAGGCCGGACGGTCCAAGGCACGTGGAACGATTCAGAGACCTTACTGCATATCAACGTTCTAGAGATGAGAGCAGTGCTCTTAGCGTTGCTAGCACTTCAGACCTTTCTTCCTTTGGGAACAATTGCGATTCAATCGGACAACATGTCTGTCATCTGGTACATCAACAAGCAAGGAGGAACCAGGTCTTACCCTCTTTGTCGAGAAGCCATGAGAGTGTGGGAATGGGCAATCTCCACCAACCGCTTTCTCATAGCAACGCATATTCCGGGTCGGTCCAACATCCTTGCGGACAAATTCAGTCGCACCATTCTCACCCCTTACGAGTGGTCTCTCAATACTCAGGTAGCGGAACGCATCTTCGCACGGTGGGGAACTCCTTGTTGCGATCTTTTTGCGTCTCCCTCAAACACCAAGTGCGACAGTTTTTTCGCTCTAATACCTCCTCCCGGAGGTACCCCAAGAGACGCTCTGGTGCATGCTTGGCCACCCGGTCTTCTTTATGCTTACCCCCCCCTTGCCTCTGATGCTCCAAGTTCTTCAGAAAGTCTCTCGGTTGGGGTGCAGAATTATTCTCATTGCCCCATTTTGGCCTCGACAGATCTGGTTCCCTTTCCTAAGGTCTCACTCAGTGAATCCTCCTTGGATTCTAGATCCCATTCCGGATCTGATATCTCATCCATCCCGCTTATCAACCCCGAATCTGGACAACCTGAAGCTGACCGCTTGGCTGCACCAGTTCCACTCCTGATCAGGACTCCCGGTATTTCGTCCCCAGTTAAGGCCATCCTGGTAGCGGCTCATAAACCATCCACCAGGAAAGTTTACCACAGTAAGTGGAAACGGTTCTCCTTGTGGGCGGAGCGGCAAGGCCTAAACCCCTTCACAGTTCCCCTTCCTCTGGTGCTTGACTTCTTAACCACTCTTTTTAATGATGGTGCCAGCAGTTCCATGGTCAAAGTACAACTTGCGGCAATTTCTCATTATCACATTGGTCATGACTCCAGTCCACTGATGTCTGCCAAATTGTGTAAGATTTTCCTAAAAGGTACTTTCCTTCTCAGGCCCCCTGTAAAGCAAGTGGTTCCTCCTTGGGACCTTTCTTTGGTCCTCCAGGCCTTGACCGCTCCCCCCTTCGAACTGGCGGCTACGGTAGATCTGAAATTTTTATCTTTCAAGACGGCCTTTTTAGTAGCCATTACCTTGGCCAAGAGAGTCTCAGAACTTCAAGCCTTGTCAGCCAAGCCTCCTTACTTGGTCTTTCATCCGGACCGTGTATACCTCAGGACCAACCCGTCCTTTCTTCCTAAGGTAGCTTCTGAAGCAAATATTAATCAATCCATTAACCTCCCTGTTTTCTTTCCTAAATATCAAAACAAGGGTGAATACAAGCTTCATTCCTTAGATGTTCACAGGCAACTTAGATTTTATCTAAACAGGACTGCTGGTCATAGGCAATCCGACCAGTTGTTCATTTCCTTTGCTAAATTTAATTTGGGTAAGCCAATTTCTAAAGTCTCATTATCTCGCTGGATTTCACAGTGCATCTTATTGGCTTATCAAGCTTCTGGAAGGCCCGCACGAGGAGTACATGCCCATTCAACCCGGTCAGTCTCTACCTCGGCCTTTAAGGCTAGGATTCCTCTGGATGATATTTGTTCAGCAGCCACTTGGGCTTCATCTCATACTTTTATTTCCCACTACAAGTTGGATATTACATCTAGGGGTAGAGCATCCTTTGGCTCGCGGTGCTCCGGAATATCCTTCCATGATGGCCGCCCAAGATTCAGGTAGCTGGGGACTCTGTCCCACAGGTTGCAGACAAATGAATCTCCTACTTCAGATTTAGAAGTTATGTACTCACCATAACGTTCCATCTGAGTAGGTGTATTCATTTGTCTGCAACCATCCCGCCCTCCTATCCCCCTGGCCTTTTCAGTTTCCTGCATATTATGTGTTACCCTTTTCAGGGTGTTCATGCTGTTGGCAAACTCGATCTGAGGTCATGTAGGGAGAGCAGGGCATTATGGGTGAGGGGAGGAGCTGAGAGCTCGGATCCATAGCTGGAAAACCATGCCAGTTCGGATCCGATATCGGATCCATAACCCACAGGTTGCAGACAAATGAATACACCTACTCAGATGGAACGTTATGGTGAGTCCATAACTTCTAATTATCCCCTTTGGGAAAAATCACGTACCCATGAATTACCACATCAGTGGCAGTGCACTAAACACCAAAAGTGTGATGAGAGACTTAGGGACACAGGTGGACAGTGGTCTCACTTTTGATAACCACATCGCACAACAGTCAGGAAATCCTTCTATGTGGCACACCTCATCACTAAGGGCTTCATCCAGAAAAAAGGTCATTGTCCCACTGTACTCATCCCTCATTAAACCCGTTATAGAGTACAATGCCCCATTTGGTATGTACCTCACAAGACATCTGCAACAGCTGGAAAGGCTGCAGAAATACCTGACTAAAAGAATCACAGGCCTAAAGCAGATCCCCTATGCTGACCGTCTAAACAAACTCCAGCTATACTCTGTGGCATATCGTCTACTCAAGGCGATCTCTGCTTAACATACAAGGCCATGTCAAACCCAGAGCTGTTGGACATGCTCCACTTAAATAAATCTCCAGGGATCTAAACCTTATCACAATGAACAAAACATGCTGGAGGGATAGGTTCCTGATCCAGAGACTCCCCCATACTCTGAAATAGACTGCCCATACATGTCGTGTAGAGCACCTCCTTGGCCCTCTTCAAACCTTGACAATTGGATGGGAGATAGAAAATTCACCCCGGGGATCACGTCATTCACCCTGCTAGACAGGGGTCCAGGGAAGTAAATATTGTGGGAAGAAATATCCAGGGAATTGTTATGGCTAGGCTTGTATAGGCCCTAGGGCCGATAGCTTAGTACCAACCTATGAACCTAGGAAAAAAACATAGAATGTACCTATATTCCCATTCTTCCATAATTGCTGCCTCCATGGCTGCTGCAGTTTTTTGTTTGTTGTCAGCAATTTCAAAAAATGAAAAATTATTTTCTAATACTAAATGCAACAATCTTGTTATAACCAATACCTTGTTCCAGTAGCTTTTTTCAATGGCCATCACACCTGCTTTGTTGGATATAACTGAACATAAAAATATTTTATCTAGTGTGATAAACAAATTATCAATAGTTACAGATATATAACAAATATTTATTTTAGATATTAAATAATTAAAAAGAATCCCTTACAATGGTTGACCCTTCTTTGGACCTCTGCTTTAAGCTCATTCTCTAGATAGCAGTTGGTTCCGTTTTTTATCCAGCAGCACTTGTGAATTTAAGGGCGTTATAACAACATGTACATGAATCTTTGGAATACCAAACATTGTGGCAGTTCTGAGGTCTTTAACATTAAAGTCATACATTTCTGATATCTTTCTATCAGCATATACATTGTTAAAACAATGTATATGACTTTAAATGCTTTATTCACATCTCCTTTAGTTAACAGTACACCAGAATGTTCCAATTATTGCTCCTTAATAGATTTTTTATAATCCATTGTCTTTCATTACAACCAAGGCACCACCATCCTTAGCCACTTTCATGTACTTCAAATCAAAAATTTTTGGCAAAATCTTCCATATTGTTTTCTCACTGTTTGATAAGTTATAAAAGCTTGTATTTGTTACCATCCTTTTTGTTTTGCAACAGATGTGTAATGTCCTGCTCACATCTATGTTGAAACATACACACAACGTTGTTTATGATGGAACAAAATTCACTTTTCTTTTAACAGTCCCTTTTATTTGCACTTAAATACTTCTTATCTTTAAACAGTGATCCAGTGTTATATTTTCCATCTGGATTCAGCCTGTGGGTTATCGGGTCAGACTCTGATCCAAGACCAGCCATATACCAAAGACTTCAGCCCATTGAGTTGTGCCTTCTCTACCCATAATCCCTCGCTAATCAGGATTACCTCTGATCTCATTTGCAGCCATTCCTGGAGAGGAGCTTGGTTGATTGTTCATCCAGAGTATATCCTTTTTTTCAGGTGTTTCAAGTTCTTTAGTGTGTTTTTCCTATGTCAGCTACCCTTGTTTTACCAAGTGTAGTTTGTTGAAGCTAATGTGTGTTCATTTGTATATGGTTAGTGTAGGTTTTTGGGTTAGGTTTTGTATTTTCGTGTGCTTAGTGTGTTTTTCTTAGGGTTAGTGTTTGCTGTGTGTTATGGTTTGTTTCCTGGTAATGTTTTAGTCTCTACTTGTTATGGAAAAGTTTAAAAAGTGTATTCCTTGTGGCCACAAGTTCTCCTCATTGGATGCCCATGACAGATATGTTTACTGTTTGGGGTCTGCCTATCTTGATTACTGTTGTGCTGTTTGTGAAGATTTTAGTTCTTGTGCCGTTAATGAGAAGAGGGCTAAAAAAAGGACTTTGTCATCCAGTGATTCTTCAGCTTCTTCCATCAATGGGGATAAGTTGATTGGGATCACAAACAGGACTCCAAGGACCCCAAAGCACCAAATGGAGACCGAAAAAATGTTTGGCACCTTCACCATCTTGTGTTTTGCTGGCTCTGACTGTCCCAAGACCCACTGCTGCCCCTGAGGCTTTGGCAGCATTGTCGACTCTGGTCCCTCAGAGCTGATCACCTTCTGCACTAATTGTGCAGAAGGCATCGTCTCCTACTGTTAGTGTCCCTAGCCCCTTCTTGTCAGTTGAGCACCATCAGGGAGGACCTTTTTCCTTCTTCCCCAGACCTTTTCCCTCTTCTTAGGTTCATAGGTTCATACAAGGCTATCTGCCCTAGGGCATTTATAAGCCTAGCCAGAGTGTGTGTGGCTTTCACCACCCCTTAGGATGAGACTAATATATACCCATTAGTTTGCTGTGCCTCTGTCCAGCAGTGATACAGAGATGATTCCGGGGGTAAACCTACGATCTCCCATCCACTCGTCAAGATTTCTCTTGAACAGAGTCAGTGAGGGGCTCTGCCTCACATGGACTGGGATTCTGTTCCATAGTGTAGGGAGTCTCTGGGTGATGAATCTGTCCCTCCAGCACGTCCTATTTATATCCATGTTGAGGTTTAAGTCTCTTGCTCTCGTGGCTCTGGTGGATTTGGATTTTTTGAGGTGGAGCATGTCCATTAATTCCGGGTTGGACATGGCCTTGTATGTCAGGCACAGATCACCTCTGAGCAGACGGTATGCGACTGAATAGTGCTGGAGTTTCTTCAGTCGGGCATCGTATGACATATGTTTGAGCCCCTTTATCCTTTTGGTGAGGAACTTTTGGGGTCTTTCCAACTGCTGCAGGTGTCGGGTAAGGTACATTCCGAATGGGGCGTTGTACTCAATCATTGGTCTGATAAGTGAAGAGTACAGGGGTACAATGACCTCTCCTGATCTGGATGTGAATCCCTTCATGATCAGGTGGGCAATGTAGAAGGTCTTCCTAACCACTTTGGCAATGTGAGTGTCAAAAGAGAGGTTACTGTCAACTTGGGTCCCCAGGTCCCTGATAACTTCTTCCGTGTTTAATGGATTACCACTTATGTGGTAATTCGGGGTTACCTTGTTTTTCCCAAAGGGTATGACTATACATTTTTTGGCATTTAGCTTAAGGCCATGGCTCTGGCACCAGTTATCCATTTCTATGAGACCTTTCTGGAGGATGTCTGTGTCTGATGGAGTGTCAATTATGGTGCCCAGTTTGCAGTCATCTGCAAATTTTGTCAGCCACAATCCCCCTGTTTGCCTGCACTTCAGAAAAATAAATGCCGAACAAGAGGGGGTCCAGGACTGAGCCCTGTGGGACACCGCTCGTGACCGGCTTAGAGTCTGACATGGCACCAGCAACTCTAACCCTGTGTGTTCTGTCCTTGAGCCAGTTTGCAACCCATCTTGTGACATATGGGTTTACATCTAAGCTGGTGAGCTTTTCTATGATGCCCGAGTGGGGTATTGTGTCGAACGCTTTTGCTAGGTCAAGGTAGGCTGTGTGAACTGCCTTACCCTCATCAATGGCCTTAGTGACTGTTTCGAATAAGTCGACCAAGTTCAAGAGGCAGGATCTGCCCTTGACAAAGCCAAATTGGGTAGGATCCAGTGTCTGTAGGTCCCCAATGTCTTTATTTATGAGTTCCATTATGATCCTCTCCATAGCTTTGCAGACGAGGCTCGTCAAGCTTATGGGGTGGTAATTTCCAGGGTCCGTAGAAGCACCGCTTTTGTGTGTGGAGTGGGACCACAGTTGCCGTACGCCATTCTTTGGGTACGTATCCTGTAGTAAGGCTAAGATTAAACAGCAGCCTTATGTGTGGGTTTAGTTCCTCATTGAGTTCGTGTAGCACACAGCCGGGGACACCGTCCGGTCCCATTGATGCTGTGTTTTTTTGCTTTAGAGAGAGCAGCTCTCACCTGGGCATCTGAGATGTTTGGGAGGCTAGACTCTGGTGGGATAGATATTTCTCCTTTTGGGGGGGAGGGAGGGGAGAAATTTGCACTGAACCTGTCTGCCAGTATGTTGGCAATGTCTGTGGGTTCAGTGATTTTTTTATCATTTTGGACTAATTCTGAGCATATCTGGGAGTCCTTGCTGGAAACATCCTATCTCCACTCTGGATCTGAGCTTCTCCAGTTTGAATCCAGTCTTCAGAGCCTTTGTCTAGTAGGCAAGCCTCTTTTGGTGGCTTCTTTGGCTTGGTTGTCACAGTCAGTCAGGAGTTTGACCTGTAGATTTGGAGCAGCTGATGTCCTTTTTATAGGTACAGATGCAGTTAGGACTCATCCCCTCAGCTTTGGGCCCTCGACCCAAAGCTTTGGCTCCTTTACACTGGTTTCCTTCCTTGGGTCCAACAGTTCGTATTTCAGAAGCAGTTGCCTTTCCTTCTTTAGGGTCTGATCTGATGGCTTGGCCAGGTTTGGCTTCTACCCCCTACCTTTGTTTCCTTGACTCTGGATGCTTCAGAGCTGAGTGATCCTTGACACCAAAACTTCAAGACAGGGTTGTCTGGGTCATGTTAGATTCCTGTTTTGGAGGAGTTCCTCCCTCTCGGGGCCTTTGCTCTGAATAGGTTGGATCCAGTCTCTGCTTTGGAGCATGGTGGATCGGTTCTGGAGTTTTACATCCTTGGTATCTTCAGATCCAAGGTCTGCCGTCCCTGGGTGGCCAGCTTCAACTTCTGCCTTTGACGTGGAGAGGATGTTCTCCCACCAGGAGGAGGAGTGGACAGGTGCAACCTCGGCCACCACTCTTTGATGTCTGCACTTGTAGACATGCATCAACCTGCTCTAGGACAGCTCACCCTGGGTGGTCTCCAGTATGTCATTCCTTCAGGGCCCTAGTCCTCTTCCATTTTCCCCGATTCTCCAGGGTGGGAAGATTCGGGCAAGAGGAAGCACCTGAAGTCTTCTGAAGAGTCCCTCACCATTGATGTCTGCACTTGTAGACCTGTGTCAGCCTGCTCTGGGACAGCTCACCCTGGGTGGTCTCCAGTATGTCATTCCTTCAGAGCCCTAGTCCTCTTCCACTTTCCCCAGATTCTCCAGGGTGGGAAGTTTTGGGCAAGAGTTGGTGCAAGAGGAAGCACCTGAACTCTTCTGAAGAGTCCCTCACCGAGGATACTGACCTAGAGGAAGGAGAGGGTCCCTCTAAATCCCCTGGGAGAATGCCTCCTTTGGCCATCTTTTGGACTTACTTCGTCAGCATGAGACCTATACATATTCTGGATGCCTTTATTGACCTGGTGTACTGGAGGATGTGGAAGGAGCCTGATTCAGTGGAACTGATCCCTAAGAAGCCAGGCAAGATTCTTGCCTCATGTTCTTTGTGTTTCACTGTTGCAGTCCTGTCTCAGTCTTGACTTATGGGATTTCCTGCTTCAGAAGCCTTTGGTCCACCTGGCTGCCAGAGTAAAAAATTCCATCCTCCTAAGGCTGTTGGACACTACCCTGAGGTCAATACAAGCCAGCCGAGCCCATAATAACCGTTTCTCTTGCCATCGGAGCCTGAAGCAGTAGTGAGTGCATTGGTTGGTCCAGACCGGAGTAAGAAATCTTCTAAAAGCTAAGTACCTTGTTGGGGAACTCTCTTTCTTTCATGTCAGATAGTTAACTGTCTCTGCTGTGGAAAACAAATCCCACACAGAAACTTTCATACTTTGTGTGTCGCATGCTTAGGCCCAAACCACAGTGTCCCTAATTGCCTTCTGTGCCACTGTTTCAATACCAGATCTATGAGGCGTAGGGCGAAAATTTTGTTGAAGCGCCTTAGTCAGCAGCCTGAGTCTCATTGCGAGATTGCGTCCTTTGGTCATCCTGATATTGAACTCCCTAACTGCAAGAAGGAAAAAAAGACCCAAGCTTAGTACCTCTGGTGACACCAGTTCACTGTCCACCAGTCCCGTAAGGCTTATCATTGCAAAGGAAGGTGAGGTGCTTTTGCAGCCCTCTTCTGCAAACAAGTTGGTAGCACAAGCCTCTGTCGAGACCCATTCGGAGTCTGATATGCTGTCGGGTCCCTCTACCTCAGAGCAGGCCTTGGCTTACAGTTTGCCAGTTGGGTCTGGAGTTGCTATGCAGATTTCAGCTTCCGGCAAATGATCCACAACTGACAACGCTCCCCTGTGGTTTCCATCAGCAACCATTTCTTCCTTTCAAGAGACTAGTGTCAGAGTAGCACAGACACAGAGGCCCAAAACAAAAACTACACCCAAGAAGAGCTCGACCTCAGGACCTGTGTCTAAGCTACCAGCTCCCGGCCCCTTGGATACAAGCGGGACTTAGGCTCGCCAAGGACCTTATTTCCCTGGTCAGAGGCAGGCAGTTTTATTCTGAATTTTCACCAGGAAACAAGAAGAAAGATCCTACTCCTAAGCCCCTTTCAGAACCCCCTGATTCAGATGAGGACTCTGATTGGGAGAACTCTGTCCTGGAAGATTAACCCCCTCTTACCTCCTTTGAGAATTCTGACTCAGAAGTTTTACCTTCTGCTTCACCCCCTAAGGACATCACCTTTGGGGAAAGTCAACATGACATGAGAGAATTTTTCCAGTGGCAGGCCCAGGAATACCCCCAATCACAAAGAGGGTCAGGGAGTTCCTAGATCTCTAGCAGCACAGACCCTTGGCTATTTCTCCAGTTTTGAATGTGGTAGAGGATGTTTGTATGGAGTCATCTCTCAACCCAGACTCACTTCCCCCAACCACTCCAAAACCAGTCAGGTTTTACAGGGTACTGAACTCACATAAATTCATTTACAAAAACCCCACTGTAAATCTAGACGTTGTCACTCCTGGGCCCAAAGCAGTTAAGGCTAGTATCTCTTAAAACCCACTACCTACAGACAAAGAAAGTAGGGCCCTTGACAGGGTCGGAAAGAAGGTTTACATTTCCTCTACCCTGGGCAAGAGGGCCCTCAACTGCCAATTTCATATGATTAAATACCAGCAAAATATCTTGAAAATAAGGAAGAAGATATCCTCTCTGGAGGACAAGAAAGCCTTCAAGGAACTTTTGAATCTCTGCCATTCCAGTGCCCAGGGTGATATGCACTCCTTGTACTGTGGGTATGATGCCCTGGAGGCATCTACCCAAGCTGCTGTCTCTGGTTCTGTTATCAGAAGGCATGCTTGGCTTAGAGAACAGCCATTACCAGAACAGGTCTCATCTAAATTACTAGATGCACCCCTGGATAAAGGCTCCTTCTTTGAAACTAATTCTGAGGCTATCTTAAAGATGGAAGATAAAGCTAAATCCATGCAGACTGTTAGACTTCCTCCATGTCCAGCCACCCAGATTTAGCAGGAACTTTCACACTAAATTGGTCCTTTCCCTCACAATCTAAGCCAAGTCAAAGAAAACCCCAGAGAGAAAAGACCTCATAGCTGCAATAATTTCAAAGGGCAAGGCAGTGGTCATCAGGAACACCCAGGCTGGAGAGTTCTAGGCCACAGGACCCTAACAAAGATTAGGAATGATTCATCCTCTCCATCATTTCCTCCACCCCTAGTCCCAGAAAAGGTAGGAGGAAGACCGTCCCTATTCAAGGAGAACTGAGTCCTTATCACCTCCAGCAAGTGAGTGCTGGAAGTTTTCTCAAATTGACTACAAACTCACTTTCAAAGAACTATTAAGATTCTCAGGCCTCCCCAATGTACCACAAAAACAAAGAGCAGAGGCTATTTCTCAGATCGAAAAACTGTGCACATAAGGCTCTGTGGAACCAGTACCAAACCACCAGGTAGGAAAAGGGTTCTACTCCAGGCTATTCCTGGTCCTGAGAAGAGGCTCCTGGTGCACCCTATCCTGGATCTGTCCATCCTCAGTCTTAGTTCCAAAATTCAAAATGCTTACTGTTCAAAATCTGCTCCCCATGATAACCCTTCAGGCTCTAATGGTCACTCTGGACCTGAAGATGCCTACCTACGCATTCCTAAAGACGACTCCTGCAGAAGTTTTCTATGCTTCAGAGCAGGTACAAGTCACTGTCAGTTGTCTGCTCCTCCCTTTGGCTTGTCTACTGCTCCCAGGGTCTTCACAAAATGTTGGCCCCTGTGATCGCCTTCTGCAGAATGACAGGCATCCAGATTTACCCTTACCTGGTCAACTGCCTCATACAAGCCACAAGTCGGTCAAAGCTCCTCCAGGATCTGGCTGACACCCAACAGTACTGTCCTCCCTAGGGTTCAACACAAACCTCAAAAATCCAACACAGACTCTACCATCAGGATAGTTTTCCTGGGGGTTCTGCTGGATTCCTCCCTCCAAAAGGTATTCCCTTCGCCAGACAAGGCTGCCTTTCTAACCTGATACTTCAGGCCATTGTGCAGAGAGAATGCTTTTCAGCCAGGGAATTCCTCAGAGCAGTGGGCTACATGGTTTCTTGTATTCTAATGATCCCTTTGACCAGGCTTCACATGAGGAACTTTAGTGATCCCTCCAGAATATCTGGTGCCCACACTCACAGCCCCTGGAGATGGAAATTCAGCTAATTCTCTTCCTCAGCGAGGAACTGGCATGGAGGGCATGAGCATGTACACAGAACCATGTACACAATACCAGGATTTCCCCTTCAGGTTCATCCCTCAGGACCAAACCGTAACTACAGATGCATCAGACACAGCCTGGGGAGCCCATTTCCAGCACCTTCTATCTCAGGGCAGATGGGAAAAACAGTTCAGACACAAACACAATAATTGGAAAGAACTGATGGCAGTTCAGAAGTGCTTGATGGCCTTCCAAGAACACTGAAAACCAGGGGTCCTGCTTATAAAAATGGACAACATGACAGTTGTGGTACCTAAACAAATAAGGTGGCATCCACTCCTGCCCTCTTTGCTGTATGGCAATGCAGATCTGGTAGACAGCAGATGCTATGGGGTTGCACCTGATGGCTCAGTACCTTCCTAGAACTCTGAACACTTCAGTAGACCACCTCAGCAGACACTTGATGGATCCCCACCAGTGGCTACTGCATCGGGAAACTTTTTTCAGCATAGTCCAGAAATAGGGATCCCCACAAATATAGACCTCTTTGCCACCAGCAAAAACGCTCAGCTAAAAGATTCTGTTCCACGAACAAAGCCTGGAGGACAGATGCCTTCTCATTCCCCTGAAACAATCTATTTCTGTATATATTCTTTCCCCTGTCTCTACTTCCATAAGTCGTCCTAAAAATCAAGGAAGGATTGAGGGTCATTCTGATATCCATAAACTGGACCAGGCAACATTGGTACCCTCTGCTAATGAATTTGACCAAAGAGAAACCTTGGCAACTACCCCAAAGAGTAGAACTGCTGACTCGGGCAAAAGAAAACCTTCTGCACCCTGCAGACTCTCAAACTGTCAGTCTGGATAATTCAACAAATGTCTACCTGGAACTCCCCCTGAATAGCCAGGTGCTTAATATACTCAGAGTCTAGACGACCCAGTAGTAGAAAAACCTACTTTGACAAATGGAAAAGTTTCTCTGTTTGGTGTCAGAAGGGCCAGATCCCTTTCTCAGCCAACATTGCAGCCATCTTAAACTACCTGGCTGTCTTGTTGAACAGAGGCCTGTCATTTTCAGACATTAAGATACATGCCTCTGCCATTTCAGCCCACATTCCTAATCTTCCTCCTGTCTTCTCCCACCCCTTAATGAAACAATTCCTTACGGGAGTGCTTCATGTCAGGCCTCCCAGGGGGACAACTCACTCCTCCTTTGGACCTCAACTTTGTTCTAGAAAAAATGAGTTTGCCCCCTTTGAACCAGCTGCTTCCACTGAAATAAAATTCTTGACATGGAAAACTGCCCTCTTACTGGCCATCACCTCAGCTAGAGGGTTCTCCAAGTTGCAAGCCCTCATGGCAGTGGAACCATTTCATGTGATGTTGTCCTATCTAGCCTTCATTTTGTACTGCTTGGTTTCAGAACTGATCATCAGTTCCGACTCGGCCTATACAAAAGCTCGAGGACTTCCACCAGCTCATGACTGTAATCCTATCCCATCATGCTTAGGGAACCACTACCCCAGATCTCGTTTGCCGCTAAACCAGATGGGTACTTCCATTCAGGCTCTGGCTAAGTGGAAATATCGGGTACTTCCAATCAGGCTCTGGCTAAATGGAAATATTTTTTTCTTTACTTTCTGTTAAAATTGTACTCATAACTGTTATAAAGCTTTCTAGAGTGTTAGGTTAGTTTGAGCTTAATGTGTTCGCTTAGTTTGCTGTTATCTTTGGCCGTCATTTCTTCCTCTAGGCCTTTTCTTCTACCTTTCTATGGTTTAACTCTACTGTTCTTTCCCCTGGTAAGCACGTTTAAGTTAGAGGGCTACTGTTGGCTTGTTTAACTTACAGGGCCCTCCTTTTTCCCTTTATATATTTTTTTCCTATTTAAGGCAAGTTAGTTTAACTTGGAGAACTGCCCCCCCCCCCCATTTGTTTCCTAGTGAAATTTATATTGTTGGTGTTTGTTGTTGAATATACAAAAAAAAAAAAAAAAGTTTCTAGTACTTTATATTTAGTAGTTGGTGGCTGTTATTGCTGTTGATGCATAATGTTCAAGGATCCAAAAGAATCAAAACCCTCTGGGTTTAAGAAATGTGACAAATGTAACCAAAAAATGTAATTGAGTGATGGCCATGCAAGTTGTGTATAATTGTCTAGGTGCAGTCCACCTTCAGGAATCGTGTGCCTTTTGCCATGCTTTCAGTCAGAGTTTTGCTTGAGAGAAAGAACAAACTAATTTAAGAGAACTGTTAAAGACCCCCTTTGTAGAGTCAGAGTTTGTCAAATACTCCAAAATCCCAGTCCTCCAGGTCAGAGAAGTTGGGGGAAAAGATAATCTACCTCTACTGCTCATTCACAACCGACAAAAAAATTGACAGTCATCATCTGACCCAAAGGCTTTCGGTCCTGAAAAACCTTCCTCCTCTGCTCTTGCTGTGGTTTTGGAGCCGATGGAGTTTCACATTTAGAGCCAGTCTCTCCAACTCTCCGATCTCCATTGCTTCATTCTGTGAGATCTCCCACCCCCTCTCAATCCTCCAGGAGCACCTCTGATGAGTATGTGTATCGTATGGTGAGGAGAGTTTTATGGATACTGGTGCTGGCCAAGCTACTGTCGGCCCCAACCCAGAGGGATTTGGAGCTGACAAAGACTACCCCCCCTTTCATCGATTCCTCCGACCCGATCTAGGACCTCGGAGCCAGAGTACCTGGATCCGATTGTAGTAGAACCGTCAGTACTGAGACCTGCACCAGGATCTTCAGGCCCAACTACCACTCAGACTTCCTCAGTTCCATCTGAACTTGAGGGGGTATAGGAGCCGATGCTGTCCAGTCGGGTCCAGTGAGCTGTCTGATCAGAACTTGCCTCTCAGGGCTTCCGTGTAGGTGAGCTTGGCTCTTAAATTGGCTTCGGAGCCCACCCCCTTGGTTCCAGGGATCCCTTCTGGTTCTTTGGAGCCGGGAGCTTCCTTGGATCAGGGTCGGGGGGCTTTCGAGCTGATGAGGAGAGTGCTGTTACCGCAGACAACTCTGCTCTCGGGTTCAGGCATTTCTTCCTCCAAAGGCACCAATGTCTGTCTCCGTACCATCGCATCCACACATGTGGGCACCCAATGCCTCAGGATGCCCCATTGGGTGAAACACACTCTTCCGAAACCTCTCCGGAATACCCTTCCGAAGAGGTCCCTCAAAAGAGATTATGCAAGCGGAAGCATTTAGACTCCCCAGGTGGATACAGACCTTGATGAGTCAGAAGGGTTTCCACTTTCACCCTCTCAGGATGTCGTCTTTGCAGACATCCTAGAAATACTTAAGCAGAGAAGTGGATGAAAGCCCATCAACCATTCTGACTAGGAGTCTGTATACCTGGAGGCTTTCAGGTCTCACCCTTCCACCTCTTGGGGGTGTCTGCCCTTCGACCAGCTCATGAATGTAGTTAGTCAAAAGGCATGGGAGTCTCCAGATTCAGTGGAACCTGTTCCTAGGAGGCCAAATAAGTTTTTTACTGCAGCTTCGGGGAAGGAGTTTCTTAGTAAGGGTGTCTCAGTAGATACTATAATGATGGTGGCAGCCACCAAGAAGGAACTTTAAGATGCATCCTCATCTGTCCATCCGCCAGAGTCTTGTACGATGGACAGATGTAGAAAGTGCATCTTTTCTTCAGCGACTTTATGCTGTCAGATCACTGAATTACCTGACTCATTTTACTAGGCTTCAGCGAGATCTCCTGAAAGAACTAGGAGATGCCCTGTAAGTTTCTGTAGCTGAGGGGGTTTTGGTCAAGGTTTCCTCTCAGCTTTCCACCTTAAATTCAGTGGTCAACTCTTTCATGAGGCTCATTTCTTATGTAGCTGATGGATCGAGTAGGGCAGCGGATACAGGAATTTCATTAAGGAGGCATTCCTGGATGTGCTTGTGTGATTTCACAGAATCCTTTAAACCTTCCTTTATTAACGCCCCTTTTGATGGCTCATCCTTGTTCGGGCCTAAAGTTAGACACACTAACCAGGTGTGAACAGGAAGGAGAGACTCTCTCTGCTGTTGGAGTCAGTTCTCCCCACCTACCAGACCTTACCCCAAAGGTCAGGGGGGGGGTGGTTTCGAAAATCCCAGAGAGCTTTCCAGGACACACGTGGTGATCCTTCCCCCAGGGGCAGAGTGGGAAGTACAAATGGAAGACGCTGACTATGCAGCAGAGGGGGTCTGCAAAACCAGGGCGACAGGGAATCCTTCCTTGGTAAGCCCTTTCAGTGTTCCTGAAAGGAGGCCTGTCTGTCCATCTCTGGAGGCAGTCGGGGGTTGCTTATCTTTGTGCCCAAAGGCCTGGCTAGAAATTACAAAAGACAAGTGGTTACAAACGTATTATCATGGAACTTATAAACAAAGACATTGGCAACCTTCAAACACTGGACCCCACCCAGTTTGGGTTTGTGAAGGGCCGATCTTGTCTCCTGAACCTGATTGACTTCTTCGAATCAGTCTCCAGAGCCATGGACAAGGGTAAGGTGGTCCACACAGCCTATCTAGACCTTGCCAAGGCCTTTGACACCATCCCCCACTCTGGAATCATAGATAAACTTACTAAGTTAGGCATTAATCCCTATGTCACCCAATGGGTTGCTAAATGGCTTACTGATAGAACCCACACTGTAAAAGTAGCCGACTCCAAATCCAGCTCCAGACAAGTGACAAGTGGAGTACCTCAGGGTTCAGTCCTGGGGCCGCTCTTGTTTGGCATCTACTTCTCTGAAGTACAGGTCAACACTAAGGGACTCTGGCTAACAAAGTTTGCAGATGACTGCAAACTGGGAGCCATTATTGAATCCCCAAATGATGTGGATACTCTACAAAAGGGCCTTACAGAAACAGATGCTTGGTGCCAGAGCCATGGGCTCAAGCTCAATGCCAAGAAATGTATTGTTATCCCTTTGGGAAAAACATGTATCCATGAATTACCATATAGGTGGCAGTACACTAAACACAGAAAGTGTGATAAGAGACTTAGGGACACAGGTGGACAGTGGTCTCACCTTCGATAACCACATCGACACAACAGTCAGGAAATCCTTCTATGTGGCACACCTCATCACAAAGGGCTTTTCATCCAGAAAAAAGGAGGTCATTGTCCCACTGTACTCATCCCTCATTAGACCCATTATAGAATACAATGCCCCATTTGGTATGCACCTCTCAAGACATCTGCAACAACTGGAAAGGCCTCAGAAATACCTCACTAAAAGAATCACAGGCCTAAAGCAGATGCCCTACGCTGACCGCCTTAAAAAACTCCAGCTATACTCTGTCGCATATCGTCTACTCAGAGGCGATCTCTGCTTAACATACAAGGCCATGTCAAACCCAGAGCTGTTGGACATGCTACACTTAAAAAAATCCCAATCCCTCAGAGCTTACACGCTCCAGGGATCTAAACCTTGTCATCACAATAAACAAAACATGCTGGAGGGATAGGTTCCTGACCCAGAGACTCCACAGACTCTGGAATAGATTGCCCATACATGTAAAGCTCTTCAAGGGGAACCTTAACGATTGGATGGGAGAAAGGAAATTCACCCCAGGGATCACGTCAGTCACCCTCTAGACAGGGGTCCAGGAAAGTAAATAACGTGGGAAGAAATAGCCAGGGAATTGTTATGGCTAGGCTTGTATAGGCCCTAGGGCTGATAGCCTAGTATCAACCTATGAACAATCATATACAGAGGCTACTCCATCCCTTTTTTTTCTCCTACCCCAAAAATGTAAACCATCCCAGATGTTCCACCCAGTCAAAGGGATCAGGCAACTCTAGAAATACAAAAGTTGCTAGACAAAAGTCTTCCAAACAGTCCCCGCAGACCAAATTGGATCCGGAACTTATTCCGGGTTCTTTTTAGTTCAAAAAAAAAAAAAAAACCCCCGGGACTGGAGACCCATTTTGGATCTCAGCAAACTAAATAAGTCCATAAAAAAGTCAAAGTTCCAGATTGTGACACTGCAGTCGATACTTCCCTTCTTGGACAAGACAATTGAATGTGCTCGATAGACCTCCAGGATGCATACTACCACATCAAGATGGACATGCAATCCAGGAGTAATTTGTGCTTTCGGCTGAGAGCCAGTCACGATCAATTTCCAGCACTGCCCTTTGGTCTCACTACAGCCTCCAGAGTGTTCACTAAATGCATGGCAGTAGTCACGGCTCACTTGAGGCACCTAGGATTCCGAGTGTTTCCATACCTAGATGACTTGCTCCTAACTACTACCACCACCAAGCATCTACTAACAAGAGCGAGAAACACCACTATACAGCTTTGCACTCACCTAAGGATCACAATAAATTAAGAAAGATCTGCCTTGTTGCCATCTCATCATATCGTTTTTATAGGAGCAGATCTAGATACAAAACAAATGTTGGCCAGGATTCCCCCTGAAAGAGTTCAAGTCCTATGATATCAAGTCCAAAATCTACTTTCCAAGAAAAAAGTGCAAGCAAGAACTGTCCTAAAAGTTTTGGGTGCCATGGCAGCAGCAATAACCCTGATACCATTAGCACGCCTGCACATGAGAATTTTGCAGTGGCTGCTGTTCACTCAGTGGTCGATGCAGGAGCTACCCATGTCTCACCAAATTATAATTACAGAATCTTGTAAGAAAGACCTTTGTTGGTGGCTTCATTCCTTTCAGGTGACTCTAGGCCGACCTTTTGTTCTTCCATAACCGTTAGCCACAGTGACCATAGACACTTCCTAGATTGGGGGGGGGGGGCGTTATCTGGGAAGGACAGTCCAAGGCACTTGAGGGGATCACGAAGCCCACTTGCATATCAATGTCCTAGAGATGAGAGTGGTGCTTCTAGTGTTGCAAGCATTCCAAGACTCTCTTCCAATAGGAACAATTGCAATACAGACAGACATGTCAGTTGTGTAGTACATAAACAAGGAGGAACCAAGTCTTACTCCCTCTGTTGAGAGGCCCAAAGAGTATGGCAGTGGGCAATCTCTTCCCAACTTTTTCTGACAGCAATGCACATCCCGGGGTAATCCAATGTGATAGCGGACAAACTCAGCAGAGCAATTCTGATGCCTCACAAGGGGTCCCTAAAATAGGAAGTAGTGGAAAAGATTTTCCGTATGTGGGGCCAGCCTTGCTGCGATCTTTGCCACACCCATGAATGCCAACTGCAGCAGCAACTTTGCCCTGATCCCCCCCCCTCCAGGGGAGTAACCAAGGGATGCACGTGTACATGACTGGCTCCTGGTTCTCCTCTATCCTTTTCCATTGATTCCCAAAGTCCTATAGAAAGCCAGCTCCTTGAGAAGGAGTTTAATACTAGTCGCCCTGTACTGGCCTCGTCAAATATAGTTCCCCTTTCTTTGTCCTCATCTCCAGGAGGAGTCGTGGATTCTTGACCCAGTTTCAGACCTCCCGACCCATCGGTTCAAACCTTGAAGTTGACAGCTTGGCTGCTCCATTTCCACACATAACTAGGCTTCCTGACATTTCCCTTTCAGTGAAGCATATCTTGATTTCGTCTCATAAGGCTTCAACCAGGAAGTTATACACAAGCAAATTAAGAGATTTTCCCTTTGGGCCATCAGTAATCACACTGACCCATTCACTGCCCCTATACCCCTCTATGTTAGAATTCTTGGCAAAGCTTTCTAATGAAGGCGTAGCTGCGGCTACTATTAGAGTTCAACTAGCAGCTATATCCAACTTCCATATAGGAAATGGGGAATAAAGGTAATGTCACACAGACTTTGCAAAGCTTTCCTGAAGGGTACTGTTTTACTCGGCCCACCCATCAAAGATCCTCCAGCGCCATGGGACCTAAACTTTTGTCTTATCCAGTTTGATTCTTTCCCCCTTTGAACCTGCATCATCCTGTGACCTTAAGTTTTTAACTTGAAAGACAATCTTTTTCATAGCCATCACTTCTACTAGAAAAGTATCAGAACTACAAGCATTGTCAATAAGGCCACCCTACATTCTTTTCCACAAAGATATAGTATCTCTACGAACCAACCCATCCTTCCTACCCAAAGTATGCTCAGAATCTAATTTGAATCAATCCATAGATTTACCAGTTTTTCCCCAACTGTGGCAACAGGGCAGAGTACAAGCTACACCAACTAGATGTGGGTTCCGGTGTGTAGATCATAAGACAATCCCCGTGAGCTACAACACTGAAAGCAGAAGGCCGCAGCAGTGCTAGATCGTAGAGCGGTGCAGCCGAAAGATAGATGCTTTGTGGGAATCCACAAAGACAGAAAAAGGGTCAAAAGGAGACGTTCCCTAATGTAAATAAGCGGGCTGTTTCCTGACAGTGGAAACAACCGCACTAGACAAGCGATCGGCAGGACAGGTGGTGAAGAGGGTCTAAACACATAAAGAAAGACAGTGCAGCTTACCTGTAGCCATGCACAAGCATACAAATCCCCCAAACACAACCCGTACAGTACACCTCGCTGTGGGAAGCTGTCGGAACAGAACATGCCAAAGAATCTGCAGCTGAGAGATACCATTGTACATGAGCACCTTACACAAGTTACACCACCACACGCATCCCTGCCCATACACCCCAACCGTACAGTTTTCACAGACTACCCAGAGTTCTGTAGAATATGTTTGGCCCATATGTAAAACTATTGTGGCTGTCTGGCAGAGTAGTGGAAAAGCAGTGTACGTAGAAGTTAGAAAATAATGGCAGACATTTAGAGTTTCAGACTTCACACTTCAGAATATTCATGCTAATTCACAACCTGTTATCCTATCCACTTTTCAAGTATGTAAAGGCAGAATGTGTCCCTATGTGTACCACTACTGGTATTGCACATTTCTAGACTACTTACTCTGAGGTTGAGAGGCATGCCTGCAACAGAACGGCACTGTTCTGCCAGAGCCATCCTAGTGCAGTGACAGGTGGAAACATGTCAACCCTAGCAATCACAGGCCACATACCCAACAGTGCAAAAGCAACTACTGTAGAAGGGAACACAGACACAAAGGGGAGGGAAAGTATGAATGGGACACAAAGTATCAACCCACCTCCAAGCCCACAGCAAAGCAGCATGCGCATAATGTGGGGGGTTGCCAAACTCATCCAATGGTTGTTGCAGCTGGGGTATGCACATATGCAGAGGCATGTAGGCAGAAAAGGGTGCTACACAGGGATACATCCCTATGTAATCTCTGTCACTGAAACTGAGACTGGGGGGCCCCACACCCTGACTGACCAACAGCAATAGCTGGGAGGTAAAGGGGACTTGTGCGGTACATGCAGAACCAGTGGTGTAAGCAAGCTGGGAGACTCCTGATGGACTAAATTCACTTGTCAATTCCATGGCTGTGTGTAGAGAATCCCTAGCAGGACAGGTAGTAAGAGCAAGGTGGTGTGTATACTGCTACAAAGGGCCACTGTGGCAGACAGTGCTTATTCAGAAGGGTACAACACAAGGTGTTGTACAGCAGCATAGCCAGAATCTGATAGTGGCCTGTACCACAGTTGTCTACATTCCGTTCACTGCTACACTGGATGTGATGGATACTGAGAGGCCATCTACAAGTAGTGTTGCCACGATGGAATCTGTGTACCTGTATAGCCCTGGTCAGCTTGGCAATAGATGCAGCGCAGTGCCCAGCCAATGGGGCAAACCATTGCTGGTAGTGGAGGGATAACTCTACAATTTAGAGCATGAAGCACCCCCTAAATGGTACTGGGCATGTATTGAGAGGAGAATAAAGGCCTGCAGAGGTCATGCCATCACTGATCGCCAGAATGGAGGGGAAGAACTGCTGAAATCACTGCCGCAACAACTGCCCAAGTGGCTATACTGCGAGCAGAACTACGGCAGAGGGCGGTAACCAGCAATGAATTGCCCAGTTGAGTAATGCAGTGTGTCCTAGGCACAGCGGATGACAATGTATTACAAGAGATGCCTTGCTGTGCCACCCTGCATTGTAGCATCACCAGGGTACGGCAAAGGGCACGGGTGTCCCATGTCCACACTTCCAGCAACACTTGCAGATATCGATGGCAGCCAGTATCCACTCCATATTGGCAGCTTTATCCTCCATAGAAAGTCTGATATGGATGGGACTGATTCCTTGATTCTACTAACTACAGCACAGAATCTGGCAGATTTGTGCAGGTCAGACATCATACCTGGGGATGGCACCTTCCCAACACGAGCTGATATTTGCCATCAGCTGTATACTTTACATGCATATATTGGCACCCCCAACTCAGCAAGGATTGTCCCCCTGGTGTACTGTCTAATGACATGGAAATCAGAGTCTGCATACAACAATATGTGGGAGATACTGAAGGGTATGGCTGCAAATCAGGGATGCACCTTGGCTCCACAGTACATCATGACTGATTTTGAGAAGGTTGTGATCTGTGCCAGCCGAAAGACATTCCCTAAGAGTTTTTTGAAGGGGTGCCTATTCCATTTTGCACAGATCATTTGGCGCCAGATCCAGCATCACCACCTTGTGGCCCTGTATGGTATGAACACTGCTTTTTCAATAGCCATCTGCAAGCTGATTGCATTGGCATTCCTACCACTGGAAGATGTTATCCCTGCATTTCTGGACATTGTGGCTACCTTACCTGACTGTGCTAAGCCTATAGGTGTATTTCTGGACCATCATTATGTGCGTGGCCGACCATGGAAGTATGCATCCCACTGCTCAGCACACCAACGTCTGCCCATCTTCCTACCCAGTGAAGTTTTGGAATGTGTGTGATCTCTCTGACATGGACTTCCAGCGGACTAATAACCAGGTGGAGGCATGGCATCAATGGCTGAAAGTGTTACTTGGGCACCCTACAGTGCAGCTGTCCGACCTTCTGTCTGTTCTGCAACAGGAACAGAACCTGACAGATAACCGAAGGGATTCACTTTTGAGGTGGATGCCTGTGACACCACGTAGGAAGGCTGTTGTAAGGGATCATCACCTAAAGCACATCTTGCAACATAAGTGTGACTACAGTGATGTGCAGGATTTCCTACGTCCTGTGGCACATTTCTACAAGTTGTGAATATATTTGGGTTTAGTACACACCAAGCACTACACACATCGCTTTACATGTGTTAATAAAGGCTTTGCCCACAGCACGGATTTCACAGTGCCACTTTCATGCCCACTTGGCATCCTGTGACGGCCACATGTTCGACTGACAGTCGCACATGCTGTCTTCTCGGGGGGGGGGGGGTGCAGAGTGTATCACTATGGGGGTTTGTGCTTGTCACCTATGGTTAGGGTGCAGGGGGTTCCTCTATTCCCTTCGGGAATTGTCCACAGGCATTTGTAACTGCAGCTAAACTGCCAGCCTGCCATGTGTCCACTTCCAGCTGTCTCACAGGGGGGTTCCACGCCACCTAGGTGCCTGAACCCGCTAGATGTACATAGGCAATTACACTTCTACCTACATAGAACAAAGTACTAGAGAAAATCTGACCAGTTATTTATATCATTTTCAGACAACAAAAAAGGGTGCTCCCATATCAGAAGTCACACTTTCAAAATGGCTTTCAGATTGTATTACATTTACTTACAAATCTCAAAACATAGAACTTCCCGGAAAAGTAAAAGGTCATTCTACAAGGTCTATAGCAATGTCATCTGCCTTTCAAGCAAGACTACCAATTGATACCATTTGTGCTGCAGCAACATGGGTAAGACCTCATACCTTGATCACTCATTACAAAGTGGATTTGGCCTCCATGAACAGAGCTTCCTTTAGGTCCACTGTTCTGAAGAATATTCTCCCTTGAGCTACCCAAGAAAAGATGGTGCTAGGGATGCTGTCCCAACCAGTACAGAATGAAGCCGAGACCAGACAGCAACACATAAGGAAGGTATATACTCACCATAATGTTCCATATGTGTTGTCCATCTCGCCTTCATTCTTACGTTCCACCCTCCTTCCCCCAGTCTTTTGTTCCTGGAGGACTGAGTGGTTGTGATTGGCATATAATGTTCTCTGACCTTTCTTCATTGGTCGTTAAACATGTAAATAGTTTTTAGTTAGTAGGTATAATATCTGCAAACAAGATCTGGGTAGTCTTCCCTAAGCATAATGTGATAGGGTTACAACCACGAGCCGGTGGAAGTCCTCGAGCATTTATATAAGCAGAGTTTGAACTGAACTAGTACAAAATGAAGGCAAGAGGGACAACACACATGGAACGTTATGGTGAGTACAGAACTTCTTTTTATTTTCCACCGTGACAGAGTATCACTCAGAACTAACCCTTTGTTTATGCCCAAGGTAGTCAGACATTTCCCTGAACCAGGCCATAAACCATCATCAAATAGGTCCCACCAGACCAATGCAGATCCAGGGTCTATTCAAGGTCCGAAAGAAGAGCAAGGATCTCTGGCAAAATATGGATTTGAGCAGACTGAATCATTTTGTAAAGCAAACCAAGTTCCTGATGGCCTTGGTGTACTCCTTTCTGCCTCTCTTGAAGAAGGATGACTGGATGTGCTCGATTGATCTCAGTGATACCAATCATCATATGAAGATTCTGAGGCATTCCAGAATGTTTCTACACTTCCACTTGGGAGCCAATCATTACCAGATGTTCTTCATGTTTCACTGTTGCAGTCATTACATTTGGGTTATCTGTTTGCAGGTAGCCCTCAGTCGGCCTGATTAACAAAGTCTTGGGTCCTGCGTCGGTTGCTGTCCCTTCTTCCATGACGTCAGGTCATCAGGGGTATAAAACATGCAGCTGACACCATTACATCAGTCTTTCTTACAGTGCGGTGCCCGAAGAAGCAGTTCAAAAGTGCCGGTCGGCCGACTCCTGAAATTTTCGTTTTCGAGTTTCAGAACCGAAGTCTTCAACTAAAGCGAAGTACCCTGTTGCAGAAACTTTTTCTTGCTCCTTACCGATGTCAGTAAAAGTTAATAATTCCATTACTTGTTGAAAGCAAATGCCTCATAAAGATTTTAATTTGTACTGTATTCCTTGCCTAGGCCCTGACCACAACGTACCTTGCTGTCGGTTTTGTGCTTTATTTAATCAGTGCACTATCCGTCGACTGTATATTTTTGCTCTACATATTTCGGTTCTCGGTTTAATTATCCAGAAATGTCGTCTGTTAACTGTCCGACTACCGGGATTCCGAAAAAAACGCAAAGATAAAGACAGGCCACCGAGGTCTAAAACTGCCGACGACGCTTCTAAGCCAGTCGCCAGTTCGCCGGTACTCAGTGAGGTGCTTTTGCAGCCCCTGATACCTGCTACTTCTGATTCGCAGGCCTCTACTGAGATCCATTCTGAGTCCAGTATGCTGCGAGATGCTTCAATTATGGGACCCATGGATGTCTCTACCTTGGATGGGTCCGGAGCCGCTGTGCAGGCACTGGCTTCTGAGGGTGTATTCAGGCCTACAGACTTGCATATTAAACAGACGCCTCCTCCTTCTGTTAGGCCTAAATCTCGAACCATGCCTAAAAAACAGACGCCCAGGCCACATGCTCAGGTCTCTATGCCTAAAAAACAAATAAGAATGGCTGAAGATCTAATAACTCTAATCAGGGATAGCCACCCCCCTCCCCCTTTCTAAGAGGCCTAGGACTGAAGTGATTTATGAATCTTCTGATCAGACTTCTATTTTTTCTGATTCTTCTGATGATCTGGATTTGCCCTTATCTACTTATGTGGATTCTGATGCAGAGAACTGAATTCCCTCTGCTTCCCTTCCAGAGGATTCTTTTGGGGAAACCTTACATACTCTAAGGGAGGATTTCCACTGGGAAAGCCAGGATTTTTGTGATTCAAAAAAGGGGCTTAGGGATTTCTTCCTACCTCAGCATAGGCCTTTAGCTATTCCTCCCGTACTAGACATTGTTGATGATGCCTTTTCGGAATCTAGTTTAGCCCCTGATTCCTTGCCTCCTGCTCCCAGAAAACCAGACAGATACTACAGGGTTCCTGAGTCACAATAGTTTCTTTTTAAAAATCCTATTGTGGATCCAGGGACTATTTCACAGGGGCCCAAGGGCATTAAGGCTTCTACTACTAAAAATCCTACCCCTTCTGATAGAGACTCCAGGGCGCTGGATACATGGAATAAGAAGGTTTACACTTCTGCAATGTTGACCATTAGGGCTTTAAACTGCCAGTTTCATGTTAAAGTATCAGCAACATGTTATTGGGTTGCTTAAACAGAAAATGATGATGATTCCTGACTGTGGAAAATAAAGAATTACAGGATTTAGTGCATTGTGCTGAGCAAGTTGGAAAACATACTTTGCAGTGTGGATTTGATTCATTAGAGGCCTCTTGCAGGGCCGTTGTTACCGGGTCTGTGCTCAGAAGGCATGCTTGTCTTAAGGAGCAATCTTTGCCTGATCATGCTAAAGTTAAATTGTTGGATGCTCCCTTAAATCAGGACCACCTGTTTGGCAACAAGGCTGAAGAAGTTCTTAAAAAGATGGAAGATAAAGCTAAATCTATGCAAACTGCTAGATTTCTTACAAGTTCAACCTCCTATATTTAGTAGGCACTGGCTTTCTAAGAATTGGTCCTTTCCAGGTCTTCTCAAGCCAAACCCAGGCACAGCAAAGACCCCAGGTTTCAGTCCCGGGGGACACACAGGACTAAGCAGTGGGGGGGCCTCCACTTCCAAATCTGGGAGTAATAAGACCCCCCCCCCATGGTAAACTGCCCCAATGACTTCATTTTAAGATTTCCAAGCACTTATCAATTGGCTGCCCCTTTGGGGGGAAAGATTGCTCTTCATGCAAAGAACTGGGAACTCATTACCCAGGACAAATGGGTTTTAAATATAGTGACCCAAGGATACAGATTTCACTTTCATACGTTGCCAACACCAAGCGGGTGGCCAGACCTATCCCCAAATCAGTGGGCAGAGGCCCAAAAACAAGTACTTTCTCTCTCAAGCATGGGGGCTATTCAACTTTTACCAGAAGAGGAAAAGGGACAAGGATTCTACTCTGGATCTTTCCTGGTACCTAGAAAAGACAATTCATGGCATCCTATCCTCGACCTGTCTACTCTAAACACCTTTCTGGAGATTCCAAAATTCAAGATGCTGACTCTTAAACAATTACTTCCTATGCTAGGCAAAAATGCCTGGTTGGCAACACTAGATTTAAAAGAAGCATACCTGCACATCCCAATCAGGGAATCTTGCAGAAGCTAGTTTAGTCCAGTTTTCAGGTTAGTGCTGAATTCAGGGCTGTGTTACAAGTTTCTGTGTTTCCCATACCTTACTTGGATAGAAGGAAGTTTCTCTGTTCACTGTAAGAGAAGGAGCTTTGAGCAGCCTATCTGTCCCTGGAGGAGTGGTTTCAGCCCAGTAATTAGTAGTTTATTGGCCATTTTGGGCTAATTTTCATCTTTCATTTCCCTGCTATAAAACCCACATTTGTGTGGTTTTGCACACCGGGCAGCGCTGATTAGCTAGGGTATAACTATTCCCGGCTCCACAAAGTCTACTCTTCAATTTTTCCTTTGGAACTAGACAAACTTTCTACTTGAGCACTCAAATCATTCACTTCTCATCCCTGCACTTGCCCAAAACTCATAGCAAGCACTAATAAACCTTAGCACTAGAGCCACCTATACTGTAGAGAAGGACAAGGCTCTCTATTCGACCTTACCAGCCAATCAGTAAAACAGTTCACTGTACCTATCCAGGCATGTCCAAAGGGCAGTTTCAGGTGTACTCTCCAGTCCAACTGGTGAATCTGGGCATTTTGACTGGGCATTTTGAGGCAGTGTTACAATTGCCTTGTGTACACAGCCATCCCTCTCCTCCTTCCACCAAACACTAATACTTGCGAGAGATGCAGTTATACAGCCAAACTGGAGGCTAAGCTCTCTCAACCCAGGACTGGACCAGGCAGTCAAGAGGAGAAGGGAATTACTTGCATTACACCACCAGTCTCACATAGACCTATGAAACCAGCATTGGCAAAAAAAACACATAAATACACAAAAACATACTCGGAAGCTCTAAATAAAAGTCTGCAAAAGCAACAGAGACCTCCAAAGCAGACATCCAAGCAACCTCCACCCCCCCCCCCAACACAAACCATGAAACACATACTTCACAAAACCAGTGTGCCACACAATCACAGCCCTTAAGGCAGAATAACACCCAACACACTAGTAATAGGTGACTCTATAGTCAGGCACACTGACGTCCCACTCACTAGGCTGAACAAGGAGAAGGTTACTGTTAATTGCCTGTCTGGTGCCAGGATCCGCCACATAACACAAGCACTCAGGTCACTCCAGAACAAGTATAAATATGACTCTATCATTGTCCATGTTGGTGTGAATGACCTGAGCCGTACCTCCCTGGACTACATGAAGAGACATGGAAGAGCAGGCTGGTATGACCCTGACCTTGAGTAGCATCCTGCCCTCACCAAGAATGATACCACGGTATAGAGAAAAAAATTATCAATTTCAACAATTGGCTAAGCTTCTGGTGTCATTCAAAGGGGATCCAGTGTCTGTCAGCCTGGGATGACATGCTCGACAAGCCACGCGTCTTTGCTAGAGACGGCTTGCACCTGTCACCCTTAGGTTTTGAATGCTGACCAAGGCTCTTGCCACCCCCATAGTGCTTTTTTTAGGCAAGGCTCAAAAAACAAACGCACTGCCGTAAGCACAAGTAACAAAAAACTGAGGGGAATGCCGCTCAATGCCAGAAGTCTAAACCTCAAAATGCACACACTCGAGGTAATCCTCAGTATGGAGAAAATCGATACATCTGCAGTAACAGAAACCTGGTTTAAGGCTCCAGAGAGCACCACAGCACTACCAGGCTACAACTCATACCATGCATTTCGGCCACAAAACCCGGACCGAAATACAAAAGGTGGGGACGTATCCATATTCATCAAGGATACCCACACCTCCAGGTTAGTGGCACAGCACGATGCGTCAGAGATCATCCACGTGCAACTAACAATGGGCAAAACTGCTATTCAAATTATAGCTTGCTACAGATCACCCATCATGTCCCAGGACCCCCACTCCGCATTCCTGGAAACACTGGAAAACATAAAGGTTTTACCAAACACCCTGATATTGAATGATTTCAATTATCCAAACATCAACTGGGAGAACTACTCAAGTACGAACTCCCTGGCCCAACATTTCCTAGAATTTATAAACTCAAATGCCCTGGATCAACTGGTTAACACCCCCACCAGAGGTGACAACATATTGGACTTGATCATCACCAACATGGGCGACTGGTGTTCTACACCGGAGGTCAACCCCTCGCTAGTTAGATCTGACCATAAACTAATCACTCTGGATATCCACATTCCGCCACCACCCCCGGTCAAAGAAACCACCAAAAAAAACTTTTCAAAAGCAAACTACGTTACTTAAGACCGAGGTGGGAAGTTTCAAAGCCCCCATGCTAAAGGATACCGCTGTCCAAGCTGCAAAATCCTTTATTAATGCACTCTATGGGCACCTACAAGAATGCATGGATCGTGCTATCCTAAACAAAACCAAGACTCATTCCTCCAAGAAAAGGAAACCAGTCTGGTGGACCCCTGCCATAAACAAGCTAATACAGTAGGAGGAAACTAGTACAGAAAGGAGCAAAATCCCAAGAAGGGAAAGACATCCCTGATCAGTATCGGCAAGAAACTACATTCCCTCATAAAATCATCCAAGGCTAGCTTCGAAAGAAAAATTGCCATGGACTCCAAAGATAACCGCAAGGCTTTCTTTAGCTATATCAAGAATCTAAGTGGCAATTCTCAGATCTGCTCGGAGTTAGTGCAGAATGGCACAAAATACACTGAACCGACTGATATAGCCAACATCCTGGCAGACAGGTTCAGTGCAAATTTCACCCCCCTCTCACCCCCAAAAGGGCCCATAATTATACCAGAAGAATGTAGTGCCCCTGAAATCACAGACACTCAGGTTAAAACAGCCCTTTCCAAACCAAAAACACAGCATCAGTGGGACCGGACGGTGTCCCAGGCTGCGTCCTGCATGAGCTCAAAGATGAACTTAACCCCTCACCTAAACACACTGTTTAAACTCAGCCTCTCCCAGGCTACATGCCGACAGAGTGGCACACAGCAGCGTTTTTTTCCGCTGCACAAAGGTGGAGCCACAACAGACCCTGGGAACTATCGCCCTATAAGCCTGATTAGCTTGGTCTGCAAAGCTGTGGAGCACATCATCATGGTTCTCATTAACAGAGACACTGGAAACCTCCAAACACTGGACCCAACCCAGTTTGGCTTTAAGGGCAGATCATGCCTCCTAAACCTGGTGGACTTCTTTGAGACCGTTACCAAGACTATAGACGAGGGAAAGGTGGTCCACACAGCCTACCTAGTCCTCGCAAAGGCCTTCGACACTATTCCCCACTCAGGTGTTATAGACAAGCTCACCAGCCTGGACATAAACCCCTATGTCACGAGATGGGTTGTCAACTGGCTCACAGACAGAACCTACATGGTAAGAGTTGCAGGAGCTAGGTCTGACTCTAAACCTGTTACAAGTGGCGTTCCCCAGGGCTCAGTCCTAGGACCCCTCCTGTTTGGCATATACTTCTCAGAGGTACAGGCAAGCACAGGAGGACTATGGCTCACCAAGTTCACAGACGACTGCAAACTAGGGGCTATAATTGACTCTCCCACTGACAGACATCCTCCAAAAGGGTCTCACTGAGACAGATACCTGGTGTCAAAACCATGGCCTCAAGCTAAATGCCAAAAAGTGCATAGTCATCCCCTTTGGAAAAACAAAGTACCCACAAACTACCACATAGGTAGTAGCCCCCTAAATATGGAAGACGTAATAAGGGATCTGGGGACCCAAGTAGATAGTAACCTCTCCTTTGATGATCACATTGCCAAAGTGGTTAGAAAATCCTTTTATGTGGCCCACCTCATTACAAAAGGGTTTGCATCCAGATCGAAAGAGGTCATTGGGCCCCTCTACGCATCACTCATCCGACCCATCAATAGAGTGCAATGCCCCATTTGGGATGTACCTTACAAGACACCTGCAACAACTGGAAAGACCACAGAAGTTCCTCACCAAGAGGATCACTGGTCTCAAGCAGATGCCCTATGCAGCTCAACTGAAGAAACTCCAGCTGTACTCTGTTGCATACCGTCTACTCGGAGGTGATCTCTGCCTGACATACAAGGCTATGTTCAACCCAGAAATGATGGACATGCTCCACCTAAAGAAAACCATATCCCCTCGAGTCACACACTCCAGGGATCTAAACCTCACCACAACAGTAAATAGGACGTGCTGGAGGGATAGATTCCTGTCCCAGAGACTTTTCATGCTCTGGAACAAGATTCCAATCTACATTAGGCAGAGCTCCCAGATGGGAAGCAGAAAGTTTGCCCCAGGGATCACTTCAGTGGCTCTGCTGGACAGAGGCACAGGAAACTAATCTAAGAGAGCGGCGAAAGCCAACAAATTCCGGCTAGGCTTATAAATGCCTTTGGGCAGATAGCCTAGTACCTACCTATGAAACTATGAACCTACGATACCTACGCTTCAAAGCAGGCTACGCGCACTATCAGTTCTCTGCACTGCCCTTTGGCTTATCTACTGTGCCCAGGGTATTCACAAAGTACCTATCTCCAGTTATTGCATTTTGCAGGCAAAGAAATATTCAAATATACCCATACCTGGACGATTGTCTAATTCAGGCAGAAAGCCAGGACATACTCTTGAATCATCTGGCCTTTGTACAAAGGGTTCTAACTTGTAGGGGTACACCATAAATGAAAATAAATCACACCTGGTACCCTGCCAACAAATTATCTTCCTGGGAGCAAGCTTGAATACAACTTCCCAGATGGTCTACCTCACGCCAGAGAAACAAATTCACTTGACAACCTTCTTCAGACAAGTGGCCACAAAGACCCTGCTATCTGCAAGACAAATACTGCAAGCCTTGGGGGTTCATGGCCTCCTGCATTCTTCTAATTCCATATGCAAGACTGCATATGAGGAAACTACATTGGTATCTAAAAAGCCTATTGTGTCAACATTCTCAGGATCTAGAAGCAATGATTCCTATCATACCTTGTCTATGCCTAGTGTCCTTTGGTGGGCAGAGGCCTGCCACCAAAACAAGGGACTAACTTTCACACCACCCCCCTGCTGCCCAAACCCTAACAACAGATGCATCAGACTATGCATTGGGGGCTCACCTGGCAGGGGAAGTGCATTCAGGGCAAATGGAACCCAAGTGAAATGCACCTGCATATCAATCAAAAAGAAATGTTAGCTGTACAGAATGCTCTGACAGCCTTCAAGGACCACATACTTCCAGGACAGCTAATGGTAAGACGGACAGCACCACTGTTATGTGATACATAAACAAGTAGGGGGGCACACATTCTTACCCCCTCTGCAGACTAGCTATGGCATTGTGGAACACAGCCTTGAGCTACCAAGTGCACCTACAAGCTCAAGTCCTGCCAGGAAAGTTAAATACACTGGCAGATGGACTAAGCAGAAACCTTATGGACCCACATGAGTGGAAACTGGTACCAAGGATTTTCAACATGTTGACAAGCAAATGGGGGAGCCCAGATATAGACCTGTTTGCCTCTCCCCAGAACTACCAATTGGACACATTTTTCACAAGGACTCCCCACAAACAAGCCTGGAAAGTAGATGCTCTGTCCTTCAGCTGGAAAAACCTATCGGTCTATGCCTTCCTCCCTCTGCCTCTGCTCTCCAAAGTACTACTAAAAGTCAAACAGGACAAACCAAGGATGATTTTCAGTGCTCCAGACTGATCGCGCCAACAGTGGTGGTACCCCCTCCTGCTCAGTGTGTCATGGTTATCCCCATGGCACCTGCCTCAGACTTTCTTCCCTGTTGTCTCAACAGGAGAACCAGATTCTGCACCCTCAGCTTCTAACACTGAACCTTGCAGCCTGGCTAATTGCATAATCTCTTCTTTACCATCCCTCAGTAAACCTGTGATGGATATCATTTTATTGGCAAGGAGGCCTAGCACTAGAAAATCCTATGCTGACAAATGATAGATTCTGTGCCTGGAACCAACGTCAATGGATGAGCGCAGCAGAGCCCAGTTTACCTCAGATTATACAATACTTAACTGAGATGCTTCACAAGGGCCTGTCTTTTTCCTCCATTAAAATCCACACCTCAACCATTTCAGCTCATTGTAACACAGAACCCCCCCTCTTCTCTCATCCACTGCTCAAGCAGTTCCTCCAAGGGGCCAAAAATTTAAGACCACCCAGGAGAGCTCCAACCCCAGCCTGGGACTTTAACTTTGTTTTGGAGAAACTCACTCTACCTCCTTTCGAACCAACTGCTACTGCAGACCTAAAATTTCTTTTTTGGAAAGTAGCTTTTCTTTTAGCAATCACTTCAGCTAGAAGGGTATCTGAATTACCGGCCCTTATGGCAGTGGAGCCTTTCATCATCTTTCATGCAGACAGGGTGTCCCTCGGAACCAATCCATCCTTCATGCCCAACGTGGTATACAGTGTGGCTCTTAATCAGTCCATTCATTTGCCAACCTTCTTTCCCAATCCACAGAACAAAGGAGAACAGATATTGCATTACTTAGATGTGCACAGACAACTCAGATTCTACTTGGACAGGACTAAACCTCAAAGGAAATCTGAACAACTGCTGGCAGCATTTGCTGCAGGGGGCAGAGGGGAAGGCTATTTTAATGCAAACTATTTCTAAATGGGTAGGCCATTGCATTCATTTCTGCTATAAGCACAATGGAAACCCTATCCCCCAGGGGATCAGACCTCACTCCACCAGGGCTGCATCTACCCCTACAACCTTTCTCAAAGGCGTCCCTACCAGGGACATCCTAGAAGCTGCTACCTGGAGTTCTGTACATACTTTCACCAAACATCACCATTTGCCAATTTTCTCTAAATCCAGAGCTGGCTTTGCCACTGCAGTCTTGCAGGGCCTTATAGCTGGTCCTAATGCTATCTAAATTCCTCCTCCCAACCACAGCTTTGGGAATCTACCCAAATGTAATGACTGCAACAGTGAAACACGAAGAACATAGTACAGTTGTGTAGACTTACCATAAATGTAGTTGTTCGAGTGTATTCACTGTTGCAGTCCTGGTTACCCTCCCTCCAGCCCCCTAACTTCTTTTGGCTATACCTCTACTTTCTTTACTGTGCGTAAAAGCCTTTTTGGTGCATTTGATTTTTTGTTGGAGGTATTTAATTGTACTTTTATATCTAATTGCTCCCCATTAGGGGGGGGGGCACCTGACATCTAGGGCAAGAAAAACTGATGTAATGGCATCGGCTGCATGTTTTATACCCCTGATGACCTGACGTCATGGAAGAAGGGACAGCAACCGACGCAGGACCCAAGACTTTGTTAATTAGGCCGACTGAGGGCTACCTGCAAGCAGATGACCCAAATGTAATGACTGCAACAGTGAATACAGTCGAGCATCTGCATTTATGGTAAATGTACACAACTGTTCTTTCTGAATACTGCCTTTGGTCTCACCAGTGCTCTCTGGGTGTTTAGTACTTGGCAGTCTGGTTAAAGCGGCAGCATTTCCAGATCTTTCCTTACCTGGAAGATTGGCTCCTAACCACTTTCAAAAGATTATCTTTAGTCAGGGCCAGGGACAGCTTACTCCAGCTGTGCAGCTCCTTGGGAATCACAGTTAGCTTTCAGAAGTTCAGCTGACTTCTTGTGCAATTGATAGTTCATAGGCTAACACTTTGTCAGTTTCTCAGATTGCAAAACTTCCAATCTCCAGAGTATCAGCCCTATGGGGTCTAGCTCTTTCTTTGCTCTCTTGCCCAAATCCCCCAACCTCAAGCTCTTGGAACATGTAACATCCGTCATCTGCTTGGTTCCTTTAGCAAAGTACTACATGAGGATTCTGCAGTGCAGTGGTGCTGTCTGAGATATTCGATGGATTTCTCCATTGTAATGACAGAGGTCTGTCAAAATCAAATTGTGTGGTGATTGAAGTTTCTCTTGGGCTCCACCAGGAGACTGTTTGTTCTCTCCCCCTCTATGCATCGTCATGAAGAATACCTCTCTTCTCTGTGGGGGAGGGGGCATTTCAAAGGCAGGACTCTCCATGGGCCCTGGTCCATTACCAAGACCAGTCTTCATGTCCGTGTTTTAAAGATGAGTGTCCTGCTTGCATTCAGGCTTTTCAGGACGTTCTTCCTAAGGGGTGTGATTTCAATTCAGAATGACGACGTGTCCTGTTTCCTGTCCTCTTTGTCAAGAGGCCATGAGAGTCTGGCAATGGGCTTTTTCATCTCAATGGTTTTGGGTTGCAACACGCATCCCAGGGAAATCCAACATATTGGCAGATAGTTTAAGCAGGAATGTTGTCTCTCTGCTTGATGCTTGAGTTGTCCCAAAATCAGAGAGTTGGATTTTTTGGTGCTGTGACACTCCCTGTTGCAATCTGTTCACATCCCCATCCATCATCAAGTGCAGCAGCTGTTATGCCTTAGTCCCTCCTCAGGGACAGCTATTCAGGGACGTTCTTCTGTATGATTGGCCCCCAGGTCTACGCCTATCCCCACTAATAATAAAGTTCCTTCAAAAGGCAGCCCATTGCAGAGTGAGTGTGATACTTGTTGCCCCTTTTGGCCCTGTCAGGTGTGGTTCCCCTTTCTTTGGCCTCATCTAAAGCGCCCTCCTTGGGTCCTGGATCCCATTCCAGATCTGATCTCTCACCAGGCAGGTGTTTAATTGTATGTTTTTTTCCATTTCCCTCGATGGCCCTAAATCCCAAGCTTTTAGATAGAGGAGTGCATATTTTGTCTGCTCCTCAAAAGTTGTCTGTGCGTAGGATGTATACCAGCAATTGGAATTGTTTTGCTTGGTTGGCTACCTGAAAGGGTTTTGTATCCTTTTTCAGCTCTTTTGTAGGTCACTGTAGACTTAACAGATTTATTTAACTCTAACTCCAGTTTTTCTACCATTAAGGTACAATTAGCATCTATTTTCAATTTACACATTGGTATTGACAATATGCCTTTAGCTGCTCTCAAAATTTTGAAGGCATTCCTCAAAGATGCCCTTTTTTACATTATCCAGTCTGTGACCCTGTTCCTGCAATGGATTTACATTTCATGCTCCAGATGCTTGGGCTGCATCCCCCTTTGAACCTTCTGCTACAGTTAGGGTTGCCAACTGTCCAGAATTTTTCTGGAGATTGGGTGGGGGGGCATTAGCTGAGGAAGATTGTCCAAGGCACTTGGTCACCGCAAGAGGCCAACTTGCATATCAGCGTCCTGGAATTTAGGGCAGTGCTTTTAGCGTTGCAAGCATTCCAGTCTGTCCTTCCTTCGGGGACAGTTGCAATCCAGTCAGACAACATGTTGGTAGTCTGGTATATCAACAAACAAGGAAAAAACAGATCCTACCCATTATGTTGGGAAGCCCTAAGAATTTGGCAATAGGTTATTGCTTACAACCACTTTCTGGTAGCAATGCATATCCTGGGGAAATCCAATGTGATTACAGAGAAGTTGAGCAGATGCATTCTACTGCTTCACAAGTGGTCTCTGAACCACAACATAGCAATGAAGATTTTTCATTGTTGGGGCCAGCCATGATGTGACCTGTTCACCTCCCCACTAAACAACAAATGCAGCAGCTACTTTGCTCTAACTCCCCCTCACAAGGAGTCCCCGAGAGACGCACTTCAACTCGATTGGTCCCCGGGACTTCTTTATGCCTTTCCCCCTATTCCACTAATTCCCCAGTTTTTGAGGAAAGCCCAAAGGTTGAGAAGCAATGTGATTCCCATTGCACCCTGTTGGCCCCATCAAGTCTAGTTTCCGTTTCTTTGGCTTCATGTCGTTCACCACCCTTGGATTCTAGACCCGACTCCGGACCTATTATCGCACACTTAAGGCTCGGTGCATCCCAGTCTCCAAAACCTCAAGCTGACTGCTTGGTATCTCCAGTTCCAGTAATTGCCAGGCAGAATAACTTATCCTCCTCGGTGCAAAAGATTCTTCTGGCTTCCCATAAACTGTCTACCAGAAAGCTGTACCGAAGCAAATGGAAAAGATTTTTGATTTGGGCATGTGGTGTCAACATAGATCCCTTCTCAGCACCAGTGAATAAGTTCCTCGAATATTTGGAGACCTTATTTGATTCTGGAGCTTCTACTTCCACAATTGAAGTTCATTTAGCTGCTATTTCCAATTTTCATAACTGGCTTGAAGAACATTCCGTGATGTCTAATTTTTACAAAATATTTCTTAAAGGCGCCTTACATTTAAAACCCCCCATTCAAAGACCCGGTAGTGCCATGGGATTTGACCTTAGTCACACAAAGCCTAGTTCATCAGCCATTTGAGCCAGCAGCTACTTGCGACCTCATTTTCTTCTTGGAAGACCCTCTTCCTGGTAGCTATCACATTGGCCAGGAGAATTTCTGAATTGCAACCTTTGTGTAAAGCATTCTTGCATTATTTTTCACAAGGAGTGTGTGTCGTTAAGAGCCAACCTGTCCATTCTTCCCTAAAGTGGTGTCAGAATTTAATATTAACCAGTCTATAGACTTGCCAGTCTTCTTCCCAAAATTTTCAAACAAACATGAATACTGTTTATACTATGCTGGACGTATATAGACAATTAAGTTTTTACCTGGACAGAACAAAATCATCTAGAAAATTGGACCAGTTATTCAAATCCTTTTCAGGACCCGGGTTGAGTAAACCAGTATCAGTTACCTGATTAAGATGGCTTATAGATTGTTACCTTTGTCTACAACCAAAATAAACTCAAGCTACCTGTTCCGGTTAGAGTGCATTCCACTAGATCTGTTTCCACTTCAGCTGTCTTTCATTCCAGGCCTCCATGGAAGAAATATGTGCAGCTGCAATGTGGGCTACACTTCATACCTTTATCACTCATTACAAATTAGATATGGTCTCCAGGGGAAGAGCATCCTTTGGCTCTGTGGTACTCAGGAATATCCTTCCTTAGGGCCACCCAAGACCTAAAGTAGCTGGCGGCTCTGTCCCATCTGTCAAGAATGAATGAAGATTGACAACATCAGATAAAGAAGTTGTGTCCTTACCATAACGTTCCATATCTGTTGTCAGTCTTAATTCATTCTTGACATCCCACCCACCTTCCCTCTCCAAGAGACTTCTGGTGGATCAGACCTAGTCTTGGGATGCTACAGGGATATCCCTTAGACATGGGAAGAGAGGGGTCTTGTGGGTCGAGCCTTAGCTCAAGAGTTTTTGGCTGATGCGAGCGATGTACAATGGCCGAGTCTGTTCCGAGGGGTTGGAACCAAACCCATCTATCAAGAATGAATGAAGATCGACAACACAAATGGAACATTATGGTAAGGACAAAGCTTGTTTTTATACCTTGAGAATGGAGGACTGCAGCAGTTATCCCTCTTCACAAGGGTGGACCATAAACCAACCTACTACAGATCTAGTAGTGTGACTAGTCTAATATGCAAAGCCATGGAATGAATTATCTTGGAAATGATCAGCAAAGAGCTAGGCAACCTTCAGACACTGTACTTAACCCATTTTGGATTTGTCATGGGAAGATTCTGCCTACTAAATCTGGTGGACTTCTTTGAGAAGGTCAACAAAACAATGGATGAGGGGGAAAAATGTGCATACCACCTACCTGGACCTGGCTAAGGCATTTGATACAGTACCCCATTCTGGTGTAGTTGACAGGCTCATAGAACTGGGCCTAAACCCCTACATAAGTCAGTGGATTACCAGCTGGCTCACAGACATGATGCAGAAATTCAGGATTATTGATATCGCCCTCCACTAAGAGACTGGTCATCAGCAGGGTACTTCATGGGGCTCCATGTTGGGACCACTGCTATTTGACATCTACTACTTGAGGTAAAGGCTAAGGTCGTGGGCCTTTGTCTGACCAAGTTTGCAGACAACTGCAAATTAGAAGCTATCAGAGTTCCTCCTGTAACGCAAGCATCTTGTAAGAGGGTCTAACACAGACAAATGACTGATTTCAAAGTCACGGACTAAAGCTCAATGCCAAGAAATACATTATAGTTCTGTATGGATTGCTTTAAAGCCCTGTCTCTATACTGTATCTCCAATACGTTACAGAGAGGCAGTCTATGCCTGTCTTGCAAGACATCCTTGGATCTAGTTCTGATGAACCTTTTGCTGAGCTGGAAAATGAACAGCATCAGAACTGCTAGAGCCAAGGATTTATATTTTTCTTGTGACATAGCTACGACATGTTGGCGAGACAGATGTGTCTCGGTGGATTTTCATGCTTTGGAACAGGCTCCTTATCTGTGTGAAGCACAGTCCATCCCTAACTCTAAGTGTAACCTTGATGGTAATGGATGGGAAATCAGAAATTCACCCTGGGTCTAGCCCCCATGTCTCTGCTAGAGGCAGACAATAATGCCCCAAACTAAAATACCCCCTCCTGATAAAACACCTATGATGTACAGGGACACCGTTTGGTCGGATTGCATGGCAAGGCTTTAAAAGGCCTTAGTATTCATTAGTCTAGTGTACAACTATGAACTATAATTCATGTCATGCAGCTTCTGTTCTGAACCGTTCTGTGTTTTATTACAGGTCACAGAACATTTGATTTCACAAAAGTCCAAGCTGTGTCTTAGGCTGAAGTGTCACTTTGTGCTAAAGAGACTGCTAGAGTACATAAAAGTTCTTCATGTTGTTGTTTGTATTCCATGCCAATCAGTACAGACATTACTCTTGCAAGGTATGTCAGTTTAGATTATATGTTAATTCTATAGTAATTTCTGGATGTCTAGCACCATTTTCATTCCTATAACTCTCACCTCATCTGGCACATGAAATTGGATTTTTAGTTTGCATCCATTCCATATGATTATTCACTTGGTTTTTAGCCGCTGTTATGAGACACTTGATGGCATGTGGTACACTTGGTATCTATACCTATAATGCAAATGGTGAAAGACCATGTAGGTATGCTGGACACAGTGATTTGGAACCCAGTTGACCACATACATAGGCAGATCTTAGGCCTGACCTGCAACCTTGGTGAAAATATCATTGATTTATTTGTATTTTCCAGTTTATACTTTTCTATTGGGCCATGAATGCTGTCTCGAGTGACCTCCCTTGTAGAAACAAGGTTGCAGCAGTTGCTAAACTCGTACATTTCTGCTTTAGTGTCATTCAGTTTATAGATCTGTTGTCTTTTTCTGTCCATTCCTCACTGTATGGGTCTCGGATTCAAGTTTGGCTACTTCTACGTTTTGGATTCAGTGCTCAGACTCCTTTCCCCCTAACCCTTAATTCCTTGAGTAAGGAAAGAGCTACCTCAGATCTCGTTTGCAGCCATAAGCACTTTATGGATATTTTTGCTCGAGTGGATTTTGTTAAAAAATGTGTACAAGTAGTTTAAATTTTGACCTCTTTCTCTCTAGCATGTAGCTGCTGTTTCCACCCCCTTGATCTCCTTCTTGCTCTTTTGGTGGAGGTGGTGTGCTTAACTTTTATATCAAAGTTAAAGTTAAATGCACATGCGCTCATGCTCACACACACACAAAGATTTAGTATGTAGATTTCTTTTATAGTTAATAGTGTCACTTTTTTGGTCTTTTAAGACTATCTTTTCTTCTCCTATTTCTTCATTTATTTGTTAGGATGGCTGATGAGTCCTCTGGCTTCAAAACATGTGTAGCTTGCTCCCACAAGCTACCTAATTTGGGGACACATGAGAAATGCATTTATTGCATAGAGCCTTTTTATCTCTGTTGTCTGCTGTATCTGCAAGGCTTTTGGTCAATGCACCACCTTAGAGAAGAAACCAGTTGATGTTAAAGCCCATCACAGGACAGAAGCCCTTTCAGGATCGGGAAAGTCTGCTGCTGCTTCTCATTCCCCTTCTCCAGCTCTGTCTTCAAAAAAAGGCTGATAACTCCAGAGTTAAACATAAGGAGACGGAGAGAGAAAGAGAGAAAGACAAGAAAAAAATCAAAATTAACAAAAAAAGAGATCTCCAGACCAAACACCATCATCAGCGCCACCAACTAAGAGCTCCAGACCTTTAGAGTCAGTGCTCTTTTTGGATCCGATAATTATTGGATCTGTAATTCAGCCTAGGTTTTCCTCAGATTCTATCTACCCTAGGCTACAGTCTCTAGTCCTGACAGATAACCATGTTATTCTTCTAGACCTCCTTGCTCTACTTCCTGTCTGAGGTCATTTAATACGGACTCAGGTTTTGTAATTGACATTCTGTTCAAGAACTGGGCTGTTATTACCAATAACAGCAGTTTACTCGAAAAACTTGGGGAAAAACCACATTTCGTTTTTAGGCGAGGGCAAAATATTAAAGACCTGTTACAAGCTAGTATGGTAGTTAGCTCTACATCTAGAACCAAGGGGTCTTTTGCATGTGGTTTTTGTAAATATTGTATATACATTAGAACAGGTGGCTATTGCTCAGTAGCTAATAGCAACAATAAATATTCCATTCTTTATAGAATTGACTGTAACACTAAGTCTATTATCTATATAGCGTACTGTGTATGCTGTCCTGCCTTCTATATCGGCAAAACCGATAGAAGGTTCAAGGACAGAATATACCAGCACTTGTACGCTATTAGAACTGGAAACATCGAGAATGCATTGGCCAAGCATGTGGGTCTTTGCCCTGGCCACTCGTTTCTATTTATGGGTGTTGACCACCTACCTGAATCTTACAGAGGTGGACCACTTTCTTTGAACCTGGAGGTACGTGAACTGTTATGGCAACTCAAAATGAATGCTTTCAGTACCCCAGGTTTGAATGAAAGTTGCAATATTACACCCTTTTTGAAACTAAAATCACATATGAGGTGACAAACTTGGGGTCAACTTTGTTGCATGGTATATTGGATTATGGTTCAAACCTTTTAAGCTTAAGAGGTGGTTTTGCTTATAAGAAGTAATTGCGTCTTTTAAGGTTATGTAAATTTTGCACTAACAGGGATATACACAAAAAGCCCTTGTTCTTCAAGGCATTTTAATAGTGACTTGTGGTCTGTTTATCATTTTGTGTCGACAGAATGGATATACCTACAGCTGTTATTATTTAAAAACAAAGTATATAGCAGCTGTTATAATGTTATGGTATTCACTTACTCAGTGCTTTTGTGTTGCTCATGTATATTAGCTTGTGGTTTTCTTGCCAACAGTGTTGTTTGTTAATATACATATATTTTGTTTTATTTTATTTTTAAAAAAACTTTTATTCCTGTGTTTTATTATTTTTATTGGAAGTATCCTTTTCATTTGCATATTTGGGCAATTAATGTAGTGCGTTTTACGTACATGTTATTTGTTATTTAAAGCGCTGTCTCGCGCTATTTTACATCTCTGATGAAGCTTCCTGATACAGGTTGCGAAAACGCTGTATTTTGTGTTCTTAATAAATCCAAGCGTTAAGTTTACGAGTGGCTGGCCTTTTCCGTTTGTTGAGGTTCTTCTGTTTTCTACCAGTTTGTGCTTTTTTGTGTTTTTTCCTGTCTGAGGTCAGCTAGGTCCTGTTGGAGCCTCACTTAAGCAAATGACAGGATGATGAGGTGTTTCCTTTGGACCCAAATCTATTTGGGGGCACTCCTGGCTCTGACTGCTCTAGATTCCAGAAGAACCGTTTCTTCCCCTCACTCATTAATGGCTCCTTCTCTGATCTGACTTCTTGAATTAAAGCCCCTGGATCCATCTCTTACTCGGGGAAGATCTGAATTGAAGCCAAGGCTTCATACTTCCTCCACTTAAATGAGTTCTCTGATGAAGTCTGCTTCAACACTGTCAGAGTCTCAGAGCTAAACCGTCAGGGCCGACTGACAGGGTAAGATCAGAGCCGAGGTTTTTGTATCCTTTCCTTCCTCTAGGGGCATCAGACTTGGTAGTTTAGCTCCAGTGACAGCTTCAGATCCTAGGTGAATGGCTTATAAGGTTGAGCCATCTTTGAGAGTTTCTGTTCTGACAGTGAAACTCCCTGATGTGTCAAGCTCGGCATTTGAGGCTTTTGAGAGAGTACTGTCTCAACCTAGAGAGAGATCTACCCGTTCTGAACCAGGTCTAACTCTCTCCCATAGGATTTCCCAGGGTCTGCAGCTTGCTGTCCTGGCCTTGTTGCGACAGCCAGTTTCCTTGAGCCACAAGTCTGTCCTCCCAAAAGAGATGATTTCTGTTTGAGTTCTCCCCTAGACAACCCATAGAAGAGGTTCACTGGAAACGTAACTGTAAGAGGGGGACTTTGGATTCTCCCAAGGAATCCCTGACCACTGTGTGACAGCCCCTCTCAACCCCAGGCCAGTAATCAAGGAAACTCTATCCTCACCACTGACATCAGTGAGAGCCAGTAACTAAAAACAGGAATGAACTGACACAGTATCTTCAGATGCAGCTCTCTGCATCAAGAACAATTTCTCCCAAGAGCACATAGGGAACACATTCCAGACCTGGGACTGGATTCTGTCTTTCCAGATTCCAAACAAGACTCACTTTGGAGCACTGTGTCCCAGTTCTATGTAGCTGACATACCAGCACTGGGTATTTGATTTTCCCACACACACGCACTCTCGTGGGAAAGGCTGGTGCAGATTTACTAGCTGCACCCCTTCTGCCCAGACTATAAGGTAATCACGCTGCCACCAGTCAGTCACTTTCAGCCTATTACAAGGATATCCAATTATACTGAGTAAAATCAATAGTAATGTAAATGGTAATGGTAGAGTGTAACCAAAGCAGTAATCCTTTTCAGAGTGGGCACGGCATCACTAAAATAAGCACAAGTGCTCTCAAGATGTTATAAGTATTCTCTAAAAGACCAGCCACAATGAAAGGTGTAAAAAATATTTAATAATAAATAATAAAAATAGAAAACATAAGAATACTAAATATCTAAGTACAGTAAACACCAGGGTTTTAAGCACAGCAGAAATCAAAGTAATACAGTTGAGCAGTTTCAAACAGATGGAGAAAAACACTACTTAACTAATCTCACTGCATTTCCTGACTGTCTAAAGAATAACTGTTCCCTAGCTAACTTAATACAGCAAGGCAAGATTAGATGTTGAGATGCTTACTTCACAAGGCAAGGTGATGAGATTCAAACTAAAACTGAACTGTGATAATGGACATAGATCTTTTATATCAGGTTCAAAGAAAAAATAAACAGCTGTGAGAGTTCCATCCTGTCATTGCTTGTTATAGAATGACATCACATTTCATCACCTGACTCTGGTACAATACACACTCAGAACTTTGCTAAGATCTATGGCACCACAACCACAGAAGAAAGCAAAATCCACCAACAGCAAATCTCCAGGCCAGGAAATCCACAAGACTTTTATTGAACAGTCTCTTAACTCCTTGGCTCACCAGCCTTTACAGAGTATAATCTCAAGAAAAGTCATTTACACACCTAATACCAGTTAAAAAAACATTCTCAATTACATAATGAATCAATTAATTACCCAACAAATAAAAACTTTCCGACTACATTCTAAATTAAGACCTTTAGGAACCAGTGTATTATATTTCAATATAAAAGTCAATTCTTTATATAACAGTCTAGATTTAATGTCCATAACATCAAATTGTCCACAGTAAATTAGATGTAAAACAGTAGCTTGAAGCCCCCCTCTTTCATACAGTGGTGAGTTTTAAAATGTGCAGCAATACAGATTTCCATTCTAGTTTTCCTTGCATCCCTTAGATGTTCCTGGAATCTCAGTTTGAACACTTACTTTCCCCAATGTAGAATTTATTATATGGGCATCTCAAAGTGTAAACTGTTCCCTCTGAATCACGGCTAAAAGTACCTTTAATATCAGGGAGGGAGCTTTGAGCAGCCTATCTGTCCCCGTTGGAGTGGTTTTAGCCCAGAAATTAGTAATTTATTGACCATTTTGGGCTAATTTGTATCTCTTTCATTTCCCTGCTATAAAACCTGCATTTGCAAGGTTTTTGTGCTAGTATACAACTCAGCAAGCTCCTGCCTGGTGCCTTGCTGAGTTCTACAGCAGCAGAGAGACAAAAGAGAGACTTTGGAGTGATTAAGTATCATTTTTCTGCATTTTCTTGCTGCCTTTCGCTAATTCTGCCTAAAATGCCGATTTTCTAGAGTTTCTGTGATTTTAAAAAGCTTGTTTCAGCTACATATTGTTCTTATTTTACAGCCTGCACTTTAACAAAGTCGTTTTTGTGTTTAAATTGCCTTTTTAACTGTTGTAGGCTACACACTCAAGTATGATAGCCATTTCTGTGCATTTAAAGAGTATTTTTGATTGTATCTGCTTTATTTTCTGAAAAAAAAAAAAAAAAAAAAAAATACTTGTTTTCCCACCTTTCTAATCTAGTTTAGTCCAGTTTTCAGATTAGTGCTAAATTCAGTGCTGTGTTACAAGTTTCTGTGTTTGCCCATACCTTACTTGGATAGAAGGAAGTTTCTCTGCTCACTGTGAGAGAGGGAGCTTTGAGCAGCCTATCTGTCCCTGGAGGAGTGGTTTCAGCCCAGAAATTAGTAGTTTTATTGGCCATTTTGGGCTAATTTCTATCAGTTTCATTTTCCTGCTATAAAACCCACATTTGCAAGGTTTTGCACGCTGGGCAGCACTGGTTAGCTAGGGTATAACTACTCCATAAAGTCTACTCTTCAATTTTTCCCTTGGAACTAGACAAGCTTTCAACTTAAGCACTCAAGTCATTCACTTCTCATCCCAACACTTGCCCAAAACACATAGCAAGCACTAATAAACCTTAGCACTAGATCCCCCCTATAATGTAGAGAAGTACATGGTTCTGTATTCGACCTTCCTCACTGAATATCTGCAACCTTTACTATCTATGGTTAGGTCTAGGTTAAAATATACAACTCAATTTCTTAACATCATCCAGGATGCACAACTGGAACCAGATTGGTACCTATGTACACTTGATGTCACCTCCCTTTATACAAGTATACCACATTGGGCGGGATTAGAGGCCATTCAATATTGGCTAGAAAAATCTTAACTTTACTCCCCTGGCTTTAATACACTTCTGCTATCCCTAACTGAACATGTATTGACAAAAAATGTTTTTCAATTACAAGGTAAGATATACTGGCAGGTCCGTGGCACAGCAATGGGAGCATCTTTTGCCCCTATTTATGCTGATCTGTTTATGGGATTTTTGGAGGAACAACTCGTCTATGATGATAGCCACAACCTTTTTCTTGATCAGTTGGACATTTGGAGATGCCATCTGGATGATTGTTGGATGGTGTTGGCGGGGTGATCAACTATATGTGCATGAATTTATTCAATATCGTAATGAGAATAAATGGGGTATTCAGTTTACACTACATATTGAATATCAGGAAATTATATTTTTGGATGTTATTACCAGATAGCATGACCATACCTTAGAGACCAAGGTACCCAGGAAATTTCCAGAATACAATACCCTATTGCATGCCTCTAGTTATCCTCCCTGCCACATCATCAACAACATCCCCAAATCACAATATTTACGTACTATATTTGTTCCTCTGTACAAAGTCTTCAAACATGCCAACAAGACCTAACCAATAAATTGCTTACCAGGGGATATCGTAAGGATTGCATTTCTCGGACCGTAACTGAGGTAGATCAGATAGACCTCATCTTTTAGTATACCAAGATCGGACTGGTTATGACAGTACAGAGAAATCACAGCCTATTAGGCTAGTAACCACTTTTGGGGCGAATACTTACAGGTTCAGAAACATTATTAATAATCATTGGGATATTTTGTTGGCTCATGACCAACTGAATAAAATACTTGGCCCTCGATGTTCATTTTCTTACAGAAGAGGAAGAACAGTAAATTCACATTTAACCCACTACAAACATTACTACCCACCGGTCACTTTAGAAAAAACTCTATTTGGTGATATATTGACAGGTTGTGTTCCATGTGGTTATTGCAGTGCTTGTCCACACATATTTCAAACTAAGGAATTCACCAGCTGTAACACTTCCAAACTTTACCAAATCAGATGTTTCGGGAATTGCAGTAGCAACTGGATTATTTATCTAGCCATCTGCATTTGTTCTTCATTTTATGTTGAACAAACGTCTAGACCCTTTCGACATCGCATCAGTGAACATCTAAGCGAAATCAGAAATAAAAGAATTTCAAACGCTCTTTATAAACATACTTTAGTACACCAAACTGCTAAGTTCACGTTTACCATTATAGACAAAATACAAATGAATCGAACATCCAAAGCTGGTTGGCACAATATAATAAATAATAAAGAATCCTCTTGGATAATTAGGCTAGGTGCTTTATTTAAACCAGGCCTGAATGAGTTAAGCTAGACACAGCCTTGGATGGTCAAGTTTTATGTCTAACTAATGACTAAATACTCTAATTATCCTATTAAGCTGATTAGGCCAATTTAAGCACATATATAAATAAATATATATATATATATATATATATATATATATATATATATATATATATAAGCAGGTGTCGGGGTTTGCTCTAATGTATTTTTCTTTTGCACTGAAGAAGGCTTGAACTCTCAGCCGAAACCAGTTTACTGTGGATATTTTAATTTATGGAGCTTGCCACAATAAAACTTTGGAACCTCTACCGTTGTGCTGGATTTCTTTTTTTGGACTTTGAACATTTTGGTTTAATCCGTGCACTTAGTCTGCCCTGTGTATCCTTGGTGTTTAGTCTGCTCTCTATTCGACCTTACCAGCCAATCAGTAAAAAAGTTCACTGTACCCATCCAGGCATATCCAAAGGACAATTTCAGGTGTACTCTCCAGTCCAACTGGTGAATCTGGGCATTTTGAGGCAATGTTACAATTGCCTCATGTACAACCCTCTCCTCTTTCCACCAAACACTAATACATGCGAGAGATGCAATTATACAGCCAAACTGGAGGCTAAGCTCTCTCAACCCAAGACTGGACCAGGCAGTCAAAAGGAGAAGGGAATTACTTGCATCACACCACCAGTCTCACATAGACCTATGAAACCAGCAATGGCAAAAAACACACATAAATACACAAAAACATACTCGGAGGCTCTAAATAAAAATCTGCAAAAGCAACAGAGACCTCCAAAGCAGACATCCAAGCAACCTACACCCCCCCCAACACAAACCATGAAACACATAATTCACAAAACCAGCGTGCCACACAATCACAGCCCTTAGGGCAAAATAACATACCCAACACACTAGTAATAGGTGGCTCTATAGTCAGGCACACTGACAATCCCATTCACTAGGCTGAACAAGGAGAAGGTTATATGTTGGTGTGAATGACCTGAGCCATACCACCCTGGACTACATGAAAAGAGAACATGGAGGAGCTCTCTGATCATGTAGCCCAGGCCGGTATGACCCTGAGTAGCATCCTGCCCTCACCAAGAATTATACCACGGTATAGAGAAAAAAATGATAAATTTCAACAATTGGCTAAGCTTTTGGCGTCATAAAAAGGGGATCCAATGTCTTGTCAGCCTGGGATGACATGCTCGACAAGCCACACTGCTTTGCTAGAGACAGCTTGCACCTGTCACCCTTAGGCTTTCGAATACTGGCCAAGGCTCTTGCCACCCCCATAGTGCCTTTTTTAGGCAAGGCTCAAAAGACAAACCCACCACCGTAAATAGCACAAGTAAAAAACTGAGGGTAATGCTCAATGCCAGAAGTCTAAACCTCAAAATGCACGCACCCGAGGCACACCTCAGTATGGAGAAAATTGATATATGTGTGGTAACAGAAACCTGGCTTAAGGCTCCAGAGAGCACCCCAGCACTACCAGGCTACAACTCATACCATACATTTCGGCCACAAAACCCAGACCGAAATACAAAAGGCGGGGGAGTATCCATATTCATCAAGGATACCCACACTTCCAGGTTAGTGGCACAGCACGATGCTTCAGAGATCATCCACGTGCAACTAACAATGGGGCAAAACTGCTATTCAAATTATAGTTTGCTACAGATCACCCACCATGTTCCAGGACCCACACTCCACATTCCTGGAAACACTGGGAAACATAAAGGTCCTACCAAACACCCTGATATTATTAATGCACTCTATGGGCACCTACAAGAATGCATGGATTGTGCTATCCCAAACAAAGCCAAGACTCACTCCTCCAAGAAAAGGAAACCAGTCTGGTGGACCCCTGCCATAAACAAGCTATACAATAGAAGGAGGAAACTAGTACAGAAAGGAGTAAAATCCCAAGAAGGGAAGACATCCCTGATCAGTATCAGCAAGAAACTACGTTCCCTCATAAAATCATCCAAGGCTAGCTTCAAAAGAATAATTGCCATGGACTCCAAAGATAACCACAAGGCATTTTTTAGCTTTGTCAAGAATCTAAGTGGCGATTCTCAGATCTGTTCGGAGTTGGTGCAGAATGGCACAAAATACACTGAACTGACCGATATAGCCAACATCCTGGCAGACAGGTTCAGTGCAAACTTCACCCCACTCTCACCCCCAAAAGGGCCCATAACTATACCAGAAGAATGTAGTGCCCCTGAAATCAGACACTCCGGTTAAAACAGCCCTCTCCAAAGCCAGACACACAGCATCAATGGGACCGGACAGTGTCCCAGGCTGCGTCCTACACTAGCTCAGAGATGAACTTAACCCCTCAGCTAAACATCTTAACTCAGCCTCTCCACAGGCTACGTGCCCACAGAGTGGCGTACAGCAACGGTTATTCCGCTCCACAAAGGTGGAGCCACAATGGACCCCAGGAACTATCACCCTATAAGCCTGACTAGCTTGGTCTGCAAAGCTATGGAGTGCATCATCATGGATCTCATTAATAGAGACATTGGAAACCTCCAAACACTGGACCCTACCCAATTCGGCTTTATGGGCAGATCATGCCTCCTAAACCTGGTGGACTTCTTTGAGACAGTTACCAAGGCTATAGACGAGGGAAAGGTGGTCCAGACAGCCTACCTAGACCTCGCAAAGGCCTTCGACACCATTTCCCACTCGGGTATTATAGACAAGCTCACCAGCCTGAACATAAACCCCTACGTCACAAGATGAGTTGCCAACTGGCTCACGGACAGAACCCACATGGTAAAGAGTTGCAGGAGCTAGGTCTGACTCTAAACTGGTTACAAGTGGCATTCCCCAGGGCAAAGTCCTAGGACCACTCCTGTTCGGCATATACTTCAGAGGTACAGGCAAGCACAGAAGGACTATGGCTGACCAAGTTCGCAGACTACTGCAAACTAGGGGCTGTAGTAGACTCTCCGGCTGACAGACATCCTCCAAAAGGGTCTCACTGAGATAGATACCTGGTGTCAAAACCATGGCCTTAAGGTAAATGCCAAAAAGTGCATAGTCATCCCCTTTGGAAAAAACAAAGTACCCACAAACTACCATATTGGTGGTAGCCCCCTAAATACGGAAGATGTAACAAGGGATCTGCGGACCCAAGTAGATAGTAACCTCTCCTTTGATAATCACATTGCCAAAGTGGTTAGAAAATCCTTCTGTAGCCCACCTAATCACAAAAGGGTTTGCATCCAGATCGAAAGAGGTTTTTGGGCCCCTCTATGCATCACTCATCAGACCCATCATAGAGTACAGTGCCCCATTTGGGATGTGCCTTACAAGGCACCTGCAGCAACTGGAAAGACCACAGAAGTTCCTCATCAAGATCATCACTGGCCTCAAGCAGATGCCCTATGCAGCTCGACTGAAGAAACTCCAGCTGTTCTCTGTTGCATACTGCCTACTCAGAGATGATCTCTGCCTGACATACAAGGCCATGTCCAACCTAGAATTGATGGACATGCTTCACCTAAAGAAAACCATATCCCCACGAGCCACATGCTCCAGGGATCTAAACCTCACCACAACAATAAATAGGATGTGTTGGAGGGATAGATTCCTGTCCAAGAGACTTTTCATGCTCTGGAACAAGATTCCAATCTACATTAGGCAGAGCTCTTCGCTAACCCTCTTCAAGAGAAACCTTGATGAGTGGATGGGAAACCAAGTTTACTCCAGGGATCACTTCAATGGCTCTGCTGGACAGAGGCACAGGGAACTAATCTAAGGGGGCGGCGAAAGCCATCACATTCCGGCTAGGCTTATAAATGCCTTCGGTCAGATAGCCTAGTACCTACCTATGAACCTATACTTTCTTCCATTAATCCTACTAAAACTTTGCACCTCATACTTACAGCCACAACATTTTCCACAAGGAGTAGTCCTATTTTGTACATATGCCTATTAGGTGATTCCACAAGAGGTGAAAACCTCCTGTGGACCAACATGTACCTTCCTCTCCTGTAAGAAATACCCGGTCTGTTTTCTAACACATTACAAAAGTCTTTATATTGGGGTAAAAAAAACAATACTATTTCACCAGGTTCACTACCTGTGTAATAAAGGGACTACATGTAGTGACAAAGAATTTTTTTGTCTGTTTTCATCTCTATCCCTAAAATAACACCCTCTATTTAACTCGGGGTTAAAATTCTTAATGTTTTTATTACTAATAAAATTATCTACACTCTTGTTCAAATTTTCTATATCATAACCTCTCAATGAACATATCCTTTTGCAGTATAGTTATTTATAAAATTTGGCATCATTACTGTCGCTTGTCTTCTGTGCATTAAGAAGACGATGATGCTTGGGTGTTTAAGTAGTTTATTGCATACAAACACATCAGGATGAATGGCAGGAACGTTGGACTTAAACGAACTATGTGACTGACTACATACATGCATGCTGTCATTCTGGCTGCTCACTCAAAATGGCAGTCTTGCTTGCATGTGCTCAGTGCTTATATGCACATGCCCACTGACTGGAATGCCTCTTAAGGCTTCGACTGTGCACATTGGATGATGAGGCCTTCTTAATGCTTTGTTCAAATCTCTTGGATCAATACATATTCTGATGTCATCTGAGCTTTTCTTATGAGCTACTACCATGGAGGGGATACCCAGTAGGTTCTTCTGTTGGACAAATTACTCTAGCTGCACCATTTTGCCTAACTCAGCTTTGACTCTGTTCTGCATGGCTAGTGGAACTTTCCATGCTGGTCTTGACAACCGGACTGACCTCTGGGTCTAACTTCATAGAGTACACAACTGACAGTTTGCCTAGTTTGTCTGCAAAAATATGAGTGTACTTGGAAAAAATGGTTTGGGCGAAATTTGAGCTGTCATCATGCAGGCTTACATGGTGGATGACTTTATTAAATTAAAGCAATTCCATTTTCAAACGGTCTGTGAGGCCTAACAATGACTGCACATGTCTCTTGACTATGTAAAATTGGAAGTCCTAGCTGTTCCCAGTAGAGTAAAATGAAATCACTACTGAGCCTTCGGTTTGAATCTCTTCACCACCATAAGCAACATGCGTCGCACACTTTGTCAAATCAAGATGTTCTGTAGCTGACGTAACATTGCACTTTGCGCTCTATGGGACTCCCATTAATCCAAACAGTACAAAAGATTTCGTTCTTGACCCACAAATCTACTGCATTGACTGTTTCACCAAGCACAGACGTACCATCAACGTAAAAAGTAGGGTCTCAGCTTTCTTAATTGATCAACTTGCCTGTTTGTATATCCTCTTTTAATAAAAGAATGTGCCTTATTTGATTTACAAAACCTTAGGAAATGATTCCACTTATTGCAAGAATGACACTGCTGACCAAAAGCTAAGCAATTTTTTCATTGGGTTCATGATCACCACCACAATTACGACAGTTGACTATGAGGTTTGCTATGGGTTTTGCTGAGTCACCGCTGAGCTTTGGTGCATGCACCTTGGGCCTTACTGAAGTAGCTCTGGGTGGTACTGAAGTGGCCCTGCCCTTAGGCCTGTATCTCTTAACCTCGTGCTGCATACTACCTACATGAGCTGCGGAAGGTACTGGAAGGCTTGCTTACTCATCTGTAAATCATAGTTGTGTGCCTTTCTGTAAACTCGTATATCTGAGAAATCACATTGTCCTTATTTAACATCATATCACTGTCTTTAAGCAAAATCTTTCTCACTGTCATTAAGACCACACACAAACCTGTCCTTTATCAACTCATCTCTCAAATCACCAAATCTGCACGTTTTAGCCTTATTTCTCAAGTCAGTTGTATATGCTGCAAAAGTTTCACCAGGCTTTTGATCCCTTGTGTAAAATAAGTGCCTTTCCATTGTAATATTCATTTGGGGGTTATACATTTCTCTAAATTTACGTTTTAAGCACTCGGGGGGGGGGGGGGGGTCTTCCCGTGTTTCAGCCGGTACTACAGTGTGGCAGTCTTCCCCCTTCTGCTGCAAACACAGCAGGTACATACACAAATGAATGGTCTCTCTCATTGGTCTCTGAACCAGTTAAATTAAGCAGAATAAATGATTTTGTATGTGCATCTTCATCAGAAACAGAAGTCTGTATGAAAGCATCGTATTCCTGCACAAACGCACTCCAGTTTTCTGCAATATTGTTATCCAGCACAAGCAGTGTGGGTCTGTGAAATTCTTCCGCCATGCCCACAGATTATAGTAAAAAAACAATGGATGCAGTCTTGGCCCTTGTAATTATGTATGAGCATTCACACACATCAGGTACTTGTAATAATATTCAAATGCACAATAAGCTCTTCAAAAGACTGTACTCTGTGAAATATTCTTTGAAAGAACTGTATTTTGTGAAATAACTGCACTGTAATACTGCACACACTTGCAAACACTTTGCACACTTCGGATATTTCAAATAGCTTTAGTTAATGTGAAAAAGTAGCGCACAGCAAAAAAAAAAACGGCTTTTCCCTTTTTGTACATTTTATGCGGTTTGGATATTGTTTCATGTTTTCGTAATTATTTTCAATATTTTCATGAATATATTGCAGTTTCGGCATTTCATTTAATAAGAAATTCGTTTTGAGCATTTCTGAGTGCTTTGTTTTATATTTGTAGCGAAATAAATCATTTAAGTGATTTGTATCAGGAATTTGTTTCTGATCTGTTTTGCGAGTCGTTTGAGCAGTAGGGATGATCCACTCCTATATATTCCTCCAATTTTAACTGGTTGCCTCATAGCTGTCTGGATCCCATTCTGACACCATGTCGCTCATCTTATGTGCATTAGGAAGATGATGAGGTTTGGGTGTTCAGTTTAGTGTATACAGCCATATGAGGATGAATGGCAGGGACATTGAACTTAAATGAACTGACTGACTGCATATATGCATGCTGTCACTCAAAATGGCACTCTTGCTTGCATGTGCTCAGTACTGTTATGCATGTGCCCACTGACTGGAATGCTTCTTAAAGGTATATCACACACACTGATCTACAATTACTACATAAACGCCTCAACCTCAAAAACTCACCGTGGGGAAGGGCTAACAAGGTTTGTTGGGGGTGGGGTCTACTTCAAAACATTGAAATCTCATAACATTGAAACTGAAAACACTGAGACCATAGCATCGAAAACCCAAAACAATGATAAACGAAAACTCAGAACACAAACTTTGCATCATAAGGTTGAAAACTACAGTGCACATGTAAATAACATCCCCTCCACCTATAACAACACCAAAGTAAGAAACACACTTGTTGCTATGTTTTACTACCCTGTAAATTAAATATACCAACTCCAAGATTGCACTACAGTAAGAAAAAGTTAATTTCCTAACCTCACTGTTTCGCGATCACCATACAGAATGTAAACATATGGATGTGTTGCTTTCATGGAAGTTAAGTTAGTGTTCTGAGAAGTGCTGGGAGAAATGAGTAAGGGAAAAAGTGTTTATTTTACTAAGATAGGATACAAACTCTGGTGAAAGTACTGGCATGCTGTTATTCCCATTTGCTGGCTCCCTTGCCTTTTGTTCCCCACCTTGCTTCAGTAGACCTTTGTACAATACATGGCCCCCTCGGGTTACATTTAAAAGATCTAGCCCCTAATCCTGGTCGTGTACCTGAACTAGTGGCTTCTCCTGTTACTGGTAGACTCTGTTGATGTGATTTAGGCTGCCCACTATAGGTTGACTTATATTCATGTGCAGCACTGGGTATCCCCTTCTTGTTCAGTGATACCCTGCTTGCTAAGTAGATACCCTTTCCTCCCCAGCTCATCTGCAGAGTTACACTCCCAGTCTATCAACCAGATTCTCATGTTGTCAGGCAACATACTAAGGGCTTGTTTCCTCACCGAAAGGTCTGTCAGTCTTCAAAAGTGGTGACCTGACACCCACTCACCCACCTATGAAAATAAGGTCTTAACTCAGTAATATAATCACATATACTTTCATCTGCCTTACATCTGTACTCGCAACACTTTTTTCTGTAAGCTTCAGGTGTTAACTAATAGTTTAATAAACATTGTTTTACTTTATCATAATTTAAATAATACGTGTCAGACAATTTAGAAACCACAGTTACAGCTTTACCATGGAGCAAGGGGGTCAAGAACCGTACCCAGAGCTCTTTGCTAACATTATACTGTTTACATACGCTTTCAAATATATGAATAAAACTATCAGTCATCCCCCTCTGCAAATTGTGGAAGTAATTTACCGACCTTTATTGCTATTGGGGTCCAATTATTCCCTTCCATACAAGGTCCATCACCCTGACGAAGAGTCAATGTCTCCTTTTTGTGTGATGCTTCTCTTTTTCTTCAGCCTGCAATTGCCACAGTCTCTCATTTGCTTCCATCTCCAAATGTTTGGCCTCCAGTTCATGCAGATGCTGCCTCTCCTTTTCTTCCACCTCCAGTTCAAGTCTCTCAATTTTAAATGGATTTTTAAGTCCTCTAAGGAAAAGGTAAACTGTCCTGTTTCTGAAGACTGCACATCCCCAACACCAGACTGGTTGTCTTCCTGGTTAGTTATCCATGCTGCAGCTGTGATTAAAGCTGAAATCACTTCCCCCTTAGTCTGCTTAGCATGCACCAGTCCTTTGGCTTTGCAGACCTTGGCCAACTGGCTCTTTGTTAGCTTACCATAATCCTTTGCTATTTTTGCCTGCTTTCCCTGATTAAACTAAACTAATAAAAATAAAACTGTTGTGAAAATGAAACTAAGGTTGTTTACCTTATGTCTGTTGAGAGTAAATACACCTTCAGTGACAACTGCCTACAGGCTACTGAAGTTCAATTAATATCCCACTGCTGCCACCAATATGTGATGTCCCCTCTCTACCTCTAGTTACCAAGGAGTCTTAATCCTCACCAGTGACACTGGTGAGAGACTGTCACCAAAAACAGGAATGACTTTACACAGTATTTTCAGATTGAGCTCTCTGCATCAAGCACAGTTTCCCCCTAGAGCACACAGGGAATACGCTCCAGACCTGGGACTGGACTCTGTCTCTCCAGATCCCAAACAAGATTACTTTTGGAGCACTATGCCTCAGTTTCAAGTAGCTGACACACCTGGATATTTCATTTTCACACACACACACACACACACACACACACACACACACACACACACACACACACACACACACATATATACACACACACACATACACACACACACACATACACACACACACACACACACACACACACACACACACACACACACATATACACACACACACACACATACACACACACACACATACACACACACACACACACACACACACACACACACACACACACACACACACACACACACACACACACACACACACACACACACACACACACCTGGCAAAGGTTGGTACAGATTTACTATCTGTACCCCTTTTGCCCATACTATAGGGTAACCATGCTGCTACCAGTCAACCACTCTCAGGCTCTTAAAAGGGTATCCACTTATACTGAGTAAAATCAATACTAATATAAATGGTAGAGTGTAACCAAAACAGCAAGGCTGTTCGGAGTGGCCACAGTGTCACTGAAATAAGCACAAGTACTCTCAAGATGTTAAAAGACCAGCCACAATGAAAGGTATAAAAATATTTAATAATAAATAAAATAGAAAATATGAGAATACTAAATATCCAAGTACAAAAAACACCAGAGTTTCACGCACAGGAGAAATAAAAATAACACAGTTGGACACATTCAAACAGAGAAAAGCACTACTTAACTAATCTGACTGTATTTCCTCACTATCTAATGAATAACTGTTCCCTAGCTAACTTAACACAGCAAGGCAAGATTATATGCTGAGATACTTCCTTCCACAAGGCAAGGTGATGAGCTTCTAACTAAAACTGAACTAACTGTAATAACTGACCTAGATATTTTATGTCAGGTTCCAAAGAAAACAAAACAAAAACTGAGTTCCATCCTATCAGTACTGGTTATAGAATGACCTCACATTTAATCACCTGACTCTAGTACAGTATACACTCAGAGTTGTAGTAAGATCTGTCGAAGTATCTGAAAGCTATAGAACAGTTTCAAAAACGTCCCCTCTTTCCTTCCACAATTCTCTGTTTAAACATATACATTTAATTTGTTATAATAGTGTGGTTACATTTTTAACACAAGCATCTGTGCAAGTCAGCATGATAGTCAAATGATACAAAATTAGTTATAAAACTCGAGCTAACTATGCTGGCATGTTACATACTGCGCTGTTCTCCTGGCATAGGTGGCAGTACCTTGCATCATCATCACACACTGACACTGATTTTCATGAGGGAGAACATTCTCCCAGATTCTCCCCATCCTTGAGGATGTTTTATTCAGAGATTCTTGAACAACTTAGACATAAAGAGGATTGGTCCACTGAGCACTTTCTGCAATCGTCTGTTTTCCGTGACTGTTTCGTTTCTGGCCCATCTACTTACTTCTTGGCCGGTCCCTCCAGCTGATGAGATGATGGACCTGATCTCCTGTTAGGCTTGGAAGGAAATGACACAACTGAACCTATCCTCAAAAAGCCCAACAAGTTTTTGATGGTTTCCAAAGATTGTCCTCATTGGAGCAAGGATCCCACTGTAGAATCTGTGGTAGTGGCGGAAACCACAAAGGAGGAGTTTGCTGAATCACGTTCCTTTGTCATATGTATTGGACAAATTTGGGATGTGTGTCCAGACTTCATTTACTTTTTTGGTGAGAGCACTTAATTACTTGACACACATCACTTGTTTCTGGAGAGAGATGACAAAGGAGATCAATTTTCTCCCAGGGACCTTGACTGCGGATCAAAGAAAATCCATTAATTCATAGTTTGTTACCATGTAGTCACTTTCAAATGCCTCTGTGCACCTTATTTCTAAACCCACAGGGGGGTGATTCTAAAGCACACAGGCATTTCCAAAAGAAGGCACACCTGAACGTAGCTATATGATTTTGCAGACCATTTTAAGATGGCCTTTGTCAACACCTCCAGAAGTGAAAAGGTTAGAAAATTGCTGTCTACCATAAGGATCATATTCTGTACCCCTTAAAGGACCTTCTCCAAAAACCTTAATGGAGGAAAGAGAATGTGGTTTCGTAAATTTCAGAGCTTTGCATCAGACATTTCTGGCGAAACAGCTGTCCAAAGCAGATAAGCAAACTCTTATAATGGATGTTGCCCAAGGGGGTAGAGATGGCCCACAAAAACCAGGGCTTCAGAGGTCCTTTCTCAGAGAAGCCTTTCCAGTGCTTCTGCATGGTTGCCCAACTGTCACACTCTGGAGGCAGTTGGGGGTGCTTATCCCCGCACCCAGCAACCTAGATGTCCATCACTGAAGACAAATGGGTGCAGAGAGTCATAGGCAAAGGCTATTTTATTCCCTTCCACACCCCTCCTTCGTTCCTCGAAAGAATTCCAGATGTTCCACTCTCACAAGAGGAAGAAACTTCTTTATAAAAAAGGAAGCTTCTAAAAAGAGTCATCCAAGAGGTCCCTCCAGACCAGAGAGGATCTGGAATTTACGCAAGCTTCTTTTTAGTGCCAAGGAAACTGGGACCTAAGGCCAATTTTGGACCTGATCGCTTGAATTAGTTTGTGAAATGAACAAAATTCCAGAAAGTCACATTTTGGCCTATTTTTCCATTACTCATGAATGGCTGGATATGCTAGATAGATCTTCAGGATGCATACTACCACACAAATATGGAGAAATGCTCCAGGAAGTGCCTTTCTTCTGGCTGAAGCTTGTCATTAGCAATTCAGAGCTCTGCCCTTTGATCTCACCACATTCCCTGAGGTACTTCCATATTTGCATGACTGGCTCATCACCGCCCTTTCCAGGAATAGACTCATTCAAGCCAGGGACTCCTTGCTCCATCCTTGTATAGACTTGGTGATTACAGTGACTAGAAAAATCCAAGCTACAACTAGTCCAGTCTGTAGAATTCATTGGATCATTTTTGGATAGTAAAAAATAGTAAAACTGCCTCAGACAATAATTAAATCCCTTCACCAACAACCCCAAGAAGTCTTATCTCTTCAGAAGCCTCCAGCAAGACTAATTATTCATCTTGTAGGATCCATGGCAGCTTCCATCACATTAGTGCCAATATCCAGATTCTACATGTGGGTTATTTAGAGGACTCTGGCATTTCAGTTGTCATTCAGGAAACAACCTGTGTAGTCTTTAGTGATTCTAACAAATGTTTGAAGAACTCTTGTTCAGTGGTAGCTAGAATGTCTGCAAATTCTAAAGGGATGTCATTTCATTATCCCCCCAAGCCACAGTGACAATAGATGCTTCCCAACTGGAGTTGGGGGGTGTATTTTATGGGAAACACAGTCCAAGGCACTTGGTCCCAAACAGTGGCCAGTGGCAGGCTTCATATTGATATATTTGGAGACGAGAACAGCCCTCCTAGCATTGCAGGCTTTTCAGGACACACTCCCTTTGGGTGTGGTATCTATTTAGACAGACAACATGGCAGTTGTTTGGTACATCAACAAACAGGGAGGAGCCAGATCTTATCCTTTGTGTTGAGTGTGTGGCAATGGGTGATATCCTTTCACAGCTTTCTAATAACAATGCATACCTGGGGAAATCCAGTATACTTCGAGATAGCAAGTGTATCTTGCTCCTTGACAAGTAGTCTCTCAATTCATCAATAACAGAGTGGATTTTCAGCTGCTGAGGCCAACCTTGTTTGCAACCTTTTCGCCTCTCCCTACAACACCAAATGCAACATGTTCTTTGTTCTAGTTCCCTGAGAAGGGGAGTCACCTAGGGACACTATGATGCATCCCTGATTTCAAAGTTTCTTCAGAAAACATCTGTGATGAAGGTCACTGTCATCCTTATAACTCCTTAATGGCCTCAACATGTCTTATTTCCCTTCCTCTAGCCTCATCTAGTCCACCCTCCCTTTGTGCTGGGCTCGGACCCAGATCTTCTGTCTTAACTGTTGGGAGTTGCCTCACCTGAACATTCTTTCCCTCAAACTGACCACATGGTTACTGCAATTCCAGTGATAGTTTGGCTGTCCAGGTTTTCAGATTCAGTTGTCCACATTTTCTCTTCCTCCCAAAAACCTACAACTAAGAAAATTTATAGGAGCAAATGGAAAAGGCTTTTCACTTGGGTGATTGAAAAAAGTATTGATCCTCTCCTAGCCCCTCTTCCATCAATTTTGGACCTCCTTGCAAATCTCTTCCAGTTGGGAGACAGCTATTCCACAATCAAGGTACAGTTATCAGCTATATCCTCTTTCCATATAGGTGAAAATGATATGCCCATTGCATTTCTCAGATTATTAAAGGCTTTTATCTGAGGTACTTTTTTTTACTATGACCTCTGCTCAGAGACTCCGTACGTTCATGGGATATTAACATTGTGCTACAGGCTTTGACTGGACACCCATTCGAACCTGCTGCTAGGGCTGATCTAATTTTTTTTTTTTTTTTAAATCATGGAAGACTTTTTTTTTTTTTTCCCAGTGGCTGTCAGTTCTGCCAGAAAATTTCAAAGCTACAAACTCTGTCTTCAAAACCTCCCTACCTAATTTTTCACAAAGGACAGTGTCACTAAAATTCAGTCCCCCCTCTGCCCAAAATAGCTTCTGGATCCTCCATTAATCAGTTCATAAATCATCCATTATTCTTTCCAAAGTTTTTTAATGAAGTTTAGTATACTTTGCATTTGCTAGATGTCCATCATCAGTTATGTTTTTATTTACGTCGGATGAAACCTTCCAGGAAATCCGATCAGTTATTCGTGTCCTTTTCCTCAGTTAAACTGGGAAAATCGTGTCCGTTTCCTCAGTTAAACTGGGAAAATCATTGTCCAAAGTCAGCCTTTCCTGGGGGTTGTCACAGGGCATTTCCTTTACTTATCAAGAGGAGGACTGCCACTTCCTTCATCTCCAAAGACTCATTCCACTAGATCTGTTGCTTCTGCAGCCTTCTACTCTAGTGCTGCAATAGATGACAAAGTCTGTATCACAATGTCGTAGATGCATTACTTCAAATGCGTCTTCATCGAACCCATAAAAATGAAAACAGCGAAACTACATGTGAGCAATTTCTTTCCCTGGGAAAGAAATCGCTTGTCCAAAAAAAAAATATATATATATATATATATATATATCCCTACACTCATAACAAAGTGGGGGGCTTCACCCCCCCCCAACTAAATATACCAACTCCGAGATCGCACTGCAATTTACTAAACAGCAAACTACTGGAGGCGGGCCTTTCCCAGGGAAAGAAATGGCTCATATGCCCCTTCGCTGTTTTCAGTTTTCATTATTTTAAGTTCGGCAGACGCATTTGAAATTATGCGTCTTTGATCTAATAGGAACCCTGGATGACATATCTGCTGTAGCTACCTGGTCCAAGGTACATACCTTCTCGCAATATAAATTAGATAGCTAGTCCAGATCTAGAACCTCTTTTGGTTCATTTGTGCTCCGGAATATCCTACAATAAGTCCTCTTGGGTGAGAAAGTAGCTGGGAACTCTTTCCCAGCATTAAGGAATGGGCAGAAGAGACAGCATCAGATACAAAAGTTATGTACTCACCAAAATGTTAAATCTGTATTATCTGTTTGCCTCCTTCCTCAGCTACCCCCCCTAAAATCTCCCTTTTTATTTTTCTTGTACGCACTATTTTTCTTTTTATATTTCCATTCCGAGGTGGTTCTAGCTGACCTCGCCTTGTCTCCTGAAGTTTGTCTCTCTCTCTTCTCATCAGAGCAGTGTTTAGGTTAGCTAAGTTGTTTCTGTTAATACCCTTTTAATTTTAAATTCCCCTTTATTGGCAGGCAAACTTGGTCTGAGGTAGCTTGTTCCTTACACATGGGGTTATGGGTAGGGGAGGTGCCTGAGCAATGGATCCAAAGCTTAGAAGTGGCTGAAGCTTGATCCAAGACCCATATGTTGAGGAAGGATGGAAACAAGACAGTACAGATCTATTATTATGGTGAATGCACAACTTTTATTTATCTTCCAGATTTGTCAGTCTTGTCTCTGAAACAATTTTCCATTGCTGATGTATTTTTGTATTATTTATTGCTATTTTAGAAGTCACATGTTGACATGTACATTAGTGCTATCCCTTTTTTTAGGGCAATTGCAATCAAATCTGATAACTCGTTTTCAGGTACTTGCAGACTTTTTACAACTGATGCTGAAACGTCTTTGGTATTTGAAGATCCTAATTTGTTACTGTTAAAACATTTGTCATTGTATAGTAAATTATTTCCTTCTGTATGTACTTTGAGATTACAATGATGACCTTAGTCATTGATTTACTTTTATGGATTTTGATAGTAGTAGTGCTTTTTATTCTTTTCCATACTTAATTGCTAGAAAACCTAATAAGGTAGATGTTCTTCATGTTTCACTGTTGCAGTCATTGCATTTGGGTTATCTGCTTGCAGTAGCCCTCAGTCAGCCTGATTAACAAAGTCTTGGGTCCTGTGTCGGTTGCTGTCCCTTCTTCCATAATGTCAAGTCGTCAGGGGTATAAAACATGCAGCCGACGCCATTACATCAGTCCCTCTTGTCGTGTGGTGCCCGAAGCAGTAGCAGTTCGTAAGTGCCGGTCGGCCGACTCCTGAAATTTTCGTTTGAGTTTCAGAACCGAAGGCTTTAACTAAAGCTAAGTACCCTGTTGGGGAAACTTTTTCTTGCTCCTTACCGATGTCAGTAAAAGTTGATAATTGCATTACTTGTGGAAAGCAAATACCTCACAAAGATTTTCATTCGTTCTGTATTCCTTGCCTAGGCCCTGATCACAATGTGCCTTGCTGTCAGTTGTGTGCTTTATTTAAACAACGCGCTATCCGTCATCTGTATATTTTTGCTTCTAAATATTTTGGTTCTCGGTTTAATTATCCAGAAATGTCATGGGTTAGCCTTCCGACTACCGGGATTCCGAAAAAACGCAAAGATAAAGACCCTTCGAGGTCCAAAGCTGCCAACGACGCTTCTCCTAAGCCAGTCGCCAGTTCGCCGGTACTCAGTGAGGCACTTTCGCAGCCCCTGATACCCGCTACTTCTGGCTCGCAGGCCTCTATTGTGACCCATTCGGAGTCCGGTATGCCACGAGATGCTTCAACTGTGGAACCTGCGGATGTCTCTACCTTGAATGGGTCCGGAGTCGCTGTGCAGGCACCGGCTTCTGAGGGTGTATTCAGGCCTACGGACTTGCATATTAAACTGACACCTCCTTCATTTAGGCCAAAATCACGAACCATGACTAAGAAACCGACACCCAGGCTGCATGCTCAGGCCTCTATGCCTAAAAAACAAATAAGAATGGCTGAAGATCTTATAACTCTAATCACGGGAAGCCAACCTCCCCCTTCTAAGAGACCTAGGACTGAAGTTATTTATGATTCTTCTGAACAGGATTCTGGTTTTTCTGATTCTTTTGATTTGGATTTGCCCTTATCTATTTGAGTATTCTGATGTAGAGGGCTCTATTCCCTCTGTTTCCCCTCCAGAGGATTTTTCTTGTGGTGAGACCTTACATACTCTACGGGAGCATTTCCAATGGTAAAGCCAGGATTTTTCTGATTCAAAAAAGAGGCTTAGGGATTTCTTACTCCTGCCTCAGCTTAGGCCTTTAGCTATTCCTCCTGTACTAGACATTGTTGATGCTTTCTCAGAATATAGTTTGGCCCCTGATTCCTTGCCTCCTGCTCCCAGAAAACCTGACAGATATTACAGGGTTCCTGATTCTCACAAGTTCCTTTTTAAAAATCCTATTGCGGATCCAGAGACTATTTCACAGGGACCCAAAGGCATTAAGGCTTCTACTAAAAGTCCTACCCCCTCAGCAACTCCAGGGCACTGGATAGATGGGGATAAGAAAGTTTACACTTCTGCAACCTTGGCCAGTAGGGCTTTAAACTGCCAGTTTCATATGTTAAAGTATCAACAACATGTTACTGGATTGCTTAAACAGAAAATGATTATTTTCAGCGCAGTCAGGAATTAAGAATTACAGAATTTAATGCATTCTGCTGAACAGGTTGGAAAACATATTTTGCAATGTGAATTTGATGCATTAGAGGCCTCTTGCAGGGCTGCTGTTACTGGGTCTGTGCTCAGAAGGCATGCTTGGCTTAAGGAGCAATCTTTGCCTGATTAGGTTAAAGCTAAATTGTTGGATGCGCCGTTAAATCAGGACCGCCTGTTTGGCAACAAGGCTGAGGAAGTTCTTAAAAAGATGGAAGATAAAGCTAAATCTATGTAGACTGTTAAGGATTCCTTACAAGTTCAGCCTCCTAGATTTAGTAGGCATTGGTCCTCTAAAAATTGGTCCTTTCCAGCCCCTCCAGGTCTTCTCAAGCCAAACCTAGACACAGCTGAAACACCAGGTTTTGGTCCCAAGGGGCACACAAGACTAGGCAGTGGGGGTTTTCCGCACCCAAACCTGGGAGCAGCAAGACTCCCCCCTATGGAAAACCGTTTCAATGACTTGCTTTTAAGACTTCCAAGCACTTCCCAACTGAATGCTCCTTTACACGGAAAGATTGGTCTGAAGGCCAAAAACTGGGAACTCATTACCCAGTTCAAATGGGTTTTAAATATAGTGTCCCAAGGATACAGATTTCATTTCCACGCATTACCAACACCAAGCAGGTGGCCAGATCTACCCCCAATCAGTGGGCAGAGGCCCAAAATCAGGTACACTCTCTGTTAAACATGGAGGCTATTCAGTTGGTACCAGAAGAGGAAAAGGGACAAGGTTTCTATTCAAGACTTTTTCTGGTACCCAGAAAAGGCAATACATGGCATCCTATCCTGTACCTTTCTATTCTAAACACCTTTCTGGTGATTCCAAAATTCAAAACGCTGACTCTTCACCAGCTGCTTCCTATGCCAGGCAAGGATGCATGGTTGGCAACACTGGACTTAAAAGAAACATACCTGCACATCCCTATCAGGGAGTCGTGCAGAAGATGCCTACGCTTCAAAGCAGGCTACATGCACCATCAGATCTGAAGTAGTTAACTTCATTTGGTCTGCAACCTGTGGGTATCGGATCCATCCTCGGATCCGAGCCGGCAGCTTTACCTAGCTAAAAGATCCTAGCTCCTCCCCTACCCATAATCCCCTGCTACACATCCCCCATCCCCAGATGTAGTTTGCCGCGGCTTATAGCAGCTTCTAGAGACGAGCTCTTAGGCATGGGTGAGAGTTTTCCAGTTTTAAAAAACCTTTAAAAATCGTTTTTTTTTTCTAAAATTTCTTCAGTGTGTGTGTATTGTTTAGCCCCTTTACCAGCTAATATATTTAGCATATTTTTGTTGTGATGATTTTACTTCAAATTTACTTCAATTCCCTCCCCCTAGTGCGTGAGTGTGTGGTGTGATGACTGAAGGGCCTAAAGCCATTTTTTCTAAATGCACTGAGTGTGGTCATAAGCTGTCCCCAGCCAATGGCCACACTCAGTGCGTTATTTGCCTCGGGGTGGCCCATTTATCCACCAGCTGCCAGGTTTGTGCGGCTTTCAACCCCCGGGCTATCAGGGATAGGAGAAACAAGCTAATCCTGCTGGGATTGTTGCCCCCAGATTCTTCTTCCTCCTCTCCCTCTAAGGCACCGGTCTCGGCTGCGGCTCCCTTGCCTTCCAATCCCCCTCCCTTGTTGGGGACTCAAACTCCCTCTGCTTCTCAGGGTGGGAGGACTCTTCTTCCTCTTCAAAAGTAAAAAGGAGAGATAAGGACCGGCACAGGCATAAAAGGCGGGCTGAGTCTCATCCCTCAGCCCCGCCAGCAAAGGTAGCTAGTCCCACTAAGAGGGCCTTTGGTTCTCCTCATTCTCAGCTCTGTTCTCCTTGCTTTTCCCAGGAGCCGGAGGAGGAGTACCGGTCTCCTTCGAGGTCCCCGAGGCGGCCCTCCAGGCCCGCCTGTATGACCTCCTCCAGATCCACCAGAAGCTTGACCAACGCTGATTTGGACCGGATGATGCATCGTTTCCTGCAGGCTCAAATGCAGATGGGGGTGCTCGGGGGGAGGAGCTTGGCCCCTTTCTTTATCTCGATCGCTCCTTCTCCGACCCGGTTTAGGGTTTTGTAGTCTTCGGATCCGTACCGTTTCGGACCCGGGGAACCATCGGCACTGACCGTCTTGATTACTTCAATGCCGACTATGCCCTCCAGTGTGTTGAATCCTAGCTCTCCGGGCTGAGAGCCGAGCGTCGGACCCGTGGGGGGAACTGTGTCTTCGGCGCCGTTTAGGTCAGAGCACACTTCCCTCTCGGGTCCGACCGCTGATCCTGCATCGGAGCCGAGGGGGCTGCTCTCTGAGACTGGGGAGAGCAGTTCGCCCTCGGTGTTTGATGTAGTGGAGAGGGTGCTGTCGAGGACTTCCAGATCCCTGGTCCGGGCTGCGGATCCATCCATCACACCTGCGCATTTGGGCCTGTCCTCTGTCATCCGGCCACAGGGACAGCCTGCATCGGCGCTCCAGTTGGTTCCCTTAGAGGAACAAGACCCCGTGGGTGAGCCCTCCTCGGATAGCCCCACCGAGGAGGTTCCTCACAAACTGAAGTGCAAAAGAAGGCACCTGGACTCCCCTGAGTCCCTCCCAGAGGACACAGACTTGGAGGAAGGGGAGGGTTCCCCAAGGTCACCCCCTGAGGATGTCTCCTTTGGAAACATCATGGAGATGTTGCGAATCAGAGGAGGGTGGTCTGCCCAAAAATGGACGAGTCTGTGTTCCTGGAGGCATTTAATGCAGGCCTGGCTACTTCTTGGTTGTCCCCCCCCCCCCCCCCAGCTGACCCTCTGGTGGACTTAATTACCACCAGGGCTTGGAAGGAGCCGGACACCATGGAGCCAATTCCCAGAAGACCAGACAAGATACTTAATCCCCCTTCTGATAGGCTGGCATGGTCTAAAGGTTCTCCAGTGGATGCCATGGTAGTGGCGGCTGCCACCAAGAAGGAGCTAGCACGAGAGTTCCTTGGTCCACCCTCCAGATAAGGAATCTTGGACGTTGGACCTCATTGGAAAGCAGCCCCCCCCCCCGGAGTCCATGGCGGCCGAGGACAAATGCACCTTCTCTGCTCGCATGGCCACTCTGAAATCTATTACTAACACATCTGTGCGGCTACTCTCCAATGCCATGGAGGGAGCGGCTAGAGCCAGCGGAGCAGGCATCGCTCTGCAGTGCCATGCCTGGCTCCGCCTTTTCGATTTTGCGGAACCCTTCAAGGCGTCCTTCGCGAACGTGCCCTTTGGCGGTTCTACGCTCTTTGGCAAGACCATCCACGACACGCTGGTCCAAAGCAAGAAAGACGGGAAGACGCTGTCTGCCGTCGGGATCTGCTTCTCTAATCCCCAACGGTCTTTCTCGAGGAACCAGAGGGGACAAAAGAAGATGTGGTTCCGGGAATCACAGCAGTCCCGTCCTGCTTCGGACACCTCGTCCTTCAGAGGCAGAGGGGGCCAAGGAATCTCTGGTCTCCAGAACCTTTCTCGGAGAGGCCCTCGCAACAGCCCTGAGGGCTTAGCCGACTGTCCTTCTCTGGAGGCAGTTGGGGGGGCATCTGTCGGAGCGCCTCCAAATTTGGGAGTCCATTACTATGGATCGGTGGGTGCTCCGAATTATATCCAGAGGTTATTCCATTCCCTTTCTGAGTCTTCCCTCTTCTATGAAACGGGATCAAAGGGAGGCGGCAGCTTCAGAAATTTCGAAGCTATTAGAAAAAGTCATCCAGCAAGTCCCCCCAGGCCAGTCCGGATTGGGAAATTACTCCAGGTTCTTTAGTGCCAAAACCGATGGGGGACTTGAGGCCTATCCTAGACCTCTCATCTCTAAACCTGTTCATTCCCAAAGAGAAATTCTGGATGGTCACTCTGCGATCTATTCTCCCCTTCCTATGGGAGAATGACTGGATGTGCTCCATAGACCTCAAGGATGCATACTACCACATTCTAATGGACAGATGATCCAGGAGGTTCCTCCACTTTCGGCTGGGAGCCAGTCACTATCAGTTCAGGGCTCTTCCGTTCGGCCTCACCTCAGCCCCCAGGGTGTTCACCAAGGTCATGACAGTGGTCGCAGCCCACCTGAGACTTCAGGGCATTCGGGTCTTTCCGTACCTGGACGACTGGCTCCTCAAAGCTTCCACCAGGCATCAGCTATGCTCTGCCAGGGATTATACCCCAGCTCTTACTCAGCATCTGGGTATTACTGTAAACCTTCAAAAATCGTTCCTTCATCCTGTGCAGGTTCTGGAATTTATAGGGGTCAAGATAGATACACGCCACTCCAAGGCCTTTCTAACAACAGACAGGTTGCGCAGCTTGTCTCTTCATGTTTTGGCAATTCTCCAGTCCCCAGCCCCACCTGCGGAATTAGTCCTGAGAGCTTTGGGCTCCATGGCGGCAGCCATCGGTCTGTCGCCCTTTGCGCCACTGCGCATGAGAATTCTTCAATGGACTCTTCAGGTCCAATGGTCACTTTTACTGCACCCCTTGAACACCCGGATTCCCTTGAGCAGGGTTTGCAAGGACTCCCTTCTCTGGTGGCTTCACTCTCAGGAGCTGCGAGAGGGGAGACCGTTTGTCATGCCTCAGCCCCAAGCCACGTTGACCACAGATGCTTCTCGCCTCGGGTGGGGCATGCTATGGGCAGAACCATCCAAGGCACGTGGACTCCCTCAGAGACCGTTCTGCATATCAATGTTCTGGTGATGAGGGCGGTGCTTCTGGCATTGCAAGCCCTACAAGACCTTCTTCCTCCGGGAACTATTGCAATTCAGACAGATAACATGGCTGTAGTCTGGTACATCAACAAACAAGGAGGAACCAGATCTTATCCTCTTTGCCGAGAGGCTATAAGAGTATGGGAATGGGCGATCTCCACCAACCACTTTCTGGTAGCAACGCACATTCCGGGCCGGACCAACATCCTAGCGGACAAGCTAAGTCGCTTGATCCTCACACCGTACGAGTGGTCTCTAAATCCGTTAGTAGAGAAACAAATCTTCCTCAAATGGGGGTCTACCTTGCTGCGATCTTTTTGCTTCTCCATCAAACACAAAGTGCAGCAAATTTTTCACTCTAATTCCCCCAATAGGGAAGAGCCCCAGAGATGCTCTGGTTCATGCTTGGCCCCCCGGTCTCCTTTATGCTTATCCCCCGCTTCCGCTCATGACGAAGATCCTGCAGAAAGCCCATCTGTTGGGTACAAGATAATCCTCGTAGCCCCATTCTGGTTCCCTTACCTGCGGTCTCAAAGTGTAGTTCCTCCTTGGATCTTAGATCCCATTCCGGATCTGATTTCTCATCCTGCGGGATTACAACCCCCAAACCTGGGCGACCTCAAGCTCTCTGCTTGGCTGATCCAGTTCCGCTGATAGCAAGGACTCCCGGTATCTCGTCACCAGTGAAAGCTATTCTGGTAGCAGCACACAAACCATCTACCAGAAAAATCTACAGTAGTAAATGCAAACGTTTTTCCATCTGGGCCAAAGACAGGGGCTTAGACCCCTTTACTCTACCTATTCCGACGATTCTTGATTTTCTGTCTCATATCTTTCATCAGGGAGCCAGTGCATCTACGGTTAAAGTACAATTGGCAGCCATCTCTCATTTTCATGTTGGGGATGATGTAGGATCACTGGCTTCCACCAGGATTTGCAAAACCTTTTTAAAAGGCGCCTTTCTGTTAAAACCGCCAGTTAAGTCTGCGGTCCCACCATGGGACTTAACATTGGTCCTACAGGCTTTGACGAGCCCTCCTTTCGAACCGGCTGCTTCTGCTCAGTTGAAATTTTTATCTTGGAAAACAGCCTTCCTGATTGCAATAATGTCAGCCAGGAGAGTGTCTGAGCTTCAAGCCCTCTGTATGAAACCCCCTTACCTAATATTTCATAGGGACAGAGTTTCTCTCAGGACTTATCCTTCCTTCCTCCCTAAAGAAGCCTCTGAGTCGAATATTACAGTCTATTAATTTGCCAGTGTTTTTCCCCAATTTCCAGAACAAAGGGGAATACACATTACACAAATTGGATGTACATGGCGTTTTTATTTGCACAGGACAGCAACCAACCGCAAATCTGATCAATTGTTTGTGTCCTTTGCCAAGTCTTCTTTAGGTAAACCTATTACCAAAGTTACATTAGCCAACTGGATTTCACAATGCATCATTCAGGCCTGTTTAGCTTCAAACAAACCGGTGCCTTTGGGAATCCATGCTCATTCAACCCGATCCATAGCTACCTCTGCAGCGTTCTGGTCTAGAGTCCCTATAGACGACATATGTTCAGCAGCTACTTGGTCCTCCTCTGATACATTCATTTCTCATTATAAATTGGATATGATATCCAGGAGTAGGACTTCCTTTGGCTCCGCTGTGCTCCGGAATATTCTTCCTTGAGGGCCTCTCAAGGTTTCTAGGTAGCTGGGGACTCTGTCCCACAGGTTGCAGACCAAATGAAGTTAACTACTTCAGATAAAGAAGTTATGTACTCACCATAACGTTCCATCTGAGTAGTTAACTTCATTTGTCTGCAACCGACGCCCCCCCCCCCTCCATTCCCCCTAACCATTTTCATGCTGCTTAACCATGGGATAGGATTGCTCATTCTGTTAGGCAGTAGGTTACTGGCCTCTTTCGAGGGTCTTGTGGAGTCTTTATAGGCGAACTCGATTTGAGGATGGGGGATGTGTAGCAGGGAATTATAGGTAGGGGAGGAGCTAGGAGCTCTGATCTTTTTAGCTAGGTAAAGCTGCCGGCTCGGATCCAAGGACGGATCCGATACCCACAGGTTGCAGACAAATGAAGTTACCTACTCGGATGGAATGTTCTGGTGAGTACATAACTTCTTTTTCTCTGCACTGCCCTTTAGCTTATTTACTGCACCCAGGGTATTCACAAAGTTCCTAGCTCCAGTCATTGCATTTTGCAGGCAAGGAAATATTCAAATATACTCATACCTGGACGATTGTCCAATTCAGGCAGAAAACAAGGGCATTCTCTTCAATCATCTGTTTTTTGTTCAAAGGTTACTGACTTGTCGGGGGTTCACCATAAACAAAAGGAAATCCCACTTGGTACCCTGTCAACAAATTATATTCCTGGGAGCAAGCTTGAATACAACTTCCCAGATGGCTTTCCTCATGCTAGAGAAACGGATACATTTCACAACTTACTTCAAACAAGTGGCCACAAAAACCCAGCTATCTGCAAGGCAAATACTGCAAGCCTTGGGGTTCATGGCCTCATGCATTCTTCTAATTCCATATGCAAAGCTGCATATGAGGAAACTACAATGGTATCTCAAAAGCCTATGGTGTCAACATTCAAAGAATCTGGAACCAAGGATTCCTATCATACCTTGCCTACGCCTAGAGTTCCTTTGGTGGGCAGAGGCCTGGCACCAAAACAGGGGACTATCATTCACATTACCCCCTGCCAAACAAATCTTAACAACAAACGCATCAGACTATGCATGGGGGGGCTCACCTGGCAGGAAAGTGCATTCAGGGCAAATGGAACCCAAATCAGATGCACCTGCACATAAATCAAAAGGAAATGTTAGCTGTACAGAATGCTCTGACAGCTTTCAAGGACCACATTCTTCCAGGATAACTAATGGTAAAGATGGACAACACCACTGTCATGTGGTACATAAACAAGCAGGGGGGTACACATTCTTTCCCCCTCTGCAGACTAGCCATGGCATTGTGGAACGCAGCCTTGAGCTACCAAGTGAATCTACAAGTTCAGTTTCTGCCAGGAAAACTAAATACACTGGCAGATGGACTAAGCAGAAACCTTATGGACCCACACGAGTGGAAAATGTAACCAAGGATTTTCGACATGTTGACAAGCAAATGGGGGGGGGGAGTCCAGATATAGACCTGTTTGCCTCCCTCCAGAACCATCAACTGGACAAATGTTGCACAAGGATTCCCCACAAGCAAACTTGGAAAGTGGATGCTCTATCCTTCAGCTGGAAAAAACTATCAGTTTATGCCTTTCCTCCTCTGCCTCTGCTCTCCAAGGTACTACTAAAGATCAAACAGGACAAGCCAAGGATGATTTTAATTGCATCAGACTGGCCTTGCCAACACTGGTACCCACTCTTGCGCAGTGTGTCACGCTTGGCTCCATGGCACCTGCCTCAGACTTCCTTCCCCGTTGTCTCAGCAGGAGAACATGGTTCTGCACCCTCAGCTGCAAACCCTGAACCTAGCAGTCTGGCTAATTACATAATCTCTCCTTTACAATCTCTCAGTAAATCAGTGATAGTACTAGAAAATCTTATGCTGCAAAATGGAAAAGATTCTGTGCTTGGAACCAATCTCAAGGAATGAATGTAACAGTGCCAAGTTTACCTCAGATTCTACAATACTTAACTGAGGTGCTTTATAAGGGCTTGTCTTTTTCCTCCATCAAAATTCATGCCTCAGCCATTTCAGTTCATTAAAGCACAGAGTCCTCTGCTCTTCTCTCACCCACTGCTCAAGCAGTTCCTCAGAGGAGCCAAAAATCTAAGGCCACCCAGGAGAGCTCCAACTCCAGCCTGGGATCTTTGTCTTGGAGAAACTCACTATTCCTCCTTTCGAGCAAGCTGCTAGTGCAAATTTAAAATTTCTTTACTGGAAAACAGCTTTCCTTTTGGCAATCACTTCTGCAAGAAGGGTATCTGAATCACAGGCCCTTATGGCAGTGGAACCTTTCATCTTTCATGTAGACAGGGTGTCCCTCAGAACCAATCCCTCCCTTCATGCCCAAGGTGGTATCCAGTGTGGCTTTTAATCAGTCCATTCATTTGCCTACCTTTTTTTCCTAACCCACAGAACAAAGGGGAACCAGATACTGCACTCTTTAAATTTGCACAGACAGCGTAGATTCTACTTGGACAGGACTAAACCTCAAAGGAAATCTGAACAACTACTGGTGGCATTTGCTGCGGGGACAGAAGGGAAAGCTATTTCAAAACCATTTCAAAATGGATAGGCCACTGCATTCATTTCTGCTATAATCACCATAGAAAACCTGTCCCACAGGGCATCAGACCCCATTCAACCAGGGCTGTATCTACCTCTACAGCCTTTCTCAGGGGCGTCCCTACTAGGGACATCTTAGAAGCTGCTACCTGGAGTTCTGTACATACTTTCACCAAGCATTACCATTTGCCAATTTTCTCTAAATCCAGGGCTGGTTTTGCCACTGCAGTCTTACAGGGCCTTATAGCTGGTCCTAATTCTATTTAAATTCCTCCTCCCAACCTTAACTTTGGGGAATCTACCGAAATGTAATGACTGCAACAGTGAAACACCAAGAACATAGTACAGTTGTGTACACTTAGTCTAAATGTAGATGTTAGAGTGTATTCACTGTTGCAGTCCTGGTTACCCTCCCTCCAGCCCCGTTTTCTTCCTTTGGCTATATCTCCACTCTCGCTTACTATGCTCTAAAAGCTTTTTGGTGTATTTGCTTTTCTGTTGGAGGCATATCCTTGTATTTATAGATTTAATTGCTTCCCATTAGGGGGGCACCTGACATCTGGGGCAAGAAAAACTGATGTAATGGCGTCAGCTGCATGTTTTATACCCCTGACGACCTGACATCACGGAAGAAGGGACAGCACCCGATGCAGGACTCAAGACTTTGTTAATCAGGCCGACTGAGGGCTACTGCAAGCAGATAACCCAAATGTAATGACTGCAACAGTGAATACACTCTGACATCTACATTTATGGTAAGTGTACACCACTCTACTTTTTTTCCCCGCAGATTAATTTTGACAGCATCGTTTCCTCAATGAGTAAATTATCCAATTTGTGTTAATTGAGCGCAAAGTTGAAAAAATAACAGCATATCTAGATGTTTATTTGCATATAGGTTTATATAATGTAGTAGTAAAAAATATTTTAGACATGAAGTGAATGACCCAGCATAAATCGGGTAAGCAAAGATCATGAGCTCCCCGTTTTACTTGCAGTGTAGTGCATCGAGGAGAAGCATTTCTTGATAACTTCAGAATTCTCACCTCTTGTAACAGTATACAAAGAGCAGTAAAGGTAGTTTCCGTTTCATAATTAGGTACTTGTTTGTTAATAACAGTATCAGATGAAAAGAATCCTGCAACCATAAAGGTCAGTAGAGTTTTATTATTCCCAAGAAGTATAGGGTAAGGGACAGAATAATATTGTTTCCTCATTCTGTCCTTATCTTTCCTTGCAGTTCCTTGGAGAGAGAGAAAAACAAAAAAAACGTTTAGGGCAAACACAATATATAAACCATGTCCGCCAGTATGAGCCGTCACATTTCCTGCATTATGGAGTCAGTGGGGAGATGATTTAACTGTATGTTGGAGTATAGAAAAAAATTGTACAAACATTGCTGCCAAAAATATATTTCCTTGATCCTGAGTTTGTTATATATTTAGGAAGCAATAAACTGCTTTCCCAAACTTCATTTGGAATAATGTAAAGATTGTCTTTGCATTGGATTATATATTTAAAGTAATCTGGTCTTTTGGAGGGCAAAAACCTGATATGGTCTGCTAATCTTGCCCCTTTGCAACTTATTTAAATCTCTGTTTTTGAACTCCCAAGTTGCCAACAGTGGGAGGTACTGGACAAGACAGCCAAATATCTTTTACCTCTGAACTGCCTGGGACCAAGCTTCATATAAATTCTTACCTTGGGTACACAGTTAATATCTCTGAGCAAATGTCTGCCAATGGATGAGATTACCATTTGTCAGTAAATGTCCCCAGTGTCATAATCTTTTGAGTTTCTCTAAGGAGTCATCTATCAGCTAAAGGGAGAAATGAAAACACAGGAGAAAATCAAATGAGTAAAGTCCTATCTGATGATGTTACTCTTCATTCATTACTGATGGTTATCAGTTCCGTCCTCAGAACCAAGTTGGCCTTATAACAAGCTCTCTCCAGACAAAAATACTTTTGAGCTAAGCTTATCCATAGTGCTTTTCTCCCTGTTACCTCAGATCTCGTTTGCCGCGTAGGAAATCAAGACTCATCAGGTCAGCTCTCAAGCTAAGTGACTATAATTTTTTTGGAAATAGGTGGTCTTGTTCATATGTGACAATTTTTCTATTATACTGCTTGTCGTTTAAAGTTTTCTTACCATATTTGCCGATTTCTGTGTGCTCTTGTGTTTATTTACTAAATTTTTTGGTATTCTACATACCATCGCTGGTACCTCATTTCTGCCTTGTGGTAATATGTAATACCATTGCTGGTATTTCTCCTCCCTTTCCTTTTTTTCTTTTCCTTTCTTTACCTGGTTTAAAAAAAAAAACCAAAAAAAAAAAACCTTTGCTTCTTTTTCGGAGGGTATGGTGTGGGTTAGCCTACCTTGTGTGTTGTTAGATGACTGACTTCCCAATTTCTCTAACTATGGCTGAAAAGAAAGGAACAATGGGCTTTAAGCAGTGTGATCAGTGCGGTAGGAAAATGCCGAACTCTGGTCATTTGTAGTGTGTGTATTGTGTCGGTACCACACCTGAAATTTGAACCACCTTGTGATTTATTTAAAGCTTTTAGTTGCCCATGCATTGACGGAAAGGAAAAACAAATTGATCCTTAAAGGGCTCTTGAAGACTCCCTTTTCGGAGTCTATTTCTGAGGAGGAGGGCTCACCCCCTTCCAAAACTGAACATAAAAAGAGGAGCCAATCCATACCTTTGTCTCCTCATGTTACTAAATCTAAATCTGTTAAATCTACGGAACCAAAGGCAATAGTTCCCAAATTATCTTCAGAAACCTTGGTACCAGGGCTTCAACCCCTCTCTACGGTGCCATCCTCTGTTCCAGGACTTCAACTACCTATTATGGTACCGTCTTTGACACCAATGCCTCAAGCACAGACTATGGCACCGATTGTGACTACTGAGCCATTCATAACAATTGCTACAGCTCCGACCTCCCTTTCTACACCGAAAAAGTTCTTCCAACTCTGGTCACTTCCCACCTTCCTATTCAATCTTTTGTTTTTTTAACCATGGTGCTGAAAGGTGAATCGGTTCCTCGGACCCAATATTCCCCACAGGAGATTCTTTTTTGGGACAACAGTACAGTCCCTTTCTAGAATGCCCTGATTCTCCATCGGGGATATCATCCCGCTCCTCCAGGAGTCTCTTGGAGTAAGATGTGATGAGACTCGTGGATCGACTACTGGCGGTCATAGGAATCCCACCCCTTTCCAAACCCTCCATCCCACCCGGAGCTGAGGAGTTTTCTCCAATGACTCCAACTTATACTCCTCCTTTGACCTTTTTGGAGGTATCAAAGTTCTTGACACTGGCGCTTATCCCAGTTCCAGCTTCTTCATGCCCAGTGGTAGACCTTAACATGGCTCTGGATCCTACCGTATGGCCATCGACTCACTCTGAGCCGAGCCATCCTCTGGATCGTGACAGGGCTGTCGGTACAGTGGCTGCTAGTATGGCACCTATTTTTTTCTACGGCACTGTCTACTACAGTTCCAGTTGTCTTGATGGCACCAAGTCCTCTTGGTGCTCCTTCTTTGGGGGTAGTCTCGTCGGAGCAGGGTGTGATCCTGGTTCCGAGGTTGTCCTTATCGATTCTGGGCTTCCATCCTCCTTCGGGTGGCCCTGCCTTCCAGTTGATGTTGAAGGCCCTTGCCTCCCAAAGGTACACAGCTGGTTCCCTTGGCACTGGAATGCCGTATATATTCACCCTCTGGACCAGAGTTGACAGTCCACTATGCTGGGGCATTGAGCACAGAAGCCTCAGGATACCCTACTGCAGGACCCCCTTTCTTTGGAGTCCTCTTCAGATGCTCCTGCTGAGGAAGTACCCTGAAAGAGATCACGCAAGAGGAAGCACACAGATTTCCCTGAAGAATCCCTTACCGAAGATGCAGACTATGATAATGGGGGAAGGGTTCTCCACGATTACTACATGATGTCTCCTTTAGGGACATTCTAGAAATCCTGAAAGTGGGGAGACTGGAAGCCCTCCAACTCTTCCTCTGAGGAGTCTGTATTCCTGCAGGCTTTCCCTGCTCAGCCCTTTACTTTTTGGGTGACCCCGTCTGCAGATGAACTCATCCAGCTCTTTGTTGAGCGTGCCTAGAAGAGTCCTGACACCATGGAACCTATCCCCTGGAGACCAGACAAAATTCTATCACCCCCAACAGCTTTTCCTAATTGGTCCAAAGGCCTGACAGTAGACGCTATGTTGGTGGTGGTGGCCACTAGGAAAGAACTCGCCGAGGAGAGTTCAACTATTCATCCTCCAAACAGGGAGTCTCAGATGATGGAAAGACTAGGGGAGCCGGATATATGCTTCATAGACCTTTGCCATTTGGTCCTTGAATTATTTGGCACACTTTACCCATCTCCAGAGGGATCTGATTTCAGAACTCCTGGGAACTCTAGCAGGAGCAGTATATGATGAGGTACGTGGCAAGGTTGCCTCACAGCTTGCCACTTTGGAATCCATTTCTAATTCGTCCATGTGGTTGATTTCTCATACTATCGAAGAGGCGGCTAGAGCAGTGGGTGCAGGCGTAGTTATGAGACATCACACCTGGATGCTTTTATGTGACTTTGTGGATCCCATTAAGTCTTCCTTTGTCAACGCTGCTGTTGACGCTTCCTCTCTTTGGCCCAAAGGTAAAAGACACAGCCAGGTGAGAGAAGGGTTGCAAGACCTCGTCTGCTGTGGGTGTATGTTTTTCCACCCCTCAACGATCTTACTCTAGGAATCAGAGGAATGGAAAGATGTGGTACAAAAAATCCCAGGGTCCTTTCTGTGACACACGTGGTGAGTTTTCTCCCCGGGACAAAGTGGGAAACTCATCAGGAAGACGGCCCAGTGGCAGAGGGGGTCCATGTAATCAGGGATCCAGAGATTTTCTCTGGACAGCCCTATCAGTACTCCTGAAGAGTGGCCCAATTGCTTACCTCTGGAAGCAGTCGGGGGATGATTTTCTCTGCACCACCTTGCCTGGCAATCCATAACAGCAGATTCTTGGGTGCCGATAATCAGATCTTACAATAACCCTTCAGTCTTTTTCCAAGGCCGCTAAAGCAAATCCCCGACATTCCACCCAGGCAAAAGGATGCAGCAGCTCAAGAAATTCAAAAGTTGCTCAGAGAGTCATCCAAACAGTCCTACTAGACCAAATAGGATCCGGATATTACTCGAGGTTCTTTTTAGTGCCAAAGAAGACAGGGTACTGGATGCCAATTTTGGACCTCAGCATCCTAAACAAGTTCATCTGATAAACAAAACTCCGGTTGGGCGTGATTCAGTCTATCCTTCCGTTTCTGAAGAAAGATTGATAGGATGTGCTTGATGGATTTCCAGGATGCAGATTACCACATAAAAATGGACAAATTGTCCAGAAGATTCCTCCGCTTTCCGGCTGGAAGCCAGTCGCTATCAATTTTGAGTGCTGCCCTTTGATCTCTCTACAGCCCCCAGAGTGTTTAACAAATGCATGGCTGTGGTAACAGCTCACTTAAGACTGCAAGGATTCTGGGTGTTTCCGTATCTAGACAATTGGCTCCTTACTCCCCCAACCAAGCATCTACTGGTTCAAGCCATACATTACACTCTAAAACTGTCAAAATCCATGGGGGATCTCTCTAAACGAGGGAAAATTCAAGTTGACTCCTCCTCATAATCAGGAATTCATAGGGGCTACTTTCGACACTCAGTCTTGCCTAGTCTCCCTTCCAATTCACAGGTTACAGAGACCAAGATGTTAACTCTGGGTGATGTTGTCTTAGGACAAGGTTTTAGCTCATGCAGTCCTTCAACTCCTTGGGTCGATGGCAGCATCGATCACTGTAGTTCTCCTAGAAAAACTACACATAAGACTCCTACAATGGCTTCTAGTGTCACAATGATCTCCTTTGACTCATCCTATGTACTTTCTGATCCACATAACAAATCAATGCAAACAAGACTTTATTTGGTGGATGAAGCCAGAAAAGGATCTGTAGAGTCGCACTTCTCCCCCCTCAGCCCAAGACCACAGTGACCACAAACACCTGCCTAATGAGGTGGGGGGCATTTCCAATGAAGGACAGTCCAAGGCACTTGGTCCCCCATGGAGGCCAACCTGCATATCAGTATACTAGAATTGAGAGTGGTGCTTCTAGCATTGCAAGCATTCCAATCTGCCCTCTCGTCAGGAACGATTGCTGTCCAGTCGAACAACATAGCTGTAGTCTGGTATATCAACAAACAAGGGGAGAACCAAATCCTATCCATTGTGTCGAAAAGAGACACATTCCTGGGGATTCCAACGTAATTGTAGACAAGTTGAGCAGATGCATCCTACTGCCTCACGAGTGGTCTCTCAATCCTGCTATAGTGGCAGAGATCTTCAGTCACTGGGGACAGCCTTGCTGCGATCTTTTTGCGTCCCCTGCAAACTACAATTGTAGCAGCTACTTAGCCCGAATCCCCCCTCAAGGGGAGTCTCCGAGGGATGCTGTAGTACACGATTGGCCCATGGGACTTGTTTGTTTTTCCTCCTCTACCTCTGATCCTGCAATTTCTAAAGAAAACTCTTCGATTCAGAAGCAGAGTAATCCTCATTGCTCCGTTTTGGCCTCAAAAAGTTTGGTTTCCTTTCCTTTGTCCTCACCTAGTTGATATATCTAAACGTATCGAGTCTCAAGCTGACAGCTTGGTTCTTCCAGTAATTGCCAGGCAGAAATAACCTATTTTCCCCACTATGTAACATTCTTCTGGCTTCACACAAACCATTCAACAGGAAACTCTGTCTCAACAAATGGAAGAGAGTCATTTGGTCTCGACAAAAAGGACTATACCTCTGCTTAGCTCCAGTTAGTGCTGTACTGGACTGTTTGTCGTATCTTTTCCATTCGGGAGCGGCAGCCTCCACTATTCGAGTGTACCTGGCTGCTATTTCAGATTTCCACAATGGCTTCCAAGCGTCATCCTTAATCTCCCATTGTCTGTGTAAAACCTTTTTGAAAGGTGTCTCACACATTAGATCACCCTTCAAAAAAACAGTTGAACCTTGGAGTTTGACATTAGTTCTAAATCCTTGACCATCTTTTTTCGAACCTGCTGCCACTTGTGATATACAATTTACATCCTGGAAATACCTATTCTTGGTAGGTATAACCTCAGCAAGACGAATATCTGAAATACAAGCGTTGTGCGTAAAATGCCCCCTACGTGGTTTTCATAAGAACAGAGCATCACTCTGGGCTAATCCTTTTTTGCCCAAAGTTATTTCAGAATTGAGTATTGAACAAACAATTGACCTGCTGGTCTTTCACAATTTCTCTAATAAAGGAGAATACTGCCTACATTTACTGGATGTACATAGACAATTGCGATTTTACTTGGACAGAACTAAATCACTACGAAAATCTGACTAGTGATTTGTATCCTACTCAGGACGAAATTTGGGAATTCTGTTTCTAAGTTAACTTTATCTGAATGGTTGTGAAATTGTATATGCTTTATATACCAGCATAACAGAATTCCTCCACTGACTAGGGTCAAGGCACATTCAACCAGATTGGTGACTGCTTCTGTTGCTTTTCATTTAAGTGCTTCCATGGATGATATCTGTGCAGCTGCAACATGGGCTACCCCTCATAGCTTTATCACTCATTACAAATTGGATATGGTCTCCAGGCGGAGAGCATCTTTTGGTTCAGTGGTGCTCAGGAACATTCTTCCATAGGGCCTCCCAGGACATAAAGTAGCTAGGGACTCTGTCCCATCAGTAATAAATGAAGATTTAACCACATCAGATAAAGAAGTTATATTCTTACCATAATGTTCCATCTGTGTTGTTGATCTTCATTCATTCATTACATCCCACCCTCCTTTCCCTTTCAAAAGACTTCTGGAGGTTTGGATTTGGTCCAAATCCCGTGTTAGGAAATTTGCTCAGAAAAAGCCTCCGCTTTCTTTCTTATGAGCAAGCTTGATCGGAGGTAACTGGGAGAAGGGCACTATGGGTAAGCTTAGCTCAAGAGTTTTTTTGACTGGCGCGAGCTTGTTATAAGGGTGACTCTGTTCCGAGGACGGAACCTATACCCATCAGTAATGAATGAATGAAGATCAACAACACAGATGGAATGTTATGGTAAGAAACTAATCAAACGGTCAGTTTCCTCCGAACCACCAAAATCCAAAAGTAAGAAGAAAAAGTCAAAAAGGAGAGTTGATGCTGGCTGTTCAAAATTTATTTACGTCTCCACACAATCAAATGGAAATAAACAAAATGTTTATTTCCATTTGATTGTGTGGAGACGTAAATAAATTTTGAACAGCCAGCATCAACTCTCCTTTTTGACTTTTTCTTCTTACTTTTGGATGTTATGGTAAGAACATAACTTCTTTTTTCCACTCATTATGATAATTTCTAGTTAAAATACCCTTAAAGGACCTGATGATATATGTCACAAATATGAATTTGTCTGAATGCGTAATAATTTTTTCAGCATTCACTACATCATTCAAAGTAGAAGCATCACCAATAGATTTGAGGGTTAATTCTTTGTAGACTATTGTAAGCTTTTGGGTTAAATTAAGGAAGTACTTACAATGTACAGCCTTGGTATACTTTTCAAAGTCCTGAAGTGCAAGCCCTCCAAATGATATTGGAAGGGCAAGAATTTAATTGAACATCATATGCTTATCCCTCACTCAAGCAATATTTAGCATTTAATCCATAATCTGAGTAGATAGTCATGTGTCTTGCTTTGTATGGGAAACCCTGAAATTGGCATAATAATAATGGGAGTACAAACCATATCATCGTCTGTATTCTCTTGGGTATGTCTACACAGGCAATCTTCCATCACTGAAATAAACTTTTAACTTTATTTACTAGCACTGAATAGAGGAGGCTGCAAGGAGTCCTATATTGTATTGGGGCAATTTTCCCCCCGAAATGGGTATTGCTGGAAAAGTATTACTAACAGACAATAATGAATCTTAACCATTTTGTCTTATGCATATTGATTGTATATCTAGAGTTCTTCCCAAAGTCATCCAAAAAATTACATAACCTGAACTGGTTAGATTCAGTGATTTTTTTTCATATAAATAAAAAAAATCATCAGCATAGGGTAACAGTTTATATTTTTATCTCGTCCACTTATAACCCTCTGTCATAGACTTGTCTTATTTTTATAGGTTATGGTACCAACTATATTGTGAACAATACTGGAGATAGTGGGCAACCCTGTCTTAAACTACTAGGTAATTGAAGAGCAAGTAAGAGATGAGGTCCCATCTTTACAACCAAGCCTAGTTATAGCTTCTACAGTCTTTGTATAAATAAAGTAGGGAAGGCCATGCATTGTAAGAAGAGAAAAAGATAATCCCAGTTAACTCTGTCAGGGGTCTTCACTACATCAAAACTGGTGATCAGTGAGGGGAATCTTTTGATCTGATGTTGTCGATCTTCATTCTTGATGAATGGGGACTCTGTTCTGACCCCTTGTAACCTGCTCACCCATTATGCAGCTAGCGCCAGCAAAAAAGCTCTTGAGCTAAGACTACCCATAATGCTCCTCTCTCCATTACCTCAGATCTTGTTTGCCACTCTGATAACATGACGCGTCAGCCAATACTTTCCAGCTAAGTGCTGTAAATTTTTTATTTTTTTCCTTTTTTTCTATACTATACCTTCTCCATTTTATAGAGCACTTTATTTGCTCCTCTATCATTTTATATCTGGTGTGGTGTGTTTGCATCTAAATCATCTCTACCCTTGTTACCTTTTGGTTGTCTTATTACCATTGTTGGTAATTTTTTCTACCCTTCCTTTCCTTTTACCTCTCTGTAATCTCTTCATACCATCACTGATATTTTCTTTTTGATTACCTTTATAGGTATTTCTCCCTACCATTGTTGGTAGTTTTTTTTTTTTCTCCTTTCCTGTCTTCCCAGTGTGTGCGTGTGAGAGATTCCTTTAAAATGGCACATCTGGCAGTGCTAAGATTGTGGAAGAAAGATACCCAACTCTGATGGGCATCTTTCCTGTGTGTAATGCTTTGGTACACCCCATTTAGACACTAATTGTAAAGGCTTTAGTTCTAGAACCTTGGCAGAGCGATGAAATAAGTTTATTTTAAAGGGATTATTATAATCCTCCTTTGAAGAAGCCCTTTCTGAGCCAGAGTCTTCCAAAATTGAGCCAGAAAAGAGAAGTCATTCAATGCTGAGCTCACTGTCTGCACCGGACTCCAAAAGGCACAAGTCTCCAGTTTCGTCAGCCTCTTTGTAACCGAAGAGTAAGGTACTAAATCTTGTAAAACTGCCTTTGGCACTGACCGTTATGACTCCCTCAGTACGATTCCTGCACCAATCTTGACTACCTCTGCACTGTCCTTGACAGTATAGGTACCAACAATTTCATCAGTGCCTACCACTATGACCTCCCACTCTGTTCCAACTTTCCCATCTGCTCTTCAGCAGATGTTGCCAAAGATCAAAGCATTTATACCTCCCAAAACAAGATACTCCCCCTCTATAGAGACCCCTTTTTGGGTCAACTTCTCAGTCCATTTGGGGATAGGCCCGATTCTCCCTTGGGGATGTGGATCCTTTCAATCAGAAGTGAGATAGACATGGTGAGATTAGTGGATCCGCTTTTGGCAGTCAGGGATCTTCTCGCACCAGTTCAGACCACCCTCCCTCTCAGAGCTGAGGTTTATTCTCCCAGGACTCCCACTTATATTCCTCCCCTGACCTCTCTTGTGTTTGGAGCCCAGCACTTCGATTGTCCTAGTTCCAGCTGCTACGGTGCTGACTGAAGCCCATTCTTCAGTACCGGGATCATCTCTGATTTCTTCATCTCCCTCGGAACTGATACTCACAGGGCCATAGTTTGGCTGTCTGTTCTGAAGGTTTCGGTTCGGTACTAGTTGTTTGTTCAGGGCTGTCCTTGGTTCTCGGAACCCTAGCAGTTTCTGATTCTTCCCCGGCTCTGGATTTGGAGGGCGGTCCTATGGAGTGGGGTGTGACTCCATTTACAAGATTCCGGGCTCCCATCCCTCTTCGGGTGGGCCTGCCTTCCAGATCATGGAGAAAGCATTAGCCTCTGCTGGCTCCCTCTTCTTTGTACCTTCTGGACTGCAGCTGTCACCATCTCTCATGTCAGGACAGCAGGCACTGAAATGGCAAGGTTTCCCTGTTCAGGGCCTTCTTCTTCGGAGTCTTCCTTAGAAATCCCCACTGAGGAACCTTCCCGTATGAAGAGGAAGCATCTAGATTCTCCAGAAGAATCTGTCATGGAAGACACAGACTACGATAAAGAGGAGGGTTCCCCCCGATCACCCCCTGAAGATGTCTCATTTGGAGATGTGTTGGAAATCTTAAAACAGAGGGGTGATTGGAAGGCCACACACCCTTAGAGGAATCTGTTTTCTTGCAGGCTTTTGGTGCTCACCCATCTACTTCCTGGGTAACCACTTTATCAAGCTTATCGCACAGTGGGTGTGGAAGGCTCCTGATTCCATAGAGCTGATTCCCTGGAAGCTGGACAAACTTTATGAACCCCAGAAGACCAACCACATTGGGGAAAGGGTTTAGTAGTAGATGCCATGGTGGTGATGGCGGCCACCAAAAAGGAACTTGCCAAGGAGAGTTCCACTGTCCGCCCTCCTAACCGAGAGTCTCGGATGATGGACAGGTTTGGGAAACAGGTCTTTGCATCATCGCCCTTAGCTCTTAAGTCCTTGAATTTCATGGCACATTTTACTAGACTCCAAAGGGATCTGATAAAGGAGCTATCGGATACCCTCACAGGAGCTGTCTCTAATGATGTGTGGGATAAAGTTGCCTCTGAGCTTGCCAGCCTGGAGTCTATATCAAACTCGCCCATGTGGCTCATCGCTCATGCTGCGGAAGGAACAACTAGGGCAGTGGGTTCATGCATTGCCACAAGGCTTCACACTTGGATGTGCTTGTGTGGCTTCGCAATGCTTTTCAATTCTTCCTTCGTCAATGCTCCTATTGACGGGGCTTCCTTGTCCGGCCCCAAAGTCAGAGACATGCTAGCCAAGTGTGAAAAAGATGGAAAAACCCTTTCTGCCATGGGCATTCATTTCTCTACTCCTCAGCGATCCTACTGTAGGAATCAGAGGAGTGGAAAAATATGGTTCAAAAAGTCAAAAGGGCTCTCTCAAGGCATGTGGCGAATACTCCCATCAGGGTGGGGGTGGGGGGGGTTCAAGCAGAAGACGCCCTCCCCATGGCAGAGGAGGTCTGCAAAATCAGGCCTCCAGAGATTCCTTCTCCAGGCAGCCCTACCAGCGCTCCTGAATGGAGGCCTGCTTGTTCACTTCTGGAAGCAGTTGGGGGAAGATTTTCACAGCACCACTCAGCCTGGCTATTGATAACTTTGGATACTTGGGTGCAGAGAATTATCACCAGAGGTCACCAAATTCCCTTTACTCTCTTTCCAAAGATCCCAAGAAGAGTCCCCAATGTTCCACCCAGTCAGAGGGGCCAAGCAACTAGAAATTCAGAAGCTAATAGAAGGGAGAGTCCTCCAAGAAGAACCACTATACCAAAGAGGATCTGGAGTTTACTCAAAATTCTTTAGTGCCAAAAAAGACAGTGGACTGGAGACCAGTTTTAGATCCCAGCCTTCTGAACAATTTCGTTCAGCAAACAAAATTCCAGATGGTCATGGTTCAGTCTATCCTTCCCTTCTAGAGGAGAATGATTCTATAGACCTTCAGGACGTGTATTACTACATAAAGATGGACAAATGCTCCAGAAGGTTCCTCCGCTTTGGGCTGGGAGCCAGTTATTTCCAATTCAGAGTGCTGCTGTTCGATCTCACCACAGCCCCCAGGGTGTTTACCAAGTGCATGGCAGTAAAAGCTCACTTAAGGCTACACTGAGTCCAAGTGTTTCCATACCTAGACTACTGGCTCCTCACTGCCCCAACCAGGTGTCTATTGCTTCAAACCAGAGACTTCATAGTGAACTTCGTTCAGTCCTTGGGAATTACGAACAACAGAGAAATCATAGTTGACTCCCAACACAAGACCTAGAGGAGCAGGCCTCAATACGATTTCTTGTGTAGCATCTCTCCCTCTACACAGACTACAAAAATTAAGTTCACAAGTACAATGAATCATTCCCAGAAAGAAGGTTCCTGCTTCGCTGGTTCTGCAAGCTCTGGGTTGTATGGCAGCCTCCCTAACTAAAGTGCCCCTCGCAAGGTGTCGCATGGGGCTGATTCAATGGCTGTTAGCGGTGCAGTGGTCAATACTAACACAGCCAATGTCTTATCAGATATTAACAGATCATTGCAAGAAGGATCTACCCTGGTGGATGAAGTCAGAGGAAAATCTATGGGGCTCACCTTCACTCATTCTCCGCCTACTGCTTTAGTGACCACGGATGCTTCCCAGATCGGGTGGGGGGGCATTGTCTGGGAAGAACAGTTCAAAGCAATTTCCTCCCCACATTGTCTAGGAAGAACAGTCCAAGGCACTTGGTCCCCAGAAGAGGCTAATTTGCACATCACTGTCCTAGAACGGAGGGCAGTGCTTCTAGCATTGCAAGCCTTTGTCTGTCCTTCCTTCAGGGATCATTGCAATCCAGTCAGACAACATGTCAGTAGTCTGGTACATCAACAAGCAAGGTGGAACCAGGTCCTACCCCTTGTGTTGGGAAGCTCTCAGGTTATGGCAATGGGCTGTCACTTCCAACAACTTTCTAATAATGCACATCCCGGGAAGCTCCAGCATGATAGCAGGCAAACTGAGCAGATGCATCCTGTAGATCAGATGCATCCTGTAGATCAGAGTGCAAGACAGAATGTCTTGTGCCTTTAAGAAGCATGTCAAAGGATGAGTCTGCATGTGTATATATCCGGCATGTGCTATTCCTAGTGCCATTTTGAGAGTGCTGCCAGAGAGTGAGCATGTATGATCGCAGTAGTTAGTTTGTATGTGTTACTTGTTAGTCAGTAAACTTCTATCGTGATGCGTTTGTATAAAATAAAGCTGCTTGAACAGAACCAACAAAGACTCTTCTGTTGTGTCCAAAGTAGGAGAGCGACACATCCTCCTGCCTCATGAGTGGTCTCTGTATCTCAAGGTGGCATAAAAAATTTTTCATCGCTGCTGCCATCCATGCTGCGATCTTTTTGCCTCTCCAATAAACAACACATGCAGCAGCTACTTTGCTCTAATTTCCCAGCAGGAGAAGTTCCTGAGAGATGTACTCCTCCACAATTGGCCCCCGGAACTATGTTATGCCTTTTCCCCCATTACCTCTCTTTCCCCTATTCTTGAAGAAAGCCCAAAGATTGCGAAGCATAGTAATCCTCATTGCACCCTATTGACCCCGTCAAGTCTGGTTCCCCTTCCTTTGGCCTCACCTGATTCACCGTCCTTGGATTCTAGACCCAGATCCAGGCCTGCTGTCTCACCCATAGTGACTGGTGCATCCCAGCCTTCACAATCTCAAGCTGACAGCTTGGTATCTCCAATTCCATTAATTGCCAGACAGAGGAAATTACCTTCCCCAATACAAAAAAATGTTCTGGCTTCTCATAAACCATCCACCAGGAAAACTGTACCTTAGCAACTGAAAGAAATTTTCAATCTTACCTTATACAAATAATTTAGATACCTTCTCAGCCCCGGTTGAAAAGATGTTGGAATTTTTGTCTTCCCTTTTTGAACAGGGAGCTTCTACTTCCACCATGAAAGTCCAATTAGCAGCCATTTCCAATTTCTACAATGGGTTTGATTCTCATCAGCTGATTTCCCATCAGTTACGTAAAACCTTTCTTAAAGGCACTTTACGTTTAAACCCTCCATTCAAGGATCCTATAGCCCCATGGGATTTGACCTTAGTATTGCAATCCTTAGTCCTTCAGCCATTTGAGCCAGCAGCTACTTGCAATCTTAAGTTCCAATTCCGGAAAACTCTCTCTCTGGTGACCATTACTTCTGCTAGGAGAGTTTCTGAATTGCAGGCCTTATGTGTGAAACATCCTTGTATGATTTTTCATAAGGATAGGGTGTTAACGTGTCTATATTAAAACATCGAATGCTTAAAACAGCAAACGATGTTTCATCGACCCTTTTTCAGCAAAAGCTGAAAATGTCGACACCTCAGAACAGCGATTTCTTTCCTAGGGAAAGAAATCGCTGTTCCAACCAAAAACAAAAAAAAAACATTAAACACTTTCAAACACCTACACACATACCTTAACCCTAATTCTACCCCCCCCAAAAAAAAAAAAGTAAACAGCTGAAAACACCTACACATGTAACTCAGCCATACATCTAACTCAAAAAAAAAAAAAAAAAAAAGTAAGCATTTTAAAACATATGCACTTACCTTAACCTGCACCCTAACCCTAAGGTCAGTAACTTTTGCACATTCACGCTCGGGAGCTATACCAGACAGGGGAATCCCTGGGACTACACTACAGTGCAGAACACAGCAAAACAACAAAGCGGTCAAACGACTTCTTTCCCAGGGAAAGAATTTGCTGAACAGCCGCTTCGCTGTTTTGCCTGTTCGCTCTTTAGGTGTCGATGAAAACGCATTCGACAAAATGCGTTTTCATCGTTCTAATAGGAATCCTTAAGAACCAGTCCTTTTCTACCTAAAGTGGTTTCAGAATCTAATATTAACTAGACTATAGATTTGTCAGTCTTTCCAAATTTTTCAAATAAAGGTGAATATTGCTTACATTTTTTAATGTTCACAGACAGTTACGCTTCTATCTGGACAGAACCAAATCATCTAGAAAATCAGATTAATTGTTTGTACGTTTCAAGTTCAACTTTGGGTAAACCAGTCTCGAAAGTTACCTTATCAAAATGGTTTAGAGATGGTGTTACTTTCATTCACACTCATAATAACCTCAAGTTGCCTGCGCTGGTTAAAGTGCATTCCACCACATCTGTTTCCATTTCAGCTGTTTTCCACTGCAAGGTTTCCTTGGAAGAAATTTGTACAGCCACAATGTGGGCCATCCCTATACCTTTATCACTCATTACAAATTGGATATGGCCTCCAGGGGAAAAGCATTTTTTGGCTCTGTGGTGCTCCGGAATATTCTTTCTTAGGGCCACCCAGGACCTAAAGTAGCTGGGGACTCTGACCCATTCGTCAAGAATGAATGAAGATTGACATCCGATAAAGAAGTTATGTCCTTACCATAATGTTCCATCTGTGTTGTCTGTCTTCATTCATTCTTGGCATCCCACCCTCCAGCCCCCTCTTAAGGACTTATGGAGGATCGGACCTTTGTTTTGGGAGGTTATGTTTCAACTTCGGGTTCTGTTGTCCTTTTATAGTTAGCTGCAAACTCTGTCTGAGGTAATGGAGAGGGGGGCATTGTGGGTAGAGTCTTTACTCTAGAGTTTTTTTGACTGGCGCCAAGCCTTTTCCGAGGTATCTGGACAGAGCCATATTCATCAAGAATGAATGAATGAAGACTGACAACACAGATGGAACGTTATGGTAATGACATAACCTTTATTTTTTTTCAGTCTCTTCTGTTATTAGATAAGTTTTAATTACATCGTCAAAAGTAGTATAACCTGTGACAAAACCTGTCTTGTCATGGTGAATAATATGCGGCATGTCTCTTGCCATCCTAGCAACCATGATAGATGTAAACAGATGGTAGTCGTGGCTTAAAACTGAAGTAGACCTATGGGAAGTCAGTTGAGTCTTTATTGGGTTTTAAAAATAAGAGAAATGGTGGGATGATGGCATGAAAGGAGAAGGGAATTCACCTTCTTAGATATATTGAGTTAGCCAACTTTGTAAAATTCTGATAGAATTTTTCCCAGGCCCATTTATAAACATCTAACAAAAGCAAAAATCAGGACCAGTGGCTTTACCTGTTTTAAACTTATCACATCAAAGGGCTCACCTGCATATGAGCATGAAAAGTGTTAAACAAATATTCCTAGAATCTCAGTCGGAGTGAAGCAGATTTCTCCTGTTTTTTGGCCCTTTTAATCACAGAACCTTCATATCTGAGGTGGTCTGCTGGAGCTGCAAATTGTGAAATCTCTGACTTCCTATGGAGTTATTGTACTTCAGATTTAGCTCTAGCTTTGTGCTGTGTCTTGTAATCTTGCAGATTTGTAATCCTGCCTTTAAGATCGGAGTTTCCATACTGTGCTCACTAAGGCAGTCTCTATTCTTCAAAAAATGTTATTTGTAAGGACATTAGATTACTTGTTTGATTAGGTGTAAAGCTTGCATGTGTCATAAAATCAGTAAGCGGTTATCTTGTAAGCTTTCATTGCTGAGAAAATGAAGTAATGGGATCTTGCTGCAGACCTGTCATATTGAAATCCAGTCCTGAAATTTGCTGTTTAATACTGATCTTTTACAGTAAGACAGATTTAGTTTCAAACTGCTGACAGAAAGTAGGGGAGTTTTTATGACTAATAAAGCCTAAAAGAAAATTATCTTGCCTCGGGTTATAGGCACTTACATGTGGACATGTATCACTTTGTATGGAGCATGTGAGCCATCATGGCCTTATAATCTGTAGCTGTGAATAGTGAGCAATGTTTAAGTAGATACCCATCTGCAGCTTAATGGCAACAAAGTGTTGCATTCATGTATGAAAATGGTCGGTCTCATTCCAGACAAAATACCATGTGCGTTTCATCCTTGAATTATCCTCCATTATCAGGGTATTCTGCCTGACCATATAGCTTCCGTGATGATCAAATTCTCCTGCAAGAAATCTTGAATACTTTTTTGTGCTTAATTTGAAAGAGACTAAAGCTGCTTATGCAGGCGTTCTTTTCCAACAATGTTGCAAGTGTTTAGCTGCCTTTTAAACTGATTAGTAAACTTTTGCTGTTTATTAAAAATAGTGTGCAAGTGGCTTTTCAAGTAGTCTTCAGTTTCATTTAAAGAACCCTGATAAACTTGACAATACATCTACACCTGTTATTGATTAAAGAGAATTCAGATTGTACAGATGGCAACCAAGTCAAGTAAACAGTGCAGTGAGAATATATGAATGATCCAGAAGCACATTTACAGTGTCTGCCAAGAGACACTGTATGAATGGTTGCAGTGTTAAGCAAGAAAACAGTACAAAATAATGGGGATTGGGCAGAAAACCATCCTGACTGAATATAAAGTAAGTGGTTTAAAGCTTTTTAAGACAAGTGCACAGAAAGAGACTAGGATAATTCTCTTCTATCAGTATCACTGCAAATGAGAAAGCACAATTTGCAATGCACTGAAACTAAAATCAATGTCCTAGCAAACTGCTGAATTCTGTTTGAGGGGTCTAGGATTCTTGAAGAGACTACTACATTGTTATCACCAGAAGCTTTACCACAAAACTCTTAAAAAAAAAAAAAAAAAAAAAAAAAAAAAAAAAGATGGAGCAGCAGCATAAGATTATGATGCAGCCAGGTGTAATTGTTAAAGTTTGAAGAAAATTGGTTAACATCATGTTTATTGTTTTAAAGCAAAACAAAGTCAGAATCTGTATAGACCTGCAAAACTTAACTTATGGCTACAGAAGAAGCACTGTAATCTTTAGACTGCAGTAGTAGTTGCTACTGTGCCTAATGTGAAAATATTTTCAGTGCTGGATTCTAATTGGGGATTTTATCTAAGCTAGGCGAAGCAAACTCCAATCTATATTTTTTTAGTACACCATTGAGCATATATAGATTTTTGAGATTACTATATAATGTCATTGGCTCCAGAGATCTTTCAAAGAGCTCTGTTATGATTGAAGGCTTGGAAGTAGTTGAAAATATAATGGATCTTGTTTGGGTTGTACCAAATCTGATTAATTCTTAAGCTGTGACATACACTGTGTTTACAAGGTTTGAAAATGAACAGGATAAAAATGTCAGATCAGTGTGGTGTCTCTGAAATACATGGGTCATCATCTGACTGCTAGTGGGTTATAGCCAGGTGCTGATAAGTTGCACACTGCTGTTAAATATGCAGACTCAAGCAGACAAACCTTTAGTAAGATTTTTGAGAATTGTATAATACCTGTTCAAGATCATACCATAGTTATCAGATGTTAATACCTCTGAGAACCCATCTTGAGTAAGTTACAGTCCAGGCTTGGTTATAATAGCAAGTTAAAGCTTAGATATGTTGAAAAGACTGATGATTACTATATTTGTACTTAAATATGTTGATGTTGTGCTAACCTTTGACACTTCAGTAAAACGTACACATCTTACACGGATGAATTTTCAACTTGACTATTTAAATTTGACTACTTTTAACTCAACAAATGGTATTTGCTATTGAAAGTCACTGCTGGTGCAGTTTCTTTTAGGATGCTGCCAGTAATGTGACATATATAGAATTTCTGTAGGATTAGGAAACTGGATTTAGTATGCTTAAGTAAAGGGCAAGTCCCCCTACAAAAATGTTTTTTATTGATTTTTCATTGAGTTGAGTATTTGACCATTTTTCATTTGTTTGAAGCTTCAACTAGCTGAGTGTCAGAGATGAGTAGGAGAAAGACTGGGAGCAGTACTGCTGCAAGAAGGCAGTCTTGTTTCTGTGTCAAAAGCTATGATAGATGCACACATCAGGTATGCACAGATTAAGAAATATATTCTGAGCATAGTTTTTGGCTGTCAAAAATGTCATGATGTGAATGGGAAGCATATTACAGTAGAAACAGATCATTAACCTTTTCAGAACATCATTGCTTAAAGTACTTGCAAGATTACAGTGGATGTATCTGATGTTTCAGCATTATGATGTAGAAATGAAGTGTAAATTGGGAAGATGGATGCATATTATTGACATGTTTAGTAAAGCTTATGTAAACGAGCACAAATATTTGATGGAGTAAACTCTGGACTGTTAAGATTTGCGTTAATGTCAAAATACCCAGGTGATGCTAAGCATTTGCATCCATAGATTCAGCCATATTATACTTTCAACGAATTTTCTTTTTTTCTTAAGGTATACTGATTAAAATTTAAATGACAATTCTTTTAGATTTAAAAACCAGATGCTTCAGAAAGTCTGCAAGTCTCGTGTGTGAATATCTAAATGCCGAAAAGGCGCTAGAAAGATCTAATACTAGGTTACGACAGTGGTACAGAGCAAATGATGCAGAACTGTTCACGTTTTGGCATGCATAGAGCAAAGAAAAATCAGAAAGTGGAGCTGATACTTATGAAATTCCAGTATTATTTTGGCTAATAGTAGATGGCCTTTTTCAGCAGTTAATAACCTGAATGTATGTTTATTGCTATTCACAATACTCAGAAATTGGCCATTTGATAAATCTTTCCTGTGATTTTGAACTCTGATGTCACTGTGAATATATACAGAGTATTTTCTTATTCTTTTATTATTAAATATATTTAAACCTTTCGTTGTGGCTGATCTGTCTAAAGATATGCAAGTTTTGGGAGTACTTGCATATCTGTTTGGTGACACTGTGTGATCCACTCTTAATAGCCTTGCACTTGGTCAAACTACCATTTGTATTAATATTACACAGTAAGACTGGACACTCAGACTTGTGAGAGATGCACTTGTATATATCCATATTGGAAGCCACGCACTCTCCAGCCAAGACCAGAATAGCTAGTCAAGAGGAGAAGGTCAACACTTGCACCACACCACATGGAACACATAGCCCTCCAGAACACACACTAGCACTGCCTTCACATAAAAACACAAACCACACACTCACCGGAGGCTCTCAGTAAAAATCTACCCAAACAGCAGAGACCTCCAAGGCAGAAATGCACTCAACCACCATAACACAATACTACTCATGAGACACAACTCTTAAACGGTGTGCCACTCAACCAAAGCCCCTAAGGAAAAACAGCATGCCCGGCACACTGATGTCCTACTCACTAGGTTGAATAAGGAGAAAGTAACAGTCATCTGCCTGTCAGGTGCCATGATCCACCACATAATGCATGCACTCATGTCCCTCAACAACCAGTACAAATATGACTCTGTCATTGTACATGTGGGTGTGAATGACCTGAGACGCACCTCCCTGGACTACATGAAATGAGACATGGAGGAGCTCTCAGATTATGTAACTCAGGCAGGTATGACCCTAGCCCTGAGCAGCATCCTATCATCACCCAGAATGATACCACCGCACAAGAAAAAATTATTGATTTCAACAATTGGCTACGTTTCTGCTGTCATTCTAAGGGGATCCGGTATCTGTCTGCTTGGGATGACATGATTGACAGACCTCGATGCTTTGCCAGAGATGGCCTGCATCTGTCACCCCTGGGCTTCCAGATACTGGCCAAGGCTCTTGCCACCCCTATAGTGTTTTTTTAGGTGGTGTTCCAAAGACCAAATTAACACCATAACAGCGACAAACAAACGTAGTCTGAGGGTCATGCTGCTCAACGCTATTAGTCTAAATCTTAAAGTGCACTCGCTTGAAGCACACCTTAAAATGGAGAACATCGACATTTGTGCTGTAACAGAGACCTTGGTCAAGGCAGCAGAAAGCGCCCCTGCACTACCAGGCTATTACTCATTCCACACCTTTTAGCCCCAGAACTTGGACCAAAGCTCCAAAGGCGGTGGTGTTTCCATGTTCATAAAGGATGCGCACACCTGCAGACTGGTAGCTGAATATAATGTATCAGAGATACTTCAGGTGCAGCTAACATTGGGTGAGTCCGATTCAGGTCGTAGCCTGTTTTAGGTCCCCAGCCATGTCTGAAGACTCGCTCCACATTCCTAAGCACCCTGGAGAATATTAAGGGCCAACATAACACACTCATACTGGGTGACTTCAACTACCCCTCCATTAACTGGGAAAACTACTCGTGTACCAATGCACTTGCCCAATATTTCCTAGAATTCATCAATTCCAATGCCCTGGAACAGCTCATTCTTATTCCCACTAGAGGTGGCAACATCCTTGACCTGGTCATTACTAACGTGGGTGACCATTGCTCTCCACCAATAGTCAACTCCTCCCTGGTTAAATCTGACTACAAACTAATCACCTTGGAAGTCCACCCCCCCCCCCCCCCCCGCAAAGGTAACAACCATGAAAAACTTCTCCAAACCTAACATTGGGCTCCTAAAAACAGAGGTGGCTAACTTCACGGCACCCATGCAAATGGAGAATAGTTGCATGACCGCCGAATCATACACCAATGCACTGTATGAACATGTACACAAATGCATGGATCTCACTATACCCAGTAGAACCAAGATGCTCTCCTCCAAAAAAAAATAAAGGAAGCCAATCTGGTGGTCCCCTGCCATAACCAAGACCCTACAACAGGAGGAGGAAACTGGTGCAGAATAAGGTGCGAAGTTCCAAGACTGGAAAAAACTCCCTTATCAGCCTCAACAAAAAGTTGAGATCCCTCATGAAATCCTATAAAGCTAGCTATGAAAACATAATTGCAGCAGATAGTAAAGACAGCCACAAGGCCTTCTATAGTTATGTAAAGAATCTCCACGGCAATACTCAGATTTGCTCTGAGCTACTGCACAAAGTTACCTCCTGTACCGCGCCAACAGATATTGCCAATATACTGGCCAACAGATTCAGTGCCAACTTTACCCCCCCCCCCCAAAGGACCAGTCATAATACCAGTAAATTGCCAGGCACCCAGTATTACTGCTGCACAGCACTGTCCAAGGCTAAGAATGCAGCTTCTATGGGACCTGACAATATCTCTGGCTGTGTTCTAGATGAACTACAGAGTGAACTGGCACCTCACCTATGTGCCCTGTTCAATCATAGCCTCACCTCACGCTTTGTCCTTACTGAATGGCACACTGCTACAGTCATCCCTCTCTACAAAGGAGTAATGACTACAGACCCTGGGAACTATCGCCCCATTAGCCTGACAAGTCTGATATGCAAAGCTATGGAACGCATCATCATGGACCTAATAAACAAGGGTATAGGGAATCTCCAACCTCTGGATCCCACACAGTTTGGTTTTGTGAAGGGTAGATCATGCCTGCTCAACTTGGTCGACTAATTTGAGTCTGTCACCAGAGCTGTGGATGAAAGCAAGGTGGTTCATACAGCCTAACTTAATCTGGCCAAAGCCTTTGATACTATTCCCCACTCAGGAATCATAGAAAAACTCAATAAGCTAGGCATCAACCCCTATATCACTAGGTGGGTTGCAAACTGTCTCACAGATAGAACCCACAGTGTGAAAGTAGCTGACTCCAAGTCAGACTGCTGACCAGTCACTGGTGGAGTCCCACAGGGATCGGTCCTGGGTCCTCTCCTCTTTGTTCAAGCAATCCCAACAAAGGAACAAAAATAGGGATGGATTTTAAATATTGCTCTTATAAACTTAGTTCTTTTATACTTATAATAACTATATATAAAACTTTATACGCTGTTATCTTCATTTTAGGGGTCAAATACATTGAGGAAGTATGTTTGGTCTTATTCAGCACTTTCAGTAAATGATCTTTAGAGATAATTGGGGGAGTAAGCAATTCAGATAATTCAGGGCTTTCAAGAGAAGTCTTAGGGGTAAAGTTGGCACTAAGTTTATTTGCAAGTATATTGGCAATGTCATTGGGTCAGGATAGGAGATGCCATTATGAATGATTTCTGAGCAATGTAGTGTTTTATTTTTAGTTTTATGGCATAGCTAAATAAGTATACTTTTCTTTGGTGTCACATGCCGGTTCTAAGTTCATGGGCTCTTTTAGTAGCTCTGATAGAATTCTTCAGTTTTTTGTAATGCTTTTGATGATATCCATGAGGATGGATTTTGGCTTTACTAAATACTTTGAGCATTTTCTTTCTTTTGTTGTATAGTTTATTTATGGTGTTGGTGGGCCACCAATGTCATTTCAGACATTGTGAGGGTGATGGTGCTCACAGTTGTTTAGATTGATTATATATGTGTTTTGTGTATGCCTTCTGAACCTTCCAGGAGTGTCAGGACCACTGATGAAGGTGAAGAGAAAATTCTAAAAAAAAGGTGAGAAAATGGAGAAATGCTGTGTTGCTGGACATGCTATAACAGAAAGGGTTGTTTGAAATATGAATTGTTCTAAGGACTAAAGTTGTATACAGGTTTGACCCAGCAACATGGCACAGAGCATTAAAGCCCTTCACTGCACCTTGGGTGATCAGTATGCAGCTAATGGACCTGGTAGGGGAGGATGGGAGTGAGCAATCAAAGCTGATTCTCTCATTCTTGTGGAAGGGCTGCACCTTACCTCTCTGCATTTCTGACACCTTTTAGTGTATTGTCACACCATATAAAGTCTGGTGACTACACTGCAAGTGAAGTCACACTAGGTCTGGAAGTTGTGCATGCATGGAAGCACAAATGCACCTCCCAAAAGGCAGCTGTAGTGGAACACACAAGCTCCTGAGGATGTAGAGAGAGAGGATGATCTGCAGATTCTGCAGACTGGCCTGCTCCTTGAACGTTCAAAGCTCACCTTCACTGGGGATTGTGGGCCAGAGAATTCTCGCCCTAATGGAGGAACTAATGAGTCATTTAGGTGCAGAACAGGAAGCCACTGGGCCAGTCCTGCAAACCTCTCAAAAATGTGTACAGGTTCCCTAGGTTCTTACTGTACAGCAGTGCTATTCAACTCCATATGGGTTAACAGCTTGATGAGGATGAATCCAGTGAGCCAAGTGTTAGACCAATGAGAATAGAAAAAAAATTGCATATATAGGTGTTCCCACACAGACACACGAAGTCAAGCAATTCCATTTAGTAAATATTTTCCCTCATATCTGTGAATGCATAACCTCTTACATGCAAAAAACATTGGCATGCCTGTCTGAATTAGTCTGTGTTTCTGGTCTCCATGACTTCTGTCCCACCTTGGATGCACCATTGTGTCCAGACTAGCAACCTGTGGGGTGTACTGGACTGACTGAATGAGACAAGGATAGCTTCTGTGCCTGTCATTTCATAAAATAAATACAACAGAGCAATCAGTGTGCAGAAGTGCAAGTAAATAGCAAAGCATAACACTGCAAAATGTGAGGAGATAGTTGGAATTAAAAACTTCACAAGCGTTCTCATTTCAATATTATTTTACTTTAGCTAATGTAGTAGCATACCAGGAGAAAGCCAAGACTGTTGCTCAGGTGACCCAGGTTTGATTAAAAGCTGGGGTGTCAGATGGCACTGGCAGTGGAAGGTGAGAGGGTATGCACCTGTATGTAGTTCACTGTTGATTCCTGGTAGAGGCTGAGATTATGCAGGATGATGCTGTCTTCAGGCAGGCAAGGTGGTGGCTGAGCCATCTTGAATCAGGGTGAAGAGCTAGCATGCTGTTTGCACATCCATCTTTAAGACTTGAACAGGGTGCACCCATCTCTATGTATATGTAAGCCCTCATGCCATGGTGGCAGTATGATGCTCTCCAGGGTGTATCAGTCTCCTTATTGCCCCTGAACTTGGTGGCAGTTAGTCCTTGAAAGAGAAGTCGGTGGTGGTAGCCCAGGTGAACAAGAACAGATACCTAGTAGCACGTTATAGTCAGCTGTGGGTGCCAGAAAAAAACTGCTTTATTGAGAAATGAGTTAATCCTTTTGTTCACAAATAAGTTAATTGTCTGTGAAAGAAAGCACTAACTTATATTAAAGTGATATTCTAGAGAGATAATGCTTGCATAATATTTTGTTCCCACCTTCTTTTGACATTATACTGTTTTCTCTTTTGTTACTGTCTGATGTTTTCCAAATTTTAAAATAAAGCATATTCTTGCTTTCCTCTCTCATCTGCAGCATAAACCTAATCTTGCTAAGATGGACTTCTGGTGTTCTGTCCTTTTATGTTTCTTCAGGGAGGATTGAAAGTCACTTTTGCCAGTCAGTCATTGTTAAATTTAACACCCAGCTGATATTTTACTGACAGGGGCAGACCAAAAAAGGGACTGGCCTTTGGTTTTTCTAAGTCACCTTCACACGCCCTGGGAGGTCCCTTTCCAGCTTGGTGAAGGTGTTATATTTTCAGATTATCAAATTATGTTGCAAGAACTTGATGTTTTAGATCAAAAGGCTTTATTTACAAGGCAAAAGTGCTAATCTGTTTTCTCTTGATCATTACTATTTATTGTTTTTAATCGAAATGTTTACATATTTTACTAGCTATGGACAATTATCCAGCTACTCTTGAATAAAGTGAAAAGTTTATCTGAAAGAAAACAATTGCATGAACTACTTTGCCAGTTTTTAGTGGTGCCAGGATATTTTTAAGAGGTTTTGCTAATTTAACCGTTTACTGCTTCAGTTCTTTGTCACCTCCAGTATAACATAAACTAAGCAATATTTAATTCCTTCAGGCTCTGGAACTGAATTCTTGGATCTTAGAAGTGCTTTGTATTGGCTTAACCCACTGAATAGTACACAGCCATTTCATTATTTTATACTATAACTCTAGTATGCAGAATGGCTGCATTTTGAAAGCCGGGCATCATTTCAGAGATAGTTAATGGGTTCTATAATAATGTAACAACCTGACATTTCTAACATGTTAAAAAGAAATTTTACTGGATCTCTTGAGATTTTGATTATTATTTAATGGGTTCATTGTAAATAATATAGCTCAAACTTTTATATAATGGTTGAGTTTAGTTTACTGAATATAATTCTCCAGATCCGAGAGGGGTAAAAGAAGGTCTAGATTGCCCTGTGATAAGACAACATTGCATTGTCTGGGATTATTATAAAACAGTATGGTTATACAAGTTGTTTCCATAGGAATGATTGATTTTGGCTGCTTATGGTAGTCGTCCTATTCTGATTCTTATACAAGGGTATGGAAAGAAGGCTGTATTGAGTGTGAAGTGATAGTATGAGGTTGTTGGTCTTTCAAGTAATACATTCAAGGAAAGTCTTGTGGTTTGTGCCTGGTCACCTGTTGGTCATTCTGATGGAAAGACTTATTGAATTGTTGAATGGAAGTCTTATCGTGTTATAGATTGATGGGCAGATAATAGCAGCTATGGGTTGTATATGCTTGAAACATACTTGATCTTGTTGGATGTTTTATTTAAACAATGTTCTCATGAGAAGGGGTAGATCTTGGACTAATATGGACCTAGAAGCTATAACACTGAGGTAATGGGTTAAAGTAGTATAAGAAAGTTGTGATTAAGCGAAAGAGGCATTAAGCTAGGAATTAAAATGCTGGGAAATAATCAGTTGTACTTGAATGAGTTGCAGGGGCTGAAAGGAAGCAGTTCTCAGCATTGTGCAGTCATTAGGCAACATGTCTGGCATGTCTGCTTGCACACTAATATAGGATTTGTTGGAAAGTTGGAAGAAGCACTAGAATTCAAGTAATTAATTGAGTTTAGGATTGGATTAGTTGAGAGAGAGGATGAGGAGTGGTTATGGAAAATGAATGGAAATTGAATATAAGGTGGCATTACAAATGCTGCTGTTAGTATTGGGATTTAAAGGGGGAGAGTACTCAACAAACTCAAAGAATAAAAAGTAACCAAATACTAATAAAAGTAAAAAGAATCCAGGCCACCTTGTTGAGGTAAAACAGTCTTTATAACAAAACGACAATTCCAAATATGAGCGCTTTTGTCTACAAGCTAGACTTCATCAGATAAGAAACATGCACATCTGCTACACTTTATTTAAATACCATTTCCCCTATATGTTAACCAATTAACATTTAAAAGGGAACACCTTTTAAAAATTTCTTCTTTATACATTTCCTAAAATACAATACCTAAGAAAACATTCTAAAATGTCTATGAATTAAATAATTTTATCAAGATATACAAAGAAAAAATCTCATACAACTACGAAATGTCTGTACATACTAAGATGTACCAACCTCATACCCCAGATGATATAATATTATTATTGACATAAATTTTATCAAAATGTTTGCAAAGGACCCCCATACATCCCAAATATTTGTTTATAATAAACAAATACTGAAAAAATAAATAAAAGAATTATTGAAAAAATACTTATTTCAAACAGGAAAAAATTAACTTTTTGTGTAATATGAAACTAGAGCAAAACCATTTAGATGTTTTCTGCCTTATATATTAGAACAGGCTTGATGGTTACATATTCATTCAAACAAGGTGTAATAAAGGATTTTAATCTCAACTGCCATTTCAATTCTTTACCCAGCAAAGCATTTTTTATGTCTCCCCCCTTGAGGTTGTTTTCTGTGATGGAATCAATAATACCAAATTTAAAACCATTATATGCTGGGCATGCCAAATAATGTTTATATAAGGCACTTGTCTCTTTCCCTGTTCTTATGTCATATTGGTGCTCATACATTCTATCTTTTAGTGCCCTTTCAGTTTTTCCTATATAGAATGCATGGCATCCATCACATTTAGCCATATATACTATCATCCTGGTTTTACAAATTCACTTACAAAATCTTACCACAGTATTTAAACCATTGTTCAACCTGATCTATGTATCTCTAAAAATCATATTACATGAATTACAGTTACCGCAAGAAGTGGTAGCTTTAAAGATGCTTTTCTGTCTCTCACCTTGCTCAAATGTTCTTTTGAAATTTTTTCCAGTTCTGTATGTAAAAAGGGGTTTGAACCCACTGCTTCATATACTTATTTATTTTCAGTGTATTCCAGTTGTTTCTGATTATGTTAGTAAATGATTCAGAAAACATATTGTATTCCAAAACACAGGCCCCATAGACATTTTTATCTTCCTTCCCTCTTTTTGTTATTGCCTTAGGTAATGTTTTTCCCAAAAGTGCCACATATTTACTTCCCCAGCCTCTATATACTTCATCTAAAGTTTCAATGACCATATCTGCAGGGTACCCCCTTTCCAAGAATTTTGTACCCAAAAATATGAACTCATTTGTCAAGTCATTAAAGTCAGAAGTCATTCTGGCTATTCTGACAGCTTGACCTTTATTGAGGCTTCTCTTTTGCATCTGAGGGTGGTGACTAGTGTAGTGCAGATAACTGTTACACCAGGTGTCCTTGCGGTATATTTTAGATCTGAAACAGTTAGATGTTTTTATAATAGTAGTGTCCAAATAATTTATACTGTTTGTATTCCATGTGTGTGTAAAAATCAGAAATGAAGTACTTTTATTAATGTAATCCATAAATTGCCCTGGGTACCATCCCACAATATAAAGATATCATCAAGGAACCTCAAATAAAGCCTTATATATTTATAGAAGTGACTGTGAAATATATGCCTATTTTCCCATTCAAGTAAAACTAAATTGGCATAAACGGGGACACATGCTGCCCCCATGGCCACACCACTCTTTTGTTGATAATATTCCCCTTGGAAGCTTATATAGTTATCTAAAATCACTTCCCTAAGTTCCAAAATTAACAACATCTTATCATGGAAAGAGTGGAATACTTGTAAAGGCTTTCTCCAAAATATTCATGTCCTTCTAACCTAGGGATACTAGTGAAAAGGTCTTTAATATCTATGGTCAAGAAGCTGCAGCTCTCTGTCCATGTATCTTTGGTTAATTTGCTTAGAAATTCCCACAAATCTTTTATGAGATGTGAAGTTTTATCAACTATTTCTTTTGTATAATTGTCCACTAACACTGCAAGGGGGTGAGTCTTAAGAGTTTTTTTGCTGACACTATGGGTCTAAAAGGCGGTTCTCTAATAGATTTATGAACTTTTGGTACACCAAAAAAGCAAGGTATAGCAGGATACGTCTGTCTTAAAAAAATTATATGATTTAGTATCTATCCTATTGTCCATCACGTATTCCTCCAACAAGGAATCTATTCTCCTGTATGCTATACTAATCTGATTTTTTGATACTGGTGAATATGTAGAAGTGTCTAACAATATATTCGTGATTGCATTCCTCTACACCAGAAAATACAACCCCACCCTCCTTGTCCGGCTTCATAATACGACAACTACTCTGGACTACCAATTCTTTTAATAAATTAATTTTGTCAGTAGCCAAATTGGAGTATCCTGCCTTCCACCTATCACTAGCATATTCTTCATAAATCTCTTCTGTTACAATTTTTTCAGACATTAACAAAACAGGGTGCAGGGGTGGATTGTTTGTACTACTTCTCACTAATTCTGTAAACAGTTTCGGCACTCAAATCTGTTTCTTTGATCTCAGCACTTGTTCAGAAAAAAAAAATTCATCTGCTTTTACTGTACTTGTGTTTCTACCTACTTTATTTTACTTTTGCATCATCTTAAAAGTATTCAATTGTATTTATTACTGCTTGGTGTAACTCATTCTAAGCCTTTTGGTTTAAACACTTGGGCTTCGGACCAGTTGTTTTGCACTGAGAGGATTTGTGGTCTGCACTGTAGTGGCAGAACAGGTAGCTTACATCCTTCTAGGTTGGGAACTGCTGATTGAGGGCTCAGTGTCTGTTATTCTAAAAAGTGTATTAATTCTGGTTTAAGCACTTGGGCTTTCAGGCCAGTTATTTTACATTGAGGGTTCGTGGTCTGCACTCTTGTGGGAGGAGAGGCTGGACTCTGCCCTTCTGAGCTGGGAATTTCTGGTTAAAGGCTTATAGTGCATGCATATCTGAACTGCTTTTTACTGAAGTTGGTGCGCCTTGTTTGCTGTGGCATAGACTGGATTCGGGCCAGCTGGATCTAGCTTTGTTTGTGTAACTTGAGCACTAATCCAGGCATTCTCTAAAGTATTCAATTGTATTTATTACTGCTTGGTAGTAACTTGATTAAAGTGTAGCTATCATTCTAAGTCTTTTGGATTAAGCACATGGGCTTCAGACCAGTTGTTTTACATTAGGAAGGTTTGTGGCATGCACTGTGGTGGCAGGACAGGTAGCTTTCATCCTTCTAAGTTGGGAACTGCTGATTGAGAGCCCAGTGTCTGTTATTCTTAAAGTGTATTAGTTCTGGTTTAAGCACTTGGGCTTCAGGCCAGTTATTTTACATTAAGAAGGTTCGTGGTCTGCACTCTTGTCGGAGAAGAGGCTGGACTCTGCCCTTCTGAGCTGGGAATTTCTGGTTAAAGGTTTATAGTGCCTGAATATTTGAACTGTATCTTACTGAAATTGGTACACCTTGTTTGCTGTAGCATAGACTAGATCCAGGCCTGCTGAATCTAGCTTTGTTTATATGCTTTTTGCTTATTTCCCTGGAATGCTAACTCCACCTAATAAGTGGCTTCTCAGCGCTTTTGTGGATCACTAGTGATATCTGCATTGCTTACTGTACTTATTTCCTTGTTTCACTTGAAAGAAAGTTACTGTTTGTCATTTTTGCATTTAAGTTACCTGTAACACATTGCACTTAAGTTACGTGGCACTTGCTCACTAAAGCAATTATATTAGTCAGCACTAAAAATTAAAAGCACTACACCCTCACTCCCCACTGGCCCTTGTTTTCAATTATAAAGGAATTCCCAATATTATTCTAGCATGTCCAAAGGTCAGTTGTCAATCTCCTCTGCGGTCCAGCTGGTGAATCTGGGAATCTTGAGGCAATGTTACAACTGCCTCATGTACACAGACAACCCTCTCCTCCTCCCAACAAATTCCAACACATGTGAGAGATGCAACCATATAGCCAAACTGGAGGCTAAGCTCTCTCAACTCAGTACTGGCATAACCAGTCAGGAAGAGAAGGAAACCACACTCACTACAATTCCAGTCTCACATAGACCTACCACGACAGCAAACCAAACACATAATCACACAAAAACATACTCGGAGGCTCTAAATAAAGATCTGCCTAAGCAGCAGAGACCTCCAAAGCAGACACCCAAGCAACCGCTACCCCAAAACAAAACACGTGCAACACATCTCACAAAGCCAGTGTGCCGAACAGTCACAGCCCTTAAGACTAAACAACACACCTGATACACTTGTAATAGGTGACTCTATAAGTCAGGCACACTGACGTCCCGCTCACCAGACTGAACAAGGAGAGGGTCACGGTGAGCAGCCTGTCGGGCGCTAGGATCCACCACATAACACAAGCACTCAGGTCACTCCAAGGCAAGTACAAATATGACTCCGTCATTGTCCATGCTGGTTTGAATTTCCTGTGACGTACCTCCCTGGACTACATGAAAAGAGACATAGAGGAGCTCTCTGAGCATGTAGCCCAGGCCGGTATGACCATGACCTTGAGTAGCATCTTACCCTCACCAAGAATGATGCCACAATATGAAGACAAGATGATCAATTTCAACAATTGGCTTAAGTACTGGTGTCATTCAAAGGGGATCCAATGCCTGTCAGCTTGGAATTATATGCTCGACAAGCCACAATGCTTTGCTAGGGACGGCTTGCACCTGTCACCCCTGGGCTTTCGGATATTGGCAAAGGCTCTTACTACCCCCATAGTGCCTTTTTTAGGCAAGGCTCAAAAGACAAACCCACCTCCATAGGTATCACAAGGGATAAGAAACTAAGAGTAATGCTACTCAATGCCAGAAGTCTAAACCTCAAGATGCACGCACTCAAAACTCTCCTTAGCATGGCGAACATCGATATCTGTGCAGTAACAGAAACCTGGTTCAGGGCTCCCGAGAGCACCCCAGCACTACCAGGTTATACCTCATACCATGCTTTTCGGCCCCAAAACTTGGACTGAACCACAAAGGAGGGGGGAGTATCGATATTCATCAAAGATACCCACACCTCCAGGTTGGTGGCAAAGCACGAAGCATCAGAGACTATCCATGTGCAACTAACAGTGGTAAAACTGCCTTCCAGTTTATAGCCTGCTACAGACCACCCTCTCAAACCCAGGAACCCCACTTGGCCTTCCTGAGAACACTGGAAAATATGAAGGTCTCTCCAAACACCATTATATTGGGCGACTTCAACTACCCAAACATAGACTGGGAGCATTACTCTAGCTCCAGCACCCTAGCCCAAAGGTTCCTAGAATTTATAAACTCAAATGCTATGGAACAACTTGTTACCACTCCCACAAGAGGGAAAACATACTGGACCTGATCATCACCAACATGGGGACTCTATGCTCCAGACCAGAAGTGTATCCCTCACTGATAAGATCAGACCATAAACTAATCTCACTGGATATTCACATCCGACCCCACCCCTGCCCAGAAACCACAGTGAAAAACTTCTCTAAAGCAAATTTCACACTCCTCAAAACCGAGGTGGAATCCTTCAAAGCCCCGGTCCTGTGGAAAATACGCCCAGACCGCAGAATCCTTTATAAACGCATTCTATGAACACCTTCAGGAATGCATGGATCATGCGATCCCAAATAAAACCAAGACCCAATCCTCTAAAGGCAGACGTCCTGTCTGGTGGACCCCAGCCATAAACAAACTATACAATAGAAGGAGGAAGCTACTAAATGATAGAGCAAAATCCCAAAAAGGGAAGGCATCACTGATCAGTATTGGCAAAAAACTACGGGCACTCATAAAATTGTCTAAGGCCAGCTTAGAGAAAAATTGCACAGGACACGAAGGATAATCACAAGGCTTTCTTTAGTTATGTTAGGAACCTGGGTGGTAATTCCCAGATATGCTCAGAATTATTCCAAAATGACAAAAAATACACCGAACCCACAGACATTGCCAACATCCTAGCTGACAAGTTCAGCGCAACCCCCACCAAAAGGGCAAATATCTATCCTAGCAGAGTGCTGCCCCCCTGACATCTCAGATGCTCAGGTAAGAGCCGCCCTCTCCAAAGCAAAAAACACAGCATCAATGGGACCAGACGGTGTCCCGGGCTGCATCCTACATGAACTTCAAGAAGAGCTAAACCCAAACATAAAACTACTGTTCAATCTCAGCCTTACTACAGGATATGTGCCCAAAGAGTGGCATACAGCAACAGTGGTCCCTCTCCATAAAGGTGGTGCCTCAACGGATCCTGGAAACTATCGCCCCATAAGCCTGCCTAGCTTGGTCTGCAAAGCTATGGAAAGGATCATCATGGACCTCATAAATAAAGATATTGGGGACCTACAGACACTGGATCCTACCCAGTTCGGCTTTGTTAAGGGCAGATCCTGCCTCTTAAACCTGGTTGATTTCTTTGAAACGGTCACCAAGGCCACTGACGAGGGGAAGGTGGTCCACACAGCCTACCTGGACCTCGCAAAAGCCTTCGATACAGTACCCCACTCGGGCATTATAGATAAGCTCACCAGCTTAAATATAAACCCCTATGTCACTAGATGGATTGCAAACTGGCTCAAGGACAGAACCCACATGGTTAGAATTGCTGGAGCCATGTCAGACTCCAAACCAGTTACAAGTGGTGTCCCACAAGGCTCAGTCCTGGGACCTCTCTTGTTTGGTATATATTTCTCGGAGGTACAGGCCAACACGGAAGGACTGTGGCTGACCAAGTTCGCAGATGACTGCAAACTAGGCGCCATAATCGACTCTCCAGCCGACACAAGCATCCTCCAAAAGGGCCTCATAGAAACAGACAACTGGTGCCAGAGCCATGGCCTCAAGCTAAATGCCAAAAAGTGTATAGTCATCCCCTTTGGCAAAAACAAAGTGCCCACAAATTACTACATAGGTGGTAATCCATTAAGTACAGAAGAAGTAATTAGGGACCTGGGGACCCAAATTGATAGCAATCACTCATTTGACAACCACGTGGCCAAAGTGGTTAGAAAAACATTTTATATAGCCCACCTAATCATGAAGGGATTCACATCTAGATCAGGGGATGTCATCGTGCCTCTTTACTCATCCCTCATCAGGCCCATAATTGAGTACAATGCCCCTTTTGGGATGTACCTTACCAGACACCTGCAGCAACTGGAAAGACCCCAAAAGTACCTCACCAAGAGGATCAAGGGGCTCAAACAGATGCCATATGCTGCCCGGTTAAAGAAACTCCGGCTCTACTCAGTGGCATACCGCCTGTTCAGAGGCGATCTGTGCCTGACGTATAAAGCCATGTCCAACCCGGAATTAATGGACATGCTGCACCTCAGAAAATCCATATCCCATCGAGCTACGTGCTCGAGAGACTTGAACCTCAGCACTGAAATAAATAGGACATGCTGGAGGGACAGATTCATAACCCAGAGGTTCCCTTCACTCTGGAATAAAATCCCAGTCCAGGTTAGGCAGAGTCCCTCATTGACTCTCTTCAAGAGGAATCTTGATGAGTGGATGGGAGATCATTGGTTTACCCTGGGTATCACTTCTGTGTCACTGTTAGACAGAGGCACAGTTATACTAACCTCGAAAAAGGGCATAGCAAAATAAATTTAAAATGGGTGGCGAAAGCCAAACACATTCTGGCTAGGCTTATAAATGCCCTTGGGCAGATAGCCTAGTGTGAACCTATTGTCATCTTTTTTATAGTTATTAGTATTATTAGTATTATCGTTGCTGTTGCTATAACTGTTACCCTTATTGTTAAACAAAATGTTTAAATTTAACTTTCTAAGGTATAACGTAAGATCTATAAGCAAATCTCATCACCATAATTTGATTTCACAAATTTGAAACCTTTAGCAAAAAGTGTAAAATGTTCCTTAGTCAAAATAATTGTAGTATAATTGAAAATTTTAAAACCCTTGTACTCACTGAGGATACCTTCTGTACCATCTATCGTTATTTCCCCTTCCTCGTTACCTTCTTCCACCCACAGTTCATCCCATAGGTATCGGGTGTTTGACCTGGGTCCAAGGGGTACCTGATTTTGTTTGAAACGCTCTGACCTTCTTGGTACTAAACAATTTTCACTATGTTCAGGGAAGGAATCTAACTCATCCAGGGGCCTGTGGATGTCTGTGCCTCCTGCTAAATCTCCATCATTCACAAATGTTCCATTTTCCACATATTGCTTCCCTCCAATATCCCTGTTGTTGAAAACAGGATGTATTTTGCTACCAACTTTATTGAAATTTTTATATGGACCAGGGTAAGCCTTACCCGTCTCATATTGCTGTTTGCCCCTTGCATATTTTTTCTGTTTTCTATTATAAATGTTTGAATCCCTTTTGTGTACTTTAACAACCTGTTATATAACTGCTCGTATTCTGAAAATAACAAGTCATTAATGATGTCAGCATTTAATCTATTCACTTCAACGGTTAATTTTGACAAAACTGCTTAATTACATTTAATCAATCTTGACACCAAACCCATACCACATTCATTGAAATAATCATGAAAATCATCAATAACTGCTTCTGTGTAGTTTATACCAAAGGCGTATTTAAACACTCTAAGTCTCTGTGGTATATTCTTGTGGTTCAAACAACATTTTAGATAACCATTATCAATTTGCAAACATTTCAGTTTAAACAGTTACTTTTCCAATAAAAAAATCATCTCTTTCAGTGTTGGCGCTTCTTTATAGCTTTCCCCTTTAGAATTATCATTGTGATGAAAAAAAACTACCATTTGAATTAATGTTAAAATCATATTTTCTATCCATCACTTCTTTAAAGCATGTAGAAGGTAAAAAACCTACACCGTGGTGCTTTCCATAAGCTTCCGTATTTCTAATTACATTAACTGAGTCATGGTGTTCTGAAACAGATTTTTGAGCTAGCAAAACAGTACCTCTTTTTTCAGGGCTTGTTCAACCACAAGCCCGCCCATCATTATCTGGACCAGTCCGAGAACAGGAATGGTGGCAATGTCCTGTCAATAATGAACCCTGTTGAAGAAAACTTTCTTTTGCAGCACCTGTGACCGTCAAGAGTCCACCATTACTCGCACACAGACCTTCCGAGCATGGGGATGACATCATCATCGCTGCTGAAGGTTTTAAAACTGCCAAGGATGTAAATTCTTTTGTAACCGCGCCACCTCCTGGTTCGTTTTGGCTCAAAAGTTCAATGAGCCTAGTTAAATCACCTTTTAGTGAAGCAAGTTCTTCCCAGACTTTCATTACTTCTCGCTCTGTTCTGACCGCCCTGTCAGAATTGTAATTTTCTTCATTAAGTAAGGTAGTAGAATCAGAGGATAAATCATCCATACTGGGTAGCAACGATGAGGTACATTGTAATATATTAACCTCTAAAGGCGGACAACTGAAAACTGAGCAAAGTACTCAACAAACTCAAAGAATAAAAAGTAACCAAATACTAATAAAAGTAAAAAGAATCCAGGCCATGTTATAAACAAATATTTGGGATCTATGGAGGTCATTTGCAAACATTTTGATAAAATTTATGTCAATAATAATAATAATATATCATCTGGGGTATGAGGTTGGTACATCTTAGTATGTACAGACATTTCATAGTTGTATGAGATTTTTTCTTTGTATATCTTGATAAAATTATTTAATTCAATGACATTTTAGAATTTTTTTTAGGTATTGTATTTTTAGGAAATGTATAAAGAAGAAATTTTTAAAAAGTGAATTTTTAAAAGGTGTTCCCTTTTAAATGTTAATTGCTTAACATATAGGGGAAATAGTATTTAAGTAAAGGGTAGCAGATGTGCATGTTTCTTATCTGATGAAGTCTAGCTTGTAGACGAAAGCGCTCATTTTTGGAATTGTCGTTTTGTTATAAAGACTGTTTTACCTCAACAAGGTGGACTGGATTCTTTTTACTTTTATTTAAAGGAGGAGGTAATTGACAAGTTGGTGAAGGAAAAATGTGTCAATATGAAAGAATAAGTGTCCTATGAATTAGGAGTCCAGCGATATCTGTCAATTGTCCCGATTATTGCCTCATATTTTTGGTCTGCTTCTCATAAAATGTGTGTGTTTTTGGCAAATCATTGAAGGTTGAAGTAACTAAATAATGACAAATGTAGGTTTCAGATTTCATTTCCTTCAGAAAAAGCATAATTCGAAACATGTTATTCTGGCAACTCTCTAAGTTTAGGAGCAATATTAAAAATCTGTCCCTGTTTTTGGATCTTTGTCCTCCCAATATTTCTTTTTCCATATTTCTTGTGCTGAGGGGTTAAGAAGTATGCATCCAGCTCATGTAATTAGTGATGAAAACAAGAGCTAATGCTTATAGTTCTTAATATGTGGTTAAGATGTATATAAGGTGTCTATGCTGAATGGTCCTGATTTAGGAAATGTATAAACATATGTTTACATAGCTGTATTTAGAATATATTTGAAAGAAGACTGTTTTAATAAGAACGTGTATGTGAAGGGTTATTAAAATCTTGAGGACTTCCAAGATAGCCGCACACTGATAAACAGCTTAATTTCAGCTCTGCCAGTGTGAAAAAAGAAACCGAGATAATTAGTATTTCTTCCAGTTTTACTAAATTTAGTTACTGGTTAGTAAGTACACTGCCTGGATGTCAACAGAGAAGAAACTTGGAGAATATGCAAGAAAATCAGCTAGAAAAGCTAAAGAGAAAACACTGACTGGTAAGAATCCTGCAGCTGTTCACCAAAAAGCAGTTCAGGCTGCAACTCTGATGCAAGACATGGCTTCCGGTAATCTAGGGGAAAAGTTAAATCAAATGTGCTCAGTGCTGATTAAAATAAACACAATGTTGGAGTATATCAACTCAAGTAACAAAGCTGGAAACATGGAAGAAGTTAAACAGCTTTTCAGATGGACTGATAAAACTGGAAAAATTAGAGGTCAAAAAGAAGAAAAGACTGGCTGAGTATGAAATTGCTCAAGAACTGTTTCAAAAATGGTAGCGTTAGGGGACAGAGCATATAGGGAAAACATGAGATTTTCTGCTGTATCAGAGAACCTGGAAGGAATAAACTTACTAATTTCATGAAAGCACAGATTAAGCAACTGAACTTGTGTTCCACATCAGGATTTGTTACATGACCTAACACATTGTCTGCATGCTCCAAACCTGACAATGAGAAAGCAGCCAAGATCTGTATTACTAAAGATGCAATCATACCAGCACAAAAAAGTTGATCCTGACAAGACAGTGGCACAAGGGCAAAGTGCAGACCATAGAGTGGCTGTGGAAAATGGTTATTCACTGTACAACAGGAGGAAGGGAAGCAAATTTATCCCAGCAATCGGGGAATGTTGAGTGGCATGTGCGAGATTCAAGCTTCTATATATCTGACTTCAGAATATTTCTTCCTGGGAGATCTTTTTTTTTTTTGATGCAGAACAGGCGAAGGAGGAAATAAAAATTGTCCAGCAAAAAGTGAGCCATCAAACAGAAGAGGACTTTGCTTCTCATTCTTCTGTTAATAAAGCTCATCGCGATACTTTGTCAATGAAACCCTTTCCAGTATTACAAAGAAAAATGTGAGATGGAATAAAGCACAGGAGTTGACTAGAAGAATTGAGTACCTTCGACTTGAACTGGAGTCTGGGGTTATGAGATGTAGATGGCAGGAGAAGACGAGCAACACTGAAATTAGTGAATAAATGTGATGATAAAGCAACAGTCACATTTTTGATGTATGGTTTTACATGAAAAAGTGGAAATATTGGATTTTTAGCACCAACAACAAACTAGCGAACAAGAAAAGTACAAATTGATGAATCCAAGAAAACCGCTAGAGAGTACAAGAACACCATACGGAACTGCAGAACTATAAATGCAGTCACAACTGTAACGAAAATAAACCTTTACTTTACATGAAGCACTTTCCATCTCGCTATTAGAGAGACTTCTTCAGACGACACTAACACACATCATTAATCTTTAAATACATTGACTTGAATTAATTGTTGAAACAATTACCCCAACCATCAATAAAAACCCAGTGATGTATTTTGAAAACTATTGAATTCATTTATATAATGTGCAATGAAGTGGTTTTTCACTACTAGAAACATTAATCCTAACGTTCATTCATGTTTTCACACCAGTTCAACCTGAACCAAGTGGATAAAGATACACGTCTAACCATATTGATGTTAAAAACTTAAAAAAAACTTCTATATAAATTTAACTTATTGTACATCTACAACTATTAAAGGGAACATTATGTAATATTAAAATGCTGAAATATTAACATAAAATACAATAAATACATACAACTCTCCGGTATTTACTTTTCCAAGAATACATTCATTCACAGTAAAACGTTGTCCTGTTCGATTCTCAACTAGACCGTCTTCTGTGTGGAGACATGCGTGAATAGGCGTACCTTCATTGAAGGTTGTGCGTCAGAGCTGGCAACTCCGCACGTAAAAATCCACTGCCAATCATTGGCGGACCGGAGTTCTGCTGTGGCGACCCCTAACCAGGAAAAGCTGAAAGACACAGCAACAACATTCATTTAAAATAATATTTAATGTTTAATGACTCCTACCGTATTAAAATTCATATTCCAACAAGTTGATAAATAATGAATGAATAAATACTACTTAAATTCATAAAAATTAATAAAATTAAAAAAAAAATAAAATTGATAGTCCCCCCTTTTTTATATATCAAATTAATTTACATTGTATATAATATTTGTATGATTGTTATTACTATAATGTTACCTTCTGAGACTCCTTAATTTTAGGATGCAGATTATTGAATAGATTTCATTCAGACCCGGGTATTGGCATGCTCTAGATCTCAGTTGCCATTTCAGTTCTAATTTTCCTAGTAATAATGTTGCCTAGACCTCCCCTCATATCTAACACACAGTCAATAACTCTGAACTTGAAGGAATGGGTAGGATATTCTTCTGTGTGTTTAGCTAATGCACTGTCCTGTTTTCCAGTACGTATACTTTCCAGTATTACAAAGGAAAATGTGAGATGGAATAAAGCACAGGAGTTCACTAGAAGAATTGAGTACCTTAGACTTGAACTGGAGTCTGGGGTTATGAGATGTAGATGGCAGGAGAAGACGAGCAACACTGAAATCATTTAATAAATGTGATTATAAAGCATCAGTCACATTTTTGATGTATGGTTTTACATGAAAAAGTGGAAAGATTGGATTTTTGCTGACTTTGTTAAACTTGTGGGGATCGGAAAAGCATATACTCCACTTCATGTCAATGTTTGGAAGGACACTAAAAGGAAAAAAAGTAACTGTAAATAAAACAGTTTTTGTTCTTAGCATTATTTGTATAAGACATTTGTTATAAATTGCATATTATGTAGTAAAGCATTTTCAGTTATTTTTGTTTGTGATAAAGATAGCACAACACAACATTAATCATGAGACACACAACTCTCCTAAACAGTGTGCCACTCAGCTAAAGCCCCTAAGGCAAAACAGCATGCCCGACACACTAGTCATAGGTGACTCACTACTGAGGCACACTGATGTCCCACTCACTAGGTTGAATAAGGAGAAAGTAACAGTCAGCTGCCTGTCGGGTGCCAGGATCTTCCACATAACGCATGCACTCAGATCCCTCAATAACAGGTACAAATATGACTCTGTCATTATACATGTGGATGTCAATGACCTGAGACATACCTCCCTGGACTATATGAAAAGAGACAAGAGGAGCTCTCGGATTATGTAGCCCAGGCGGTCATGACCCTAGCACTGAGTAGCATCCTACCATCAACCAGAATGATACAACAGTTCAAGCAGAAAATTATTGATTTCAACAATTGGCTAAGCTTCTGGTGTCATTCTAAGGGCATCCAGTATCTGTCTGTCTGGGATGACATGATTGACAGACTTCGATGCTTTGCCAGAGATGGCCTGCATCTGTCACCCCTCGGCTTCCGGATACTGGCCAAGACTCTTGCCACCCTTTTAGTGCCTTTTTTAGGTGGTGTTCCAAAGACCAAATTACCACAGTAACAGCTACAAACAAATGCAGTCTGAGGGTCATGCTGCTCAATGCTAGAAGTCTAAATCTCAAAATGCACTCTCGCAAAGCACGCCTTAAAATGGAGAACTCAACATTTATGCTGTAACAGAGACCTGGTTCAAGGCAGCAGAAAGCACCCCTGCACTACCAGGCTATAACTCATTCCACAGCTTTCGGCCCCAGAACTTGGACTGAAGCTCCAAAGGCGGTGGTGTTTTCTTATTCATAAAGGATGCGCACATCTCCAGACTGGTAGCCCAACATAACGCATCAGAGTTACTTCAGGTGCAGCTAACATTGGGTAAAGCAGCGATTCAGGTCGTAGCCTGCTATAGGTCCCCAACCGTGGGCCAAGACTCGCACTCCATGTTCATAAGCACCCTGGAGAATATTAGGGTCCAGTCTCACACACTCGTACCGTGCGACTTCAACTACCCCTTCATTAACGGGAAAACTGCCAATGTACCAATACACTTGCCCAATGTTTCCTGGAATACATTAATTCCAATGCCCTGGACCAGCTCATTCTTACCCCCACTAGAGGTAGAAGCATCCTTGACCTGATCATTACTAACATGGGCGACCGTTGCCCTACATCAGTAGTCAACTCCTGCCTGGTTAGATCTGACTACAAACTTAATCACCTTGGAAATCCACATCTATCCCCCCCACAAAGGTAACCACCATGAAAAACCTCTCCAAAGCTAACTGGGCCCCTAAAACAGAAGTGGATAACTTTACGGCACCCATGCAAATGGAGAATAGTTGCATGACTACTGAATCATACACCAGTGCACTGTATGAACACGTACACAAATGGATGGATCTTGCCATACCCAATAGAACCAAGACGCTAAAAAAAAAAAAGGAAGCCAATCTGATGATCCCCTGCCATAAGCAAATTCAACAACAGGAGGAGGAAACTGATGCAGACTAAGGTGAAGTCCCAAGACTGGAAAAACTCCCTTATCAGCCTCAAGAAAAGTTGAGATCCCTCATCAAATCCTCTAAAGCTAGCTATGAAAACAGAATTGCAGCAGATAGTGAAGACCAACCATAACACCTTCTATAGTTATGTAAAGAATCTCCACAGCAGTACCCAGTTTTGCTCTGAGCTAATGCACAATGGTACTTCCTATAACAAACCAACAGATATTGCCAATATACTGGCTGACAGATTCAGTGCCAACTTTACCCCTCTCGCCCCCTCCAAAGGACCATTCACAATACTAATAGATTGCCAGGCACCCAGTATTACTGCTGCACAGGTTAAAACAGCACTGTCCAAGGACAAGAATACAGCTTCTATGGGACCTGACAATATCCGTGGCTGTGTTCTACATGAACTACAGAGTGAACTGGCACACACCTCACCCATGTGCCCTGTTCAATCACAGTCTCACCTCCGACTTTGTCCCTACCGAATAGTGCACTGCTACAGTCATCCCTCTCCACAAAGGAGGAGTGACTACAGACCCTGGGAACTATTGCCCCATTAGCCTGACTAGTCTGATATGCAAAGCTATGGAACGCATCATCATGGACGTAATAAAAAAGGATAAAGGGAATGTCCAAACTTTGGAACCCACACAGTTTGGTTTTGTGAAGGGTAGATCATGCCTGCTTAACCTGGTCGACGATTTTGAATCCGGCACCAGAGCAGTGGATGAAGGCAAGATGGTTCATACAGCCTACGTTGATCTGGCCAAGGCCTTTGATACCATTCCCCACTCAGGAATCATAGAAAAACTCACTAAGCTAGGCATCACCCCCCTATATCCCTAGCTGGGTTGCAAACTGGCTCACAGATGGAACACAGTGTGAAAGTAGCTGACTCCAAGTCAGACTGCCGAGCAGGCACAAGTGGAATCCCTCAGGGTTCAGTCCTGGGTCTTCTCCTGTTTGGTATCTACTTGTCTGAATTCTAGGCCAACATGAAGGGACTCTGGCTGACAAAGTTTGCTGACTATTGCAAGTTGAGAGCTATTATTAACTCCCCAAGTGATGTTGGCATCCTACAGAAATGCCTCACTGAGACCAACGACTGGTGTCAGAACCATGGCCTTAAGCTCAATGGCAAAACATGTCATTATCCCCTTTGGGAAAAACCCAGTTTGCATAAATTACCACATTGATGGTAGTCTACTGAACACAGAAGGCATTATAAGAGATCTGGGAACACAGGTTAACAGCAACGTCTCTTTTGATCACCACATTGCCACTGTGTTCAGAAAGTCGTATGTGGCACACCTCATTACTAAGGGTTTTGCATCAAGGAAGAAGAGAGGTCATTGTCTCCCTCTACTCTTCCCTCATTAGGCCAATCAGAGAGTACAATGCCCCATTTGGCATGTACCTCACTAGACACCTGCAACAACTGGAGAGGCCGCACAAGTACCTTACTAAGAATATCCTAGGCCTTAAACACTTGTCCTTTATGGACAGAGACAAAAACCACCAACTGTTCTCTCTCTCATATCGGCTACTTAGAGGCAATATGTGCTTGACTTACAAAGCCGTGTCTAAACCAGCTCTGTTAGAAATGCTACATTTAAAGAAATTCCAATCCCTCTGCACCACATGCTACAGAGACCTCAACCTAATTACCACAATCTACAGAACATGCTGGAGGGACAAGTTCATAACCCAGAGACTGTCCATGGTATGGAATAGACTTCCCATACATGTCAGAGAACCTCACTGGCCCTCTTCAAGAGAAATCTTGAGTGGATGGGAAACAGAAAATTCACCCCGGGGATCACTCCAGTGGCTCTACTCGACAGAGGCACTGGGAACTAAGGTCTGGTGGCACAATGCCAGGGTAATCCTATGGGCTAGGATTGTAAAGGCTCCAGGACCATTAGCCTAGTACACCCCTATGAACCTATAACAGTATAAACGTAGCTTTTTTTCTTTTTAGTTTTAAGAAATGTAGGCATTGTAGTGTAAAAAGAAAAGAAAGGCTGAACAAAAGTATGTTCAAGTTAATACACTGCAATCTTGGGAGGCTGAGGTGGGGGTGTTGATGTAAAAGTGCAATACATATAGCGTTGATATGTTTTCTCTTAGATTTGCATAGGTAAATGTCTGGATTAAGGCCCTTGACTTCATATACTTTTTTGTCTGTAAGCAGGTATTTAAGAGGACACTAAATGTAATAAGTTTTCCTTTAGCAAATAAATGGTCATTGTGAATTGAGACGTCTACAGCTGAGGGCAGCTGTATATTTTGTTATATATCCATGGAGGCAGTCTGACTGCTGAGGAAGGCAGTAAAAGCCAGGACACTTTTTAAGGCTAAAAGTTAATGTTTTCTGAAAACATACAGTCTGTTTTTCACATCTAGGAGGGAAATAAAAATAGGACAAGAACAGAAAGCAAGTAGTATAAGTATGAACACAGGCTGTTATATGCTCGTTAGCATGGATAACCTTAATGTTAGGTTAAGTAATGTCTATGGGTGCAGCTGTTGATTTTGGACACTTGTTCCTATGAGGGGGGTTAAACTTCATTATATAAAATCATACATAGTTTTCCTTCGATTCTCAGTTAGAGCGACTTCTGTGAGTCGACATGCGTGAATGGGCGTTCCTTCGTTGAAGGGTGTGCGTTAGGCCCGGCAAGCCAGCACATAAAAATCTACTGCCAATCAGCTTACTGGAGTTCCACTGTGGCGACACCTAACCGGGAAAAGCCGAAAGACACAAACGAACATAGTTTTCTGTTTGTCTTAAGTTAATAGGAGGGTGTTCTGGGGGTGATTTGTTTGTATTTGAGAGTTTTAATTAAAATAGTCTTATAAACTATGACGTAGGTTCAAATGGAGATGACAAGAAGCAACTGTTTAAAAAATCAGCTTGCCAAACATTAGGGGTGCATGTAACACAAAAGCTGGAAATTGACATTTAAAAAAGCTGTTGTATATAATAGGTGGGAATAACTTCTTATCATAATAGTTGCACTATCCATATTATTTTAGAATGTGAATGGTCTCACAGGTGTAAATAAAAATGAAAGGGTATTAAATTATATTAAGAAATGCATAGTGCATATAGCAATACTATAGGAGACATTTGGAAAGAAGTGATCATGTGAATTTGATAAAGGATTTCAGGATGCATATTTTGCAGTGTGTCAGAGAAAAAGGAAAAGGGAGCTCTTATACTAATTACTAGGGGACCTCCAATAGTGATAGAAGCTACCTTTGGCCTTCTAGAGTTTAATTACTTGGCGCACTTTACCCACCTCCAGAGAGATTTGGTCAAGGAACTCTCCACTTCCCTTTGAATTGGTGTCCCCTAAGCTCTCGACTTTTTTGTACCTGTCAAATTCCTTGATGAGGCTAATTTCTAGTGCTGCTGAAGGTGCCTCTTGAGCCGCCTTTACAGCCATCACTGTTTGTCATCACGCCTGGCTGCTCTTTTGCAGGTTTGCAGAGTTCTTTAAGGTGTCCTTCACCAATGCCCTCTTTAATGGATCTACTCTCTTTGGTCCTTCAGTTAAAGAAAAACTCACCCACAGTGAGCAGGAAAGCAAGACCTTGTCTGCTGTGGGAATCAAGTTTTCTACCATTCAGCGGTCCTTTTCTAAGACACAGTGAGGGACTGGGAAGTTATGGTTTCAGAAATCCGTCTTCCTTTCAGGATACTCAGGACGAGCCCTCTTCTAGAGGTCAGGTGAGAGGGTTCAGTGGCAGATTCATTCCCTTTTCCCAGTCCCTTCCTCCAGTCAGGAAACGCCTCCCTGATGCGCCACCCCATCAGAGGGAGTTAGCTCAACAAGAAGTGCTCAGGCTTCTTCAGAAGAGAGCCATCCAAGAGGTCCCCCAGGGCAACAAGAATCCGAAACGTACTCTTGCTTCTTTTTGGTGCCAAAGAAGATGGGGGGACCCAAGTCTAATTCTGGACCTAAGCAAGTTCTTAACAGAGATTTAAGTCAAAGTTCCTCTTGTGCACAAGGACAATTGGGTGTGCTTAGTTGGTCTCCAGGATATGTACTATCCTATAAAAATAGGCACTTTGGGAGACATCTCTGCTTTCACATAGGAGCCAGTTATTACCAATTCAGTGCTCTGCCCTTTGGTGTCACCACAACCCCTAGGTGTTCAACAAGTGCATGGCAGTGGTGGCAGCTCACCTGAGACTACAGGGATTCCAGGTGTTTCCTTGGGTTTACTTCATAACATTGAAATTTCATAATGTTGAATTTCATAACATTGAGACCAAAACATCTAAATCCCAAAACACTGAAAACCAAAACATTGAAACCTCAGAACATTGAAAACTACAATGCGCATATGTAAATAACATCCTGTCCACCTACAACACCTAACTAATACAACACCTAACTAACACATTTTCTACTACATTTCTGCAAGGGGGCAAGCCCCCCTGTGCACCCCATGTGGGGGTTCTGCCCCCCACACCCCCCTGCAAGTTTAATATAAAAATTCCAAGATTGCACTACAGTGGAGAAAAGTTAATTTCCTAACCAAATTAAAGTTTTTCCACTGTAGTGCAATCTTGGAGTTGGTATGTTTAATTTATGGGGGGGGGGGGTGCAGGAGGGCTTACCCCTCTGGAGAAACATGGTAGAAAGTGTTTGTTAGGTGGTGGTGTAGGTGGAGGGGATCTTATTTACTTGTGTAATGTAGTTTTCAGTGTTATGAAGTACACTTTCAATGTTCTGAGTTTTTAATGTTTTGGGTTTTCAGTGTTTTGAATTTTCGATGTTATGGTCTCAATGTTATGAAATTCAACGTTATGAAATTTCAATGTTATGAAGTAGACCCATTTCCTTACCTCGACGATTGGCTCCTCACAACTCCCACCAAACATAGACTGGTCACAGCCACTCAGTACATTTTTCTCCTGTTCAGCCAGTTAAGAATCACTTTAAATCTACCCAAATCAAATTTGATGCCATTCAAAAACATAGTTGGTCGGCATTCAGTTGGACACAGTGTCAGTGATTGCGGCATTACCTCTCAGGCATGTTCATCTAATTAGATCTCCTATTCCATACCTCCTAGATGTGTCTTGTCTTCAGGTCCGCTTCATTCTTAGGATCTTGGGGTCCATTGCAATGACAATCTATCTGGTGCCATTAGCCAAGTTCTACATGAGGTTTCTGCAGTAGACTCTGGCAGTCCAGTGGTCTTCTCTTTCTCATCTGATGACTGCTTCTATCTGCCTCACCCCAGTCTGCAGGTATCATCTCCTTTGGTGGATTCACAGTCTTCTGATCTTCTCACGGGCAGACTATTTTCTCTTCCTCCCTCCAGGGCCACAGTAACCACAGATGCTTCCCTGTTATGGTGGGGGGTGGGATATTTCCAGGGAAAGATAGTCCAGGGTATGTGGTTCCCCACAGAGACCAAATTGCACATAAACGTGCTGGAGATGAGAGCAGTTCTTCTCATGTTGCAAGCCTTTTAGGACTGCCTCCCTCTGGGTACCATTGCAGTTCACATAGACAACATGGCTGTTGTGTGGTACATCAGCTAACAAGGGGGCACATGCTCTTATCTGCTTTGTCGCGAGGCCATGAGGGTTTGGGAATGGGCAATGTCCTTGAGACACTTTCTTCTTGCAACGCACATTCCCAGGGGGTCCAACTTGTTAGCAGGCAAACCCAATAGGGCCCTTCTGAGTCCTCAAGAGTGGTTCCTAAATCCGTCAGTGGCAAGTGAGATTTTCCTTTACTGGGGTTGTCCAAGCTGTGATCTGTTGGCATCTTCTCACAATCACAAATGCAGCCAGTATTTTTCCTTGATCCCCCTAAGCTGGGGAGTCTCTCAGGGATGCTGTAGTTTGAATGGCCTCTAGGTCTTTCTATGCCTACCCTCCTATACCTTTCATTCCAGAGTGCTTCAGAAAGCTTGATGCCTCAGGGCCACTTTAATCCTCATCTCCCCCTTTTGGCCTTAGCAGGTGTGTTTCCCCCTCCTATGGTCTTTACTGAGGTACCCCCCTTGGGTACTAGATCCAGTTCTTGATGTGATTTCTCACCCCTCACATTTTCCAATCCTGAACCCTTCAGACTCTTCATCTGACCGCATGGTGTGTCCACTTCCCATAGTACTAAACCAGCCCAGGCTTGCTTCGCCTGCCAGAGGTCAGAGACATTATGAAAGGTCTGTGGTAGTAAATCGAAAAGATTTTTTATTTTTTGGTCGAACAGCATCATCTGCATCCTTCTTTGGCTTCCATTCCAAACATCTTATTATTCTTATCTTCTCTCTTTGAGGATGGAGCTAGTTTCTCCCCTGTCAGGCTGCAGTTGGCAGCCATTTCTAATTTTCATGTTTGTGAGGAAACCTACCTTTTCTTCTTGCCTTTGTAAAGACTTTTTGAAAGGTGTTGTCCTGCTTAGGCCTCCGGTCAAAGACCCTTCTCCCCCTCAGGACATTTCCTTTGTGCTGCAATTTCTTAGTCCCTTTGAGCCTGCTGCTACTTGTGATATGAAGTTTTTATCTTGGAAGACCGCCTTTCTGGTAGCTATGCCATTGGGGAGAGGAGTTTCTGAGTTGCAGGCTCTTTTTATTAAGCCTCCATACATGTTGTTTCATAAAGGCAGAGTGGCTTTCCAGACCAACCCCCCTCCTTCATGCCCAAAGTAGCTACTGAGGCAAGTTTTAATCAGTCTGTTCAGTTGCCAGTTTTCTTCCCAAACTTCTCCAATAAAGGTGAATATTTTCTGCACACAATTGATATTCATAGACAACTACATTTCTACTTGGACAGGACCAAGAACTTCCTCAGATCCAACCAGCTATTTGTGGCCTTTTCTAGTAACAAAGGGTCGGGTGGTATCTAAGATTTGCAAAACTTGAAAAAAGCAGCACGCTTTCAACCAAGAAATCAAATCCAAAAAACGAAGAAACGCTGGCAGTAACACAAAAAGAGGTTTAATCAGAAATCCAACAATTCCTCCAGATAAAAAACACAAAGTACAACCACAAGTGAGCGCTTTCATCTCCTAACAATGGAGACTTCTTCAGACTAGTGGTTAAACAGAAACATTTCATTCAAATACATATTCAATTAAAAAAATCAATTAAGAAATAATTAGCTATGTATATTAAAAACAAAACTAACTATATTTGAAAAACTATAAAACATAAATCAGCTAGATGCTAATGTTTCAATCCTTTTCGTTTTAAATACATAATAAATTCTTCTCTATTAAGACCAGGGGGGGAACATGCATTTAATCTCACCTGCCAGCAATATTCAAGCCAGCCTAATTCTTCTTCAATATTGATCTTTTTAACTTTGTGATGGATTGAATCTATAACCAAATATTTAAAATTAATTTTGCATCTGTTTTCTACATAATGTTTGCCCATAGCATTTTTAACAACACCTTTCCCTATAGCATAATGATGTTCATATATTCTCCTATATAATTCTGTACCCGTTCTACCTACATAAAATGAGTTACATTCTAAACATACTATTAAATAAACTACATTTTTGGATTTGCAAGTAAATCTGCCTGGAACTTGTACCAAAGTTTTACCTATTAAAATTTCATTATTCTCTGTATATAAATATTGACAATAATTACAATTAAAACATCTAAGCATTCCTTTCTTTTCTTCTACAACCCTATTTTTATTTAACTTGTTTTGAAAAAAATCTTTAAAATTCTTTGCTGTTTTTTGCACAAATTTGGGTTCATCTCCTAACTTATGTAATAAATTACTATTACCTTTAAAAATTCCCCAATTATTTCTTACTATGTTCTTAATCATACATGAATCAGTACTATTTTGTACTGCTAATGCTGTTGGAAAATCCAAATAAGGTCTTTTTTCCACCTGATTAATCATAACCTTATTCCTTTTTGTAACTTCCTCTCTCATAACATTTTTTACCATTTCTTGGGGATATCCTGTATTAAATATCCTATCACAAACGTTATTGGCTTCTGTATAAACATTTTTTTTTTCATCATCATTCGTCAAATTGCTAATTCTATTAATTTGACCTTTGACAATGTTCCATTCCGTTTTCTTTGGATGTAAACTTGAATAATGTAAATACATATTATTTTGACATTCTTTCTTATAAATTTTTGAAACTAATTTCCCATTCTTTTTATAGATCGTAAGATCTAAAAAATCGTTCTTTTCTTTACTAAAAGTGAGAGTAAATTTAATGTAAGAACACAGATTAATATATTTCAAAAATAATTCTAGTTCTTCTACAGTGCCATCCCACATTATCAAAATATCATCGATAAATCTTAACATTTTGATAATATTTTTTGCAAAACCACTTTCAAGAATATTTGCTGACTCCCATCCGTGCATAAATAAATTGGCATAACCCGGGGCTAAAGCAGCACCCATAGCTACGCCATTAACTTGTACAAACAATTCATCATAGAATTCTAAAAAAATATAGCTCAAAACAAGATCTATCATTTCCATGAGCAGACTTGGTGTTTGTGCAAACTTCTCTTGATTGTAACAATTCCATTCTAACCATTTCCATCCCTTCCTTATTTGGAATCATAGTATAAAGAGAATTTATATCAAGTGTTAGAGTGTTAGTAGTATATCAGAGACAGACACATTTATGTTAAGCTTTTTCATACAATCATAGCTGTCTTTTATATATGTAGTGCCTTTTGGTATTATCTTTTGTAAATGTTTATCTACAAAAATCGACAGACCCTCTGATTTACTATTTCTGCTGACAACTATTGGTCTTAATGGGGGGATCTATATTTTGTGGATTTTTGGTATTCCAAAAATCCTACTGATTTTAGGATTATTGTTATGTTCCATTTCGTCTTCTCATCAATTCTCCCAGCATAGAACCACTCTGTTATACATGATTCTATTAAAGAAAAACCTTTCCTGATATCAGTCATATCAACTGATTTATAAAAGCTAGAATCTGATAGCATTTCCTTCATTTTTCTTTCATAATTTTCCCTCTCCATCAAGACCATTGCTCCCCCTTTGTCAGTTCCAGAAGCCACACCTCTCTCCATGGCTGCCGAACTGCAACGAACACTAGCAAAACTTGAAAAAAGAAGCACGCTTTCAACCAAGAAATCAAATCCAAAAAACAAAGAAACGCTGGCAGTAACACAAAAAGAGGTTTAATCCAGAAATCCAACAATTCCTCCAGATAAAAAAACACAAAGTACAACCACAAGTGAGCGCTTTCATCTCCTAACAGAGACTTCTTCAGACTAGTGGTTAAACAGAAACATTTCATTTAAATACATATTCAATTTAAAAAATCAGGGACTATGTAAGAAAATTAAATTTCTGACTTCTGTTGGGGAGTCAGAAACAAAATAGTCGTGATTTTTACAAACCTAACTGTTATAATCCACCTTTGTGTAAAGCATTAGAAATGTTTTTGAATGTATGCGAAATACAGATGTTGAAAATGTTAGAAGATGACACAAAGTTTAAATACTGTAATCTTACAAAAAAGATAGAATGTTTTGATGCCTTATTGAAGGACGACCGTATACTTATTTTTAAGGCTGACAAAGGGGGAGCAATGGTCTTGATGGAGAGGGAACTTTATGAAAGAAAAATGAAGGAAATGCTACCAGATTCTAGCTTTTATAAATCAGTTGATATGACTGATATTAGGAAAGTTTTTTTTAATAGAATCATGTATAACAGAGTGGTTCTATGCTGGGAGAATTTATGAGAAGACGAAATGGAACATAACCAACAATAATCCTAAAATCAGTAGGATTTTTGGAATACCAAAAATCCACAAAAATATATATTCCCCCCATTAAGACCAATACTTGTCAGCAGAAATAGTAAATCAGAGGGTATGTCGATTTTTGTAGATAAACATTTACAAAAGATAATACCAAAAGGCACTACATATATAAAAGGACAGCTATGATTGTATGAAAAAGCTTAACAACATAAATGTCTCCGTCTCTGATATACTACTAACACTTAATATAAATTCTCTTTATACTATGATTCCAAATAAGGAAGGGATGGAAATGGTTAGAATGGATTTTTTACAATCGAGAATTTTCCACAAACACTAAGTCTATTTATGGAAATGATAGATCGTTTTGAGCTATATTTTTTTAGAGTTCTATGATGAATTGTTTGTACAAGTTAACGGCGTAGATATGGGTGCTGCTTTAGCCCCGAGTTATGTCAATTTATTTATGCAAGGATGGGAGTCAGCAAATATTCTTGAAAGTGGTTTTGCAAAAAATATTATCAAAATGTTAAGATTTATCGATATTTTGATAATTTGGGATGGCACTGTAGAAGAACTAGAATTATTTGTGAAATATATTAATGTGTGTTCTTACATTAAATTTACTCACACTTTTAGTAAAGAAAAGATTGATTTTTTAGATCTTACGATCTATAAAAAGAATGGGAAATTAGTTTCAAAAATTTATAATAAAGAATGTCAAAATAATATGTATTTACATTATTCAAGTTTACATCCAAAGAAAACGAAATGGAACATTGTCAAAGGTCAAATTAATAGAATTAGTAATTTGACGGATGATGATGAAAAAAAAATTTTATACAGAAGCCAATAACTTTTGTAATAGGATATTTAATAGAGGATATCCCCAAGAAATGGTAAAAAATGTTATGAGAGGAAGTTACAAAAAGGAATAAGGTTATGATTAATCAGGTGGAAAAAAGACCTTATTTGGATTTTCCAACAGCATTAGCAGTACAAAATAGTACTGATTCATGTATGATTAAGAACATAGTAAGAAATAATTGGGGAATTTTTAAAGGTAATAGTAATTTATTACAGAAGTTAGGAGATGAACCCAAATTTATGCAAAAAAGAGCAAAGAATTTTAAAGATTTTTTTCAAAACAAGTTAAATAAAAATAGGGTTGTGGAAAAGAAAGGAATGCTTAGATGTTTTAATTGTAATTATTGTCAATATTTATATACAGAGAATAATGAAATTTGAATAGGTAAAACTTTGGTATAAGTTCCAGGCAGATTTACTTGCAAATCCAAAAATGTAGTTTATTTATTAGTATGTTTAGAATGTAATTCATTTTATGTAGGTAGAACGGGTAGAGAATTATATAGGAGAATATATGAAGATCATTATGCTATAGGGAAAGTTGATGTTAAAAATGCTATGGGCAAACATTATGTAGAAAACAGATGCAAAATTAATTTTAAATGTTTGGTTATAGATTCAATCCATCCCAAAGTTAAAAAGATCAATATTGAAGAAGAATTAGGCTGGCTAGAATATTGCTGGCAGGTGAGATTTAAAGGCATTTTCCTCTAGTCTTAACAATAGAGAGGAATTTATTATGTATTTAAAATGAAAAGGATTTACACATTAGAATCTAGCTGATTTATGTTTTATAGTTTTTCAAATATATATAGTTTTGTTTTTAATATGCATAGTTAATTATTTCTTAATTGGAGTTCTTAATTGATTTTTTTAAATTGAATATGTATTTAAATGAAATGTTTGTGTTTAACCACTAGTCTGAAGAAGTCTCCGTTGTTAGGAGATGAAAGCGCTCACTTGTGGTTGTACTTCGTATTTTTTATCTGGAGGAATTGTTGGATTTCTGGATTAAACCTCTTTTTGTGTTACTGCCAGAGTTTCTTTGTTTTTTGGTATCTAAGATTCTTATTTCTTATTGGATATTGAAATGTAGTTCCATGATTTATTCCTATAAAGGTTTGTCATTATCAGGACCAGTTAGAGCTCATTCCACTACATCCGTTGCTATGTCAGCCTCCTATTTGGCTCACCATTCTATAGATGACATTTGTCTGGCGGCCACCTGGACTACTACTCACACTTTTGTTACTCATTATAAGCTTGACATAGTCTGCAGGAACATGACTTCTTTTGGCTCCACAGTTCTTTGGCATGTCCTTCCATGAGGCCACCCAGGGTTTTTTGATAGCTGAGGACCCAAGTGTGTTGAATAGTGACATGAATACCATCAGATATAGTTATGTGTTATCCTATGCCACTATTCATCACGATCCCTCCATTCTTTCCCCATCCAGTGGGACTTACAGGAAATAGAGATGCCTGGTCTGGTGATTATGGTCTTCCTTCGCTGTTTTATATCTCTTGGGCAAACTTGATCTGAGGGTTTTGAGAGCAGCAAGGGATTATGGGAGTGGGAGAAGCTCAAGCCTAAGATCTGTCTGATAATTTGCCAGCTCAGATCCTATACCCAAGCGTGATGAATAGTGACATAGGATAACATAGATGCCAAAACTCTTTTTTTTTTTTTTTTTTTTTTTTTTTTTATGAATGTGAGCTTCAAGGGTAGAGAAGTTTACTTTTAATGCTAGGTCTGTTTTCATTGTGAGAGTCTCTTGTTTAGCAAATATCTGCCAGTGTTTGTGCTATAAAATTGAAATAAAAGTTTTAAATTAAATCCAAATATCTGTAATCATTGTAGAAAGTAAAGAAGAAAATGCCATACACACTAACAGGCATTAGCAATTTATGGTAAGTGGGGAAGAAGAGCCAAGTAATGGGACACTGGAATGGCTGTTGGGGGGGGGGGGAGCTGCTGTGTTTGTATGGGGGGGGGCCCAGATCCATCACCCTGCCTGGGGCCCCATTTAACCATGATCCAACTCTGGGTACTAGGCATCTGTGGATCCCACTCTTATGGACTTTTTGCATACCTGCAAAGCGAATAGCATTAATTACTCAATCTAGGGATTTGAACTTTGCTTGCAACATAAATAGGATATTGTCAAGGGACAGGTATGTAACTCGGAGAATCCCCCTTCTCTGGATCCATGTGAAGCGGAGCTCTTCCCTAACATTATCTAAGAGAAACCTGGACCAGTGGATAGAAAATCTGAAATATACTCCTGGTCTAGCACTTGTGTCTCTAATGGACAGAAGCAGCTAAATCTTGCCAAAGCTTACATGTATCCTTCAAAATAACCTATAAGACTCCCAGACGTATGGGGTACAGTTGGTAAGCCTGGCCATAAACTTGTGGGATACACTTTGGATGCTTGGCTAGGCTTATAAAGGCCCCAGTGGTCATTAGCTTAGTATACAGTTAATACTTTTTAATAAATGCAACTTTTTAATCATTATGAGCAACTGTCAAACATTCAGTATGTCTAATTTTTTTTTCATTAGACTTCCAAATCTAGAATATTTTCTGTTCTGCTGTTGTACATCTTTACTTGGAGCTACAACTTTTTAAGTCTCTTTCTATAGTGCATGATTGTCACAATTACCTGATGATATACTCTTGTATCGGTACTAGTAGTAACAGTTTTAGTCTTGCTGTTCTTCCCTGGACTTTGATGCACATCTCTAGTCCAAATGTCTGCAGTTTCTTCTGTACAGCTTTCCATGTTCAGTATGAACACTAATGGAACGTGCTTAATCAATTTCTCCATCTTCGAGTTGTAGACTTTGATGACTTTTATATTTTGATTTCATTTTCATCTTGTAGTTTTGTGCATTTTTTGTCACAATAGAACAGTAGCATGCCCTCTGTATTACTAATGGACAGAAAACTCCTAAAGGCTTTATCCCATTAATGGATACCCTCAGATTATCTGTGGTATGATCCCACTTAATCTCATTAGGGGTAATATGTAATTATTGACCATTGGGTGGGTAATGCCAATCTGTAACCAAATGTGATAGGGTAATTTGAGCATAAAAAGGGAAATTGGCTAGACTTAAAATGGCCCACAAGGGCAGCTAGCCTAGTACTTGCCTATGAACCTATATATTTTCAGTTTATTTTTATGTAGTGACGTAAACATACAAAATAATAATTGACAGTACAAAATATATCCCTTTCCCAAACCGTCTTCCACTTCCTTGTGCTGCTGAAAAAAAACCCTGCTAAAACAATACATTTATGAAGTAGTAATTCTGTTATTTAATTCATATTTTCATAGTCTATCTATTCCATGAGAAAAATACCATCTTTCAATTAGTAATTTATAATTAGTTTATTTGATTCCAGTGTGATGAAATAATTCATTTGATGTTGTCAATCTTCATTTATCTTTGACTCTTGGGAGTACGGTTCCAATCCTCAGAACCGGCTCTGCCATTACATAGCGTGTGCAAGCCAAAAACTATCGAGCTAAGACTCCACCCACAGTACCCCTCTCCATATAACCTCAAATCTCTTTTGCTGCAAAACGTGTCAGCCAGTTTCGGTCTCAGCTAAGTAAAAACTACCTTATTTTTTCCTTTATATTCCTGTCTAATCTTGTGTAGAAAATATACCCTTTCTGTATTCCTTCTACTCACTTTTCTTTGTTGAGTGAGTGTGCTTTCCTTTACCTTACGATATTCATTTCCTAACATCATTGGTAGTACCCCTCTCTTTCTGTACCTCTTTATGTAACTTTGACCTGCTGCTGTTGGTAGTTTCCCTTTGTGTGTGTGTGTGTGTGTGTGTGTGTGTGTTTTTTCTGTCTGTTGACCTTCGTTTTTTCTTTGTACTGTCAACATGGTGGATAAGTTAAAAGGCTCAACTGGCTTTAAACAGTGCCAGGATTGTGGATGGAAGATGTCCAGTTCCGACAAGCATTCTTCCAGCGTGTATTGTTTAGGCTCGGCTCATCCCCAACTAGACTGCACGGTGCGTCAGGCATTCAGTAACCGGGCCTTATTCGAAAGAAAGAATAAATTAATTTTGAAAGGTCTAGTAAAGTCTTCCTTTGAGGAGGTTATATCCAAGACCGACACGTCCCCCTCTAAATCTGATATTTGACTTAAGAAAAGCCACTGGGTGCTGACATCTCATTCAGCTCCAGTAACAAAAAAAATAAGCCTTCCACTCCCACCAGTTAAGCAGAACTGAAGGCTAAAGTTTGCAAACGCTTGGAACAGACTTCCTTGGCACCGTCTCATGGCACACAGACCTTGGTGCTGGTCACATTGGTACTGACAGCTTCAGCCTCCCTTTTGGTACCGACTCCTCCTATCATGCTTCCACAGTTGTTGGAACCTCCATCTATATAAATAAAAATGCTGGCAGGCAGAGTTTCACAGGCACAAATCACTCGGGTGGTGATGAACCAAAGGTGTACTTAATGATAAAAATCCGCAAGAAAAACAAAATGTGAGCGCTTTCGTTAAACAAGTGTTAACTTCATCAGATGCCATTAAAATGTAAGACAGCCATTTATATAAATGTAAAAACACTCTGATTGGGTAAGGAAAGAGAGGCAGCTAGTTAAGCAACACTGAGACAGAACATTAATTAACCCCTTGATGACTGTGTTACAGTTGAAACTGTTGCATCTTAAATGCAACTAAAACTTGTAATTAAAAGATAAATTATTAGTCTCATACTTGTGTCTTGAATGATTCTAAATAGGATAAAACTAAAACCAAAGTCATTTTTAAAATCTCATGTTAAATATTCACATAATGCTAAACTGTTTACCAAAGCCAAATACATACAAAAGTGCTTGTGCTTAACAAATGTTTTGAGATATTTTATTCCTTTCTAGGGCTTTTAATTTCAATATAGGAGAGATGGATGTCCTGTAACTCTAAGGAGTTAAGGTGGCAAATCTTACTGCAGGCAAATAGATAGCCAGGGATAAATGACAGGACATCCATCTATCCTGTATTGAAATTAAAAGATGATCTATACTTCCCTTTCTAGAGGAAAATGACTGGATGAGTTGTATAGATCTTCAGGATGCCTATTACCATATACAGATGTTCCTGAAGGTTCCTCTGCTTTTGGCTAGGGGGTGGTCATTTTCACTTCAGGGTGCTGCCTTTTGGCCTCCCCACAGACCTCAAGGTGTTCAAGTGTTTGGCAGCAGTAACAGCTCACTTCAGACTGTACGGATTCCGGGTGTTTCCGTATCTAGACAGCTTGTTCATGACCGCTCCCACCAGGCATCTACTGCTTCAAGCAACAGACTTTATTCTGCATCTGTTCAATCATCTGGACATTACAGTAAACCAATCAAAATCTCCACTACGTCTCACTCAAGATTTAGAGCTCATAGGAGCTCGTCTGAATACCATCTCTTGTGTAGCTTCTCTTCCTTTTCAAAGGCTACAGAAGATACAATCTCAAGTACAAGCCATTCTCTACAAAGGACAAGGCTCCTGCACTTCTAGTCCTTTGGGCTTTAGGGTCCATGGCAGTGACCATAACCTTAGCTCCACTAGCAAGATTTCACATGCAGCTGCTACAGTGGCTTCTAGCATTCAATGGACCATCCTAACCTGTCCAGTGATGCATCCAGTTTTAATCACCAGTCGTTGCAAGGAGGACTTATCCTGGTGGATGAAATCCAAGGAAATTCTTTTAAGCTGTTCTTTTGTTTCACCCAACCCAAGGCCATAGTGACCATGGATGCCACCCAGATGAGGTGGGGGAGGCATTATCTGGGAAGAACAGTCCAAGGCACTTGGTCCCCGATACAGGCCAATCTGCATATCAGTATTCTGGAATTGAGGGCACTGCTCTTAGCACTGCAAGCCTTCCAATCTCTCCTCCCTCTAGGAACAATTGCAGTTCATTCAGACAATGTCAGTAGTCTGGTACATCAACAAACAGGGTGGAGCCAAGTCTTTTCCCCCTGTGTCCGAGAAGCTCTTAGAGTATGGCAATGGGTGATATACTCCAACTGTTTTCTAATAACAACGCACATTCCACGGAGCTCGAACATAAGCAGACAAACTGAGCAGATGCATTCTCCTGCCTCACGAGTGGTCTCTCAATCCCGGAGTGATCAGGGAAATTGTCTGTCACTGCGGCCAGCCTTTCTGCAACCTCTTTGCATCACCCCTAAACAAGTGCTGCAGCTACTTTGCCCTAATTTCCCCTCGGGAGAAGTCCCTGAAAGATGCTGTCCTTCACGAGTGGCCCTCTGGACTACTGTGTGCCTTCCCCCATTCACTCTGAATCCTCTCTGCTTAAAGCCAGCAAAATGCGAAGCAAGGTCATCCTCATTGTGCCTTTCTGGCCTCGACAAGTCTGATTCTCCTTCCTGTTGCCTCATCTAATTCACCGTCCATGGATTTTGGACCTAGTTTCAGATTTTCTGCCTCATCCGCAGAGACTGGTGCACCACAGTCTTCAAAGCCTCAAGCTTTTACAGCTTGGCTCCTCCAATTCTGTTCATCACCAGGCAGAAGGATTTATCTTCCCCAGTCCAAAAAAAATCTTACTGGCCTCCCACAGACCTTCCAACAGGAAACTTTACCTCAGCAAGTGGAAAAGATTTTCTGTTTGGGCGTGCAGTAATGGCCTTAATCCCCTTTCTGCACCAGTAGCTCTGCTTTTCGATCAAGGACCATCTGCTTCTTCTTTTAGGGTCCAACTAACTGCTGTTTCCAATTTCCACAATGGCTTCAAAGACCATATACCAATTTCCCCTAGACTGTGTAAACTGTTCATGAAGGGGAGCTTTGTGGCCGAAATCTCCATTTAAAGACCCCCTAGCTCCTTGGGATCTGACTTTAGTTTTGCAGTCTTTGGTGCTTTCTCCCTTTGAACTGTCTGCTACATGTCACTTAGTTTCTGCCACGGAAGACCATTTTTCTCATAGCTATTGCCTCCGCCAGAAGAATTTCCGAATTAGAATCATCTTCAAAACCCCCGTATGTGATTTTTCATAAGGATAGGGTTACTCTAAGAACCAACCCATCCTTTCTTACTGAATTCTTTCTTCAGCATTCTTTGTAGACCTGTCCAAAGCATTTGACATGGTCAATCATCAACTGCTCCTCCATCGTTTAAAATCTCTCTCTCTCTCTCTCTTGTCAATCCTGCCATAAACTGGTTCACATCCTACCTTGATAACCGAAAACAGGCTGTTCTCTGGCATAACCATCTCTCTGACCTCCTCCCCACCTCTATAGGGGTTCCACAGGGGTCTATTCTAGGTCCTCTACTGTTCTCCATTTTTATTAACGACCTCCATCTAGCCACCCCTCTATCAACTTGCATTCAATATGCAGATGACACCACCATTATTTGCTCTGCCTCAACACAATCTGAACTTCACTCTCTTACACAAAAGACCTTCACAACTATTGAGCAGTGGTTCTCTAACCATAGTCTCCTCCTCAACCCTAAGAAAACCAAACTCCTGCTTTTTACACCCACTCATTTGTCTCCCTCCCTTAACTTCATACTTGCATCCAATAATGGTACCCTTATCAATCCAGAACCTACCACCAAACTCTTAGGTATTACAATGGACAATCAACTAAAATTTGATAACCACATAAACGCTACAATTAAATCTACTAACAGAAAACTAGGTTCTCTCTACAGAATCAAATCTTTCCTAACTCCTGAAGCCAGAACTACTATAGCTAGAACCCACTTAATATCTACCCTATTATATGCCTCCCCCATTTATACTAATCTCTCCAAATATAATCTCAACAAACTATCTACAGCCTATAACAATATTGCCAGATTTGCCCAAAACTCTCCATATAGGACTCACCACTGTCTAAACCTAAAAAAACTAGGGTGGCTAGAGCTACCTCAACTAATAACATTTAACCAACTTACTATTGTCCACAAAGCCCTTTACCACCCTGAAAACACTCCTATGCTCTCCACCCTCATAAAGCCTTATAACAATCTGAGGAGCCTACGCTCATCCAACAAAATATTGATTCATACTTCTTTATCTAATAACTTAGCAGGTGACACCTTATTTTCCAACTCAGTGGGTAAAATATGGAACCTACTACCAAATGACCGTACTTCCCTTACATCTCTCCCACTATTCAAAACTAACCTAAAACTCTTCCTTTCCAACCACTGGCTATGCTCTTGCCATAACCCTGATTAACCCTTTTTTTCTTTTCCTTTCCTTTATTCCCATACTATCTTTTCCCTCTATACCCATTTCTTGTTACTCCCTCACTTTAGCAAATTAGACCTCCTCTCCTAGCTTGACTGCTCTTTTTCCATTCGCAGAAAGAACTTATTCTTCAACCTTCCTTATATTGCAACTGTGTATGTAACGTTAACTTAATCTCTGTCCATGCTAGAAATGTAGATATATGCCATACATAATTGCAGTAGTTTCAACTTGTATGTTTATTCTATCATACCTTGGTAATTTTTATGTTTCATTTTACTTTAGTTTATTTCTGTATATTTTGAAAATATTTTAGTTTTATCTTTATATGTTTATTTAGTACTGTAGCGGAGCTTTTCTCCTTGGGCCTCCACTGAAAATGGACATGTATCCAGCTGGACTAGCCCGGTTAACAAATGTAAAATAAAATAAATAAATAAATACTAAGGTGGTCTCGGAACATATACATCAAACCATTGACTTATCTGTTCTTTCTGACTTTTTCTATCAGAGGTGAATATTGGCTTACATTTACTGGATGTTCACAGAGGGTTACATTTCTACCTCAACATGACTAAAGAGTGTAGAAAATTGGATCAGTTACTTATCTCCTTTTCCGGTCCATCTCTGGAGGAAATATGTTTCAAAAGTCACCTTATCAAAGTGGTTGAGACTGCGTTACTTTCATATACAATAAAAAAAATCTCCAATTACTAGCGACAGTGAGAGCGCATTCTTCTAGGGCAGTAACCACGTCTGCTGTTTTCCAATCCAAGGCTTCCATGGATGAAATATGCACAGCAGCAACATGGGCTACTCCGCATACCTTCAGCACTCATCGCAAATTGGGATCTCATTTCCAGAGGAAGAGCATCCCTTGCCTCTATGGTTCTCAGGAATAGCCTTCCATAAGGCCACCCAGGATCTAAAGTAGCTGGGGACTCTTGTCCCAAGAGTCAAGGATAAATGAAGATCGACAACATCAGATAAAGAAGTTATGTACTTAGCATAAATAATGTTTCATCTGTGTTGTCGATCTTCATTTATCCTTGGCACCCCACCCTCCTTCCCCCTCCTGTAGACTTTTTTGTAGGATCGGACGCTTGTCCTGGTAACGTTTTCAACTTTAACCTTGGAACATAGTCTCTTCATTTCCATATACATATTCTTATGTCTTTTTGTGTAGCTGCAAACTCAATCTGAGGTAATGTAGAGAGGTGTATTGTGGGTATAGTCTTAGCTCAACAGTTTTTGGCGTGCAGGAGCTATGTAACGGCTGAGCTGGTTCCAAGGATCAAAATCGTATTCCCAAGAGTCGAGGATAAATGAAGATAGACAACACAGATAGAACGTTATGGTAAGTACAGAACATCTTTTTTTATTTGGCCACACTAACAATATAGATAATTTTGGAAAGGTGAAAAATATGTGGTGAAAAAGAAGAGTATCCAGGTAAAACAGCAGCTAATAAATTTATATTTACCTCTCTTAAAAAGTGGTGTTTTTTTTAAACAAACAAGGAACACTCCTTGGGCATGCCTGTCACATCTACAAAGGGGAAAATAAACCACAACCATGTTAATTTCTCATTTTATTTGCCCAGTCCATCTTTTCTGGAACTCTAAGTTTTTTGGTAGGATTTTCTGCTGATTCACTTTATTTCTGAATGAACATTCGAAGTCTTAGAATCTCAGGGCAAAGGTTACCTCCAGTTATCCATTAGTTTGTTTTATATACTGTTATCTATGTGATTTGAGAAAACTAGTTATCCTCACTTATCTTCCCCCAGAAAATATACCAACATGAAGATGTGAACAGTGTAGAAAAAAGGTTGGAAGTTCATGTGTTCTCCCTTAACCACAGTCACTAACAAATCTGTCTAAAAGTGCGTTACCTTTTGTAGTTTTTCCTTACCCAAGTTAGAATAGTGTAGAGCGAAAAAAAAAAGAATACAGAGAGCCTCTATTATATGGTTGCTTACTAAAGCTAAGAGGAAATCATGTTAAAAAAGGGGTAATGGCTAAGTTGTGCAAGGAATGCATATCTTTAGAATAGGCACATCCCAGTCCTTCATAAGAGGTTTAAAGATGAATTTGCCACATATTACTGAGTTATAAAGAAAACCATCTGAGCTTCTATTCCAAAAAAAAAATAATAAATCACAGCTGTACCAACCCTAACCCCATTTAAAAAATGTTATAATATCAAAGCAATTCTTTGAGAGCCACCTCTACTAATAAACTTTGTCCAAACTCACCTAATATTACTGTACCACAGAAAAGGGTGGAGGAACAAAGGATTTTTTAATACCAAAAGAAGTTTATTCCACCTCTAAAGTACTAGTTTCAGTTCAGTCATTTTTGAGAAATGTTCTGCATCTAGTCAGATCTATAACTGCTCTACATGGTGACAGTTTGTAGTATAATGTCATCTATCACGATAGTATATTTGCCTCTGTTGATTTCTTCTAGGCTGCTGTTTTACTTTTTATTGATTTTCAGGCATCAGTAATTTGCTTTTTTGCCTTTCTGCCATTTAACATTTGAGCTGTTGAAAAATCTAGTCCTTGCTATATGGCAGTCATCATATAGTTTGCTTCTGCATGTTTATGTTTGAGATGCTTCACTGTTTAGACACCTCTCTCTGTTTGTTATAGTAAAATCATTTTTATACTGGCAGCATTGGCTATTTAAATGTCATCTTCGTTTTGCAGCTGACTACAGAAGTATTTGCACTGAAGGAGCACTACTTGAGCTGTTTTCTGGTTATTTACAGTAGATATAAGCTGTACGGATACGCACTGTTTTCTTGTTTCTTGATTTATTTATAAATGTAGTAAACCACTACATTTACTGATTTCAACATTTGGGACTGTTGTCTGATATGACAGTATTGGGTATCTCTGTCTTACAAAACAGTACTATGCAAGTAATCACGGAATCAGGTATCCCTGTCTTGGGAATATAAGAACTATACTAGGCAACTAAATACAAGGTAGACATTGCTTCTTCATTCTAGTTGCCCATAAATTTGTTTATATATGCATATCTAGATCTGAGAAAATTTGAATACTATAGCTAAAGATCTTGCTCCAGAAAATATAGTACATAAAGATTTATCCATATATCTCTAAGTAGACACACTTAGAAGTTCCTAGCCACCCTTTACAGCCAATTAATAGGACTCTCCTCCCAATACAAGCATGGCCATACATGATGATCCTGGTGTAAATTTGAGTTTACCTATCTATTTGTCAAGACTATCCTTAAGGGTGACAAAGTAATACTTTTCTTGACCTACAGTGCTAACCTATCCAGTAAGATAAGAATATGTTGAGTTAGGAATACATCCCTCCAGTGAGTCTAGTTTAGTGCAAGTGTTTTTAAAGCCAGTATGTTTGCAAAGAAGTAGGATGTCCGATAGGATTAGGTCTTCATGGGTTAGAAAGCATGACATAGATCACCATGTAGCATGCAGTAAGCTACTGAGTATAAGGAGAGTTGTACTAATCTGTTGGACATTTCAAGGGATTTAAGGCCTTTAATTTTCTTGGTTAAAAATCATTGGGCTCTTTCAAGTTGAGTGACATGCTTGAATTTTTACATCCTAGACAGAATGTTCATTGTGTTACACTGCTGCAGTCATTACATTTGGGTTATCCTGCCGTCAGGCAGTCCCTCAGTTGGCCTGAGTTCCAAAGTCTTGGTCCGACGTCGGTTGCTGTCGCTTCTTCCCTGACGTCAGTGCGACAGGGGTATATAAGATGCAGCCGACGACATTTTCTTCAGTCTTTCTTGCCGCGTGGTGCCCAAAGCAAAAGCAGTTCGCAAGTGCGGTCGGCCGACTCCTGAGTTTTTCATTTCCAAATCCAGAACCGAAGTCTTCTACAAAGCTAAGTACCCCGTTGGGGAAACTTTTTCTTGCCTCAGACCAATGTCAGTAAAAGTTAATAATTGTATTACTTGTGGGAAGCAAATACCTCATAAGGATTTCCATTCTTACTGTATCCCATGCCTAGGCCCAGACCACGACATCACAGGTTGTCTGTTTTGTGCTAGGTTTAACGAGCGCACTATTAAACGTCGGTTTGATTTTGCCCGACATTATTTTGGCAGAAAATTCAATTATACCATGCCGTCGGAACTACCGATGACCGGAATACACAAAAAGCGCAAAGATAAGGACAGGTATCCGAGGCCCAAAACTGACGAAGCCTCTTCTAGGCCAGTCACCGGGCCTCCGGTTTTCAGTGAGGTGCCTTTGCATCCCCTGATGACCGCTTCTTTAGAACCTGCGGCTGCCTCTGACTCCCACGTGGAGATGGCTGGGCCTTCGGACGCATCAGATTTACAACCTACCGAGACTAACCCTTCAGAGGGATCCGGTGTAGTTGAACAACCCATAGCTTCAGAGGGTGTTTTCAGACCTACTCATTCTTCTGCCAAGTCTAAAACTCCTTTAAAAACAAAGAAACAATTTCAACATTCACCAGGACAGGCCTCCATGCCTAAGAAACAAATGCTGAAAATAGCCGAAGACTTAATCACCCTGATCAGGGGTTCCCATCCCCCTCCTGATAAAAGGCCTAGACAGGATGCAGACTATGACTCATCCGACCCGGTATCCATCTCCTCCGATTCATCCTCAGACCTAGGATATTCTTTCCCCCCGTATGAGGATTCTGATGCTGAGGAATCAATTCCTTCAGCCTCTCCGCCAGAGGACTACTCCTTTGGGGAAACCTTACATACCATGAGGGAGCATTTCCATTGGGAGGGCCAGGATTATTCAGTATCCAAGAAAAGGCTTAGAGATTTCCTTTTATTACCTCAACACAGACCCCTTGCTATTTCGCCAGTGTTAGATATTGTGGATGATGTGTATACTGAATCCAGTTTAAATCCTGATTCTTAACCTCCTGCTCCAGTTAAGCCTGACAGATACTACAGAGTCCCTGACTCTCTCAAATTTCTTTATAAAAGCACTGCTGCTGATCCTGAAACTATTTCTCAGGGCCCCAGAGGGGTAAATGCCTCCTCAGCAAAGAATCCAGTCCCCTCTGACAGAGATTCCAGAGCATTAGACAGATGGGGGAAGAAAGTATATACTTCTGCAACTTTAGCTATGAGGGCCTTAAATTGCCAGTTTCACATGCTAAAATATCAGCAATATTTGATGTCTCAGGTAAAACAAAAAATGCTTCCAGACTCAGATCCTCCTAATTATAAAGAATTTCAGGATTTATTGCATGCAGCTGAACAAGTGGGAAAACATACTTTGCAATGTGGTTTTGATTCATTAGAGGCCTCCTGTAGAGCAGCAGTTACAGGATCTGTCATTAGAAGACATGCTTGGTTAAAAGAACAGACGTTACCAGATCATGCTAAAGCAAAATTATTGGATGCACCTCTGCAGCAGGATGTTTTATTTGGAGTTAAGGCAGAAGAGGTATTAAAGAAAATGGAGGATAAGGCAAAATCTATGCAAACTGTGAAGGATTTCTTACAGGTTCAACCTCCTCGATTTAGTAGAAATTGGCCAACAAAGAATTGGTCCTTTCCAGTTACAGACAGACCACAAAGGGGCAGATACAGATGTCCAAGAGGTAGAGGTCAACTACAAGGTCCTTAAGGCCTCGACAGTGGGGGTGCATCAACCCAGAAAGAAGGGGAAGACAGGCCTCAACCTTACAAAAAAACAGCCCCAATGACTTCCCATTACAGCTGCCAAACAGTTCTCTCTTGGCAGCTCCCTTGGGAGGAAAACTGGCACTTTTCTGTCACAATTGGCATATGATCACCAAAGACAAATGGGTTCTCAACATTGTATCTCAAGGTTACAGGTTCCACTTTCACACACTGCCAAGGCTAAAAGGAATGCCAAGTCTGCCACCAAATCAATGGGCAGAGGCTCAAAGACAAATTACAGCACTCATGGGCATGAGAGCTATTCAAAAGGTACCAACACAGGAGCAAGAACAAGGACTTTACTCAAGACTCTTTCTGGTTCCCAGAAAGGACAAAGCCTGGAGGCCCATTCTGGATCTTTCTTCTCTTACCTGGATGTTCCAAAATTCAAAATGTTGACACTAAAACAGCTTCTTCCCATGCTGGGCAAGAAAGCTTGGCTCGTAACTTTGGACCTCAAGGAGGCATACCTGCATGTCCCTATAAGACAAAACTGCAGAAGATACCTCAGATTCATAGCTGGTTCAATGCACTACCAATTCTCTGCACTGCCCTTTGGCTTGTCTACTGCGCCCAGGGTCTTTACAAAGTGCCTGGCACCAGTAATTGCATTTTTAGACAGAAAGGAATTCAAATTTATCCGTTCCTGGACGACTTCATGATTCAAGCAGAGAGCAAGGACATTCTTCTAAAACATCTGGCATTTGTAAAAAAGTTATTAAGTTGCCTAGGGTACACAGTAAACGAAAAGTCGTCAAAACTAGTGCCCTCACAAGAGATAATATTCCTGGGTGCCAGCTTGAATACAACGGCCCAGATGGCTTATCTCACGCCAGACAAGCAAGGACATATCTGACTCAATATTTTCAATTGATGGCAACAAAGACCCAACTCCCTGCAAGAAAAATTCTGCAGGCCTTTGGTTACATGGCATCTTGCATACTACTAATTCCATATGCCAGACTGCATATGAGGAAACTACAATGGTACCTAAAGAGTGTCTGGTCTCAACACTGTCAAAGTTTGGAAAGAGTAATGCCACTAATTCCTTGCTTTCAACAGGAGTTTCGATGGTGGGCTCAAGCATGTCACCTCAACAAGGGACAGCCTTTCACTCAACCCACAGCCAGGCAAACACTGACAACAGATGCATCGGATTATGCCTGGGGAGCACACATGGCAGGAAAATGTATTCAGGGCAAGTGGCCCGCAGAACAAAGGCATCTTCACATCAATCAAAAAGAGATGCTAGCTGTGCAAAATGCCCTTATAGCTTTCAAGGACCTTCTGCATCCAGGACAGCTACTACTAAAGGCAGACAACACCACAGTTATGTGGTACATAAACAAGCAAGGGGGCACTCATTCTTATCCCCTCTGCAGACAATCCATGACCTTGTGGAACACAGCTCTAACCTATCAAGTTAATCTGCAAGCACAATTCCTGCCAGGAGAGAAAAACACACTGGCAGATGACTTGAGCAGAAACATCATGGATCCGCACGAGTGGAAAATACATCCACAAATATTCAGAATGATAACATAAAAATGGTGAAGCCCGGACATAGATCTGTTTGCATCCCCAATGAACTGCCAGCTACAGAAATTCTGCACAAGGACTTGGCACCCACAAGCATGGAAAGTGTGGATGCCTTCTCATTCAGCTGTAAAAACCTACAAGCATATGCTTTCCCTCCACTACCAAAGGTACTCATAAAAGCCAGGCAAGAAAAGCCAAACATGATCCTGATTGCCCCAGACTGGCCACGCCAGCACTGGTACCCAATCTTAAAGAACTTAGCACAAAAGGCCACCCTGGATTTTGCCTCAAATCTCACATCATCTGACTCAGCACAACAATCAGATACTTCACAGCCAGCTAAAGACTTTTTAAACCTGGCTGCATGGCAGATTCCTTAGTCAAGCAAAGCAATGCCTCTCTCCAAAGCTGTTATGGATGTCATTCTGGAGGCCAGAAGGCCTAGCACCAGGAAAGCCTATTCAGATAAATGGAAAAGATTGTGTGCCTGGAGCCAGGCTCACAGCCTTGACCCTCTTGTCCCAAATATTCCTCAGATACTACAATATTTAACTGAGTTGCTGGACAAAGGCCTCTCCTTCTCATCCATCAAGATCCCACGCCTCTGCCTTCACTGCTCATTACAACACGGACCCACCTATTTTTTTCTAATCCTTTGCTAAAACAGTACCTCAGAGGGGCTAAAAACATAAGACCGCCCCGTAGAGCACCAACTCCAACTTGGGACCTTAACTTTGTGTTGGAAAAATTAACTTTACCTCCTTTTGAGCCAGCTAACTCAGCAGATTTAAAATATCTCTCTTGGAAAACTGCTCTGCTCCTGGCAATAACCTCAGCACTAAGAGTTTCAGAATTACAGGCACTAATGGCAGTGGAACCTTTCATCATTTTCCACCAAGACAGGGTGTCTTTAAGAACAAACCCTACTTTTATGCCAAAGGTGGTATCAAGTGTGGCTCTTAACCAAACTATTCACTTGCCAACTTTTTATCCAAACCCACAGAATAAAGGGGAAAGACTTGGACATACACAGGCAGTTACGCTTCTACTTGGACAAAACCAAAGCTTTCCGGAAAACTGAGCAATTGTTTGTAGCATATGCTGCAGGAGCACAGGGAAAACCCATTTCTAAACAGACCATTTCAAAATGGATAGGACACTGTATACGTTTCTGCTATACACACCATGGGAAAACTGTACCTAACAGCATTAGGTCTCATTCCACCAGGGCAACAGCCACTTCAACTGCCTACCTCAGAGGAGTACCTACCAAGGACATTTTGGAAGCAGCAACTTGGAGTTCTGTACAAACCTTTACCAAGCATTACCAGCTGCCTCTTTACTCTAAATCCAGAGCTGGCTTTGCCACTGCAGTGCTACAGGGCCTTATAGCCACCCCTAATGCCTTATAGAACCAGCCACCCTACCTCAGCTTTGGGATTCTACCCAAGTGTAATGGCTGCAGCAGTGTAACCCGATGAACATAGTACAGTTTTGTACCTACCATAAATGTAGATATTCGAGTGTATACACTGCTGCAGTCCAGGTTACCCTCCCTCCTTCCCCTCTTCCTCACTGGTACGTACCTAATTCTTATACCCTTTACTACCTATGGAGAGTATTTGCTGGTAACTGAAAGTTTTTGATTGCTTTTCATATGTATGTTTTATTAGCACTTTGCATAGCCTACCTTTTTGGGGGCACTTTACATCTGGGGCAAGAAAAACTGAAGAAAATGGCGTCAGCTGCATCTTATATACCCCTGTCGCACTGACGTCAGGGAAGAAGCGACAGCAACCGATGCCGGATCAAGACTTTGGAACTCAGGCCAACTGAGGGACCGCCTGACAGCAGGATAACCCAAGTGTAATGACTGCAGCAGTGTATACACTCGAACATCTACATTTATGGTAGGTACAAAACTGTACTTTCTACGAAGTACCAGAGGAACTTAAGTTCCGATATAAGAATATTGTGGCTGACCCCTCTGCTGTGTCCCTCTCTTCTGAAAAACCTTCTGTATCATTTAACTAGGAACAATCACCACAAACTACCCCACAAAGTGGCATCATCCCACAGCAGAAGGATCTCTGCTTCATCCCAGCCTGTCATCCCTCAACCTAAGCCTGTGATGAGAGGATTCTGATCCGTTTCAGACACCAGTTTTATGAATACTTGCTTCGAGTTCTCCAAGAAGCAAGGAGACCCACTACTTGAAAATCCTACATAGCCAAGTGGAAGAGATTTTTGTATAGTGTCTTACTAAATCACAAAATCAGAGGTTCCTCTTAACCAGCTTGTGTAAGCTCATGAAAACAGGTCTAGCATATTCCTGTATTAAAGCCCACCTGTCAGCCATCTCTGCCAGTCTACCTCTCGGTCCACCTGTTATGTCCAGGCCTGAGGTCCAATAATTTCTGAAAGGGGTGCTACACTCAAGACCCAAAGGAAACCTGTGCCCCCACCTTGGGACCTCAGCTTTGTGTTAGAAAAACTCATTCTGCCTCCCTTTGAGATAGCTGTATCTTTCTAATCTCAGATTCTGCACCTGGAAAACTATCCTGTTGCTGGCTCTCACTTCTGCCAGTATAGTCTCACTACACTTGCAAGCTGAGGGTCATATGTTGGATGTATGCTCCAGAGAAGGTTTTAAGCTTTGGTACCCCAGCCAGACATCAGCGGTGAAACCCCATCTGTTTGGAATACAAGTGATTACCAGGACATCTACTGTTATGGTAAGTTTTTACACAACTGTACTTCCTGATGGCTACTTTTGGTAATATGAGGAACTGAATTGCTGACTTCCCTTTTTCAGAGACTACGGCATCTTTGAATTAATATCTTCTGTGTCTCAGAAAATCAAATTCTCTCTACAATGTTCTTATGATATTGCTGCTGATGTTTCTTGAGCAGCTGCTACTGTGTCATTGATGAGATTTGCCTGACTGTTCCCAGAAATTATCAGTGGATATCAAAGCAGAATTCCTGAATGATATTTTGGATAAAGAGGTATTATTTGATCCTTCCTCTGCTGAATTCCTTAAAAGATTTGAAGAAAGGTGAACGTTAATTCAGTGGGTTACCCAGATTTGTTTTCAACTCTCGTGTCAAAATACAATAGAAACTTTCCTTCCAATATAGATTCCTTTTATAGGAAATAAAATAAACTATTTCAGCAAGGCACAAGTAAACAACATTTCAGAAAGCAATGCTGGAGGGAAGTTTGTTAAAAGAGAAAGAGGGATCCTCCCAAAACCAAGGACAGTCTCATGTGTTTCCCTCCTCACTCTAGCATTCCAGTAAAGTTGTCCCAAAGTCTAGGTCTTTACTTCCCTCTGTGGCAACAGAAAACTTCATACATTTTCTGAGAATCATTTAAAAAGGTTGCAAGTGGCAGAGGGGACTGTCTTCCTCTTTCAAGGGATTTCTTTGCATCTCTTCAATCATAGCTCCCTGTTTCCTCCTATCCTGGAACAAATGCTATCTCAGGAAGTTATACGGGCTGTTCCCCCAGATCAAACAGGGAAAGGGTTCTATTCAAGCATCTTTCTGGTGCCAAAAAAAGAGGGAACTTGTAAACCTGTCCTAGACCTTTCATTTCTAAACATTCAGATCAATATCCCAAAATTCAAAATGCTTTCTCTACACTCTTGTACCTCTCACTCCTCCTCTCTGTTTTCTAGTAACTCTGGACTTGAAGAATGCTTATCACATACGAATAGTGGAAGATTTCAAATGTGTTGAATGTTTCTCTGTGTGTGGTTCTCATTTTCAATTTCTACCTTACCCTTTGACTTGTCTACAGCTCCAAGGGTGTTTACAAAATGCCTGACTCCTATAACTGCCCATCACAGGCTGCAAGACATTTACATTTTCCATATATAGATACAACTCAAAAATCTCTGGATTGGGTAAAGAACCTCCTCCTCAATTTGGGATTTCAAGTGAACACCGAGAAATCTGCCCTCATTCCTTCTCAAAGAATAGTGTTTCAATGATATTTCATGAATATTTTATTTATTTATTTTATTTTACATTTGTTGACCGGGCTAGTCTAGCTGGATACATGTCCTTTTTCAGTAGAGGCCCGGGGAGAAAAGCTCCCACATAAAGAGAAGACACAATACATTTTAAATGCAGTAGCAATAGCATTAACATAAAGACAAAATACAACAGTGAGGTTTACATGCTGATTAAATAACATTCACAGATATTATGTAGATAATCTTAAACATGGTTACATTGTGAAGCCGTGAGGTTAAGATTGTAATCTCTGAGATGGGGAAGAGACTGAGGTGGTATGAGACCTTTGGGATTAGTCTGGTTTAGGACATGGGCATAACCAGTGTGACTTAAGGAATTATTTGAGGTAATTTTTGAATTAAGCGAGGTCATAAGTCTTAGGTTGTTTGGAAGGGAATTCCAGAGCTTCCCGATGGAATTGGCATAGAGAGCATCACCTCCTGTGTTATTAGATTTAATGGTTAGTACCTGGACACTTAGATGATCGGAAGCAGCTTAGGTTGGAGTAGGGGGTCAGTATTTTGCTCAGCGAGGGGGTTCTATCCCGTTGGTTAATTATTTTAAATGCTTCAGTGAGTTGGTTGAGTTTGAGAAGATTGGGCAGTTCTAACCAACCAAGTGTCTTTAGGTTAAGGCAATGGTGAGTACGATACGGTGTTCCTGTTATAAATCTGGCTATAGGATTATAGGCTACAGAGAGTTTATTGAGGAGCGAAAGCACTGGGGAGGCATATAGGAGGGTGGAGAGGAGATGAGTGCGAGCAATGGTTAGTTTGGCATAAGGGGTTAAAAAGTTCTTTATTCTGTACATTGAGCCGAGTTTCTTGTTTACAGACTTAATGGTTTGGCTAATGTGTAAATCAAATTTAAGCTTTTGGTCAATAGTCACACCTAATAGTTTGGTATAAGAGACAGGTTCTATGATGGTGCCATTGGTGGATTCCACATGGAAGGTCGTGTTGTTAGCATTTGGAGGTTCTTTTCCTAGGGGAGTAGATACAGAGGGGAAAAATAGTAATAACTTGGTTTTAGTTGGATTAAGTTTGAGTTTCAATTCAGAGAACCATTTTTCGACTGTAGCAAAACAGTGTTGGGTTATTGCTTGGAGTTTCGGAGCAGATCAGGGTGGAGTCATCTGCATATTGGATGCAGGTGGCTTTGGGGATGACTGAGTGAAGATCATTTATGAAGACGGAAAAAAGGAGGGGACCAAGTATAGAGCCCTGAGGAACGCCAATGGTGTTAGGGAGTAGGTCAGATAGCCTGTTTTGCCACCGGACAACTTGTTGCCTACCAGAGAGGTAGGCATTAAACCAACTTATAGCTAGGTTGTCGAGATGTAGGGTTTCCAGGGTATGAAGCAGATGCTGGTGATTGACCATGTCGAAGGCTTTCGGTAGGTCAAGAAAGAGAGCAGAGGATATTAATTTATTATTTCGGTTGTTATTGACTGAGTCAACAAAGGAGAGGAGGGCAATGGTTGTACTATGATGGGGGCGAAAACCATGTTGGGTATAGGACAAAAGACTGTTAAGGGTGAGGTAGTGTAGGAGTTGTTTGTGAACACACCGTTCCATAACTTTAGCTGTTGGAGACAATATTGCTATGGGTCTGTAGTTGGATGTTTCCATGGAGGTCCCTCCTTTATGAAGAGGGATGATATATGAGATTTTCCAAATAGAGGGAATGGCAGCTTCAGTTATAGTTCTGTTAATCAAGATTGATATGGGATAGGCAACGGCATCTAACGCTATTTGTAGGTATTCCGCTGGGAGGTGGTCAGCCGCTAGGGTGGTTGGTTTGAGTTTTTTCAAAAGGGTACGAATATAGGAGGTAGATACTGGTTGTAAGTTAAAGGAGGGGTGAGCTGGGTCATTAGTATGAGTTACAGATGAGGAAGTAGTGGTAAGCTCACTGGCTAGGGACTGGATGGTCTCGGTAAAAAAAGAGTTAAGTGTTGGCTATTTCTTCTGGATCTTTCCCAATGAGTTTCTCAGGGGTGGGGGTGGTAGATTTACCAGGATGGAGGAGGTTATTAAATCCAGCCCAGAATTTCTTTGGGTTATTCTGGTGTTTATCCTGGAGGTGACAGAAATACTGTTTTTTATCTCGAGTAATGGCTGTTTTAGTTGAGTTTCTAAGCTGTTGAAACTTGATGCGATCTAGAGGAGTTTTAGTAGCTCTCCATTTGTCCCAGGCCTGGTCTCGAAGTTTCATTTTAGTTTTAGTTTCACTAGTTAGCCAAGGTGCTATCCGTTCCTTGGTTCTGATTAGTCGGTTTGGGGCATGAGAGTCGAGTATCTTAAGGAATGTGTCATTAAAGTATGTCACGCTCTCATCTAGGGGTAGAGTTTTTAGGATGAAAAACAAAAAACGGGCTCCAAATGAAGGAATCCACAACAAATGAAACACAAGCAGGTCCACCACAGGATGAGGGTGACAATAAGGCTAAGACCACGAACAGATGTAAAGGAAGCTGTTTAATCCACAGAAACACACTGACTGAGCGCTTTCACCAGAAAAACTGGTATCATCAGAGTCTTACAAGTTAATTACACCCAGCATATTCATTTATATAATCATTAAAACCAATTATTCAATTATTAATTCCTAAATTAATTATATCTCTTAAAAAGATACATTTGAACTAGCAAAATCACACTTAATATAAATGTAAAAAAAAATATATATATACATATGTAGAATAAATGTCACAAAAATCAACAAAGACTTCTAACCTGCTCTTGTTGATTTACATATACATAAAAAATATATATATTTTTGGCTTAAAGTATATAATGTAAATTACTGTTGTATATAAATGCAATTCACAAATATACAACTATACAATTTAAACTTCTACTTTAGTAACCTACATGAAAAATATATATGAATAAATCTGATAGTGTAATAAATTGTGCATTTGCAGTAGATGTATAATTGGTATAAATAGACACAATGTAGCATATTCATCATTAATAAACTACAGCCATCATATAAATCTCTATAATGATAAAATGATTCAAACCTAAATATAATTAGCTCTGTACTTTAACAGGGGTTTTAAAGAGATACTTTCGTTGATCCCTGGAAATTTTGTAGAGTTTTTAGGATGGACCAATTACAGGATTTGAGTTCTGCAAGGAATTGTTTTGGGACAAATTTCTTCTTGTTTCTAACAAGTCTATATGAGGGAGGGTTAGTAGGTGGGCATTTATGTTTTAGAATATAAGTAATAAGGTGGTCACTGAGGTCATTGGGAAGGGTCCGTGTGGTATAATTGTGTGTCTTTGTTGGTAAGAATCCAGTCAATGATGCTCTCTTTTTGCTGAGCATTTCCAATTCTAGTCGGAGATAAAATATTTTGGGAGAAACCATATAAGTTAATAGAATGGGGATTTATGTGTGCGGAGCAGTGGGACCAGTCGATGTTGAAGTCTCCTAGTACTATGGTTTCTTGAGGGTAATTGGTGGCTAACCAGCTGAGAGTTTGCTCAAAGTTTTCTGAGTTCTTCCCTGGTGGAATATAAATTACTATAAGATTAATGCATTTTTGGGTGTTTAGGCATATCTTTAGGGCAATAAGTTCTATATTAGAGACCTTAGGAGGTTGGATTGGATTCATAATGATATTCAGTGTATTCCTAAACATTACAGCTATTCCCCCGCCCTTTTGTTTATCCTATCAGCCCTGAGGATATTATACCCAGGTGGGGAGAATCTCTTCATCCGTAGTGGCTGGTTTGAGCCATGTTTCTGATAGGCACATAATGTCAGGGGAATGGGTAGCTAACATAGCATGTAAGTTGTGAACCTTGTTGTTTATGCTTCTTAGATTAAGATGGAATATGAGGAGGGAGCCAGTAGAATTTCGGGCGGATTTAGAGGCGATAGAGTCTGAGGCAGTGGTAGGACCTGGGTTGGGGTGGATGTCACCATCTATGATGATACATTTTTTCAGGTGGTCTAAGAATCTTTGGAGTTTGAATAGCAACTTAAGATTAGATTTAATGGTGGATACTTTAGGGTGGCAGAGGGTAAGATGCACTATTTTGGAGCATAGAGTTTTTTAGCAGGGTAGAGAGAAGGTGAGATAGGGTTAGAGGGAATGTTTGAATGCATGGTAGTGTAACTCTTGGGGAAGGGAATTCCCAAAAGTGCTTGGTTTTCATATCTAGTTAAAAAATAAGGAATAAGAAGGAGTAGTACTATAAGAGGGATGATAGAATATGTGATTTTGCCCATGTTATAGAGAGAGAAAGGCTAGTGGGTTGGGAGGACTAGGAGAATTTACTTGGTAATTAAGGAAGGGCGAGAGTGTGGGAGGAGAAGTGGTAAATTGAGGGGCGGTTGTAATTGGTAGAGAGCAGGTGGGTTGGGCTAATCAACCTAATGAATGTAGAGGTATTGGGGGCGGGTGGGATATGGGGGCAGGGTGGGGCGCGAAGCGAGCATTGCAGAGCGAGGCTGGGAATACACCGCCAGGAGTCTGCAGGGTCTCAAAGGTAAATGTATGTAAGTACTGCAGGCTGTTTTTAAAGTAAAATACTTTTCTTGTACAAAGGTCTCAATTCTTGGCTATGTAGTTTATGCTGCCAGTTATGGTAAAGGTACTGTCTAGTTCCTGCCAGCAGGACGCTTTCCTGGCTAACAAATTTATAGCAAGGATATTGTTTTTACCCTAAATCTCTTTAAATGATATACTTGTTTTTTCTCTTATTAAGAACTGGTCTGTGCATTCGCACTGGGTTGGAGTCCTTTAGATCAGCGTATATAACCTGGGAGCCACACGGTGAAAGTTTGTATTGGGGGCTTCCTAGGATGAGATAAGGGAAAGAGACAGCATTTTAATGTCGCAGTAAATGTCGTACAGTAGCTTAGGAGAGACTATATCAATACAATCAATACACAAGGCTAGAGCCCCTTACATAAAGTAGTCAGCATATAAAAGAAGTATGTACAGAGCACACTCAGTCCACAGTTAAACTGTACAGTATAATTGTTTAAAACACCTGTAGTACGTATTAAGGATGGAAGGCACCATCCAATCTATCACTAAATAGCATAATATCAGGCTTAGCTCTAGCTTTACAGTAGCTGAATATACTTTAGGTAGTAGTAACGCTAGTCAAACATTTATGCATCCCTCAGACCTGAATATACTCCTCATGATGGCTTTTTTCCCCTCTGGGCAAAGTGAAATTTTACAAGGAACAATTTCTGATATTCTTCAACCAGTCTTTGACATATTGCCAGGGAATATCTCAGGATTATTGGTTTTCTGACATGTACAATTCTCATGATGCCTTTGGCCAGGCTTCAAATGAGAAACATTTGGTGGTTTCTCAAATCATTTTGGGCCCAACACCAGCACCTCCTATCATTTCAGATTTCTGTACTGGGATCTATAAAAAGGAGTTACTGTGGTGGATAGACCATTTGTCACTCAACCTAGGTCTCTCGCTCCTACTCACTCTGTAACGACAGTTGCCTCAGATTTTTGGGAGGGAACCTTTTCAAAGGGGGCGAAAGTTCTTAGTCTTTCGAAGAAATAGGACTGACCGAAACACACAAATACCAAAGAAAGGTTGACTCTAGTAGATGCTCTCAAATTTCTGAATCATCTTTGGGTTCCAGGACCTCTGCTATTAACTGGAGCTGCTCTATGTTTGGGGTCCTCTACCAGAGGTCTAGAGTGTTTCTGCTTGAATCCAAACTGTCCAAAGCACAAAGCAAGAAAATAAGTATATTTTGAGTTTTATCTGCACTTTTTCATCTGTATTTATTTGAATTTCTACATTCTTTTTTTTTTTTTTTTTTACTGTTTTTACTGTTTGTGGCGGTTTTACACTGTACTGTTACTTAGCATAGACTAGATTCAGACCTGTTGAATGTAGCCTGTATTGATACTCTTGACACATTAATCCAGCCATCTTACATTAAGTGAGGCTCCTCCTGCACCTTTGTGGCAGAAGATTGAATACAGCCTTGTCTGAGCTGGGGATTGCTGGGGGATGGGATTATTGTGTGATTTCCTATTGATAGATCAGCTTAGAAGTGTTTAATTTTGCCTGTATTTAAGCCCTTGGCTGCGCACCATGCAAGGTGGTTTAGCAGTGCCCTGTGTATGACGCAAATGTCTAAAAAAATTTTTTTCCCTAGACGTCTGTCAGTAGAACCTTCTCAAGCTTGCCTGGCGCACTGTGGGCTTCTCAGCTGTGCACTACTGCACTACGGGAAATTCAGCTGATCATTGTAGCCACAGTTTTTCATGCCGAATCTTTAATAGAAAAAGGCCCCGTAGTTAATCCTAGAGCAAAAGCTGATCTAACTTGCCCATTTCCTAATTGTACTTAAGTTTATAACCTGCCACAATGGGCAGTCATTTTCCCACCATTTCTGTGGCCAGCCTTATTGACATGGGCATCCTGAGGCAATGTACTAATTGCTTCATGGGTTCCCTATTAGAAAACCAAAGACGCATTCTTTCGAATGTGTCTTGGTCAAACTCAAAAGCCTGAAATGGCAAAATATCGAAGTGGCTTTTAAGCAAATTCTTTCCCTGGGAAAGAATTTGCTTGGCCGCTTCGTTACTTTGCCGTTTTCTGCACTATAGTGAGGTCTCGGAGTTGGTATATTTAAGTAGGGGTGTGTGGCGGCACAGCCCCTCACATCGGGGGTGTGGGGGGGCAAAGCCCCCCACTTAATGTAATGTTTGAAGTATTTTTTGTTTTGGAACAGCGATTTTTTCCCTTGGAAAAAAAATCGCTGTTCTGACAGTTCAAAATTGTAAGCTTTCGCTTAGGGTCGATTAATCACAGTTTTCTTTTTTAAGCAATGCTGCTTTGCCAGAGATGGTCTGCACCAGTCTCCTCATGGCTTTTGGATGCTAGCAAAGACTCTTGCCTTCGGTGATCTAATATAGACCTGCCTCATGTTTACTAACAACCACTTACTCCTAAAGCAAGCAAACACAGCATGTGAGAGATGTAATTATACCATGAAACTGGAATCAATCCTCTCACGTAACAACAAACAGGACATCATACAGGTTGTCAACACACACACCTCTCCTCTCACACAAAATAAGGTCACAACACACAAACCCCCACATATACGGAGGTACTTACTAAGTGAAAGCATACGAAAAGATCAGAGACCTCGCAAGTGCAGACCACTTGCACTTACTGAAATACGAATAAAAACCACTACACATAAGACACATACCAATGTCTCAGCAAATAGGCCTCTATGGCAAAACACTTCAAGACCACACATGTCCCCCCACACCAGGCTGGATAATGAAAAGGTTACAATCAGCTGCCTGTCAGGTGCCAGGATCTGTCAATTTACGCATGCACTCTAGTCACTCAAGAAGTATCGTTATAACTCTGTCGTAGTTCATGTTTTGGTGAATAAGTTAAGACGTACCTCTCTGGACTATATGAAGAGAGACCTGATTGAACTCTCAGATTGTGTCCCAGGCAGGTAAGACCCTAACTCTAAGCAGCATTCTACCTTCACCCAGGATGATGCCACAATATAGACAAAAAGTGATAGACTTCCAACAATTGCCGTAGCTTCTGGTGTAAATCCAGGGGGATCCAGTATATGTCAGCCTAGGAGGACAAGGTCAACAGACAATGCTGCTTTGCTAGAGATGGTCTGCACCAGTCTCCTCATGACTTTCGGATACTGGCAAAGACTCTTGCCTTCCACATTGTGCCTTTTTTTAGGCAATGTTAAAAAATTAAAATTTACAGCATAACAAAATCCTTTCATGACAAACTTAAGTTTATGCTGCTTAATGCTAGGACCCCAGACAGGAAACTGCACTCCCTGGAAGCACTCCTTTCTCTGGAAGATGCTGAGGTCTGTGCATTTGCAGAGACATGGTTCTTGGCTGGGGAGAGCACCCCGGCTGTGCAAGGTTACAGTGCCTTCCACATGTTCAGACCTCAAAACAAGAACGAGCAAGAAAGGACCAAAGTTGGAGGTGTGTCGCTTGTCTGGTCAGAATAAAATAGATGAACATTTGTGGGTTCTGTTCAAGCAGCTTTATTATGTACAAACACATCAGGATTGAGGCTTAATAATTAACTTAGATGAGCTTATAAACAAATTAGCTATCACACTTGTACATACTCACTCTCTGGCTGCACTCTTAAAATGGCAATGAAGGTAGCATGAGCTTGTTGTTTATATGCACATGCTATCCTTGAAACTTCTTAAAGGTACAACGCACACACTATTCTACATCCTCCCTCTTTGAGGAAATGGGTCATGCATTACTGACTACGTCAACTGACATGTAATTAATACAGAATAATTTTTTGTTATGCAATTATACAGAACCAAATAAATACAGATGGTTATATCCAGGTTCATAGCTGTGTACTAGGCTAATGGCCCTGGAGCCTTTGCAAGCCTAGCCCATGGGACTACCCTGGCAACGTGCTACCAGACATTAGTTCCCAGTGCCTCTGTTGATTAAAGCCACTGGAGTGATCTCTAGGGTAAATTTTCTATTTCCCATCCACTCATCAAGATTTCTCTTGAAGAGGGACAGTGAGGTGCTCTGTTTGACATGTATGGGAACTCTCTTCCATAGCATGGGCAGTCTGTGGGGTATGAACTTGTCCCTCCAGCACATTCTGTTGATTGTGGTAATGAGGTTGAGGTCTCTGGAGCGTGTGGTGTGGAGGGATTGGGATTTCTTTAGATGTAGAATTTCTAACAGAGCTGGGTCAGACATGGCTTTGTAAGTCAAGCAGAGATTGCCTCTAAGTAGGTGATATGAGACGGAGAATAGTTGGAGTGTTTTGAGTCTGTCCATATAGAACAAGTGTTAAGGCCTAGAATCCTCTTTGTGAGGTACTTTTGTGGCCTCTCCAGCTGTTGCAGATGTCTTGTGAGGTACATGCCAAATGGGGCATTGTACTTGATTGGCCTAATGAGGGAAGAGTAGAGGGAAACAATGACATTTTTCTTCCTGGATGCAAACCCCCTTAGTAATGAGATGTGCCACATAGAAGGACTTTCTGACAACAGTGGCAGTGTGGTGGTCGAAAGAGAGGTTGCTGTCAACCTGTGTTCCCAGATCTCTTAAAACGCTTTCTGTGTTCAGTGGACTACCATCAATGTGGTAATTCATGGGAACCGGGTTTTTCCCAAAGGGGATGAAGACACATTTTTTGGCATTGAGTTTAAGGCCATGGTTCTGATACCAGTTGTTGGTCTCAGTGAGGCCTTTCTGTAGGATGCGAACATCACTTGGTTGCTGTATATTTCACACTAGGTCTGGAAATACAACCAAATTGTGTGACATAGAAATTAGAACTAGGTCTAGCAACTGGGTTTGTCTCTGAATGTTCAACTTTGGGGACATCAGGAACAGAAGTGGAAGTTAAAACATGTTCTGCAACAGGAACATTTTCTGGATTACTCTGAGACCTAGAGTCTGTATCCCAGTAACAATGCTGTGATGTTGATTCTGATACAGGAAAAAGATATCTGCGATTTCTGCTGTAGTTCACACCTTGAGATTCTACAAAATAGGATCTCTTCTCAGCACATATACCTGTTACTTGATCAATCCAAATGAAACCTCTCGTCATTTGTATCCTCGCTGCCTCTCTTCCTTTCAATGGATGAAGAAATCTGCTCAATTTATCATAGCTGAACTTCTGGAAAGAATGCTTTCTGAATAGTTGGGCTTTGATTGTTCTGCTCTTAGCTTTAGGCCTCAACAAACTGGAACTGATAGGCAGTGTTGTTCTGGTTTGCCTAGATACTAGTTTCTGCGCAGGTGAGCCAAGTATATCGCCACAGGGTATGTTTCAGAGATTTAGTAAATTCAAAAAGACAACGATATTGTCATGCTTTGACTTCTCTAATAATTGCTTTGTACTCTGTGCTGCATGTTTAGCTAGTCCATTTGACTGTGGGTATTCTGGACTACAAGTAACATGTACAAAGTCCCATTCTTTTGCAAATTTCTTAAACTGACTGGTAAATTGGGTACCATTGTCAGAAATAACTGTGTGGACTACCATGGACTGAGAAATGACGTTTCAACGTGGTGATAACAGCAGTGGGCGTCGGGTAGTAAATCCATCTCAGACCAGTTCAAATAAGAGTCTATCATCACTAAGTAATGCTGATTGTTCAACTCGAGTGTTGAACAAGGTAGTTCGGGAACCTGAGTTAGCTGAAGTGTTTTTTTTTGCAAATGCGGTTTAGTACTGTTGCATATTGAACAAGAAGAAAGTACTTTATCAGTGTCATTTGCTAGAGAAGGCCAAAATATTAGCCCTCTCGCCCTTCCTTTGGTAGATTCGGAACCTGGGTGACCACGATGCAAAATTTGAATATGTTAACATTGTAAGGAAGCAGGAACAACAATTTTAGGACCTTTAAAAATAATGCCACTTTCCATCAACATCACATATCTGTAAGGAAAATAAGTTTGCACTTCAGATGGTACACTAGATTGCTTTGACAGCCATCCTACTTTAATCTAGCCGTTGAGCTTTTGCAACTGTATCAGTCTTTGTATGATCTCTCAGCTCAAGACTTGTGGTAGAAAACTTGTCCACTTCCATGACCTCAGTCAAAATTCTCTGCATTAAGCCGTTCCATTGTATTTCTGGGCGATCTGGATAAGGTATCAGCCAGATAAAGAAGTTTGCCTTTTGTATACACCATTTTGAAGTTGTATTTTGCAATTTGAGCATCATTCTTTATAATCTCGCTGGAGCTGAATGCATAGGCTTCTTTAAAGTAATGACTAGAGGTTGGTGATCAGTTTCAGTCTGAATAGCTCGCCCATAAATATAATCATGAAACTTTGAACATGCAAATACTATTGCCAAAAGTTTCTTCTTAATTTGATCATATTGCACTTATCAGTGGCTACTGTTGACCAAGGTAGTTCAGCTTGAATAAGAGTTCTAGATGCATAGGCTACTGGTCTGCCTTAATAACTGTGCCAAGACGAAGTTTTGAAGCATCACATGAAAGAGTTACTGGTTTATTGACATAATATCTTAATGTAGGTGGGGTGGCACTTTTCTGCTTAAGGTCTTCAAATGCTGTCTGGTGCTGTTCCAGCCAAGACCATGTAACATTTTTGCTTGTTGGCTCTCTCAAAGGTGTTGTCAGCTCATTGAAGTCTGGTATAAACTTGCCTAAGTAGTTGACCATACCAAGAAAACGTTGTAGAGCTTGAACATTATCTGGTGCCCGGCATCTCAGGAATGGCTGCTTGCTTGGACGGGTATGGTCGCAAGCCAGTAATAGTAAATAAATTACCTAAATATGTAACTTCTGGTAGTCTGAATTTGCACTTCAGCGGATTTAGCTTTAAGTTCACTTCACGTGGTCTGTCTAGAAGTTTCTTAAGGTTTCTGTCATGCTCTGCTTCACCATTGCCTCCAACCAATAAATTATCTACTATTATGTCACAAGGATAACCTGAAAAAAACTTGCTCCATTGCACACTGAAAGACTTCACTTGCAGAATTTATTCCAAATGGCATCATGAGGAATCTATAATCTCCAAATGTGGGGTACTGAAAGTAGTCAGTAATGAAGATTTGCGATCAAGCATCACTTGCCAAAATGAACTTTTTGCATCCAAGACAGAAAAAGTAGTGGCATTCAGTATTAGGGCTGTGACTTCTTGACTGTACACACAGGATGATGTGGTTTCGTTAATGCTTTGTTCAAATCTCTTGGGTCCATACATATTCTGATTTCGTCTAAGCCTTTTTGTGGGCTGCTACCATGGACGACACCCATTCAGTTGGATCTGTAACTGGACAAATTACACCTTGCTGCACCATTTTATCCAACTGAGCTGTGACTTCATCCTGCATAACTATCAGAACTTTTCTTGCTGGTCTGACCACTGGACTGACCTCTAACTTCATAGAATGAACAACTGGAAGTTTGCCTAACTTGTCATCGAAAACATAAACATACTCTGAGAAAATAATTTCAGTAAAACTGGAACCGAGACGTGCTTATATGATGAACTTCTTTGGTAAAGGAAAGCAAATTAATTCTTGCATTGTCTCTGAGACCCAATAATGACTGCACAGGTCTTTGGACTACATAGAATAAATAGTAAGCTGTAGCAGTTCCTAGCTAAATAACATGAAAGCATTACTGAGCCTATGGTTTGAGTTTCTTCACCTCCATAAGCAACAAGTTTCGCACAGCTGGCAACATTAAGCTGCTCACCAGCTCTCGCCTTAGCAAATGTGTCTGCTGGCAGAACATTACACTTTGAACCACTGTCTACTTTGAGCTCAGTGGATTTACCAGTGCAAAACACTTAATTCTTTGCCAACAAATCTACTGCAAGAACCTTTTCACCAATTACTGATGCACCATCTACGTAGAAATTAGGGTTGCAGCCAGGGTTGCCAGACGTCCCTATTTGGGCGGGACTGTCCCGAGATCAGCAGCCTGATCCCGAGTCCTGCCCTGCCGGTTTAAATCCCGGCCAGCCTCCTCTTTGTTTTTTTTTTTTTTTTTTTTTTGATTGGTCTGTATACCTGGCATACAGGCCAATCAAAAATCGCTAAACACGGAGCTTCTTGTGTTACGCATTAAACAGAAGTAACTCCGTGTTTAGCGATTTTTGATTGGCCCGTATGCCAGTATATTTTTTTTTTTGCTCTTCACTTTTTTTTCGTCCCTACCTTGCCGATACGAAATCTGGCAACCCTGTTTGCAGCTCTCTCTATATGATCAACCTGCTTCTTTGAGTGACCCTTCTTTAGAAATATGTGAGGTTTACTTGATTTGCAAAACTTTCGAAAATGGTTACATTTTTTACACTTGTGGCATTGCTGACCAAATGCTAAGCACTTTTCTCTCTTAGACTCATGATTTAGGTTTTGCTGACTCATCTGTGTACTGCACTGAGCATGTCCTTTTCTTAGAACTTGCTGGAAAACTACAGGTTTTACCTGCCACAGTCGCAGGGTTTACAGCTGCCATGTGCTTTGGGCTTGCTTCTGCTAGCCACACTTTGCATGTTATCTACATTTGATCTGGAACCTGCTGAAACTATACTCTTAACACTTGCAAGCATACTTGTGTGCCTTTCCATACCTTCATGGATTTGACAAATCTCAGTAGCTTTGCTTAGCATTAAATCACTGTCAGGAAGCAAAATCTTTCTCACTGCAGCACTACTAATACCACACACAAGCCTGCTCATTATTAACTTGTCGTAATTTATGAAACCTGCACGTTTTAGCCATGTTTCTCAAGTCAGTAATATAAGCTGCAAAAGCTTATCCTTGCTTTTGATCTCTTGTGTAAATTAAATGCCTGTCTAATGTAACATTTGTCTGGGGGTTGCACATTTTCCTTGCGTTTCAGACACTCTGGGGTTCTTCCTTGAATCAGCCTGTACAACAATATGACTGTTTTTCCCCTTCTTCATATACTGCTGTGCATACACAAATGAACACTCTCTTTCAATGGCCTCTGACCCAGCTAGGGTTAGCAAAATAAATGCCCTGGTGTGTTCATCTTTGTCAGAATAAGCTGCTTGTATAAAAATATCGTACTCTTGCTCAAATATTCTGCAATTCTCTGCAATATTCTGATCAAGTACAAGTGGTGATGGCTTTCAAAATCAGTCTGCCATGCCACCAAATTACAGTAGAATGCAATGCAACCCAAGTCTACTTGTGACTGTACGAACATGCACACTTCTACATATGCCAGAAATAAATTTATGCCAGTATTTGTAACTATGCCCAATAGCACAATAAGCCTCTGAATAACTGAACTTTGCAAAATAAGTCTCCAAGGCACAAGAACGCTCTTGAAATCACTGTACTGTAAAATGTTACCTCTTTTCAATGTAAGAAACATTTCAAAATAGCTACACTGTGCAAGTAAACTAGACAGAAGAAGCTCAGAGTAAAAAACATATCAAAATAATTACACTTTGCGAAAGTAGTACACAGCACACTGAAACCATCCCAAATGGCTGTACTTTGTTAGCGCAGTGTAATGGGTGGCACTCTGCAAATAGACACAACCAGCACAAGAAACTTTTCGAAATGGCTGTATTTTGACTGCACTTTACAAAACAGCTGCACTTTACACACAAACTCTTCGGAATAAATGTAGAGTAATAAGCACACACTGTTAGCACTTTTAAACACTTTGAAGAACTCTAGTTATGCCTTGAATAGCTTCAATCAATGCGAAACAGTAGATGTGTTGTCAATCTCATCTTTATTCTCACTGATGGGTCGGAAGGGATCCGTCGGGTCCGTCTCGGCCTTTAACGTAAGCTCGATGTCCTCAGCCAAGATCGTGGGCATTTTCCCTACCCATAATGCACCTGTTCTATAACCTTGGATCTCGTTTGCCATGCAGGGAATAGGTTCCCTTTAGCTAAGCTCTGGGCTAATTATAGCAAATTGATTACTAATGATCGTGTTATTATTATTATCTTACTGTCTTTCTTATAGTGCGAGTCTACCCTACCGCATTTAATCCACAGACACATTTAAGTTAGAGGGTCTTTTCTACCATCTGTTTTAGTTGGAGTATGTTTCTCTGTACTATTCCTCTCCTCCTCTAATCATCCGTTTTAGAGGACAACTTTTTTCCTTTCTTTCCCTCCTCTAATTGTCCATTTAAGTTAGAGGACAATTTTCTTGCTTAAAAAAAAAGAAAGAAAAAAAAAATCTTTCTCGTATCTGTTTCTATCCCCTTTTACTCATTACCTTTGTGTCTGTGAGAGGTTTTGACTAATTGTCTCAGAATCCAGAGGGGAAATGATTAGGTTTCAAAAAATGTGAAAAATATGGAATGATGATGCCCCGTAGTGATTCTCACATTCTGTGTTTATTGCTTGGGGGCTCTTCATTTACAAGAAAATTGTTCCATATGAAATGGATTTAATCGGAGAGTTTTCCTTGAGCGTAAAAACAAGTTGATATTGAAGGGTTTGCTAAAAACGCCCTTCTCAGAGGCTATTTCTTCAGAGTCTTCAAAATCCCTGGACAAGGCTTCCAAGAGGGCATCTTCGCCTCCAAAAGACTCTTCAGAGGCAAGACCAAAAACTCCTAGACTCTACTCCTCCAGCATCCTTGGAGCAGATGCACTGGATCCAAGACTACATCGAAGCAGACCGATCCCTCGGCGCCGACATCATCTGCACTGACACCTATTCCAAGTCGGAGCCAATCGCCTTCACTTGAACCAGTGACTTCATTGCTCCCATCGCCATTACTTACTAAGTCCAGATCACTATCTCCTTCTACTAAGTCTACCAGAAGCTTATCTGATGAAGACCTGGATAGGGTTGTGCAGAGGCTGCTGAAGACTCTGGCCCTGGCCAAACTTCTGTTGGATCAGAGCTTAAAGGAATTGGATCAGACACAGTCCACCTCTCTAGTAGCTGTTCCTCCTGTGATCCAGCCTTCGGTTTTGGAGTCAGAAGATTCTGATCTCCAGGTCATGTCGGCTCCAGGTCCATCGCTTACCTCGGAGCAGACATTTGCCATGAGCGTTTCTCTCCCTTTGGAGCAGGAAGCCTCTAGAAGCTGACTCTCCCCAGTTGGATCCTCAGAGCCAGCTCGTATCTCTCTGGATTTGACTCTGCCTCTCGGGGCTTTGACACATGTGGGTTCTGCTCCTTCCTCAACCTCTGGGCTTCTGTCTCCGGCTCCAGGGATACCCTCGGCTCCGACAACTTTTTTGTTGGATCCGGGGGAGTCCTCAGAGCAGGGGCAGTCTGCCTTTGTGGTTATGAGGTGAGTACTGACTACTACTAAGTCTAAGGCACATCCTTCATCGGATCTTCCTCCCTCTATGGGCCAGTTGTCTTAATCTTCTCAGGGAACCCTTCCACAGGATCGGAGAGACCCCAGGCCTCAGGTTGACCATCGAGAGACCCCCTCCCACATTCTGAAACCTCCCCAGAGCATCCCATTGAGGAGGTCCTTCAGAAGAGGACCTGGAAGTGGAAGCACCTGGACTTCCCAGAGGAGTCTATCACATCAGACACTGACCTCGATGAGGCAGATGGGTCCCCAAGGTCACCTCCTGATGATGTCCTTTGGAGAGACGTTCTGGAATGGTTAAAACAGAGAAGTGACTGCAGTCTAGCCACGTTTCTACTGAAGAGTCATTTTACATGAAAGCTTTTGGGTCTCGCCCTTACTCCTCTTGGGTGACTCTGCTTTCCAACTAGCTTATGGATTTAGTCTCTAGGAAGGCGTGGGAGACCCCAGATTCCATAGAGCCTACTCCTAAAAAGCCAGATAAGTTCATTACTGCACCTAAGGATAAAGGTTTTCTACTAAAGGAGATGCAGTTGATGCCATGGTCGTGGAGGTGGCTACTAAAATGGAGCTGTCCAAGACCAGCTCCTCTATCTATCCTCCTAATAAAGACTGTAGGGCTATGGATAGATGTGGGAAGCGAGTGTTTTCGTCAGTGACCTTTGCTGTTCGGTCCCTGAACTACCTTACCTATTTCACTAGGCTACAGAGGGACCTGTTAAAAGAAATCACAGACTCCCTCCAAGGTGCTGTAGAGCTGATGCAGTAGCAGATAAAGTTAATGCTCAGCTCACCACCCTCAGTTCTGTAGTAAACTCTTCCATGAGGCTTATATCCTATGCTGCAGATGGAACAAGTAGAGCTGCGGGTTCAGGCATTGCTCTTCGGAGACAGGCCTGGATGCAACTTTGCAGAGCCCTTCAAGTCTACCTTTAACGCCCCTTTTGACAACTTCCCCCTTTAGACCAAAAGTGAAAGAAATGTTCACCAGGTGTGAACAATTGGGAAAGACCTTGTCTGCTGTTGGAGTATGTTTTTCTGTGCCCACCAGACCATTCCCAAAGGGTCAGAGGGGTAGTGGGAAAATGTGGTTCAGAAAATCCCACAGGTCTTTCCAGGATGCACAAGGTGACAGTTCCTCTAGGGGCAGGAGGTGGGATAATGGTAGATGCTAACCTCACTGCAGGAAGGGACCGCATAACCAGGGCTCCAAAGAATCTTTCTTTGGAGGGCCCTACCAGCTCTCCTGAATGTGTGCCCGATTGACTCTGGAGGAAGTCTGGGGTTGTTTGTCTCTGCACCAATCATGACAAATCATCACAAACGATAGAAGGGTGCAGTGTGTAATATCCAAGGGTATGTCATTCCCTTCACCTACCCTCCTCTTATGAACACTTAAGTTCCAGACCTTCCACCCCGTCAAAAGGAACAGGCAACCTTGGAAGTTCAAAAGTTGCTAAAAAAAGTCATCCAAAGTCCCTGCAGTCCAAAAGGGATCCGGAACTTACTCTAGATTCTTTTTAGTTCCAAAGAAAACAGGGGACTGGAGACGCATCTTGGATCTCAACATTTTAAACAAGTCTGTTAACAAAAAAAAAAAAAAAAAAGGCAAGTTCTGGATGGTAGCACTAGTGTCAATGCTTCCACTCTTGGAAAAAGAGAATTGTGTGTGCTCCATAGACCTTCAGGATGCGTTCTACCACATTCCAATGAGCAGGTGATCCAGAAGTTTCCTACACTTCTGACTAGGAGCCAGTCACTTCCAGTTTCGAGCTCTGCCCTTTGGTCTCACTACAGCCCCCCAGAGTGTTAAACAAATGCATGGCAGTAGTAGCAGCTCACCTGAGGTGCAAAGGATTATGTGTTTCCATATTTGGATGACTGGCTCATCTCTTCCTTGACCAGGCAACTTATTCAGAAAGCCAGGGACTACACCCTTCAACTTTGTTCATACTTTGTAATCACGATAAATTATGAAAAGTCTGCTCTACAGCCATGTCAATCCTTGGTTTTCATAGGAGCACAAATAAACACAATTGTGTCAGCAAAGTTTCCCCAAGAAAGAGTCTGTGATCTTCAACGGCATGTAAGCATATGCTAATCAGCAAGAGAAAGGCTTCGTCGAAACTAGTCCTACAGGTGTTGGGCAAAATGGCTGCTTCAGTTGTGCTAATACCACTAACTCGACAACACAAAAGAGATCTTCAATGGTTGCTCAACTCTCCTATAGTCTCTCAAGGCCGTCCCTTTTTTCCACTTTAGCCCAAAGCTCTAGTGACCATGGACGCCTCCCAGATAGGGTGGGGGGGTGGGCATTATCTTGGGAACACAGTCCAAGGCACCTGGCAGGAACATGAGGCCCAGTTGCACATAAATGTTCTAGAAAAAAGAGCGGTCCTCCTCACGTTGCAAGCATTTCAGAACTCTCTCCCTTTAGGAGCAATAGTAATTCAGTCAGACAACATGTCTGTGGTCTGGTATATAAACAAACTGGGTAAGCAGATCTTATCCCTTATGTCGAGAAGCCCTGAGGGTTTGGCAATGGGCAGAGTCCTCCAACTGCTTTCTAATATCAATGCACATTCCAGCGAAATAGTGTGATTGCAGACAAACTGAGCAGAGACATTCTTTAGCAATTGAGTGGTACCACAGTTAGAAAGTGGCGGAAAATATCTTCCACAAATTGGGCCAGCCTTGCTGCAATCTCTCTGCATCACCCATCATTGCCAGATGCAGCAACTACTTTGCTCTGATCCCCTTGGCAGAGGAGTCACCAAGGGATGCACATGTTCACAGTTGGCCCCCGGGGCTTCTTTATGCTTTCCCAGCAATGCCTCTGATTCCCAAATTCCTCCAGAAAGCAAGTTTGCTGGAGACCACTGTGATCCTAATTGCCCTTTATTGGCCTCAACAGGTATTTTTTTTCCTTTATCCAGCCTCATGTACAGAAGGGACCATGGATCCTGGTCCCAGTTCTGGATCTACTGACACATCCATCAGGGGAACTTCATCCCAGCCTCCACAATCTCAAACTGACAGCTTGGCTGCTCCGCTTCCCATGATAGCCAGGTTTCCCCTACTTTCTTCTCCAGTAAAACACATTTTGCTTTCCTCCCACAAGAACTCTACTCGAAAACTGTACAAAAGCAAATGGCAAAGATTTGTAGCCTGGTCTAATCTTAACATAGATCCCGTCACAGCTCCCTTGTACCCTGTTTTGGAATTCTTAGCCAAGTAATTTAACGAGGGAGCTGCTGCAGCTACTGTTAGAGTTCAAGTAGCAACCATCTCTAATTTTCACATAGGAGATAATGGTTCTGCTATAGTTTCTCACAGACTTTGTAAAGCATTCCTCAAAGGCACTTCCTTAATTCCCCCTCCATACAGAAACCCTATTCTACCTTGGGATTTGAATTTTGTATTGTCAGACCTTGTTTACCCAACCTTTGAACCGTCTGCTACATCTGATTTGAAATGTTTATCATGGAAGACACTTCTTTTAGCAGCTACAACTTCAGCTAGAACAGTTTCTGAGCTACAGGCCCTATCTTCCAAACACCCTTAACATAATTTCTCATAAAGACAGAGTTTTTCTGAGAATGAACCCTTCCTTTTTACCTAAAGTGGTTTCGGAAACAAACCTCAACCAGTCTGTTGAATTACCAGTTTTCTTTCCAAAATTTGGGAACAAAGGGAAATACTCTCGCTACCTTTTAGATGTCCATAGACTATTACGTTTCTATTTACACAGGACATCATAATTCATAAAGTCGGATCAACTCTCTATCTCTTATTCAGACATTAGGAAAGGCCAACCAGTTTCTAAAGTAACACTGTCCAATTGCATATCACAATGTATATCTTTTATGTACAATTCTCACCACAAGACTATTGCAAATCCTATCAAGACTCATTCTACCAGGGCAGTCGTCATTTCAGCGGCTTTCCAAGCCAGATTACCCTTAGACAGCATCTGTGCTGCAGCTACATGGGCTAAACCACATACTTTTATCACTCGTTACAAGTTGGATTTGGCCTTTAGGAGTAGAGCATACTTTGGTTCTATGGTTCTGAGGAGTATTATTCCATGAGCCACCCAAGAATCAGGTAGCTAGGGATGCAGGCCCATCAGTGAGAATAAAGATGAGATTGACAGCAACACATAAAGTTATGTTCTTACCATAATGTTCCATGTATGTTGTCCATGTCTTCCTTTATTCCCACAACCCACCATTCCCCCTCCACGTAGACCTAGTAGCTGTTATTGAATTTTTATAGGACTCTACAGCCTCTGAGTATGGCTTGTATAATATTTTTGTTACATTCTCTTGGTAATGTATTCTTCCATTCACTGCTGGTGGAGCAAACAAGATCTGAGGTTATAGAACAGGTGCATTATGGATACGGAATGGAACGTTATGGTAAGAACATAACTTTTTTATGCCAAAACACAGTAGTTTGTCAGAAAACATAGTCTGCTTGCTTTATTTATGTTTAATGTGCCCTTTTCACCCTTTATTATATTCGTTTTGCTCGTTTAATCTCTTTTCATGCCCATTATACTTTTCTTGTGCTCGTTTTACTTTAAACATGCTCGTTTTGAAATTTAGAGGTAATTCCAAACCCCTTATGTGCTTTTCTGATGACTGTCTTAACAGATATCTTAATTTTAAACATTTTGTTTGATTAATAAACTTTTTGTGCCTCTTGTTAATAATGCGTTCTCTGCCCTTGTAATGCTCTGTTTTATCTTTTTAATAATCATTCATGCAAGTTTTCATTACCTTTAGTTTGTTTCTGGCCCTTTTTTGTACTCTGTTCACTTAGTTTACATTCACTGTTAACTCTGCACCTCATAGCTCTGAAAAGCGATGTCTGGAGTCCCAGTTCTGGCACCCTGTTGCTAGTCTGGTCAGGATAAAACAAACATTCATGGGTTCTGTTCAAGCAGCTTTATTATTTACAAACACATCAGGATTGACGCTTAATGTCAACTTAGATAAGCTTATAAACAAACTAACTGTCACACTCATGCTCACACTCTGGCTGCACTCTCAAAATGGCACGGAAGCTAGGATGTGCTTGCTATATATATATATATATATGTATGTGTGTGTGTAAATATATACATACATACATATATATATATATATATATATATATATGTACTGTCCTTGAAACTCTTCTTAAAGGTACGACGCACACACACTGTTCTACAAGGTGCATCCCTTTCCATTACAGCCAAGTACATCTCAAGACTGGCTAAACTGTATGACACTGTTGAGCTACTCCAGGTCCAACTAACTATAGGCAGTGTACACTATCACATCATTAGCTATAGGTCCCCCACCATGAGCCAAGAGATACATACCACCTAAGTGGATCTACCGGAGTCACTCACCATACAGCCAAACACCTTGGTCATTGGAGATTTCAGCTGTCCTTCCATTGATTGGGTGATATACACAAGCACAAACATGATTGCCCAGAGGATCTTAGACTTTGTCAGTACAGATGCCCTGGAGCAACTAGTCTGCACCTCCCACAAGGGGTTCAAATGTCCTAAACGTGTGGTACTCACCAACTTGGAGGGAGGCTACTGCCCTCCTCCATATGGTACCCTCCCTGCTAAGGTCAGGCCATAAATCAGTCACGTCTGAAATAACTATCTGACCTGACATCCCCACAGGAGCAGTAAAACTAAAAAATTTTCCAAAGCTAACTAAGGCCTACTAAGCTGCAGTTAGTTTAAAAAGTTTCAAACCCCCTGTAAATACAGCCAGTAATGACTCCAATGCAGCAGTGTACACATACGCCTTATATAAACACCAAAACAACTGTATCGACTCTGCAGTACTTGCCCAAATCAAAACCAGGACCTCCTGAAAAAACAAGCCACCCTGGTGGATCTAGAGTATAAATAGGTTATATAACAAGAAGAAAAAAAATGATGTCCAAGAGCAAGAGGAAACTGACTCAGCAGAGATAAAAATCCCTCCATAGCTTGCACAAGCAAATCAGATATCTTGTAAAGTCCTCTAAAGCTAATTACAAAGCTAAAATAGTATCCCTAACTAAGGATAACCATAAGGCATTTTTTTAGCTGTCAGAAGTCTAAAAGGGAATGGCCAGCTATGTGCCAAACTAGTTGTGGATGGTACCACTCTTACAGTACCTGAGGAAATTGCAAACCTGTTAGCTGACATATTTGGCTTAAACTTCACTCCCCTGTCCCCACCAGCCATATCCCAAACTATAATGGACACTAGTTCCCTCCCTAGTATCTCTAGAGAGCAGGTCATATGTGCACTCTCCAAGGCCAAAAACATTGCCTCAGTAGGACCAGACAACATCCCAGGGTGTTTACTCAGCAATCTAAAATAAGACCTAATGGAACCACCTGGTGCTCTTTTTAATCCTAGGCTAAGAACTGGCTGTGTTCCAGCAGAGAGGAAAACAACTGCAGTAATCTCCTTGCACAAAGGGGGCCCATCAACTGTCCGTGGGAACTGTAGACCCATAAAACCTAACCAGCGTCATTTGCAAAGCCATGAAAATAATCATCATGGACCTTGTCAATAGCGACATAGGTGACCTTCAAACTCTTGACCCAACCCAGTTTTGCTTTATTAAGAGTAGATCATGCTTGATAAACTTGGTAGGCTTCTTTGGGAATGTCACCAAAGCCCTCGATGAAGATAAGATAGTGAGTATCTCCTATCTTGACCTAGCCAGGGCTTTTGACACAATTTCCCACTCAGGCATCGAGAAACTCACCCATTTGGGGATTAACTCTTAAATCATTAGATGGGTAGCCAACTGGCTCACAGACAAAACTCACATCGTTAAAGTTGGGGACTTCACCTCTACCAGTAGACCAGTCACCAGTGGTGTACCACAAGTATCTGTGCTGGGCCCGTTTCTGTTTGCAGTCTATTTTTCAGATGTTCTGGCCTAAGTAGATGGCCTGTGGCTTATAAAGTTTGCTGATGATTGCAAATTGGGTGCTGTCATTGAGTCTCCCAACAATGTGAACATATTACAGAACAGGCTAACAGACACAAATGATTGGTGCCAAATCCAGAGACTAAAGCTAAGTGCAAAAATGTGCATTATTATCCCCTTTGGCAAAGAGGAATTCCCTGCCAATTGCAGTATTGACAGCACCTCCCCTAAGCTCAAACCCAGTGATGTGAGACTTGTGAACTCTGGATGATAGAAACATTCGTGTCAACAGTGAAAGAAGATCCTTCCTCTTGAATATGCAACAGGGTATGGTGGGGCCATAAATTATCAAACCTCGTATGAAGCTTGGGAAAAATACTAACTGAAGCTTCCCTTCGCACATGGCTGTTTAGTATCAAGACAGAACGTGGCTGTTTTAAGAAATGTAGGCACTGCAGCATAAAAACAAGAAGACAAGTCTGTTCAAAAGATCAGGATTAGAAGAAAATTGATGTGCTTTTTCCCATTCTTGAATAGGGGGATGACTGGATTAAGACTCTTGTCTTGATCTAGTAACACATTTTAAGAGAAAGCAAATAAAAAAGAACATTGAATCTAATAAAGCTTGACTCTAGCAAGTAAATGCTTGCAGAAGCAACTCTGTATTCAGGTTCTCATGTCTCCATGGAGACAATCTGATAAAGAGCAATAAAAACAGAATACTTATTTTTTTTTTCAATGGCTATGTGATAATGTTTTATGAAAGTATTCAAGTGTTTTCCCAATCTGGGAGAGCAATAAAGATAAAACAAAACCAAACAGCATTTAATAGAAGCACAGGCTGTGTACCATGCATCTTAGCATTGGTAACTTTCCTTTTTGGTTAACCCAAATGTGTGGGTGTGGCTGTCAAGTTTGGGACAGTTATTCCTATTAGGAGGGTAAAACCGCTATTTGAAGATGTACATAGTTTTGTGTGTTAGTATTAAGTTAACTGGTTTTAGGGGTATATTGGGGTGTATTTTGTGCGTGTGAGGGCTTTCAATAAAACAGAAAGTTTTGTAAGATGTGACATAGGCTTAAATGGATATGACAAGAAGCATCTGTATAAAAGGTCAACCTGCCAAACATTAGTGTATGCATGTAATACAAAAGCTGGAACTGGATACTTAACAAAAAACTGTTGCACATAAAAGGTGGGAATAACTTTTTTAACATAATGCCACTTTCTATATTATCTTTAAATGTTAATGGTTTCACAGCTCTCTCTCTCTATGTATGTATGTGTATATATATATATATATATATATATATATATATATACATATATATATATATATATATACATACACACACACACATATATATATATATATATATATATATATATATATATATATATATATATACACAAAAAAGAGTAGTGAACTATATTTAGAAATGTAGAGTGCAAATAGCTATTATATAGGAGACACATTTGGAAAGAACTGAACATGCGGATTAGAAAAAGAAAGGTTTTTATGATGGTTATTCAGCTGAATACCTGGGACAAAGGAAAAGAAGAGTACTTATATTAATTGCAAGAGGAGCTCCAATAGTGATAGAAAAGGAGAAAAAATATAATAATGCTAGATTTATAGTACTAAGGGGCTACCGGCAAGGGAGTAGGATTGCAATGGCATGTATTTTTATTCCACCTAAAACTGCTATAATGGAGGTTAAGAAAATTCTGGGGGTAATCAGTTTTCAGCAGGGAAATATTACTTGTAGGTGGGGGACTGAAAATTGGGCAGCCGTGGTGGTGCAGCGGTTAGCGTTGCCACCTCACAGCAAGAGGTTCTCCAGTTCAATCCTCAGCTGGGGTGCCTTCTGTGCGGCGTCTGCATGTCCTCCCTGTGGTCAGGTGGGTTTCCTCCGGGTGCTCCGTTTTCCTCCCACATCCCAAAGACTTGCTGTTGGTGGATTGGACACTCCAAATTGGCCCTAGGAGTGAGTGAGTGCGTGTGTGTGTGCCTTCTTTGGAAGGTTGGGCGCCGGGCTGGCAACACGACACCATAAAACTCCTCTGTCAATCATGAGAGGACAGGGGATCCACTGTGGCGACCCCTAACCGGGAAAAGCTGAAAGAAGAGGGTGGGGGACTGAAAATTGATTTGAAGCAGTGATGGTGTATTTGGGGGTCCCAGAAGGAGAAATATAGCAAATGAAGGTAGACATTTGAAGAAATTTATGGAAATATTTGGCATGGAAGATGTGAATTCAGTAGTAGGAGTTTGGAGTGAATTTACTTATTCCCCAAGATACAGAAACTGGACTAGGCTAGACAGAACATAAATTTCATAGGAACGTACATTTAATTGAAAGTTTTGATATGCATCCAATAACTATTTGATCATGTGCCAATAGTTACTGAAATAAAAATGAGAGACTGGCACTTTCCCATCTATCTATTGAAAAGAGGGGAATTTAAAGAATGGGTAGTGGAAATTGTTTGGGAGTTATCAGAGAACATAGAAATTTCTTCTGGAAAGTATAGTTAGGGAGTGGGATAAAATTAAAGTGGAGATTAAAAATAGGGTGGAAGTAAAAGAAAGAGAGATATGGTTAAGAACTACCAAGATTTTTTTAGTGGGACTGACTAAAGTACTGCAGAATAGGGGGAAATCTTACAGAACAAGAAGAGCAGTTGCAGAATGCTTAACAGAAAATGCGATTACCTCGACAAGTTGCATGAGTTTAGAAAAATTACTGTTAAGCAACTTTTTTTTTTTTGATAATTCCAGTGCATAAAATCTTTTAGCAGAATGACTCGAGCAAGAGAAAGTAGACAGGGTTGTTGCGAAGCTTAGGGAGCCTATAACAAGAAAGATAAGAGATCCTGTAGTGGTACTAGATATTTTTTGGAAATTTTATGAATCTGTATAAAGCAAAGAAATATGGAAATCAAGAAAAGGTGCACATGGAATGGTTTCTGTAAGAATTCAATATTTCAACATTAAAAGAAGATGAGGTTCGATTACTAACGGTTTGGATAGGAGGTGAATAGATAAAAATGGTGATGTACAACCAATTCACAGGAAAGTCCCCAGGAATAGATGGTATTCCTGTGGAAGTTTGGAAGCTAGGAGGGAAAAACTGATAAATATCTGGAAGGTTTTGTTTAAAAGTATTTTAAAAGGAGAAGCACCAACTTCCTGGAAGAAAGAGGTGGTGGCTGTAATACCTAAAGAAGGTAAAGACCAGTCAGATCCAACTTCATACAGGCCCATTTCAATCCTAAACCTTGATTTGTATAGTGCTTTTATGTCTATAATAGCTAAAAGAAAGTCAAAGGTGATGCCAAAATTGATAGATGTGGATCAGTGTAGTTTTGTGGAGGGGAGGCAAAGATTTGACAGCATTAACAGAACATTGATGATCCAGAGAGAAGCAGAATGTAAGAAAATACCACTATTGTTGGTGGGTTTTGATGCAGAGAAAGCATTTGACAGAGTGAGCTGGGAGTTTGAGCAGGACAATCGAAGCATTTGCATCCCGTGATAAAATTATAAGATTGTTTAGGAGGATATATGAGGGATCAGAGGCAAAAATTCAAGTGGGTAGGTTCCTCTCTGATAATTTCTATTCGAGCAGAGGAACCAGGCAGGGGTGTCCTCTTTCCCTTTGTTGTTTGCATTACATTTAGAATAATTGGCAAATAAAATAAGGAACTCAGAAATTCAAGGATATAGTTGGTATGGTGGTCAAGAAAAGGTTGCTTTGTTTGCAGATGACATTATTTTATACCTGATAAAACCAGAAAAGGGCATTTCACTGTTCTGGAACATTTTAAGGCAGTTTCAGCTCTTTGGAATACAAAGTTAGTGAAGCTATAACAAAGACAATAGTTATAAATGATATACCTACACATGAATTGGTACAGCAATATCAATATTTATGGGACATGATAAAATGAAATACTTAGGTGTATAGATTAAAAAGAATTCTGGTGTGGCAGCTAAGGATATGTGGGAAGAGACTAAATAAATGAAAATGCAAACATTGAGAAATTATAACCTGGAGGATTTTATCTGGGAGGGGAAGACAGGAAGAGTCAAGTGGGATAAGCTGATTTGTCTAGTAGCACAAGGCTGTTTGGGATTACGAGATTTGAAGGGGTATTTCAGATCTACATAGTTAAGGCTCCTATACGCACCAGCAGAAACCTATAATTCAGAGTGGACAGGGATGATGAAGAAATGGTAAAAGCTCAAGAAACAAGGACAGACTGGGATTTTGGATGCAGATCCTTAAGGAGACTGACAATAACCATACAGAATATTGTATTCATACCGTAGCAGAAAGTAGTTTAAGAATTAAGCCAACAGGGGAATGGAGAAAGGAGATTCTGCTGATAGGGATTACTGCAATTAGGGATACAGACAATAGGCAAGAGGTGGCTGGAATTTATTGGAGAAAACTGGCAAAAGAACCAAGGTACTGGGAGCAAATAGAGAGGGAAAGGTAATAGAATGGAAAGAGACCAAGGATTTATTTGGACTGCAGGCTAGAGATTGCCTTACCTATCAAGGATTGATATGAGAGTATAGGCAAAGAGAAAGAATAACAGGATCCTAAGTGAAAGACCAGTACTGGTAGAGTTTTTATTAGAATCTAGAACAGAAGCTGCTTTTAAAAAATGATTCATTATTAGAGCATAGAAAATGTTGCATGATAACTATAATCAGAGGAGGTTCAAAAGGATTGGGAAGAGAGATTGGATAAGCAATTCACAAAGAAACAATGGGGAATATATGTATGAGTCCCAAATGTGTAACAAAGTCGCGAAGATTTAGGATCTTTGCTTGGAAGTGTTTACATAGGTATTTTTGTACCCCAGGTGGACTCCAAAGACTTTTTCCTCAGGTAGATAGCAAATGTTGGGAGGTGTGATGGGGAAGAAAGAGGTAATTGAGAGCATATTTTCTAGGAGTGTAATGAGGTGACATACTTTAGATTCCCTGCAGACTATTCTGTCAGTGATAATGGGTCATCAAATTAATGTAACGAAGGAAATTTTTTTTGAGCTGTGGTACAGAATTGTAATTGCCTAGAACATAGTAAGGCCTTGCTGAGTCTAATTATGGTGGCTGCCAAATAAGCAGTTTGTACTAGAAAATGTAAATCAGTCTAAACCAACTGTACTAGAAGTAGCAAATATAGTAACAAAGATAAAACAACTGGAACTGGGATCTTTAGAAAAGGGTAGGAGCAAAGTGCATCAGTCTAAACCAACTGTACTAGAAGTAGCAAATATAGTAACAGAGATAAAACAACTGGAATTGGGATCTTTAGAAAAGGGTAGGAGCAAAGTGCATAGAAAAAATGGGAATTGTGGGAACAGTTCATGCAGCGGAGGAAAGATGGTTAAAAGAAGGCAGGACTTGAATGAGATATATAATGCTGACTGACAATGACTGGATATATTATAAATGATGTATAATGTTTGCAGCCAAACGTATGTCAATATGGTTTGTGATGTATAATGCTAGCAACTAAAATTATATCAGTCTGGTTTGTTTTCTTTTATATAAATGAATGATTGCCTGTGTCATGCATGATAATTTAATAAAGATGTTTCTTGTTTTAAAAAAGACTGAGGACTTTCTACTCCATCTAAGCCCTCCTAACCTTTGTCACAGATAAGGTAATTTGATACCTGTCAGCCTTGAGTGCAGTTTTCCATCATACTGATGGTTGTGTGTGTTTAGGGTTTTACCTCTCTCCCTTGAAATTACTAAGCAGGCAATTTTCCATTTCCATGGTGTGTGTTTTTTTTGGGATCCTTAGCAGAACATTCTGCCAAGGAACACAGCAGAGTAGAAACAAAGGAAAAAAAGCATTTCTGCAGATTTGTATTCTCTGTAATTTCAATAGCGGCGGTTTGACTAAATATGGGAATTTAAAAATAATCAACTCATCCGATGCTGTTAATCTTCATTCCTTACTGATGAGTGTCTGTTCCATCCTCGGAACTGAGTCGGCCATTATACCAAGCTCGTGCCAGCCAAAAAACTCTCTAGCTAACTCCTTACCTATAGTGCCTTTCTCCATATTACCCCAGATCTCGTTTGCTACATACAAAACAAAACGTGCCAGACCAGGCTCTCAGCGAAGTCATTGAATTTCTTGTCAAATTTTGTTGTTTACTAGTTGTAGATCTCATTTCCACGTACGAAACAAAACGTGCCAGACCAGGCTCTCAGCAAAGTCATTGAATTTCTTGTGAAATTTTCTTGTTTACTAGTTGTAGACGCCTTATAGCTATAATTTTCACTTGTCTTGATATAGCATGTGTTCTTTTCTGTAATTGCTCTTTCTCCTTTTCTTTTTTCCTTTCTACCAAAGTTGGTACTGTATTGTACCATTGCTGGTACAGGCCTTTCTCTTTACCCTCTGGGTATTTTCCTTACAATAGTTTGTATTCTACCTTTCCTTTAAAAAAGAAACTTTACTCTGTTTTTTCTGTCTCCTAATTTCTTCACTATGATGACTGGACATCAGAAGGGTACCATGGGCTTCAAGCACTGTGTTTATAGTAGAAAAATGCCCAGTGCAGAAAGTCATGATTCTTGTGTTTATTGTTTAGGGATCCCTCACCTTTCGGTGAAACCCCCCTTGTGACATCTGTAAAAGTTTCAGCTCCCGTACACTTGCAGAGTGCAAGAATAAATTAATGCTTAAAGGACTATTAAAATCACCTTTTGCAGAGGCTATTTCCGAGTCTGAGAGCTCACCACCTCCTAAGAGAGAACACAAAAAGACGAGCAAGTCATTATACTCCTTTCCTCATGATTCTGTGACCAAGCAACAGGAACAGAGACAGAAAGTCCCTAAATTGGTCTATCTTCGGCTCCGAGGCCTAAACCTTCCACCTCAGCACTGGTCTCTGTTCCGAGTCTGCAACCAGCTTCGGTGCCAACTACTACTTTGGCTCCTATGCCTTACACCCACAACGGCACCGACTATTACCACAACTTTGACACTGACTCACCTTTCGGCACCAACAATAGATGTCCCGGAACTGGTCACTTCCCCCATCCCTGTACTTCATATTGGTCCTTAAACCTTGGTGCTGAAAGGTGAAATACTCCCCTGGACCAGATATTCCCCCTCGGTGAATCCATTTGCTGGCCAGCATTTTAGCCTTTTCTTAGACCACCCCACGTCACCCTAGGGGATGTTTACACAATCCTCCAAGAATCTTTGAGCTGGATAAAGTGAGACTAGTGGATCAACTCATGGCAGCCAGAGGACTTTCTACTCCATCTAAGCCCTCCCTCCCACTCAGAGCCAAGGGATTTCATCCAAGGACTCCACAATATTTTTCTCCTTCGACCTCCTTCTTGGTTTCGGAGCACCTGTCACTGATGGTCAACCCTGGTTCCAGCCTCTTCAGTATTGGTGGTAGATCTTACCATGGTAATGGAGCCTCCCCTTTGGTGGTCTGCTCCTTCTGAGCCGAGCCATCCTCAGGACCGAGACTGGTCTGTTGGCACCGGCTTCCCTGGCACAGTTTTTCCTTTCTGCATGCCTGCCTTGATTCTGGTTGCCCTGGTGGAGCCATCTCTTCACATGGCTCCCTCCCTGGCGGATTCTTCAGAGCCGGGTGTGCCCCCGGTCCCGAGGTCATCTGTCTGTGTTCTGGGCTCCCACCCCTCTTTGGGGGAGGATCTTCTTTCCAGGTGATAGGGAGGGCTCTGGCCTCTGCTGCCTCTCAGTTCCCTTGGCATTGGAGATCTGTCACCCCCCCCCCCCCATCCTGTGAACCACAGTTGACACAGCCCACTACTCCTGGACACTGGGCTCTGGAACCTCAAGACACACCCTTCAGGAAGGTTTCTTCTCTTCAGCATACTCCTTGGATACTCCCGTTGAGGAGGCTCCTCACAAGATATCATGCAAGAGGAAGCACATGGATTCCCCGGAGGAATCCTTGACCGAATATACGGACTACGATGAAGGGGAAGGGTCACCATGATCACCCCCTGATGTCTCCTTTGGAGACATCATGGAGATCCTTAAGCAGCGGGGTGATTGGAAGACTACTACCCTTCCCCTGAGGAGTCCGTATTCTTGCAGGCTTCCGAGCCCGGCCCTCTACCTCCTGTGTAACCCTGCCTGCAGATGAACTCTTACAGCTCATCATGCAGCATGCATTGGAATAGTCCTGATACCATTGAACCTATCCCTCTGAGGCCAGACAAAATTCTCTCACCCCCTCAGGATAATCCTCACTGGTCTAAGACCCTTCCAGTAGATGCTGTGGTTGTGGAACCAGCCACAAAAAAAAGAGCTCACCAAGGTGAGCTTTACTGTCCACCCTCTAAACAGGGAGTTTGGGCGATAGACTGGGGAAGCTGGTATATTCTTCAGTGAACTTCAGTGAGCTTAATAGTTTTAAATGTTGTATAAATACAGTTGATGTAATTAATTAGTAATCTGATGAAGACCGAGTTGTGTGGACGAAAACGCATGTTTGAATATAAGGCGTTTATGATAGTGGCATTTGGCATGTTGAATAAAGTGGAATTTTAATTTTATCCAACTCGTTTTGGCTTCTCTCCTAATCTACAGCTTTTCTTTTGGTTTTCTTCAGTGAACTTCACCATCCTGTCCCTGAATTACCTGGTATATTTTACTCTACTCCAGAGAGACCTGATTACCGTACTCTGAGACCCTGGCAGGAGCAGTATCAGATGAGGTACAGGACAAAGTCGCCTCAAAGCTTGCGACCCTGGAATACATCTCTAATTCATCCACGAGGTTGATTTCACACTCAACCAAAGGGGCGGCTAGAGCAGCGGGTGCGGGCATTGTTACAAGATGTTATATGCCTGGATGCATATATGTGACTTTGTGGACCCTTTTAAGCCATCTTCCCTTAACACTCCTTTAGAAGCCTCATCCCTTTTTGGCCCAAAGGTGAAAGACACTTCAGCCAGGTGTGAAAAGGACAGTAAGACCTTTTCTGCCATGGGCGTGTGTTTTTCCGCACACCAACGATCCTATTTCAGGAATCCGAGAAGTGGAAATATGTGGTACAAAAAGTCCCAAGGTCTTTCCCGTGACACACTTGCCGAGTTTTTCCCTCAGGGCAGAGGGGGGAACTCAACTGGAAGACATCCCTTCAGAGGCATAGGGGGTCCATGTAACCAGGGGTCCAGAGATTCTTTCTTGGGACAGCCCTACCAGCGCTCCTGAAGGGTGGCCCAATTGCTTACCTCTGGAAGCAGTCTGGGGTCGTTTTTCTCTGCACCACCTTGCCTGGGAAAAAAATAACTTCAGACTCTTGGGTGCAGACGATAATCACCAGAGGTTATCTCATTCCCTTAAACCTTTCCCCAAGGCCTTTAAGGCACATTCCTGATGTACCACCCAGTCAAAGGGAATCAGCAGCTCTAGAAATCCAAATGCTGCTTCAAAATGAGTCATCCACACAGTCCCTCCAGAACAAATACAATCCATTTTTTTATTCAAGGTTCATTTACTGACAAAGAAAACAAGGGACTGGAGGCCAATTCTGGACCTCAGCATCCTAAACAAATTCGTCCAACAAGAGAAATTCCGGATGGTCACGATACAGTCTATACACCCTTCCTGGGCAAAGATGATTGGATGTGCCCTATAGATATTCGGGATACATATTACCACATCAAATGGACAAGCAGTCCAGAAAATGTCAACGTTTCCAGTTGGGAGCCAATTGCTACCAATTCTGAGCACAGTCCTTTGGTCTTTCCACAGCCCCCAGAGTGTTCACCAAATTCATGGTAGTTGTAACAGCTCACTTGAGACTGTAAGGATGCCGAGTGTTTCCATATCTGGATGATTTGCTCCTCACCACCCCAACCAAGAATCTACTGGTCTCAGCAATCCATTTCATCCTGTCTCCTGAAACAACTAGGGATAATGGTGAACAAAGACTCCAAAAACACCATTCTGTGAACCAGCTCTCCAAAGAAAGAAAAAAACACACTGAACAACTGGAGAAATGGTCACCAGCCACTTTTACTGTGTTTCACACAGTAAAAGTGGATGGTGACCGTTTCTCCAGTTGTTCAGTGTGTTTTTTTCTATAACGGTGAACAAAGACAAATGCAAACTAATTCCTTTTAGAAGACTGGAGTTCGTAGGGGCAAAATTCGATACCCAGTCATTTCTAGTCTACTTCCTTCACAGGATACAAAGAATCAGAGCTCAACTCTGAGTGATACTTAGGGCAAAGTGCCAGTTCAAACAGTCCTTCAACTTCTAGGGTCCATGGCAGCATCTATAACAATAGTGCCACTAGCAAGGTTGCATATGAGGCTTCTTCAGTGGCTTTTGCTGACACAGTGGTCCCCTTTGAACTTCCCCATGTCATTTCAGATCAGGATAACAGATCGCTGCAAACAAGACTTACATTGGTGAATGAAGCCAGAAGAGAACCTATGGTGTCGTCCTCTCTCCCCTTCTCAGCCCAAAGCCATAGCGACCACAGATGCCTCCCTTATTGGGAGGGGCATTATCAGCGAAAGATTGCCCAAGGTACTTGGTCACCCATAGAGGCTAATCTGCATGTCAGTGTTCTAGAACTGAGGGCAGTATTTCTAGCTTTGCAAGCATGCCAATCTGCAGTCCCATCAGGAACAATTGCCATCCAGCCTGCAAACATGTCTGTAGTCTGGTACATCAACAAACAAGGTGGAACCAAGTCCTACCCATTGTGTCGAGAGGCCATGAGAATTTGGCAAAGGGGGATTGCTTCCAACCGCTTTCTGATAGCAACGCACATTCCTGGGAACTCTAACGTGATTGCAAACAAATTGAGCAGTTGCATTCTCCTGCGTCATGAGTGGTCCCTCAATCCTGCAGTAGTGAAGAAGGTTTTCAGTCTCTGAGCCCAGCCTTGCTGCGACTTACTCGCATCCGCCTTGAATCGCAAATGCAGCAGCTACTTTGTCATGATCTCTCCGAAGGGGGGGGGGTCCCAGAGGGACACTCTGGTACACGATTGGCCTGTGGGACTTCTTTATGCCTGCCCACCAAATGCCTCTGATTTCCAAATTTTTGATGAAGGCCTGTCATTTAAGAAGCAGAGTGATCCTCATTGCTCCCTACTGGCTACGACAAATTTGGTTCCCCTTCCTTTGGCCTCACCTACTACAGCAGCCTTGGATTCAGGATCCAACTCTGGAACTACTGTTGCATCCACAGGGATTGACATATCCAAATTTTATTGAACCTCAGGCTGACAGCTTGGTTCCTTCACTTCCGGTGATTGCCAGGCAGAACAACTTGTCCTCCCCTGTCCACGGCATTCTTCTGGCTTCCCATAAACCTTCCATTAGGAAACTTTACTTAAGCAAATGGAAGAAATTTATTGTATGGTCTCATGAAAAAGGGATAAATCCTTTCTCTGCACCATTATCAGTGGTTTAATACTACCTATCGAATCTTCTTCAATCAGGATCTGCAGCTTCTTCAATTAGAGTACACCTTGAAGCATTTTCTAACTTCCACAACTGTTTTGAAGACTCATCCTTAATCTCTCACCATCTGTGTAAAACTATTTTGAACGGAATTCTTCACATTAGACCCCCCCCTTCAAACAACCGATGGAACCATGGAATTTGAAATTGGTTTTACAAGCCTTGACTCAGTCTCCTTTTGAATCTGCTGCCAATTGTGACGTAAAATTTTTGTCCTGGAAAACCTTATTCTTAATGGCCATTACCTCCGCAAGACTAATTTCTGAGTTACAAGCGTTATCTATTAAACATCCCTACATGGTCTTCCATAAGGGCAGAGTATCACTACGGACTAACCCTTCCTATATGCCTAAAGTTATCTCTAGTTTGTCGGTTAATCAGACTATTTATCTTCCCGAATTTCTCAGGGTTGCATTTGCTTAATGTGCACAGACAACTTTGTTTTTATATTAATAGATCTAAACCTATACGAAAGTCCGACCAATTGTTCATATACTCAGGACCACAGTTGGGAAAAACAGTTTCCAAGGTGCATTATCTAAATGGCTGAGGGACTGCATTTCCTTTATTTATCAATGAAACAAGGCTTCCTTACCTTCTAAAATCAAAGCATATTATACAAGATCAGTTGCAACATCTGTTGCTTTTCATGCAAGAACGTCCATGGATGACATCTGTGTGGCAGCAACAATGGCCTCCCCTCATACATTTATCATTCACTATAAATTGGATATAGTCTCCAGGGGGGAGAGCATCCTTTGGTTAAGTGGTACTTAAGAATATTTTTCCATAGGGCCTCCCGGAAAACAAGGTAGCTAAGGACGCTTTCCCATCAGTAAGGAATGAATGAAGATTAACAACATCAGATAAAGAAGTTATGTTCTTACCATAACATTCCATCTGTGTTGTTGTTCTTCATTCATTCATTCATTCATTACAGCCTACCCAACAATCCCCTCCAAAAGACTCTTGGAGGTTGGGCTATGGTCCTATCCTAGGATAAGGCAGTTGCTCAGGAAAAGCCTCCACTTTTCTCTCTGTGGTCTATTCTTTCCTTATGGGCAAACTTGATCTGAGGTAATGTGGAGAGAGGCACTATGGGTAAGGACTTGGCTCAAGTTCTTTGGCTGGCACGAGCTTGGTATAACGGCCAACTCAGTTCTGAGGATGGAGCAGACACCCATCAGTAATGAGTGAATGAAGATCAACAATACAGATGGAATGTTATGGTGTGAACATAACTTCTTTTTTCTACTTTGTTCAGCTGGTGTAATTTGACATGTATTCCTGACTTTTGCCAGGTGATTTTAACTGCATCCTATCTCCAAATGAAACAAATTCCAAATGCTTTAAAATTTCTTCTATTGCAAAATAATTACACAATTATATCAACTCGAGAAACTTGAAGGATACATATGACACAAAATTACCTTGCTCCCTAAAATTCTCACATTACTCAAATAGGTTTGGTACACAGACTAATACTGATAAAATACTAGTAACTAATTCTTTACCATCAAAAATAGATGATGATGAAATAATATCCTGTCCCTTATCTGATCACAGCGCTATGACTTTAAATTTAACTTTTCATGCTGCACTTCTAAACTTCTGGCAGAGAATTCCAGCTTACATTACAAAAATAAAAGGCTTTCAAGAATGGATTCTGATTGAAATGAATACATTTTTAGAAACAAATGATAATGGAGAAGTATTGGATATGATTTTGAGATACCTTAAAGGTTTTCAGGTACGGGAAAAATTAAAAACTGGTACTTGCTAAAAATATATAAAATCAGAAAAGAAGGGGCCTTTGCTGAATACTAGAAGTCTTAATAAAATGAGTTATTTGCTCTTATTTGCTAGGAAGATGTTGAGATCAGTATCACTACTGAAACTTGGTTTAATGAGCCAAAATGCATGCCACAAATTCCAGGGTATACTTCCTGCCATTGTTGCAGATTTGATAGTGTAGCTGAGAGCGTCTTAATCTTTGTAAAAGAGCACCTAAAAACTATTAAGTCAGGAAATCAACTTGGGACTATAAATTGTTCATGCAGTAAATAATATCACTGGCATTGACTCCAATGTTATAGGACTGTACAGTACAAAGTCTTGCAGAGCATCTATATTTTCTTACTAAACTTCGGGGTGTAACATTTCATTAAAATTAGTAGAAATGCAGTCTGTGTGTGTAACTTACTGAATGTCAAATAAATATGTCTTATATCTGTGTTAGTGTATTACTGGTATGTGTTCATGGGTTGACAGTATATCCTAAATAGATTTATCAGTGAGGATATCACCTACATGTGTTTTCAGAGTTATGTAGCATATTGCAGCACAGTTTCCATCTATAAAGTGTAGGAAGAACTATGTTAATCAAACAGTTAAGATCAAATAATAAGAAATCCAAATTGGGGCAGGTTGTAGCTTAACAATCATTTTTACAAACCTGAGGTCTTTCTCCTTCCCATACATGGGTGTATCTTTTGTAATTAATATAGACCACAGCACCACCATCGTTAACCTAAGGCATAAAGTAAACATTCTTCAGATTCTTCTTAGCTTTTACGAATGGAAACTGTGGTGTAGTATTTTACTTGAGAGAGAGAATTTTATTTTTTTTAAAGAAATTGTGTGGTCATGTGACTTTTGGCTGTGTGCTATAATGGACTATTTAGTGGTATATTTGTGCAGAGTTTTCAGATCTGATGAATTCTCAAGTTTGTGTACTTTATTTGGAAACAAAAGGGCTTTTTTGTTTTATTAAATCTGTTTGTTCTACCAGTGGTGGTATTCCTCCTCCTTTTTTTATTTATTTATTTATTTTTAAGAAGGCTCTATTTATTAACAAATTCAGCAAGTTGGGTGTAGACGTTTCTAGGGGGATGGAAGTTCGGGATAATGATAGCATCACAGGTGGGACTTAGAGTATTCAGGAGATGAATAATTATTGCATTTTTTGCATTAGGGAGAAACCAGATTTGTACGTAAAGAAAGATCAAATTTACAAATAAGGTGAGACAGGAACAGGCATTTTATGAAACATGGGATGCAGGTCATCATCAGATCTTATGCCTTTATCATTCATTTTATTAAAGAAACCATTAAAAGCTTTGAGAGATGACTTTGAAGGGAAACACTGAAGTACTTGGGTTATTTTTAGCAGGAGTTGTAAGAATTCGAGAGAAAGCATGGTGACATTAAAAAGATGGGAGGTAAAGAAATCCTTTAGTAGATTAGCATAAATTTTGGAGGATGTTCTTCCACTACCAGTAAAACAAGTAGGAGGATAGAAGGGCAAAGTAAGAACATTCAAGCATTTTTCTAATTTGTGTTTATGGGTTCTAGGATTATGGAGGAGCTCTGCTTGCTTGATACCAGGCATGATGATGATAGCATTGGCAACAATTCTGCTTGTGCATCTCAGATTTAAGGAAGCTTCTTCACTTATAGACTCTTCCTAGGGGCTCTGTGTGAGATCCCTTTGAATGTAAACTTCAGCTCCGTGGATATCCAGTAGCATTCCGAGCCACGACTGTAATAGGTGGAGAGAAGAAATCTTTTTCTTAACAGTATATTGGTGGCTAGTCAAGAACATTATCATCATCTCTCCAGGGAAGTGTCATTGTAGCCCATGTTAGAGAGAGAGAAACTCTGTTTAGTAGGGATAATTTCTTCCCTTTCAAGGATCAAGAGGATGAAACAGGAATATTCTAATTTATAGAGCATGGAAGAACTTTTACATTAGTACATCTGTATGGCCTTTTGGTGAGAATGATACCTAGTACAACATTATTACCACTTGTAAGCTTTGACTTAGTTGAGATTAAAATCATCTGGGGTTGGTCATGAGTTAGACAGCATTGTATTACTATGGAATGTAGAATCATCAAATTTCAACTTCAGTCTCTTAATATAAAGTTATCTTTTCTCGAGAAGGAAGAAGGAGAAAGGAATGGTATATGTAGCATTGACTAGCATTTTAATGGCTTCGTCATTGGGAATCTGTATTACCAGACATTTGGGTGTAGACATGCCCTCAATCTTACCTATATTGGGCAGTGAAGGTAATGTCTTACTAAATAAATGTGACAGCTAAGCATTGCATATCCCAAGTTCTGCTGTTTGTATAAGTATCAGAATTGCTGTCATAATGAAGTAAAGAACAGTAAGATTTTAGAGACTGTCAGGGATGCCAGCTTTTTCTTTAATATTCCAGATTTTGACCTCTTCTGTTTTATTATTCATACTCCAGGTGTTGAGATGAACTATGGATAGTCCCTTACAGCTAGTGGTACATGCAGAAGAGATGAGAGTATTTAAGTGTTTGAGAGTGTGATGATGATGAATCTTATGTCTATACTTCTGGATCTATGAACCAGCCTACTTACCCTGTTAAATGAAAGGTTACTATGCTGTTTCTTATTCAAAAGTCTTGTTTCACTCTGCTCAGAGAGGTATCGGGCATGTGTGACAACCTTGTGTGTCTGTGGTTTCAGCACTACCAAACTGAACCACCCAAAGGACCTAGAGTCTTGGCAAAAGAGAATGTATTTTGATGAATGAACTGATCTTGGGTTACCTTCAAGCCAATAAAAGCTTCCCTTACTGAAGCATATGAAGGAATCTGCTGCAGTGGTGGTAGAACTCAGCTCACCGGGATTCCTTTGTGTGCTTCTAATGAACTCCTGTATTTCCCCTTTTTCAGTGGTACCATTTATTTTTCTCACTGCACTGAAACCGAAGTGTGTTCTGCTGCTTTCGTGGCAGCTGTTGTATACTGCCTACTGTATCTGATCCACACAATACTATCCATGTCATTATTGCTTGTAGTTCTAAGTATTCTACTTTTGTTTCTTCGTCTATTTTACCTGCTGGTAGTGTTTGGGTACTTTTTGCATAATCTGCACTGTCTGCAGCATTAATACTTCCAGTGATGCATGACCTCCTTGGTTTGAACCTTGTTACTGTTTTTTTTTTCCATCTACTTTGTTTTTCCACTGCCATTATTATGCTCAAACCAGCAAGCAGTTTTAAACTTTAACTCTCTGCTTCTGCATATCTGTGACCCTTTGTATTTTGCTTTGCTTCGCTTCATTTCTGTCTGCACTGAGTTAGTGGAGTGTTGATGATGTGCCTGTGATTTGTGGGCCACTGCATTGTTGACCTTGTCTTTTTTTTTTTTTGTTTGTTTTTTTTGTTTTTACAGTTTACATGCTTTTTGAACATTGCATCTTTGATAAGTCATATGGACAAGTGCTGCCTTCTGTTAGTAATACAACAATTGGTTCTGAACTGCAAATAGGTTCCTTTGAAGATTGTGACAAGGTGTCTGAGCTGGTACGTGGGGTTAAGACTGCTAGCTGCAGTTTGTGTTACAAGCTTTGATTCCCTCAGCTCTCATTTGCCAACTGTGTGACCTTCAACAATAAGCAGACTGTGTCCCTAGGTTGCCCCTGAAAAAAAGGATTGTGTCCAGTGGGCTGCATAGGTATTAACAAAGTGGTATGAAGCATCATTTATGTCTTGGCTTAGTGTGTTGACAATGTTTGGAAGCATCTTTGTTTTACAATTTAATTTATTTTCCCATTGTACACCTTGCAATAAAGTTGCAAGTGGTATTGCAAAATATAGATTATAGTGTGCTGTTTGACTTTAGTGTCACTATTTACTTGCTTTTTTTCTCTTTAACCACACCCAGACTATGATGTCATGGCAGGTACAGAGCATTTACATGCAACTGCAAAGCATCATGGGTAATTAACTTCCCTCTTTAAAGGAACTGTGCCTTATTTTATAGTGTAGCTTCACTACTACATTAATATCATGCAATCATTTTCAGTGTGAGGTGCTCCATCTGTAATAACTAGTTGAGAACTTGCCCTTCTAGGAGGAAACTACTTCTGATGCATTTAACATGGAAATGCAGTATATCTGATATTGTCAATTTTTCATCTCCTGCTCACATATGGGTTCTGGATCTGGTCTATCGATCCGACTCTGCCATTACTAAGCTCATGGCAACCAAATAAGCTTGTGGATGCCTTCCCTTGTCCACAATGCATCTCTCTTTTTACCGCTGATCTCATTTGCTGCTTCATGAAGACATGGTCCTTCCATTGAGCTCTTGGGTTGTTAGGTTATTTTTATAAGCTTTTTGTTCTCTCTATTTTTTGTTCTTGTATTTTTACTCTATCTCCCCTTGTCTTTAAAATCCATTTTTCTACAGTAACTGGCTTTTTATTAGGTTACTTTCACTTCTCTCCCTCTGTCTCTCTAGTAACCATGTTTTCATAGGTTGCTCCCCTCCCTTATTACATTTTTAGGTAGTCTTAGTTACGATTGTTAGTAGTTTTTCCCTTTTTTCCCTCTGTTCTAAAAAAAAAAAAAAAAAAAAAAAAACTTTATCCTTCTCCTTTCTGGTATTGCAGTAGTATGTTGCAATTGTTTTACTTGTTCTCCATATTGTTTTGTGATTTTGTGAGACCCATGGCTGAGAAACAAGATAAGCCTGCCTGCAGGTTTTAAAAAATGCACAAAGTGCAGACATAAAATATCTTTTATTGACGCACACTCCCTGTCTCCCTGTGTGCCTACTGTTTAAGGCCTGTCCACTTACAGGAAGATTGTGCCATCTGTCATTCTTTCAACCATAGAGCTGTGGTTGAAAGAAAAAATAAGCTCATTTTAAGGGAAATGCTACCCTCTGCTTTTGAAGAGGCCATTTCTGGTAGTTAACTCAAGTCTTTGACTCACAAATTGAAATTGTTTAATTCGAGCCCTGCTTCTTCCCTGTCTTCAAAAAGCAGTGACAAGGGAAAGAGGAGACCTTCTTGGGCTCCATCAGATTAGTCAGAGCCAAAAACTATGACTTCTAAATCTACAGAACCTTTGTCATAGTAGGAGCCTTCGGCACCAACCACTACCAAACTGGATCCGGTGTCTTCATGTCCGTCTCTGTCTGGTAAGGATAGATCGGATCTTATTATGGCACTCACAAAGACCTGGTACTCCCCTACCGTAGACCCAGTCACTTCTAGAGTACCGTGTCCCTTGTTATCCAGGCCTAAATCCCTGTCTGCATCCTCTTCCCATTCAACCAGGAGCCTTACTGAAGATGACGTGGAGCGTTTGTTACAGAAGATCCTATGAGTGCAGGGCATTATTAGGTCCCCCTCTGCATCGACCCACATGGTTCCAGGGCTGTCCAAGTCTACTACTTTGCCTCTTACTCCTCCTCTGACTTCAGAGCAAGCCTTCGAGCCATCTGATCTGATACACCCGGTGCTTTCAGGTCTGATCGGAAGACATCTCTTTCTTCAGGTCAGGCCTTTGCTCTGAGCTCATTAGCTTTTTTGGAGCTGGAAAGCTTCCAGAGCCATAGTGAACCTCATGGTCCTCAAGTGAGCTCAACCCCCAGACTGTCAGAGCAGTCCATGTGCCTTGGGGCTTTGGCACAGGTGGGCTTGGCTCCGGCTTCCACACAAGGCGAGCTGTGCTCTGGTGTGGAGGAGGCGCACCGACCTGCAAACATGGCTTGCCAGAGCCATCCTCCACTCAGGAACATTCGGCCTTTGGGATCTTGGAGAGGGCTGTAGTTGTCACTGCATCTGAAAGATCATCTACCTCCCTCGGATCCTCTATCCCATCAGGATTCCCAGTGCACTTCTGACTAGGACGTTCCACTGGGACAATGGGACCACCGGCGCCAGGATACCCATCGGGGTACCCCTCTCTCTTCTGATACCTCCCCTGAGTACCCCACTGAGGAGGTCTGTCGGAAGAGATTTCGCAAGAAGCAGCATTTGAACTCCACAGAGGAGTCTGCCACTGAAGACACAGACCTTTATGAGGGAGGAGAATTCCCCACTGTCACCTCCTGATATTTCCCTTGGGGAGATTCTAGAAATTCTGAAACAGAGAGCTGGCTTGGGAGTTCAATAGTCCTTCACCTGAGGAGTTGGTGTATCTGGCAACCTTTGGTTTGCATCCATCTTCCTCCTGGCTGACTCCATCCACCATTAAGCTCATAGGTGTGATCTTTCGGTGGGCATGGGAGACCCCGGACTCCATCGAGCTTATTCCCTGGAGACTGAACAAAATAATTACTGCCCCATCTGATAAAGCCTTCTGGACAAAGGGGTTGCAGTAGATGTCATGGTCATGATGGCATCAACCAGAAAGGAACTTTCAGAGGAGAGTTCTACTATCCATCCCCCTCATAAAGATTCCAGGACGATGGATAGATGAGGGAAGTGAGTTTCTCTTCAGCGACTTTTGCCCTACGATTGCTGAACTATCTTTCCCATTTCACAAGGTTGCAAAGAGATCTCATTAAGGAGTTATCAGATAACCCTTTAAGGAGAAGTTGCTGAAGGAGCATGGGAAAAGGTAGCTTCCCAGCTAGTGACCCTAAACTTTGTAGCGAACTCTTCCATGAGGTTCATTGAACATGCAGCAGCCAAAGGAACGAGTAGAGCAGGGAGTTCCGGCATCTGTATGAGGAGGCATGCCTGGATGCGCCCATGTGATTTTGCAGAGCCTTTTAAGTCTTCATTTTTCAGCACCCTGTTTGACGGTGCTTCCCTTTTTGGCCCTAAAGTCAAAGATATACCATCCAGATGTGAGAAAGAAGGTAAGACTCCATCTGCCATGGGCATATGTTTCTTTGCCCCTCAGAGAGCCTATTGAAAAGGCCAGAGAGGAGGCAGAAAAATGTGGTTCAAAAAGTCGCAGGGTTCTTACTGGGACACGTGGAGATTTTTCCCCCAGTGGTAGAGGGGGGAATAGGAAGCCCACAGAACCAGGGTCCTGAGAACCTGTTTCAGGAAACATTTCCAGCACTCCTGAAGGGAGGCTTGATTGTCTGCCTGTGGAGACAATTGGGGGTCAACTATCTGAGCACTGGAGAGCCTGACAAAATATAACTTCTGATTTGTGGGTGCAGAGGATAATATCCAGGAGTTATCACATTCACTTTTCTCAACCCATCCCCCAAAAACAGAAGAATCCCAAATGCCCCACCCAGTCAAAGGGAGCAGGCAGTTATTCAAATTCAAAAACTGCTAGAAAAAAAGGTCATCCAAGAGGTCCCCCGAGACCAGAGAGGATTCAGAAGTTACTCAAGGTTCTTTTTAGTTCCAAAGAAAACAAGAGACTCGAGACCAATTCTGGATCTCAGCAGATTAAGCAAATCGGTTCAATGCAGCAAGTTCCAAATAGTCATAGTTCAGTCCACACTTCCTTTCCTGGAAAAGGATGATTGAATGTGCACTGCCATATAAAAATGGGCAGACACTCGAGAAGACACCTACGCATCTGGCTGGGAGTCAGTTATCAGTTCAGAGCAGGGCCCTTTGGTCTCACTACCGTCTCCAAAGTGTTCACCAAATGCATGGCAGTGGTTGTGGCTCACCTGAGATGATGAGGATTCTGGGTGTTTTCTTATTTAGACAACTGGCTCATATTTGCCCCAACCAGGCATCTACTGATAAACGCAAGAGAGACTGTTCTTCAGATCTGCACAGAACTATGCATAATGATAAATTACCCAGAATCACACTTGGAACCTTCACAAACACTATAGAGTTCACTTGGGCAGTATTAGATGCTATTCAAGATGATCACAAAATTTCACCCCTTCAGTGTGTTGATAATCAGGCATCAAATGCACAGACACATTTGAAACTGGAAGGTAGCTGCTCGTTACGTTCTACAAGCCTTAAGATCAGTGGCAGTGGCAATAGTGTTAGTCCCATTAGCCAGGTTCCATATGAGGATACTACAGTGGCATCTAATTGCCCAGTGGTCAATTATCCATCAGTCAGTGTCTCACCAAATTCTCACAACAAACACATGCAAAAGGACCCTCTCATGGTGGATTCAGTCAGAACAGTTTACACAAGGTCACCCCTTTGTTCCCCATCAGCCGCAGGCCACTGTGACCATGGATGCTTCCTAGATTGGGGTGTGGCATTATCTGGGGAAGAGACGGTCCAAGGAGCATGGTCTACAGACGAGACAAATCTGCACATCCGTGTCCTGTAGATGACGGCATTGCTTCTGGTGTTGCAAGCATTCCAGACTTTCTCCCTCTAGGGATGGTGGCAATTCCATCAGACAACATGTCAGTGGTCTGGTACATAAACAAGGGGGAAGCAGATTAATACCCTCTGTGTCGAGAAACACTCAGTGTGGCAATGGATGATCTCATCCAACCACTATCATAGCAATGCCCATTCCGGGAAAGTCCAGCGTGATAGCAAACAAGTTGAGCAGATCACTTCTCATGCCTCTCAAGTGGTCCCTCAACCAGAATGTAGAGGAGGACATTTTCCTTAGATGGGACCAGCCTTGCTGCAATCTTTTTGCTTCTTCCCTAAACAACAAAGGCAGCAGCTACTTTGCCCTGATCCCCCCAATCGGGGGTAATCCCAGAGGGATACTGTCATACACGATTGGCCTCCTGGTCTACGCCTTTACCCCAATTCTCTTGATCCCCAAATTCATTCAGAAAGCAAGTAGGTTGAAGAGAACAGTAAACCTCATTGCTCTACCTTGGCCTTGACAAATATGGATGTTCATCGTGTTTCACTGTTGTAGTCATTACTCTTGGTTTATCCTACTGGCAGGCTACCCGCAGTCGGCCTGAATTCCAAAGTCTTGGTCCATTGTCGGTTGCTGTCGCTTCTTCCCTGATATCAGTGCGCCAGGGGTATAAAAGATGCAGCCGATGCCATTTTCTCCAGTCTTTCTTGCCGTGCGGTGCCCGAAGCAGAAGCAGTTCACAAGTGCCGGTCGGCCGACTCCTGAGATTTTCGTGTTCGAATTTCAGATCCGAAGTCTTCATTTAAAGCTAAGTACCCTGTTGGGGAAACTTTTTTCTTGCTCCAGACCGATGTCAGAAAAAGTTAATAATTGTATTTCTTGTGGGAAGCAAATACCTCATAAGGACTTCCATTCTTATTGTATTCCTTGCCTAGGCCCTGATCACGATGTAGCTAATTGCAGATTTTGTGCTAGATTTAACCAACGCACTATTAAGTGTCGGTACGATTTTGCATTTCATTACTTTGGCCAAAGATTTAATTAGACAGTGTCGTCCAATAGCCATCCGACTACCGCAATTCACAAGAAATGCAAGGAAAAGGACAGGCATCCGAGGTCCAAAACTGACGAGGCTTCTTCTAAGCCAGTCGCCGGTTCTCAGTGAGGTGCTTTCGCAGCCCCTGACGCCCACTACCTCAGAGCCACAGGCCACTTCCGACTCCCACATGGAGCAGACTAGGCCTCTGGAAACTCAAGGTATTGGACACTTGGAAAATATTCCCACAGATGGGTCTGGAGCCGCTGAGCAGGCATCGGCTTCTGAGGGTGTTTTCAGACCTACACAGTTACATATAAAACCGACTACAGCTCCAAAAGCAAATACTAAAGCAACACTAAAGACAAAGAAACAAGTGCAGCAAGCCAATGGACAGGCCTCCATGCCTAAAAAACAGATGTTCAAAATGGCCGAAGACCTAATTACTTTGATCAGGGGTTCCCATCCCCTTCCTGAGAAAAGGCATAGGCAAGAGACAGAATATGAATCTTCAGATCAGGTTTCCATTTCCTCTGGCTCCTCTTCTAACCAAGAATACTCTCTCCCTCCCTATGAGGATTCCGATGCTGAAGAATCTATCCCTTCAGCCTCCCCTCCTGAGGATTTTTCTTTTGGGGGAAACCCTGCATACCATGAGGGAGCACTTCCACTGGGAGAGCCAAGACTATTCAGAATCTAAGAAAATGCTTAGAGATTTTCTTTTACTACCTCAGCACAGGCCTCTTACTATCCCTCCTGTTTTAGACATTGTAGATGATGCATTTTCAGAGTCCGGCCTGTCCCCTCACTCTTTACCCCCTGCACCTGTTAAGCCAGACAGATACTACAGGGTTCCAGATTCACATAAATGTCTTTATAAAAACCCTGCTGCTGACCCAGAAACTATTTCTCAGGGTCCCAAAGGGGTCAAGGCTTCCACTGCAAAAAAAACTATCCCCTCTGATAGGGATTCAAGGGCACTGGACAGATGGGGGGAAAAAGGTTTACACTTCTGCTACCTTGGCTGTGAGGGCTTTAAATTGTCAATTTCATATGCTTAACTATCAACAATGCTTATTGTCACTGCTTAAACAGAAAATGTTAAATTCTGAATGTGCAGAAAACAAAGAATTGCAGGATTTATTGCATGAACAATCCTCTCTCCAAAGCTGTGATGGATGTTATTTTGGAGACTAGGAGGCCCAGTATCAGAAAATCTTATGCAGAAAAATGGAGATTCTGTGCTTGGAACCAGGAACAAGGAATTGACACGTTGGTACCAAATATTCCTCAAATTTTACAATACTTAACTGAGATGCTGGACAAAGGCCTATCCTTTTCATCAATTAAGATTCATGCCTCTGCCATTTCAACCCATTACAATACGGAACCACCTATCTTCTCTCATCCTTTAATAAGGCAGTAACTCAGAGGGGCGAAAAACATAAGACCTCCAATTAGAGCACTGGTACCTACATGGGACCTCAGTTATGTCTTGGAAAAACTCACGCTGCCTCCCTTTGAGCCAGCCTCAACAGCTGTTATAAAATTCTTATCCTGGAAAACAGCTCTGCTCCTAGCAATAACCTCTGCAAGACAAGTCTCAGAGTTACAGGCACTCATGCCTGTGGAACCTTTTATCATTTTCCATCCAGACAGGGTTTCTCTGAAGACGAACCCTACATTTATGCCTAAGGTGGTGCCCAGTGTGGCCCTTAACCAAACCATTCACTTGCCTACCTTTTATCCAAACCCACAGAACAAGGGTGAGAGACTTCTGCATTCTTTGGACATACACAGACAGCTACGCTTCTACTTGGACAGAACTAAAGCTTTCAGAAAGATGGAGCGACTTTTAGTGGCATATGCTGCAGGATCACAAGGAAAGGCTATTTCAAAACAGACTATTTCAAAATGGATAGGCCATTGCATTCATTTCTGCTACACACAGCATGGTAAATAATTGCCTAAAGGCATTAGGCCACATTCAACCAGAGCAGCACCCACTTCAGCAGCCTTCCTCAGAGGAGTACCAACCAAAGACATCTTAGAGGCTGCAACTTGAGTTCAGTGCACACTTTTACAAAGCAGTGCCACTTACCTCTCTACTCTAAATCCAGAGCAGGCTTTGCCACTGCAGTTCTGCAGGGCCTCATAGCCTCTCCTAATCCTATTTAGCCCAGCCACCCATCCTCAGCTTTGGGATTCATCCCAAGAGTAATGACTGCAACAGTGAAACACGATGAACATAGTACAGTTGTGTACCTACCATAAATGTAGATGTTCGAGTGTATTCACTGTTGCAGTCCAGGTTACCCTCTCACCATCCCCCTTTCTTTTGCTGGGTCTTATCTGTGCTTCTCTATTATATACAACCTATGCGGTGTATTTGCTTGTAGATGAAGGAAATGTTTACTTTAGTGCATGCATGTTTATTGGCATAGTTTATTTAGCCTACCCTTTTGGGGGCACTTGATATCTGGGGCAAGAAAAACTGAAGAAAATGGCTTTGGCTGCATGTTTTATACCCCTGGCGCACTGACGTCAGGGAAGAAGTGACAGCAACCGACGCCGGACCAAGACTTTGGAATTCAGGCGGACTGCGGGTAGCCTGCCAGCAGGATAACCCAAGAGTAATGACTGCAACAGTGAATACACTCGAACATCTACATTTATGGTAGGTACACAACTGTACTTTTCCCTTCTGGCCTCGCCTGCAGAAGGAACCCTGGATCCTGGAGCCCATTCCAGACTTCACACCTGACAAGATTGAATCATCCCAAGCTTTTACAACCTCAAGCTGACAACTTGGTTCCTCCAGTTCGTTTAATTGCCAGACAACCCATGCTCTCCTCTCCAGTCCAACATATTTTGATGTCATCTCATAAATCATCCACTCAAAAACTATAGAGGGGTAAATGGAAGAAGTTCGTAATTTGGGATCAACAACACAATATAGATCCTCTTATATCCCCTATTCACTCTGACTTAGAATTCTTAGCCCAGCTTTTTAATAAAGGAGCATCTGCCTCTATGATTAAAGTACAATTATCAGGCATTTCAGGCTTTCATATGGGGGAGGATAACCTCTTTCATTACCCACAAACTTTGCAAAGCCTTTTTGAAGAGACCCTATTGTTAAGATCTCTTCACAAGGATCCCTCTCCTACATGGGACCTTAATTTAATACTGCGTCTAATTGTTCAACCCTCCTTTGAACTGGCAGCGACTTGTGATATTAAGTTTCTCTCTTGGAAAACTATATTTCTAGTGGCTATTACATCTGCAAGACCGATATCCGATATTGAAGCTCTATCTTCTCAGTCTCCATACTTGATTCTCCATAAAGCAGAGTCTGTCTGCGTGCCAACCCCTCCTTTCTACCCTACCCAAAGTTGTCTCACAAACCAATATTAATCAGGCTGTACATTTTCCTGTTTTCTTTACCAACTTCAGCAACAAAGGTGAATACGTTCTGCATTTGTTGGATGTGCATAGACGGATACAATTATATCTGCATAGAACTAGAGAGTTTCAGAAAGCAAATCAGTTGTTCTTTGCCTTTGCAGGCCCTAGGGAAAGTTCTACTAGTCTCCAAGGTTAGTTTATCAAGATGGCTTTCTGATTGCATTTCTTTTATTTACACCTCAAAAGGTATGTATCCTATTCAGGCCTGTTCTACTAGGGCTATGGCCACACCCACCGTTTTTTCAGGCCAATGCCTCTATAGACGAGATTTGTGCAGTGGCCACATGGTCCAATCGTCATACCTTCATCTCTCACTATAACTTGGATTTGATCTCCTGGGCAAAAGCCTCCTTTGGCTCAATGGTTCTGAGGAACATCCTTCCATGAGTCCGCCCAGGATATAGGAAGTTGGGGACTCTGTTCCATATGTGAGGACAAGATGAAAAATTGACAATATCAGCTAAAGAAGTTATGTACTCACCGTAATGTTCCATTTGTACTGTTGATTTTTTTCATCTCTCCTCTTATCCCCTTCTTCCAGCCCCCTGCCTATGTTTTTTCCTGGTTGAACGGGAAGCAAGTCTTCTTCAGGATGTGTTTCTATCTTTAATATTCCAGAAGTGGTGGTCTCAAAATCTTTTCAGAATTAAGTTCTCTTTCTGTGTTTTTCCTAGTAATGATTATTGCAAACAAGATTTGAGGTAATGCGGAGAGATGCGTTGTGGGTAAGGGGAGTTATCCAAGAGCTTATTTGGTTGCTGCGAGCTTAGCAACAGCTGAGTCAGATCCGATGGATCGGATCCAGAACCCATAAGTGAAGAGAGATGAAAAAATTGACAATACAGATGGAACATTATGGTGAGTACATAACTTTATTCCTTATTTTATGTAGTGCGGCATTGTGGGTTCAGTCTTTCATGATGTCATGGCTGGAATTTACAGTTGAGAAAACTTTTCAGGAAGCTGTCCTTACCAACAGAGTAAAAAACAACGCACTTCTTCCTTCAAAAACTATAATTTGGTATTGTATAGGGTAATGAGGTTATATCCAAATCCAATGGTTTTGTTACTTAACAGTTGCTTTAGGACATGGCTAGTATATTTTAACCTTTCCTGTGGCCTCTCAGTAAGTAATATAGAGTTTGAGGAATGGTGGGTTTGAATGTTTGGTCATTTGATTAATTTACGGTGTTTGGGGTTAAAGTTCATGCAGACTGGGTTAACTTTTCATGTATTCATAGCATATTTCTCTTCCTTGCAGGATTCTAGAACCAGAGATGCAAGATTCAGTACCACTGTGCATTTATATGAGAGATGAGGTATGCTTGGTCCACTTAAACTTTTCACACGTTTCTTCCTTCACAAATGTTCACAGAAGTTATGATGTTCCCACTGTGCTGTAAAATGAATGTTGTTAGAGATTTTGCAGTACCATTGATGCATAATAGGTAAAACTGCAGAACCAGGAGTTCACTTGACAGGCTTTTAGGGAGTCTTTCAAAGAGAGTTCAGTCATCAGATGGAAAACCTTGTCTCCTGCTTCCAAACCAGCTAGACATTTCACTTCACATCATTTGTAAACAGTACAACCTTTTTAGAACAGGTTTGTTTATCAAAGTTGTTTCTGATGTACAGTGGTTTTGCTTTGAATTCAGTTAGAATGTGACATTTCACAGGGTTTTTATTTTCCTCTGACAATTACATTTTTGTTATTGTGCAACGGGAATGTAGAATAATGCCATCAGCCAGTCATAAACATCTAGCCAGTTTCTAGCAAGGTTATTTCTCTGTATGTCCGTGTTGGAAGAGTGTCAAAGCTATGATTTAAGAGTTCGAGGGAGAATTTAAAAACAAAAAAGTGATCTGCTTTAACACAAGAAAAGGGAAAACAGTAATAAGTACATAAAGTTAAAAAAACATAGCATAATATCACCAGCATTCTTTCCAAAAACAGTACATGTTCACTTGTCTGTCCTCTTTTTCCATGTTCATTGATCTTTGTAGTCGACTTATAAATACTAAGCAGTGTAAGCATCATATAAGCATGGGGGCCTATTGAGTGAGGATTTTAAGTGCAATATTCAGAAACATAGAAATTTGAGTGTAAATGGGATAATATATGCTACTTTCAAGACTCCAGTATCTTGTAGAATTCCCCCTTCTCTGAGGTACAGTGATCTTGGATTTAGTGTTTATTAGTTGGAGAAGTTGGGGGCACAGCACTCCATGTTGGGAGGTAGAAACACTGAATGAATACCCAAACTTAGTAGAGAGCTGATGTTTTGGCCTGATTATGTGGGATCAAATGATTGTTGACCTTTGTTTTTTAGTTTGTGTGCTTCTTGAACACTGCATCTTCAACACTCCATGCAGTCAGGTACTCATTTTTGGTTCCTTAACACTTATTTTAAATCACTGTAGTGGACCCAACTAGATGTTTTATTGAAGATGATAAGGTGATGTGAAGCATCGTTTCTTTGCTCAACCTTTCCTGTGGCCCTCATTTGCTATTGTAAAGTCTGAAGAATGTTTGATTTACATGTCTGGTCATTTGATTAATTTATGGAGTTGGGTATTAAAGTTCATGCAAGATTTACATTTTTGCTTTTTTCAAAATATTGGGACTCTCAGTCTTGGGTCTTGCACTTCCAGTAGAGAACAGACAAAGATAATCCAGTCAGGAAAATACTGACCTTGTCACTGTGGGAAAAGAAGGCAGATTCTCCCCACAAAAGTTACTATGTAAAGCGCATTGAATGACTTTGAATACTGCAGCAGCAGTAGGTATACCATTAGTGCACTCAGACCCGTTCGTTAAAGATGAAATTGAAGGAAAGAGACAACAGAAAAGAAGCAAAAGGCCAGATGACAATCTGCCGACTGAAGACAAAAGGAAAATTAAAACAAAAGTTGCTAATGTACAAAACAAATGCTGTACTTCAGTACCAGATTATTAAAAAATGCATTTTAAAAAAGTCCAGTAAAATGTGTTCATGTTTGTCTGTATAATATACATACATATTACACTATTGATCTGTGAGGGTATTATGAAGCCTGGCCCTATATTCTTATGCCTGTTTTTAGCCCTTATATTTTTGGGTATGAATAACTCAGAGGCCAGAAGAACAAGTATATGTTGAGGGCATTTATTTGTTACCCCCAATTCACAAGGGACATGGGTGCTATACTAGGGTTGAATATGTAGTTGCTCATCCGTATTACATTTGAATAGAGTAAGAGAAGTACTTTTAGAGAGAAAGACCATTTCATAATCAAGGTATTCTTTGTGATATATATCTGTCCCTTCAACATGTTCTCTCTGTTGCAAAAGAGATTGAGGTCCATTGAGCAGGTGTTTAAATTACCATTGGACTTCTGAATGTGCAATAGGTTTGAATAAAGTCTGATGAGGCTCTCTAGGTGAGGCAGAGGTTGTGTCTTAGTAGCCTGTACAATACCAAGAAGAGTGCAAGGCTTTGATATGGTCTGCATAGTCTTTGTGATTTAGGCCCTTGACTTATTTTTCAGTGAGAAAGTGTTGTGGTCCCTCCAGCTGTGTCAAGTATTTGGACGGATTCATACCAAATGAGTCTGAGAGTCAAGTACACTGGAATGACTACATCACTAAACCTGGCCCCCATTCCTTTAGATATAAGCTGTGCATTGTAAAGGAACTTCCTTACAGCAATAACTATATGGTGATCAAAGGACATTTTGTTTACATAGGTTCCTACAGGATCAACTTTCAGGGGTGTGTTGTCATTGCGATAGTTACACAGAAAGTCATGCTTGTTGAAAGGTACGCTATTTAGTTTTTGTTTGGGAAAGAACCTCTTGGAGGATTTTGGTGTCCTCTGGCAAGTCTGAGTACACCAAGTTTACAGTCATTTGCAAATCTTGGCAGCCATAAACCCTTAACATTGCTTTGACCTCCAGGAAGTAAACGTCAAAGAGGAGTGACCCCAGGACTGAACCTTAGGATACACCATTAGTGACAAATTGTTTTGTAGGAGGTACAGTCGCTCACCCTAATTTCCTGGGATCTTTTTGTGAGATAGTTTGCTGTCCAACATGTAACGTGGGGATTTACACTTGGGTGGGAGAGATTGTCTACAATACCCGAGTGTGGAATGGGAATGGTATTGAATGCTTTTGCAAAGCATAGATACGAGATGCACTGATTTGCCCCCATCCATTGCTTCAGTAACCTTCTCAAAGAAGTTGAGCAGGTTAAGGGAGTCGACATTTGAACACCAGAAATTCCAGTGTCGAAATTCCGTGTTACCAGTAACATTTTTGCAGCCACCCCCACGCCCCCTGCATGTTATGTATTCCAACTCCGAGATTGCATTACAGTGAGGAAAAGGGTACATTTCCTGATCCCCACTGTCGTATGATCTGTTATCAGAACATCGATCCCATATTAGCGAATGCACTCAGCCATTCGTTAATGAGGATATGAACATTTCTGGATTGGCATTACGGAAACTGGAAAACATGCATTCGACCATTCCACTTTCGTTTAATTGCTGTTCCACATTTTGATAGTAACCGTGTGTGTGTGTGTGTATCGAGAGAGAGATGTGTAAATACCAATATGTATATAATATAAAAAATGAAAAAGAGTAGATTTAAAACATTTAAAATGTATTGCAGGATTAATGAATGCCTGAGGTATGCAATATTGTGGAGTATTATCACATATGATATGAATATTTGGTTCTTTGGGCTTCACACTTTGGATAAGCATGGCTAGTTGTTGAGTCTCTACAATAACACCCACCTCTAACATACATACTTAATTACTGTAATTATTCCTTTGAAACAAATACATGTACTAGAATATGGAGGTTTTGTTTATATGTGCATGCATGTAGACAAGAGTGGGATGTACATTTATTGTACATTCCTCAGGTGAGCAGCTTATTTTACTGACTTTGTCTATATTTATTTTATTTGTAGTTAACTAAGATAGAGATGTTGTGAACCTTTGTCTGCCTCTGCCTCAGAGAACTGTTTGATTCAATGACTTGCTCAGATGCATACAATAGGCAGATGGTGGCTGAAGGAGTGCTACCTTGATTTACAAGATGAAGCTGACTTGCAGCTCATACCTTTAATCCTTTGCACTAACTGCCAGACCAGATCATATTTTTTATTAGATATAGTATGCATGAGTTCTCATCTGCAGGGTTAACAGATGCTAATGGATGTGCTGCCTTTCAGAGTCCTCAGAAATCTGTCCAGCATAGAAACAGGAACAATACCAGGCATGTAGTTATCAGGGACTATAAGATACTTAGGCATGTACACACATTTAAGTAGATACACTTTTTGCCACCCTTGAGCACTTACTAGTCCTCACATCCCAAACCAGAAGCAAAACAGCAAACATTAGTGATGTATTTACTGCACATCAACAAGTCAAATGGCATCAGAAATACTCTGTCTAGGGATCTAAACCTCTTCTACAACTTCAACGAAATGCTTTGGAGGGACAAGGTATACGTTGCAGCAGATACAGCTGTTGTGGAACAGACTCCCCAGCCACATAAAACAAAGTTCATCTCTGTCTATTTTCAAACACAACTTAGATATGTGGATGGGAAACAGGAAATTTATCCCGGACTGCCCTTGTTTTAGTAAGGGAGAGGCAACTCATAAATGCTTTATCACATGCACGAGTCCCTTCATATTGTCTGTGGTATAATCCCATTTCTTCTCATTAAGGGTCCTATAGAATTATTGACCGTGGGATGGGTCAGGCCAGTCTATAACCAAATGGGTAAGTTATTTTGAGCAGAAAAAGGGAAATTGGCTAGGCTTAAAATGGCCTGCAAGTGCAGCTAGTCTAGTAATTTTCCTAGTTACATAATATATTAAAATTTGTAGTTGGTGAGGGTAACCTTAACCTCCAGTTATATAGAAACTCTAATTTCAGTAATGATTATTTTTGCTAATCTGCTGTTACGCATTGTATATGAAGAGAAATGTTAAAAAGCACAATACTCAAATTCTGCTATCCACGTGAGGGAGTCGGCCCTTCTTATCCAGCCCTTTCTCCTTGCTAAGAGGAGAAAGGGATAAATGTAAAAGTAACTAATGGATAATCCTGAAAAGAACTGTTGGGAGGTGACCGACCTGAAGAAGATTAAAAAAAATTTCTTGCTGATCTAACCCACTAGGGGCCTCTAAACAAATAGTATAGCAATCCTATGTTGATGGCTGCATGCTTTCTCCTTATAAATAATCACTTATTTGTAAATGGTTGTTTATACATTGAAATCTAGATCCTTTACTTATGATGAATGAGACCATTGTTGTACAGCAAAGAGTAATTAAACTAAGTATTAGACCAAGAACACTCCTCCATCTACCTACTTAACTGAATAAACTACCTGAAGCTTCAGCAAGATGTCTTTATTCCCTCTGTATGGAGGACATCAAAGAAAGTCTCCTAGATCTGCTTGCTAAAGTGATTTTATCTGGACTAACCCTTATAATTGTACTCTGTTTCAAGAATTAAAGAAAGGTATGTAGTTTGTATGAAAAAGCCGAGGAGGGGGGGGGGGGGTAATGGTAGTTTCTCTGTAAAATGGAGTGTAAAAATGCAGACCTTTGTAAATTCATGATTTGTTGCTTGAAGAAAGGAAATAACTTTGAAATACTACAGATTTATTGATGTTGACTAAAGAAAGAAGCATGGGAAGCACAAAAGGATTATTCTTGAGTAGAAAACTGCCTGAAGGGATGACTAGTGCTAGTCATTTAGAACTGTACCAGTGGATCATATGTGTTGTTGCATATATGTAATGAGTACCTCTGACCTGATTCATTCATCCATCCATCAATCCTCAACCCCTTTTTCCCATTTTTGCACATGGGGTCGGGTGTCACTTCAACAGTGACCGTCATCTCGAGCCAAGGTTTACAATGCCGGGTGGCTAGCCCTGCTACTGTAATTCATCCGTACCACTCACTCACACACACTTGCTCCTAGGGACAGTTTAGTGTGCCCAATTCACCTGATGCATATCTTTGGAGTGTGGGAGGAAACTGGAGCACCTGGAGAAAACCCATGGAACCACAGGGAGAGCATGTAGACTCTGTACAGAAGGCACTCCAGGCGAGAGTCGAACCGGAGAACCTTTTGCTGTGAGGCGACAATGCTAACCACTACACCACCATGGCCACCCTTACCTCTGACCTGATTGATACTTTATTAATAAAGCGTGAAGGGGTTGTGCATAATACCGTGCTTACCTGAAAAGAAAGTTTGGTCTTTGTAGCATCTCTGCAAACAAGAAAAGAAGTTTATTATTATCTGGGTGGTTTATGATGAATTTTTAGTTGTTGTCTTTCGGCTTTTTCCGGTTAGGGGGTCACCGCAGCGGAACTCCGGTCCGCTAATGATTGGCAGTAGATTTTCACGAACGCTGAGATGCCTGCTCGACGTTCAACCTTCAACGAAAGCACCCCATTTACACATGTCTTTCGAAAGCCCACCCAACCGTGGGGAGGACATGCAGACTCCACACAGAAGGCACTTCCCGCACTCCAGCCGAGAATCGAACCGGAAAACCTCTTGCTGTGAGGCGACAACGCTAGCGCTGCACCACCGCGGAAGTCAATGATGAATTTTTAGTAGAAAACTGAAATGACTGTATGCACCTCTTGATATTTCAGTTGACACTGCAACCACCTTTGGAGGTGAGAGAAATAATTTATTTTTTAGCTTATTTATAAGTAGTTATTGTTTGAACTTTAATGGAAAAAGAAACACTTCATTACTTTCCTGGAAGGTGATACTGCCATGCAGAATTGAAAGAAAGAAGATGTTAGTATATAGTATGAACTAACTACTGAATGCTATAGCAGAGTGCCTTACATGAAATGATACAGACATTGTAGTGAAGTGTGCTGAAGGTAAAATAAAACAGCTGAAATTTTAAAGCTTTCGTTGTTTCTTATTTCATCTCATTTGCATGAACCCTGAGGATGTTCTGACAGTAATAAAGGATGAGCGTGAAATCAGTGCAGATAATGCATTTTATCCATTGTATGAAGATGAAAATGAGAACTTAAAAGGGAAGAAGGAGGTGAGGGCTAAGAAAAGAAGTACAAAGTTATCACAGAACAGATAAGTAAAAGAAATGTTGAAGTGGAAGCCACCTTTATGTGGAGAAATGGAAGGAGGAGGATGTAAACTTTAGCTCTTTAACTCTATTAAATGTGACTTGCTAGAAACGTTTTGTAAGGTCAGTGATCTAAAGATTGCCTTTTGGCAGAATTTCTTCATCTGAATGATGCATGTGCAACCAGCATGAGTAGAATAGGGTTAGTGCTGAAGGAGTATAGTGAGTTAACTGCTTATGTTGGAGATGTAAACAGAAGTGGCTTATGTATAGCCAAAGATGTGAGGCAGTCTTTTGATAATGAATTTTATTGTTTTAGAAATGTACAAGTCTGTATGTATAGATCTGAATGTGGATTGGCTAGAATAAGAATGATGTATGTAGATAAATGATAGTAACCAAAAAGAAATATAATTGTTTTCAAAGAAATGGGATCGACTGAGTAAGGCTTGTATAGGTCTTTCATTAAAACACACTGGAAGCTTAATAAGCTGAGTTAAATGTGATTTCTTTAATAAAACGCTGTATAATAAACTTATTTTTAGTCTTGCAACAGGTAAAATGTGTCAAATATATGCATTTGCTTTCAGTGAAACTGAAACAGAGCTGTTACGGACTGACGCCCTTTCTTAATGTCCCCATAATTAGTGCTTTAAGCTTACTGCTCTTTGAAATGTTTCTTCTGGACAAAAGAGTGCTTTACCTTATTTGGATTTTCTTTTGAAATATATGAATGTGGAAGCAGTTATTTTATTCAAACTGAAGAAAAGTAGGAAATACTAACTTAGGACTCATGTTGAGCGAGAGAGAGAAAAAGTTGGTTAGTTTTGATAACTGCTTTCCTCCTGGACTTTGCACAGTGGCTTGCATTCTTGGATGAAACTAACGCTGGAAATTCCATTCCATGTGAAGTTGTGGAGCTGCTATTTAGACAATTCATGGGAAGATAAGATTAAGTAAGCCTTTAGCTGTTTGTAGTGATAGAGCTGAATAAACTGTTCTTTATGCCACCTGTTTATAAATATTTTCTTTGTGCTGAACATGATCTACTGATACTAAAACCAATTTCGGTTAATCTGAAGAAAAGAAGTTTATTATTTAGTGACTTGAACTGGTGTAAACTCAACTTTTAGCTTCTTTCAAAGAGCAATAGATTTAGACATTTCTAATCAGCTATTTGTATTTGACTTCTTTCAAAAGTGGCCAAGAATGGTCAGTAATTCTGTTTTTGATGCGCTAGAACAGTCTAGTTGTTGATAATGTTATTGCAATGCCAGAAAAGGAGGGTTGGTATTTTAGGGAGATCATTAATCCTTTTTGGCAAATAATGGTGTGTCTACAAAACTATCTTGGACAATTTAAAGTCACTCTTGGTAAGACTGCATTGGAAGCCTGGCTGGTTCAGTCTAGGGTGGGTGAAATCCAGTGGAGCCAGTGTTTGCAGTTGTTAGCATATGTGCATTGCTAATCTTATTTGGGTGTGGCAAGTGATGATTATTACTTGAGGCAGCAGTGTGCATATATATATATATATATATATATATATATATATATATATATATATATATATATATATATATTGCATGATGTTAAAGCCAGTTGCCTCTCATATATTGCTTGGTGGTCCGTTATGTGGAGTGTGAGACCTTAACACATGACTATCACACACTTAATAGTGCCAGTAGTGCAGATTTAAAGGCCATACAATCGCATATTATGTTAGTGGTAGTAGTAGGGTGTATTGTGAACTAAACTTGTGTAACCTACAAAACAGTTTTGCATACAAAACAGTTTTGTCACTACATAAATGTGCACCTCTGCAGATTCAAGGTAAATATACAGCAAGTATACCTTGAATAGCAGCTATTTTATGTTTTTAGATGAAGTAGTTAAGAAGGGCTGCCGTGGTGGTGCAGCGGTTAGCATTGCCGCCTCACAGCAAGAGGCTCTCCGGTTCGATCCTCGGCAGGGGTGCCTTCTGTGCGGAATCTGCATGTCCTTCCTGTGGTCCTGTGGGTTTCCTCCGGATGGTCCGGTTTCCTCCCACATTCCAAGGACATGCTGTAGGTGAACTGGATACTCTGAATTGGCCCTAGGCATGAGTGCGTGCGTGTGTGCCTTCTGTGGAAGGTTGGGTGCCGGGCTGGCAATTCGACACTGCAAAACTCCATTGCCAATCATGAGCAGACAAGGTGATCTGTTGTGGCGACCCCTAACTGGGAAAAGCCGAAAGAAGTAGTAGTAGTTAAGAACCAGAAAAAAATAGCTCTGTGGAACACAAAAGGCTGTCAGTGTCACAGATGACAATAATTCAAACTGAAAATAATCCAAACTATACCAATATGACCAAGGATTAGATGACAGCAGTGCTTTGTTCAGTTAAAAATGCAGTTCACTGAATGCCGAGACAACCTGGATATGCCATTAAATGCAGAGCATGCACCAAAGCATCTAATTTCATCCCCAGATAAACATCTATTGTAGCTTGAACTGAAAAAAATGGAGTTGGGGATTGCAAACATAACTTTTAATAACACTCTTGGGAGTAACATTGATACTGCTGAAAACACCCATTATTAGATATCCCAACAAATTAACCATGAAACTATAATACTCGGAGACGTAAATATAGACTGGAAACTCATAAATTCCACTACCCCTAATAAATCCACAAAGCTTTACAAGTTCAGACAATTAATAACCACACCCACTTGAATCAATAAAACTTCAGGGAGACCTTCAACATTAGACTGAATTCTTACAAATTAAACCAAACAAACTGACAAAAGTAGGCTGCCTTTCAGATAGCATAAGTGACCACATACCAATATTTACCTTTAGAACTCGCAATAACCTAGGTAAACATTATCTATAATCAAATACAAAATGCAACAATTTTCAGCAAAGGTATTTTCAATGAAACAGTATAACTGGAATGTACTTAGAACAATGCCACTAGATACTGTTGTAGGACTCTCTAACAGACCTTAGCACCAGTATGCAATAAAAGAGTAAACTCCAACCCCACACCACGCCTAACGAAAGAAACAAAAAAGAACCTCATAAAAAGGGATAAAGCTTGGAAAAATTGCTATAAAAGAATGCCTTCCAGCAATTTAGACATCTTAGAAACTTTGCAAAACTTCGTCAAACAGGTCAAGCAAACGTACTGTACCAACTTGCAAGACAAACGGCATAACAACCCAAAACCTTTTTGGTCATTGCTGAATAAACTACTTCACCCTGGCAAGACCACTACTCCCTCTACTAAAACAGACACAATAGGCTGTATACCCACACAGTTTAATTACTACTTTATGCAGTCAGTATTCTCTCTCTTAGACACTAATACATCTGTCCTCCTCCTCTCTCTACCCCTGTTCAATCAAATCCACCCACAGCTCTTCAGTTTTAGTCCAGTACCCACCTCGCTCATAGCAAAGTTTCTCCTTAAACTAAAAACTGCTTTGATAGCTGTACACCAACTACCATTACACTACCTAAAATGGCTGCAGAAGTCATAACCTTCCCTATGTCCATACTAATTAAGAAGTCCATAGCAGAAAGATGTATCCCATCACTGTGGAAAAAATTCTACATCATACCACTGCACAAAGGCGGCACATCTAGAGAGTTTAATAACTACACACCAATGGTGATTCTGTCCCCATCTTCAGGATATTAGAGAAATACGTCCGTACACAGCTAATGCAATACCTAACATCAACCTCCTTTCAGAAACCCAACATGGCTTAAGGCCTGAACACAATACCACTACTGTTTACATTTTGCCAGTATAATAAATCAGCATAGAAACGGTCTGTTTATGTCCACCATGTTCTTAGATTTGTTAAAGGCATTTGATGCTGTCTTGCACCAGCAACTGCTCATTCATCTCTCCTCAGTAGAGGTTTCACAGTACTCCTTGTCATGGTTTCTCAGTTACCTGTCTGGAAGGCAACAAGCCATTAAATGGCAACAAACATAGTCATCCATTCAACCTGTTAATACAGGTGTCCCTCGGGGCTCTATCCTGGGTCCTCCTCTTTTTAATATAAATAATCTCCACACACCATGCTAGTGTAGTTCAATATGCAGATGACTCAACATTAGTATGTGCAGCCTCAACAATAAATAAGCTCCAAGGCATTACCCAAAAACCTTTCTGCTCCATAGAAACCTGGCTTAAAAATCAAACCTCCTACTCAAGCCCAAGAAAACCAAGTTAATGTTTTTTTTTGTTTTTGTTTTTTAACTTTAAAAAGGTGCCAAAATCAAAAGCAACCTTTTACCATGAAGTCAGCAAATACTATCATTGAAAGTGTAACCCACAGTAAACTTCAAGGCATTATCATTGATGACCGTCTCAAATATGAATAGCGTGTACTGCATGCCATTAAATCTACACACCAGAAACTGGGCTCCTTTTATAGGGTTAATGGATTCCTTACAGATGCTGTAAGAAAAACTCTGAAGTGACCACCTTCTTATTGCCAACTCTCTTATACACTGTTCTTCTCCTAATAAATTTAAACAATACTCAGAAAAAGAAACTTGTCTCCTGCTACAATAAAATAGCTATCATTGTCATAGATTAAAACAATTAAACTGGCTTGAACTGCACAGTTACCTAACATATTCACAACTAACTACAGCACACAAACTCATTCATCATCCAGAAAAATGCCCTGCACTGCAAGACTTATTGCTGCCTTAATTTCCAGCAAGGAGCCTCTGTTCTTGCAACAAATTCTTACTACTCACATGCAAGTCAGATAATTTTGCAGGAGACTCCTGTTACTCCCAGTACATTGCTAGACTCTGGAATAGTATCCCCACACAAATAAAACTATCCAACAAACTCAATAGTTTAAACCACTGCTTAAACAACATCTTGACCAGTCCTAGTCCTGCAGATGCTCATCACCAGGTTATGACTTTGTGCTCATCAGCCGTAGCGTTGTTGCCTCACAGTTAGACGTTGCTTCTCAGTTAGAGCGTCTTCGGTGTGTCGACATGCGTGAATGGGCATTCCGTCATTGAAGGTTGTGCGTTAGGCCTGGCAAGCCAGCACGTAAAAATCTACTGCCAATCAGCGGACCGGAGTTCCGCTGTGGCGACCCCTAACCGGGAAAAGCCGAAAGACAAACATACAGTACTCTCCAATTACTCTCCTTAAATGGAATACTCTCAACCTCTCACTAAAATGATAATGCAATCTTTATACAGAACTACTGCCTGTACAATCCAGTAAGTTGCACATGGGCTTTCTCTTTAGTAACGTCTACCTCTATAAAATCTTAGAGTGTATAAATGTAACTACTGTATGCATATAACTGTAAATAGAAATGTGACTACTCTGTGTTTAACTGGAACAAAGTATAATGCAGTGTAAACAAATGGAACTTTTCTCCCTGGGCCTCCACTGAAAATGGGTATTACCTTGTCTGACTTTCCCAGTAAACAAAGACAAATAAATAAATAAAGCAGTATGTCTTGAAACGACTGAGACAAAAAGAATGGAGGAGTGTCAGCATGAGAAACACTTTATTTCGCTCTGCAAGAAGCACATGACTTGTTAAGCCCGCAGTTAGAAAAAAGTGCCAAGGCAGCCCACTCCATTTGGGGCCATGGGAAGACCACCATTTCATGTACCATTGGCCAGGGTAAATTTTGACCGGGAAAGTGGAGTAGGGAGATGAGCAGTTGGTAGTGTTTTATGACATCGCAGAAGATCTAATTGTTAATGACTTTGACAAAAAGGGCCTTGTGTATGTGTAATTGGATTCAGTCAAACATGGTGGCAGTCATGTGGTGACAGTGACAAGGGGAAACCCCGCCAGTACTCAGTAGCTGGTGGTGTAGCTACTTCAGGGAGAGAGAGAGTGGTTTTAGCCAGTCTGAACTTGAGCCATAGCTGTCAAAAGGTACTGAACTACTACTGGAAGGGGGGACTTCATGTGAAGAAAAATGGTAGGTAGCAGCAAACCTAAATTTAAGCCTGAGTTGTCAAGTGATACAAAATGTCCACTGGTAGAGGAACTGGGAATTATCAGAAAGACAACTGAGACAGGCACAGCTTTCAGATTCCACCTTATAAACCTGAGGAGAGTAGCCAAAAATACTTCATATCTTCAAAGGGACAGTTGTATACAGTGGGTGCAGCAAATGGTCTCCTCAAGGAAGGTTAGAGGGGATAAGTGATACAACAGTCAGTAGTCCCAGGGATCTAACATTAGGTGCTTTTGGCCATAGCTCATAATATTGTGTTTTTTTGTTACATATGCCTTTTAGGTGCAACATATACAAAAAGTAGGCTTTTGCAAAAATTCTATCGTACAAACACTGTAGATTGCATAAAAATGTACTGCATGACATTTGAGCAATGTTTAATGGTTAGCATGGTAGGAGATAAAGTTGAAATTGTTTTTCTGCCATTACCTGTTACTGTTTTAGAGGGCAGACGTGGATATTAAAGGTCTTCGTAGTACCCCAGGCACCATAGTTAAGAGGTGTATCTTAGTGGTACTAGACTTTGCTATTAGGTACCCTGAAGCAGTGGCTTTGTCTTCTGTTGTAGTAGAAAAGGTACTAACTGCTCTGGTAACAATTTTCATCATAGTAGGTTTTCCCTGGAAAATACTGACAAACATAGGAGCTGATCAGACCCCCTGACTTGTTTATGAAAGTTAAACACTGTCCCCTTACCATCCAAAAACTGGTTTGGTAGAGGTATTTATTTATTTCTACTCTCAGGACTGTGCATGCTGAAAGCATTTGCAGACCAGTTTATGTGAGAGTGGGATAGGTATCCACCCCTCCTCCTGTTTGTATGCAGAGAGGTGCCCCAAGAATCCACATCTTGCTACTGTTCAAGCTACTTTATGGTCATAGGATGAGGGTGCTTTTTGACCTAATTCTTGATGTATGGGAGAGTGACCATGACTCCCACAAAGAGTGCATATGGAGTGTTTGCTGAGTGACAGGATTAAGCTTGGGGAACTCATGGTGTTGGCACAAGAGCACCTATCACAAGCACAACAATAATAGTTTGACAGGACAACAAGAGCCTAAGAGTATGCAGTCAGACAAAAAGTAATGGTGTTCCCGGTTAACAAAATAGGCTGCAGGCATAATGGTGCTTGTTTTTGTTCAATTAATTAAGCTGCAGGCAGCATGGGAGGGTCCTTTCACTGATATTTTATTTTGTAGTTTGGTGACCTGGTGGGTAGGCTGGTCTACTGATCCTTTCCAGACATGACCCATGTACAAGAGTACACTTGATTTATTACTAAATTGCAGTAACATTATTACCTGCAGTAAAGAATAAACTTACAGTGAAATTATTACAGAAAACATATATTCAGCATGCAATTATCAGCAAAATTTGAGAGCAGAAATATTTACTTTATGTACAACAGTAAACATTACTACACACTTGCCTACCTGCCCTTAAAAGCTGCAGAACTAAACAGTATTGCAAAAGCAGTTGCAATTTGCTTCATCTTGCAAGTGCTGCCTAATTTTTTTTTTTTTTTAATATTTGAAGTTTTTCTATGATGTTCGTCGTCTCCCATTGCTGCAGTCCTGACAAATGGGTACTCCGCTGCCCACCATCGGCCCGAATACCAAAGGGCTAGATCCGGCGTCGGTCACAGGCGCCTGAGACTGACGTAAGTACTTGTCAGTACAAATGCGCACGACCGACGCCATAACCTCAGTCTTTCTTGCCGCATGGTCCTCAGCAGAAGCAGTTTTTGCAAGTGCCGTTCGGCGTTCTGGAACTGTCGGTTTTCGAGTTTCAGACCGGATACCAAGTTGGCTAAGTACCCTGTTGGGAACATTTTTTGTCTTTTTCTTGCCTCAGTATTGCCGGATGTCAGAAAAAGTTAATAACTGTATTTCTTGTGGGAAACAGATTCCTCATAGGGATTACCATTCACTCTGCATTCCTTGTTTAGGGCCTGAGCACGACGTTGTTGGGTGTCGCTTTTGTGCTACTTTTAACAAGCGTACTATCAAACGTCGGTTGGACTGTGCTAGGCTAGTGTTTGGTAAACGTTGTAATTATAACATGCCGTCGGATTCTCCGACGACTGGTTCTTCTAAGAAGCGCAAAGATAAGTCTTTTGCGGTCCAGACAGGATGAGGCGTCCACTCTGGATGTCGGTTCTGTGGAACCACTGACTGCTTCGGTGGCTCCTTCTGACAGTTTACCAGTGTGTCTAGGGGAGCCTTTGTTACTGCAGGAAGTGGCTTCTCCTGTGTTAGGCCAGGCTGAGGGTGCTTCTTTGTTGTCAGTGGCTTCCTCCCCTCATAGGGTAGTTGGACCTCCTCCTTCTCAAGGCAAAGGCCATTCTAAATCTAAGTCTATCCCTGCTGGTGCTAATCCCCAGGGTCCAGCTCCTAGGAAGCACATGTTAAAGATGGCTGAAGATTTGATTACTTTAATTAGGGGTTCCATGCCCCCCCCTGTGAAGAGGCCCAGGATAGACACAGAGTTGGAGGGTCTGGTTCAGTCTCCCAATGAGTCAGATTCCTCTGTGGAAGAGCTTCAGGATTTCCCTCCCTATTCTGATTCGGAGGCTGAGGATGCTACTCCCTCTGCGTCCCCTCCAGAAGATTTTTCTTTCTCTGAAACTTTGCATTCCATGAGGGAACATTTCCAGTGGGATGGCCAGGATTATTCCGATTCTCGTAAAAGGCTGAGAGAATTCTTGTTTTTGCCTCAGCACAGGCCTTTGGCTATTCTCCCTGTACTGGATGTTGTTCAGGATGTATTTTCTGAGGCTGCCCTTAACCCAGATTCTCTGCCCCCTGCCCCAGTTAAACCGGATAGATACTACAGGGTTCCGGAAGCGCACAAGTACTTGTATAAGAGTCCTAGGGCTGATCCAGAAACTATTTCTCAAGGCCCCAAAGGTGTTAAGGCTTCTGTGGTTAAGAATCCGGTTCCTCTGGACAAGGATGCTAGGGCCCTGGATAGGTGGGGTAAAAAGCTGTATACCTCTTCTACTTTGGCTATGAGAGCTTTAAATTGTCAATTTCATATGCTCAGGTATCAGAATTATTTGTTAAGTCAATTGAAATGTAAAGTGGATGCTTTGTCTGAAGGTGTTGACTGTAAGGAGCTTCAGGATTTCGTGCATGCTTCAGACCAGGTTGGTAAGCATTCTTTGCAGTGTGGTTTTGATGCTTTACAAGCTTCTTCCAGGGTGGCTGCTACTAGTTCTGTTGTTCGCAGACATGCCTGGCTTAGAGATCAGTCCTTGTCAGAGCATGTTAAGGCTCGCATTATGGATGCTCCTTTGCAATCTGATGTTCTTTTTGGCCCTCCAGTGGAATCAGTTTTGAAAAAATGGAGGAAAAAGCTAAGTCTATGCAGACGGTAAAGGACTTCTTACAGGTTCAGCCCCCTAAGTTCAGTAGGAATTGGCCTGCTAGGGGATGGTCTTTTCCCTCTTCGGATTTTCATTCTAGGGGCAGGTCGAGGCGTGGTAGGGGTAGGGCTTCCTCTCAGGGCCCTGTTACTTCTAGGCCTTTAAATTCTTTTACCCCTTCTGCTGGGGTGGGCAGGGGTCAGTCCTTTCAGAAGCAGTCCCAATGACCTGTGTCTTCAGCTGCCGGACTCTGCTTTGCTGGCAGCTCCTCTAGGAGGAAAACTGGGACTTTTCAAAGGGAATTGGCATTTGGTTACCCAGGACAAATGGGTATTGGACATTATAACTCGAGGCTACAAGTTTTATTTTCACACATTCCCTCCTTTCAAAGGTATGCCGGATGTGCCTCATCAGCAAAGACTGGAAGCGCAGGCACAGATTTTTTCTCTGCTCCGGTTGGGAGCGATACAGGCAGTTCCTTCTGTGGACAGGGGCACGGGGTTTTATTCCCGTCTTTTCTTAGTGCCAAAGAAGGGAAATACTTGGAGGCCCATTCTGGATTTATCCATTCTAAACACCTTTCTGGAAATTCCGAAATTCAAAATGTTGACACTGCAGCAGCTGTTGCCTATGCTAGGCAGAGATCACTGGATGGTGACTTTGGATCTCAGAGGCCTATCTTCACATTCCTATCAGGCACAGTTGCAGGAAATTCCTGAGGTTTCGGACTGGGAATTTGCATTATCAGTTCTCTGCATTGCCCTTTTGTGAATACCCTGGGCGCAGTAGATAAGCCAAAGTCCTGGCTCCAGTAATAGCTTTTCTCCGGCTCAGGGGAATTCAAATTTATCCTTATCTGGACGATTGTTTGATACTGGCTCAGGGCAAGCACGAACTTCTTCGACATCTGCAGTATGTGATGACAGTTTTCAGATGCCTAGGGTATTCTGTGAACGAAATAAAGTCCAGTCTAGTACCCTCACAGGAGATGTGTTTTCTGGGTGTGAGACTGAATACAGCTACTCAGATGGCATCTCTTACCCCAGACAAACAAAGAAATCTTCACCTATACTTCCGACAGCTATCCGTAATGTCCAGGCTGACTGCAAGGACAGTCCTTCAAGCCTTGGGGTTCATGGCATCTTGCATTCTGGTACTTCCCAATGCCAAACTGCATATGAGGAAGCTACAGTGGTATCTCAAAAGCGTTTGGACTCAACACAGCCACGATTTGGATACTGTCATTCGGATTCTCCCTTGCATTCAGAAAGAATTTGTGTGGTGGGCTCAGGAATGTCACCTAAACAAGGGACTCTCTGTGACCCAACCGGAGGCAAGTCAGATATTAACAACAGACTCCTCGGAGTCAGCCTGGGGAGCTCATTTCAAAAGAAAATGGATTCAAGACCTTTGGCCCCCGGAGTTGCTTCACTTGCATATCAACATGAAGGAGATGCTGGCGGTACAATTTGCCTTAAAAGCATTCAAGGATCTACTTCGACCGGGACTGGTGTTGATTCGAACAGACAACACAGCTGTCATGTGGTACATCAACAAGCAGGGGGGTACTCATTCTTACCCTCTTTGCAGATAAGCAATGCTGTTATGGGAAACTGCTTTGGATCTGCACATCACTCTTCGAGCACAGTTTCTGCCAGGAGCACAAAATTCGTTAGCAGATGTTCTGAGCAGACAGATGGTGGATCCTCACGAATGGAAGTTGGATCCTCAGGTATTTCGTCAGTTGACCATGGCTTGGGGAACTCCAGACATAGATCTGTTCGCTTCTCCTCTGAATTCCCAACTGCCTCTGTTTTCCACAAGGCTGTTTCATCCGAAAGCCTGGAAAATAGATGCACTATCCTTCAGTTGGAGCAACCTTCACGTGTATGCCTTTCCTCCTCTGCCTCTTCTTCCACAGGTCCTGTTGAAAGTCAGGAGGGACAAACCTTGCATGATCCTTATAGCGCCGGATTGGCCTCGTCAACATTGGTACCCTCTGCTGAGGAGCCTAATTCACGGGACACCTTGGCCATTACCGCGGATTCCTCACTTATTGTCTCAAGAAAACAATCATTTTCTCAATGTCAGGGTGCAATCCCTACATCTGACAGCCTGGCGCATTCAGTTTTAGAGGATGAGGGCCTTCGGCTCCCTCAAGTTTTGGATGTCCTTTTGGAAGCCAGGCGTCCTAGTACTCGGAAAGTTTATGCTGATAAATGGAAGAGATTTTTTCTTTGGAGTTCAGCTGAAGGCCTTGATGTCACGTTGCCTAATTTGAGTTGTACTTTGCAATATTTGACTATGTTACTGGACAAGGGTTTGTCCTTCTCTTCTATAAAAGTGCATGCTGCAGCTATTTCTGCTCACTATGATGATGATCCTCCTTTATTTTCACATCCTTTGCTTAAACAGTTTCTTAGAGGGGCAAAGAATATAAGACCCCCACGAAGGGCTCCTACTCCTGCCTGGGATCTTAATTTTGTTTTGGAAAAGCTGACTCTGCCTCCTTTTGAACCTGCAGCTGTGGCTGAATTGAAGTTGTTGTCCTGGAAGACTGCTTTTTTATTGGCTGTTACTTCTGCTAGAAGGGTGTCTGAATTACAGGCTCTCATGGCAGTGGAACCTTTTCTGATTTTTCACCAGGACAGAGTTTCCTTGGGTACTAATCCTACTTTTCTGCCTAAGGTAGTTTCTAATGTGGCATTGAACCAATCTATACATTTGCCTACTTTTTATGCTAACCCCCAAAATGAAGGGGAAAGAGTTTTGCATTCTTTGGATGTACATAGGCAGTTAAGGTATTATTTGAGCAGAACCAAAGAGTTCAGAAGATCTCAACAATTGTTTCTTTTGCTTTGACTTCACAAGGGAAAGCTGTCTCGAAACAAACTATTTCCAAGTGGATTGGCCATTGTATTGCTTTTTGTTACTCTCATCATGGAAAGGATGTTCCAGTTGGGATCAGGCCTCATTCTACTAGGGCTACGGCCACCTCTACTGCTTTTTTGAGAGGGGTAGCTACTAAAGACATTCTAGAGGCAGCTACTTGGAGTTCTGTACATACCTTTACAAAGCATTATCATTTACCTCTTTATTCTAGGTCTAGGGCTGGGTTTGCCACTGCAATCTTACAGGGCATGTTAGCAGCTCCTAATGCTATTTAGTTGGCCAGCCTCCCTTTTTTCCCGTTGCTCTGGGATTCTACCCATTTGTCAGGACTGCAGCAATGGGAGACGACGAACATAGTACAGTTTTGTACCTACCATAAATGTAGATGTTCGAGTATCTCCATTGCTGCAGTCCTATTTTCCCTCCCTCCTTCCCCCTTTTTCTTTTTAGATTGGGTTTTTTTTGGGTGGTGTTTTCTTTTTTGCATTCTGACGTCTGAGGCAAGAAAGACTGAGGTTATGGCGTCGGTCATGCGCATTTGTACTGACAAGTACTTACGTCAGTCTCAGGCGCCTGTGACCGACGCCGGATCTAGCCCTTTGGTATTCGGGCCGATGGTGGGCAGCGGAGTACCCATTTGTCAGGACTGCAGCAATGGAGATCCTCGAACATCTACATTTATGGTAGGTACAAAACTGTACTTTCTTTATGTCAGTAGGTGGCTGGTTCTATGCAGCCAGTGCCGTTCTTGATGGAGCTTTTTCTCCTATGGCAAGTTTGAATCTTAGTCTGTCCAATGGGATTATATTTTCTTGACTGTTTCTAAGATAGTATCTTTATTTGATTTGGAGTTATGTCCTTTATGCACTTGAGTTGACAAGCAGAAACACAAACTCTTGCCATCCAACCTAACACCCTACCCGTGGGAAAATGTTATTACCTCTCTATAGATTGATAATCCTACACTGCCTCATGTCTACAGGCAGAGAAATTCTTGGACTTCATAAATACAAACATGCTTGACCAAATATTGAATACATCCACTAGAGACTCAACATACTGGATCTCATGCTCATAAACATGGGAGAATGCTACCCCCCCCCCCCCCATGTCTCTTCTTTAGTAAGGTTGGAGCATAAAGCTGTCTCCGTGGAAATCAAATTCAACTCTGTAATCCCATTAAAACCAATAACAGGAACTATTCCAGGGCAAACTACCTTTTATTAAGTGATGATTTTTTTAAAATTCGGTACCTGTCCAACCCCCGAGAACACAGTAGCCTACTCTGAATTAGGTTCATAGGTAGGTACTAGGCTATCTGCCCAAAGGCCTACGTAAGCCTAGCCAACAAGGTTCCCTGGCTTACACCCCCCAAGAAAGTTATTTTCCTGTGCCACTGTCAAGCAGAGACACAGAAGTGATTTCCGGGGTATATTTCCTATTTCCCATCCACTCATCAAGATTTTTCTTGAAAAGTGCTAATGAAGAACTTTGCTTGACATAGATGGGTAGCCTGTTCCAGAGTATGGGAAGTCTCTGAGACAGGAATCTATCCCTCCAGCATGACCTGTTTATTGTGGTGACAAAGTTTAGGTCCCTAGACCGTGTAGCTTGCAGGGATTGGGATTTCTTTAGGTATAGCATGTCCAACAGCTCTGGGTTTGACATAGCTTTATATGTTAGGCAGAGATCACCTCGGAGTAGGCGATGTGCTATGGAGTAAAGCTGGAGTTTTTTGAGATGGTCAGTATAGGGCATCTGTTTGAGGCCAATAATCCTCTTTGTGAGGTGCTACTGTGGCCTTTCCAGCTGCTACAGATGTCTTGTGAGGTACATTCCAAAAGGGGCGTTGTACTCTATAATGGGTCTAATGAGTTTCGAATAGAGGGGAGCAGTGACCTCTTTTTTTCCAGGATGAGAACCCTTTTATGATGGTGTGTCACGTAGAAGGACTTCCTGACTACTGTGGTGATGTGACTATCAAAGGACAGACTACTGTCCACCTGGGTCCCAAGGTCTCATCACACATTCGGTGTTTTACCAAAGGGGATGACAATGCACTTTTTGGCATTGAGCTTGAGGCCATGGCTCTGACACCAGGCATCTCTCTCAGCGAGGCCCTTCTGTAGGATTTCCACATCATTTGGGGACTCGACTATGGTTCCTAGTTTGCAGTCATCTGTGAACTTCGTTGGCCAGAGGCCTTCTGTGTTAGCCTGTACTTCAGAGAAGTAGATACCAAACAGGAGAGGTCCCAGGACTGAACCTTGTAGTACTCCACTTGTCACTGGTTTGAGGTCAGATTTGGAGTGTGCAACTTTTACAGTGTGGGTTTTGTCAGTGAACCAGTTGGCAATCCATCTTGTGACGTAGGGCTTTATACCTAGTTTAGTGAGTTTAGCTATAATTCCAGAATGGGGGATGGTATCGAAAGCCTTGGCGAAGTCAAGATAGGCTGTGTGAACCACCTTACCCTCTTCTATGGCTTTGGTGACTGCCTCAAAGAAGTCGATCAGGTTCAGGAAGCATGATCTGCCTTTCACAAACCCAAACTGAGTGGTATCCAGAGTTTGGAGGTTACGAATGTCTTTGAGTTCCTTGATGATATGTTCCATGGCCTTTGCAGACCAGGCTCATCAGGTTAATGGGGCGATGGTTCCCAGGATCAGTGGTGGCTCCCCCTTTCTGGAGTGGGATAACTGTTGCTGTACGCCATTCAGTGGGCACAAAGCCTGATGCGAGTCTATGATTGAACATGGTGCTTAGGTGGGGAACCAGTTCGTGTAAAATGGATGCTGTGTTTTTGGCTTTAGAGAGTGCAGCTTTTACCAGTGTAGTTGTGATTACAGGGACTCTGCATTCTTCCTGTATAGATGTGGGCCCTTGTGGGGGTGCGGGGGGGGGGGGGTAAAGTTAGCACTGAACCTATCTGCCAGGATGTTGGCAGTATCAGTTGGTTCTGTAATTTTCTTGCCTTTGTGCTGTAACTCAGAGCAGATCTGGGTGTTGCCATTGAGATTCTTGACATAGCTATAGAATGCTTTGTGGTTGTCCTTAGAATCAGTAGTGATTTTGTTTTCGTAGCTAGCTTTGGAGGATCTTATAAGGGATCTCAACTTCTTACTGAGGCTGACCAGGGAGCTCCTCCACTCATGGGATTTTACCCTCTTTTGCAACAATTTCTTCCTTCTGTTGTACAGTTTGTTTATGGTAGGGGACCACCAGATTGGTTTCCTTTGTTTGGAGGATAGCGTCTTGGTTCTGTTTGGGATAGCACGATCCATGCACTCATGTAAGTGCTTATAGAGTGCATTTATGTAGGATTCAGCAGTCGTAACTGTATTGTCCATCTGCATGGGTGTCATGAACTTCACTTCTGTCTTAAGAAGCATGAAGTTGGCTTTGTAGAATTTTTTACTGTGGTTTCCTTAATGGGGGGTGGGGGTGGGATGTGGATATCAAGGGTTATTGGCTTATGGTTGGATTGGACCAACGAGGAGTTGACTTCAGGTGTGGAACACCGGTCACTCATGTTGGTAATGACTAGGTCTAGGATATTGTTGCCCCTGGTTGGGGGGGGTGTGGATAAGTTGATCCAGGGCATTGGAGTTTATGAATTCCAGAAAGCGTTGTGTGAAGGAGTTGGTACACGAGTAGTTTTCATAGTTAATGGTGGGGTAGTTGAAATCACCCATTATTAGGGTGTTTGGTTGAACCCTAACATTTTCCAGTACATCAAGAAAAGGAGTGGGGTTCTTGGGGCATGGTGGGGGATCTTTAGCAAGCTACAATTTGAATTGCAGTTTTGCCCAGAGTTAGCTGCACTTGGATAACCTCGGACGCATTATGCTGAGCAACTAGCCTGGAGGTGTGGATATCCTTAATGAGTATGGACACAACTCTGCCTTTGGTGTTCCGGTCCAGGTTACATGGCCGAAAAGTGTGGTATGAGTTCTAGCCTCGTAGTGCAGGGATGCTCTCTGGATCCTTGAATCAGGTCTCAGTCACTGCACATGTATCGGTGTTCTGCATTTTAAGGAGTGCCTCGATTGAGTGCATTTTGAGATTTAGACTTCTAACATTGAGTAGCATTACCCTCAGTTTTTGCTTGCCTGTTCCTGTTACGGTGATGAATTTCATTTGAACCTTGCCTAAAAAAGGCACTATAGGGGCGGCAAGAGCCTTAGCCAGTATCCAGCATCCCAGGACCAACAGGTGCAGACAGAATTGCTCTTCAACTCTATACAACCATGTCATTGGCTGCTTTCAGGAACTCTGTGCAACCATGTCATTGGCTGCATAGAGACTACTGCAACTACCAGAAGTAAGCACAGAACTAGCCCAAGAAACAGATTGCCCTGATGAAATCTCAAATTAAACAGGATTTACAACAAAAGGAAAAAAAATTTGACAAAAATCAGGAAGGTTAATTCCTATAAAGATAACTCTCTCATCAAACTAAATGGGCAACTAAGCGAGCTCATTAGATGAAGCAAAGCCATCTTTGAGGTTAAGATAGCCTTCAAGGTGAAAGATGACAATGAGGCTTTCAGCTATGTCAGAAACCTCAAGGACAGCACCCAGCAGTGTGCTGAACTGGTGGCTAATGGTGCCACATTCACCAAGCCTGGTGATGTAGTGAACCTGTCAGCAGACAAATTTAGTAACAGCTTTACCTCCCTGTCACCCCAACCATCCCAAAAAAATACCCTCAAACATAACACCTCCTACAGTAACTAGGGAGCATGTACTGGTTGCCTTCACTAAAGCCAAAAACACAACCTCAGTGAACCCTGTAACATCCCAGGATGCCTACGACTTATAAGGACCCCCTGGAATCATTATTTAATTATAGTCTCAAAACAGATTTTGTGCCATGTGAAGGGAGGACCTTCAACAGATTCTGGGAAATACAGATCCAGTAATCTGACTCGTCTTTTTTTCAGAGCCATGGAAATTATCAGCAAGGACATAGGAGACTTCCAGAAACTGGATCTGCCCCCATTCGACTTTGTCAAAGGAAGGTCATGCTTTCTGAATCTGGTCGACGACTTTGAAAAGGCTACTAAGGCAGTGGATGAGGGGAAACTGTGCATACTGCCTACCTAGATCCACTAAAGCATTTGATGCAATACCCCACTCGGGCATTGTCAACAAACTTACAGGACTAAGTATAAATCCCTTTATTGCACACTGGATAGCTATGTGGATCACTGATGGGACCCAGGGAGGTTAGAATCGGTGAGGCCACATCGTAGACTTAGGGGCCTAGTAGTGAACTGAAAGAGGAGAGAGAGCTGTCAAGGCAGGAAAAAAAGCAAGGTATGAATGGTTCGAGTCCTGTTATGCTACATAAATGTAAATGGTCTCTCCACACAGGGAACTGAATAGTGTAAGTTAAATGTAATCGTACCACTAATCTTGGTTTTTGGCTGTTTCTCAGCAAAATTTACTGGAAGTCTACTGAAGGGTGTAAAGACATTTATTAACCTAAATGACATTTAATTATTTTCAAAAGAGAAATGTAACTGGCTGTGTAAAGTGTACATTTTTTTTCAGTATAGCATACAGAAAGCTATACCAAGTTATGTTAAGTGTGATATTTTTTCATGAGTGTATGAAAACTTCCAGTAATGTTTGCAATATGTAAAATGTGAACTGTATAATTATATTTGTTTGCATTCAGTGAAACTGCAGCAGAGCTGTTGGGGCACAAAACTGGCTTCTTCAATGTGCACACTTTTGCAGTTGTTAAAGCTTACTTCTTGAAATGCAGCATCAGGTCAAGAGAAAGCATTATCCTATTTGGACTCCGTCCCCCAAAAAGTATATGAATGCTTTAATTAGAAGTGCCCTATTTGTGACTGTTTAGAGAGAGAGAGAGAAACCTGTTGATTAATTACTACATTGATTCTGCTCTTTGCAAAGTGAACTGCATTCCTGGACGGATTTCATGATAGACGTTTCATTGCTTGTAAAACTCTGCAGCTGCCATTTAGACTTGCAGGTCAGATGCAAGTAGAAAGTTAAGTAAATCTTTATCTAGTGTTTTACAATAGGGTTGTTTAAGCTGTTATAAAGCTTGCATGCAATGGTTGTCTGTTTAAATACATTTATTTATTTCCTTTGTGCAAGTTTATAGCTGCTTCTATATTCGGTTTTATGTAATTGATTGGATAATGCACTTCACTTGAAATTAAAAAAATGGAGTTTTAGATGTTTTTAATTCAGGGTTTATTTGTTAGAAGGGTATGTGTACAGAGCTACTGTAAAGCAACTACTTGCCTTTTGAGGAGTGACTGATTTCCATAGTTACCAAATACTGGTATTATTGCTGTCTTTTTAAGAATCAGCAGCAGCTGTGTTTTTTTGATGTGCTTAAGTAGTCTAGCTGGTGATAGCATTGCAGTAAAGACTGAGAAGGGTGTTGGTACTGCAGGATATCAACTCTTCATGGAAAATGTGTGTGTGTATAACGTAATCTTGAATAATTTTCAGTCACTGGTACCATCAAATTAGATGACAGTGGGTTTAGTCTGAAATAGGTGAATATCTAAGGAGGAGATGATTATAATTCTAATCGAGCCACACTGTGTAAAGCTTATTTGGGTTTGACAGATAGTAGCTGCTATCCAAATTAAGCAGTGTACATTTTCAGTATGCTCCTAAGGCCAGTCTCCTCTTGCATATTATCTAATGTTCTGTGGTATGGATCATAAGACCATAGCCCCTAACCATCACAATAGACTGTATGGGGGGGGGGTTATAAGTGAAAGGTAAGAATGGTTGAGGAAAAGGAGAGAGAATTAATATACAGACAAAAAGCATGTTGTAAGCATAGGCAAACAAGTGGATTAGTATCAGCTTGTTGGCTTTAGGAATATAGTTTTGTTTGGTATATAATGTGTTTGTAGGTGGAAGCAGAGGGATGTATTAGTGTGGGTCTTAATAAACTTTTCATCTGATGAAGTCTGATAAATGAAAAGTGCTCATTACCTTGAATAAAGCAGACAGTTTACAACTCAAAGAAAGATTGCTTCTTGTTTTTATCAAATAATAAAAAGGATTGCTTCTCGTTTTTATTACTTAATTTTGAGAATGTGTATATTCTATCCTGGTTAGCTGTCCACCTGGAAAATACCTGCAGGGAAACAGCAGTGGATTACTTCAAACAAAAGGCCTTTTCCTTTTCTTTTGGCTTCACTGAAAGAACCACTTTGCTTTGTGGTTCTTACTTAGATATTTTTTTAAAACTTTGGGAAAATATTTAAAGTAACTGCAATAAAACATGTTCAGGAAACTGACAGTATTGTAAGTGTGCAGACTGTGTAAAAATCAGAACTGTTCACAGAGCAGTCTTTTCTGACAGCTCTCTCAGTAAAAAGTACAGTCATTGATGTACCATCTAAGACAATGTGCAGAAAATTAAAAAGATAAGAAAAAAAGTACTTCAGTAACCTCTGGGACAAAACTCTAAAGACTTCAAGGTATTTCAGGAGTGGGATCAATCAGCTGCAGGGCAACTCTGTCATCACCATTGTGTCACCTGAAGAAAATGTCATATGAACAAATAGCAGAGTATTTCATCTTGTTTTTCAAACCTTTCATACCATGCTCCCACCAGTACAAACCCAGGAAACCAATTCAGTGAACTAGCCTTGTCTTCTTCAGTCTTTCATATTTAAATCATCGCCCTGTAGGAATATTTTGAATCTGTTTAGGTTAAGCTAAACTTCTTCATGTAGAACTGATGAGTTCCAGTAAAATTTCACCATCAAGCTGTTCATGCAGTTTAAGCCAGTTATGTCACTTTCAAGTCAAAGTCCAAAAAATAACATTGTAGTCCCTCACCTTTGGGAGTTAGCACGTGGTATTGCTACACAAAGGTACTGCGGTGGTGGTGCTGTGGTAGCGTTGTCGCCTCATAGCAAGACGTTGTCCCGTTCAATGCTCAGCTAGAGGGTCTTCTGTGTGGAGGCATACGTGAATGGGGCGTGCCTTCCTTGAAGGTTGTGCGTCAGGGCTGGTAACCCGGTATGTAAAAATCCACTACCAATCATTAGTGGACCGGAGTTCCACTGTGGCGACCCCTAACCGGGAAAAGTTGAAAGACAAACAAAATTGCTACACAAAGGTATTCCAACATTTGGATAAAACAATTGTTGTCCAGTGGTACAGTCATGTTCGCTGGCAAAACTTGTGGAAAAAGCAGTACATCATTTGACAGTGACATCTCAGTCAAACCAAACTGTCTGATATGTAGCATGAAATCCAGTCCTAGGAGGGTATACTGCCCCTGAGGGTAATGGGAGTAAACTCAAGATGCAAGGGCTGTTCTTTAAGTATCCTCAAACCTTAGCCTACTGCTCAAAAAACAGTGCGTGGTAGACTTCATTAAAGCCACTAAGTCACTGACGTTGCTCTGTGGACTTGAACATTTGCCAAGTGACAATGCTGTTGTAAAAGTAGCATTTCTACTACCCTTGCCACAGTGATTGTTTGGTTCAGTAGTCCTCATTAAAATCTTCAGTTATTCTCTTGAACTTCTCACTATATCAGAGCAGCTTGTAAACTGCAGTCCACTCTGCTGCTAGCACTTCTTACTGGAAGCATCACTGTCCAAGCCTTCATCAGCTCGTCTGATTTGAATTTTGAACATTTTTAAATGTACTTTTTATCCCTGCTGTTTGCGAGTTGTCAGGCCTTTGGTGACCTGACAGGTGCATTCATTTCAAGATTTCTGCTTAGTTCTAAATCCTTTGTTCCCTGCTACAGTTTGAATATCTCACCTCACAGTGCTGTTGACCTGATGCATCCACCTCCTCTTGGATGTAAATATCCCAGCTACAGACACTAGTGCTACTTGGGGGCATACTCATCCATGGCTCTTAATGCTGCCTGAACCCCTGATAGGAGGCAGGCAGTTAGCAGACTGGGCTACATCTCCCATCTACTAGGATGGTAGAGAAGGCCATGACATCCTACCCTTCTGAATTGACTTCTCCCATACCTAGCTTTCCCAGTTGATTTTTTGGCTGCATTCAGGGCTTTTGTCTCTCCCTGCAGTTTGGAGCCACATGGTTTGGAGCTTGAAGGTCAGTTTAAGAGTACATAGCTAATTCTTACCCTCATAGTCCTTAGTTATGGCTGTTGTTTCATCCCTATCTACTCTTATGATGTGGTGTACACCTAGCAGGTCCCTGCAGTCTTCTAACACTCTAGCTTCTGGCAGTAACAACCTCCCAAAATAATGCTTATTTCACTAATGTGATTGCTTCAGAGTGGAATTTCATGCCAGCTGCCTTCCAGTTTTCAGCATGCTTTCAGCATATTTGCAGAATCGCTTCAGGACAAATGGAACAAAAATGTGTAGTGTAGCTATAGCGTTACATAAAGATCTAGTGCTTGTTTATTGTCTCAGTTTAACCTGTCTTCCTTAGCATTTTATCTCATGACAGAGTACCGCCTAACAGGGCCCCACATGTACTGCTCTTATGATTCTGGCTTTCCTCATTGTTCATTTTTCCAAGACGTAGGCCTTACCCCAACCTTAACTAACTTCTGCGACTTTTCTGCCTCACCCTTCAGTGACTGTTGATACTACTTCCTCACTTATGATCAGCTAGAATATACTTAATCTGCAGATGCCTATTATCACCTCCTACTTGCAGTTTTATGACTGATTGATGTAAAGCAGTAGGCACATTACAGGACCTTTTGGGTACACCTAACCTTAATGAGCTCTGCCTGTCATATGTATATTACCTTATATGATTACTCACGGAGTACTGCAAATAATGTATTTCATTAGTAAGTGCTAAATTATACTCTGCCAAATGGTATATTTGTGGATCTTTGGAATTCTTGTAATGTAAATACTTGTCTCACATCTCTTTATTGTTATTATGCTACTATATTATTACAGCTTTTCTCAGTCCATCACTACCCTGTTGTGGCTGAGAGGCCTTTTTTCATTTCTCTTCCCTTGAAAAAATGCCTTGTCCAGTGGAATTTTTCTGTTCAGTTAACAAACAGAAACACACTAATTAAATGAATAAATAAATGGTTGTTGCTTACATATAAAGTAAAATTGTGCAACATACATATAGATTAGTTTTCTGAAAATAATTTGGCTTGTTTAATTTATGTTTTTAAATTTGTGTAGGTATGTTAGGTATATTTTTGTTGCATAAAGGACTGAAGCAAAACTGTTAAGTTTATATTTTGACTGTGATGGGTAATGAAACTGAACCCTATAAAAGGAGGTGGTGTTTCAGATGTTGGATGAAAGGGGGACAGAGATGATAAAGCCAGCTGCTTATCTAGCGCTCTACGTGATGTACTTTTTATCATTTGTGTAGTTTGGGCAGAAAAAAAGGAAGAAAATCTTATTTAGTGTATACCTCTGAGGGAGAGAAAATGATACATAGCCACCTGCTTGGAAATGTGAAGGATATCTGTAGATTTATAGGAATGGAGATGGTATGAAAATAAGAGAGCTGGAACAGGGAGAAGTATGAATACATAATGAACAGGTTCTATGCAGCAGAGAGTTAGAAGGACAGTAGGAGTATGTGGAGTTTCTTGCAGAAAGTCACCTCTTAAAGGGGAAATAAAATGTAATTGTGTGTGTGCGCGCGCGCTCGCATACAATGAAGTAAAAGAGAGGACTGGAAGAGTCCTGGCTGCATTTTGTCTGGATTCAGGAACGCATGGACTGGGAAAGAAGGATAAGTGAACTCAGGGTTGGGTAGGAAAATGATGGACAATAACTTTTAGTACAAGTTAAAGGATGGAGGAAAAATGTAGGAAAGGATATACTTTACTGGTTATGACTAATATTACATGATATGGGGTCTATATTAGCAAATCGAAAAACCCTTTAACCGAATACCTATAATGCGAACCTCAAAAATCCCGACCACACTAAACAGCGAAAAATAAAATAATGAACTGTCATAGTTGGCCAACCCCACCACCCGCTACATACTACCTACCCAAACAAAATAAATAAACCACATACATGTGCACTAACCAACCCCTACTTCTAACCTAAAGTAAAGCACCAAACTCATACTTCTAATCCTACACTAAACCCCACAAACACAACTAACTATGCACTATCCTTAACCCCTCCCTAAGGTCCGTAAGTACCGCACAAGTCCCCTACAGACATGCACCCAAAAAAATAAATACACATACATATAACAAAACCCTACTTCCAACACTACACTAAACCCCACATACACAACTATCTATGCACTATCCTTAACCCCTCAGGCCCATAACTACCGCATACTTCCCTTAGAGATATACACCCAGAACAAATAAATAATGCACATACATACAGCTAAATAAAACCCTACTTCTAGCACTACACTAAATCTTACATACATTACCTATCTATTAACTTACCTTAACCCACATCCTAACTTTAAAGTCCTATCTATCGCACACTTACCTTATGGAGCTATACTGCAGATGGGCCAACCATTGCATTTTGATATTTCCATTTTCGCTGTTTCGGATGTTTGGCATTTCCGTGCGTCACACTTTCCGTATTCGCGATTACGGTCTTTCGCTCTGCTAATAGGAACCCCGTGATATGTACTAAAGGCAGTCTCTGAAAGAAGTTGTGTTAGTTATGGTTAAGAGGTTTATATATAAAGGAGATGTGATATATTCAATTTATTTTATTAGGGTTATGTGATATTGTGGAAATGTGATAGTGTTTTGGGCTTTCTGCATTTGTATACACGGGATGTGGTTTGATTCTAATGTGCGTTTTCAAAGTATAACAGTAAAAGTGTGAGTTCATTAATAATGAAATAACCTCCTTTGTCTTGTAAGTAATGATTTGGGGTCCCTCATTTTGACCTGAACATCCATTAAGGTGGCACATATATTAAATAAGAGCTCAGTTTAATGTCTCAAAGGATGACAAAACTTAGTAGTACAATAATTTCCTCATATCTCACTCTGATGTTAAGGTTTGACATTATGCCATCAGTTCTTTCTTGTGATTGGAACACGTCCTTAATGTTCAGAGGTGGCTATGCCACTATGTGTGTCACATTGATATTTGAGGAATTGACATATCCTTGTATTTCCATGCAAACTGAAACAGTATGTGTTTGTCTTGCTGATTACTGCTGCAATAACCTTACTTTATGGGTTGTATCCTGTACAGGATAAAACAGCCAGCCAGCTTCCAAAACTTCAAGGGCACCTTCCATCTGCCCAAACATTTAGACAGCTTGAGCTGAGTTGAAGAAAGAGTAGCTTGGGTGCTAAGCCTTCAGAACTTTCCTGCCGCCAAAGAATACTCCTGTTGCATTCTTTCAGGGATCAAGAGACTGGGGTATATGTTTAGAGAGCTTTTAATTGTGTTTTGTGGTGGAAAATTTGACCTTTTTACTACTAGTTTTACCAGCTACTGTTAATAGGCTTTCCCAGAAATTGGGCACGTTTTTTTTCAGCTTTACCATGGAACAACTTACAGGCTCTTCAGTTCTTCCTTCTACCAGCCACAAAAAGAAGAAAATTAATAAACAGCCTTTGCCACCAGAGCTCCCTGCTAAACTGTCTCAGCTGCAGATGGATGACTATGTTGTGGCCATTTCTGTTTCTTCAGACCATTAATTTTTTTCCTTGGCTCCGTTTGGTGTAGTCCCTACAGCCACCATGGACCATGCATTACGCATGTCCTGCTGCTGTTGGGGCACCCTTGGCATCACTGTTTTTGGTCCTGAGAGAAGGAGCAGGGGATACAGCTCTGCCTAGTCAGGGTAGATTGCCTTTCCCTAGGAAGGGTTTGCCTGGCAAAAGTGAGTCTGCTTCTTTAGAAATTTCTGTCAAGTAGAAGCAAAAATGTTAAACATCCGTCTTCTCCTGTCTGTTACTTTGCATAGGCATGATTTACTGAGCTTACTGTTTCTGGCAAAAGAAAAGGGGTTTCTTCATTATCCGAAGGGGTTTAAGATTCTGAACACAAGTGATTGTGAAGGGGCAACTTCTGTAATGTGTGGTTAATGCTAATCCCTCCTCTTCTGACAAGAATGGGAAAACATGATAGATTTGGGAAAAGTGTATTCTTCTGCAACACTTACTTTTAGAATTCTTAATTGTGTAGCTCATATTTTAAAGTTTATGCTTCCCTCTTTTGAGAGCACAAGGAATATTATGGCAACTTTTCTCTCATCTGAGGGAAACAAAAGTGTTGTGTAATCTTATTGGTTCTGAGTCTCAAGTGGCTACCCTGTTTTTGAAATATCCTTATGATTCAGCTGATGCTTCTTTCAGGACTGTTGCAGCATGCAACTGTTTAAAGGAAGTTTGTTTAGCTGCATACAGAAAACCGTCACAAAAATGTTAAAGATGAAATTTTGAATTCTCCCTTGGATAGAAAAGTAGTATTTGGGCCATCTGCTGCAGAGGTTCTTAAGTGTGGCTGCAGAGGTTCTTAAGTGTGATGAGAAATGCACACTGATTCGGGGGATGTCTCAGATTTTTCAGCCTTCCTTCTCCAGATTTGTCAATGAGTTTAAAACTACTTCTGCAACCTTTTACAAAAAGCAAAATCAACTGACTCAGCAAATTGGTGGCAAGCCGACTTTTAAAACATTGTTAGGGTTTTGCCAAGAAGAAAGGAAATCCTCCCAGTAAAGGACAGCCTAACAAGTCTTAATGACTATCTTTAAAATCCTTCTCATCCTGGGAGACCTTTAATCCTTCCCACAAATCTAAACCTGCATTTCTGTCTTTGGTAAAGATAGTTCAGACAAATGGTTTCTAAAATTGATTCCCTATGAATATAGGTGGCACTGGGAATCTTTCCCCCCCCTTCCAAGGGAACCCCCCCCCCCATATCCAGCAGGTCAAACTCTCTTCTCTCCTGTCAACTAACACATGATTACTCTGGATGATGGAAGAGGTCCCTCCGCTAGGAGAAGGTTTTTATTCGACTGTTTCTGCTGCCAGATAAAGAAGATTCATAGATCATTTCTTTCTAAACCATTTATTGTTAGTGCTCATGTTCAGTTTATTATCTGTCCATAACTTGTTACCTTTTATTCCCCGTTTGTGTTTTCTAGTGACTTTAGATATAAAATATTCTAGTTATCACATTCATTTAGCTTTAGATTTCAGTTGTTTTTGTTTTTTTTTTTTTTTTTACAGTTTTCTGTGTCTGGATCACACTTTCAGTTCTCTGCATTACCCTTTGGACTATCCGCTGCTCCATGCTTATTTACAAAGTGTCTAGCTTCAGTGATAGCCTACTGCAGACTGCAAAGTATTCATATTTTCCTTATTTAGACAACTTGCTTGTCTTTGCAAAGTCTTTTTCATAGTGTCAGGAATCTGACTTGATTGAGAGGGCTCCCACATAGACTGGGGTTCCAGGAGAATATACAAAAGCCCAGATTGACCACCTTAAATCTACATAACCCAAGGCTGCATTTCCTTCATAAAATACAGTCCTGACCTCACTTTGTAAAATACACCTCTAAATGGTAACTGTATCCCTGCAAGCCAAGCTACATATATTACAGAACTAAACTATAAACTCTTCTAGACCCTTCCTTTGCCTCAGCACATATTGCAGTACAAACAGCATTGTGCTCTCATCTTTATGAAAGCGACCACTCCTACTCATCATTTAACCATGTTAGTACTTGTCTATGTCCTTCATGGATGCATCTGCAGTCATAACAGCTGGGTTGTCCTGTCGTCAGGCAGCCCGTCAGTCGGCCGGATTCCAAAGTCCGGGTCCGGCTTCGGCTGATGTCGCTCTTCATCCGACGTCATCTCTGTTGGACTTCGGGTATAAAGGCATCAGCCGACGCCATTTTCCTCAGTCTTTCTTGCCGCGTGGCGCCCGAAGCAGAAGCTGTTCGCAAGTGCCGGTCGGTCGGATCCAGAGATTTTTCTACGAATACTACTTGAAGACTTCTAAAGCTAAGTACCCCGTTGGGGACTCTTTCTTGCCTCAGCCGATGTCAGAAAAAGTTAATAATTGTTTAACCTGTGGGAAACAAATACCTCATAAAGATTTCCATTCTTACTGTCTGCCTTGTTTAGGCCCAGCCCACGACGTAGCAGCCTGTTCGGCCTGTGCTTCTTCAACCGACGAACGCTTAGGCGTCGGTCGGAGTTCGCAGAACAGTTTTCGGTTCTGACTTTGCTTACATTATGTCGCCGGAACCTCCGACTACACTTTCTGCCAAAAGCAAAGAAAAGACCGACACTCGCGGTCCGCGGTTTCGGCTGAAACCACGCTTAAGCAAACGCGAGTGTCTCTGTTTCGGCGAAACCGAGAAAACTGATCTAGGTACAGCCGAATCTATCTCTACACTTGAGGCCCCTGCTACAATTCTTGAATCGGCCTCTGAAACTTTACCCACTAACTTATCAGACACCATTCCCCTGGATGTCTCTACCCCAGCACGTGGTGCTGCTAGGCCTCCAGCAGCCATGTCCATTAAGGCCTTCGCCAGGGCTAAAGCAGCCAAGACTACCAAATCAGTGCCTGTTAAACCACCCTCAACCAGGCCCTCTTCTAGTTCTCAAATGCTCACCTTGGCAGAAGATTTGATTTCTTTAATTAGAGGATCTCAATCTCACCCAGACAGGGCCTCTCAGCCCCAGATAAGAGACCTAGGGCAGAGCCCCTGAGCCAGTGTCCTCTGATGATTCTGCAGATGAATCAGACATTACTGACCAGCCAGAGGCCCTTTCTCCAATTTTGAGGATTCTGATGCTGAAGAATCCATTCCAGCTGCTTCCTCCAGAAGAATTCTCCTTTGGGGAAACCTTGCATGCCATGAGAGCAGTTCCAATGGCAGCAACAAGAATTCTCAGATTCCGTAAAAGACTTAGAACCTTTCTGCACCTTCCACAGCACAGGCCCTTAGCTATACCTCCTGTTCTTTCTGTGGTAGATGACGCTTTTAATGATGTCTGCTCTGCTCCAGACTCATTACCCCAGCCCTGCCAAACCAGACAGATTTTACAGGGTGCCTGACACTCATCACCACCTTTACAAGGCCCCCTTGCAGACCCAGAAACTATATCCCAGGGTCCCAAGGCAGTTGCAGCGACCATAGCTAAAACCCTACTCCTTCTGAAAGGGAAGCAAGGGCATTAGACAGATGGGGTAAAAAGTATACACTTCAGATACTCTCTCAGCTAGAGCTTTAAACTGCCAGTTTCACATGATACAATACCAAGAGTTTATGCTTGATCAGTTAACTAAAAATTAACCACTGATGAAGCTCTTGACAAGAAATATGTATTAGAAATGGTAAATAACATACAACAGGTTAGTAACCATTCCTTAAAATGTGGCTATGATGCACTGGAGGCTTCATTTAGATCAGCCATGACTGGCACAGTGATAAGAAGGCATGCATGGCTAAAGGAGCAAGCTCTACCAGATCATGTTAAAGCTAAATTGTTAGATGCTCCTATGGATAAGACAAGTTTGTTTGGTGCACCGGCCCAGCAGGTTATGAAGAAAATGGAAGAAAAGGCAAAATCAGTTCAAACTGTTAAAGATTTCCTGCAGGTTCAACCCCCAAGGTTTAGCAGGAACTGGCCTGCCAAGAATTGGTCCTTTCCTGACTCCACAAGATTTCAAAGGGGCAGGAATAGACGTTCCAGAGGCAGAAACCAAACCAGAGGAAGTGCCTACAGAGGACGACAGTGGCAAGGTAACAACAGAGGCTCAGACACAGCCACTGCCACTACTTCAACACAGCCACAGTGACTTACTCCTAAAACTGCCTACCAGGGAACAAATAGCAGCTCCACTAGGCGGAAGGTTAACTTTATTTGCAAAGAACTGGCACCACATAACAAAAGACAAGTGGATTCTGCAAATTATACATCAAGGTTACCGATTCCACTTCCACACTATACCAGTCAAAAGAGGAATGCCAAATCTACCTCCAAATCAAAAAACAGAAGCTTTACAACAAATAATGGAGTTAGCAAACATGAGAGCTGTGGAAAAAGTGCCTACAGCAGAGCAAGGAAAGGGGTTCTACTCCAGACTATTCCTAGTTCCAAGAAAGGAAAAAAGTTGGAGACCAATTCTCGACCTGTCCACCTTGAATACATACATCATTGTCCCAAAATTCAAAATGCTGACCCTACAGCAACTTCTTCCCATGCTGGGCAAGGAGTGTTGGCTGGTAACTCTAGATCTCAAGGAGGCATACCTGCACGTCCCTATTCGACCAATCTGCAGAAGATACCTCAGATTTCTTGCAGGATCAGAGCACTATCAATTCTCAGCATTGCCTTTTGGCTTATCTACTGCGCCCAGAGTATTCACAAAATGCCTGGCATCAGTAATCGCATACTGCAGACTACAGGGAATTCATATTTACCCATACCTGGACGACTGCCTGCTACAAGGGGACAACAAAAGCAAGTTGACAACAGATTTGCAAAGGGTCATTTACTTGCTACAAGCACTGGGATACACAGTCAATCTACAAAAGTCAAGGCTGATACCATCCCAAACAAGGACATTCTTGGGAGCGGAATTGGACACAGTGAGACAAATGGCATTCCTAACTACAGAAAAACAAAAAGAACTCCCTCTTTATTTCTTGTCACTAACAAAGCTGAACAAATTAACAGCAAGAAAAGTTCTGCAGGCCTTGGGCTTCATGGCATCATGCATAATTTTGGTTCCATTTGCCAGACTACATATGAGAAAACTACAGTGGTACCTACGGAATTTATGGTCCCAACACAGGCACAGCCTCGAAACAGAAATCCCACTAATTCCATGCTTAAAACAGGAGTTCCTATGGTGGGCCCAGGCATGCCGGTCCAACCCAGGCCTTCCCTTTCACAGATGTCAAGCAAGCCAGAGCATTACAACAGATGCTTCAGACCTAGGATGGGGGGCCCACATGCTGGACAAATGCGTGCAAGGATTGTGGACTCAGGATCAACTTCACCTGCACATCAACCTAAAAGAAATGCTGGCTGTAAAACTGGCTATCCAAAAGTTCAGACCATTTCTCAAAGAGGGCCAGCTGTTGATAAGGACAGACAACACCACAGTCATGTGGTACATCAACAAACAGGAGGCACTCATTCATACCCCCTATGCAGAATGACTTTGGAACTGTGGACCCTGGCACTCAGCTACAACATCCAGCTGCAGGCAAGATTTGTACCAGGAAAAGAAAATACTCTAGCGGACATTTTAAGCAGGACCACATCAGATGCTCACGAATGGCACCTGCACCCGGACATCTTCAGGACCATTACAAAGAAGTGGGGAATGCCTCAGATAGATCTATTTGCATCTCCTCACAATCACCAACTCAAAAAATTCTGCACAAGGACATTTCACCCACTAGCATGGAAAGTGGATTCGCTCTCCTTCAGCTGGAAAGGCCTAACAGCTTATGCATTCCCACCTCTCCCCTTGATACACAAAGTACTTCTAAAAATCAAGGATGAACATCCAAGGATAATCCTGATAGCTCCAAACTGGCCAAGACAACACTGGTATCCACTACTAAGGAGCTTGTCTCGGAACAATATGTGGCCAATACCCTGATGCCTTTGATGCTAACTCAGAACAACTACAGCACCATACATCCAAACCTGAAAACCTTACAACTGACTGCATGGAACATCACATAACAGCAGCTAATCAAGAACTTTCCCAAAGAGTTAAAGACATTATTCTTGAAGCACGCAGACCTTCAACAAGAAGGAACTACGCTGGAAAATGGAAAAGGTTTGTCAGTTGGAGTTCTGAAAGAGGAAAAGATGTGTCAAGCGTGGATATGCCTAACATCCTGGAGTATCTGGCCGAACTTCTCCATTCAGGCCTGTCCTACTCCTCCATCAAGATACATGCATCAGCTATTTCAGCAGAATACAGCTTTGATCCACCTGTTTTTTCACACCCTCTGCTCAGACAATTTCTCAGAGGAATCAAGAATGTAAAACCTCCAAGGAAACCACCATTACCAGCTTGGGACTTAAACTTCGTACTAGAAAAGTTGACACTATCACCCTTTGAGCCAGCAGCAACAGCAGACTTACAACACCTGTCATGGAAAACTGCTTTCCTTCTGGCAATCACCTCAGCTAGGAGGGTTTCAGAACTACAGGCCTTAATGGCAGTGCAACCCTTCCTAATCTTCCACCAAGATAGTGTCCATGAGGACTAATCCAACATTTATGCCTAAGGTGGTATCCAGAGTGTCTTTAAACCAGGCAATCCACCTACCTACCTTCTTTCCCAACCCACAAAACAGAGGGGAAAGAATACTGCATACCTTGGATGTACATAGACAGCTACGCTACTACTTGGACAGAACCAAAAGCAGCAGAAAGACTGACCAACTTTTTGTGGCCTACGCAACAGGAAGAGAGGGAAAAGCTATTTCCAAACAGACAATCTCCAAATGGATAGGAAATTGCATACGATTCTGTTACTCCTTCCATGGAAAACCAATTCCACAGAACATAAGACCTCATTCTACAAGGGCAACAGCCACTACCACAGCCTTCTTAAGAGGAGTGGCTACCAAAGACATTATTGAGGCGGCTACTTGGACCTCCGTGCATACATTTGCCAAGCATTATAATTTGCCTCTATATTCCAGATCCCGAGCAGGGTTTGCCACTGCTGTACTGCAAGGGATCCTAAACACACCATAATCTACTTTTATCCTCCTCCCCTAGTTGGCTATGGTATTCTACCCAGCTGTTATGACTGCAGATGCATCCATGAAGGACATAGTACAGTTTTGTACCTACCATAAATGTAGATGTCGAACTGGATAGCATCTGCAGTCAGGATTACCCTCCCTCCTTCCCTCTGAGGTACTCCTAGGGTGTTTACCCTCCTAATAGCTAGCTGATGGGGAGTCTTTTATGGTGTATTTGTTTGTATATATGTACATACATGCTTATTTTTGTGGTTACCTCTATCCTTTTGGAAACATTGGCATCTATCCAAAATTTTTAGCCTTCAGGAGGGCTTCTGGCATCTGGGGCAAGAAACACTGAGGAAAATGGCGTCGGCTGATGCCTTTATACCCGAAGTCCAACAGAGATGACGTCGGATGAAGAGCGACATCAGCCGAAGCCGGACCCGGACTTTGGAATCCGGCCGACTGACGGGCTGCCTGACGACAGGACAACCCAGCTGTTATGACTGCAGATGCTATCCAGTTCGGACATCTACATTTATGGTAGGTACAAAACTGTACTTTCTCTACATTGCCTTCTGTCTCTTTATGCTCTCCAAACACCCATTTTTGTTGTCATCATAATAAACCTTCTTTTTCCTATTTCTACATGGTATGGGGGCATCATGGCAACTGTCAACACATCTCTCGATTCAAGAGTCACTCTTCTGCTTCCTTCTGCAGTCATGCCTGACCGTTGCAGGTGTTCTCTCACACAATTCATCCTTCTCTTGGATGGATATCCATGCTTTCATCCTGTTTCTCCTTAATCATCTTTACCAATTCTGCTTTCTGCACATGTGACCAGACCACTGTTTTCCTTGACTTTCTTTGCATCTGGGGCTATGTTGATCTCTTCTATGATTTCCTCATTTTATCATCTGTTGCCGAGTGTACTTAGGCACGTCATCTCCATCACCTCAAGCTTTTCAGCTGCTTTGACTTTACTACCCAGGTGTCTGTGTCATACAGAAGCACTTTTCACACAACTATTTTGTTCATCTTACTGTCTCTGTCATAGACTTCCCCTGACATTTTGTGCGACTTGGCTACAGCGCTTCTGATTCTAGCTTTGAATTTGGCATTCATACTCTCTCATTATCCTCAATTATGCCTACCACATATTTGAAGCTGGTAACGTGTTCTTTTGTTTTCCTTCTACCTCATTTTTGAGCTTCTGATTTTCCCCCATTTGCTGCTATGGCCACTGTTTTGGCTGTACTAATTTCTCCCTACGTGCCTTCAGGTTTGCATTCCAGTCCCCTGTCATTTACTGAAATTCCTGTTCAGAGTCTGCTTGTAGTGCCACATCATCTGTATACATTACCCTTGCTGATTGGTACCCTTCATCCTGTTTGTTGATGTAGTCCACACCTGTATGTACAGGAGTGGGCTCATAGCTGAAGCCTGATGCACACCAACTCCCACTGGGAACTCCTTTGCAAGTCTGAACACTGTTTGTACTTGTGTCATGGGGTAACTGTACATAGATTACACTAATTCAGCTAATGTTTCTGGGACTTCAGACCATTGCAGGACTGATCCGAGTCAACTTTCTTAGGACATTATCATGTTATGTCTTCAACTCTAGAAATGCCCAGTCGGATCCTTTCTGATTTCCAGCTTCTCCGCTGTCTGTCTTACTGCAGTCATTGGGTCAGTTGTACTGCATCTTGATCTGAATCTAAACTGCTCCTCTCCCATCTATCTTTCTACTACTGTGCATATCTGTTTATCAAGTCACCCTGTCCAGCACTATTATACATTGTGACAGAAGTGTGATACCTCTGTACTGTCTGCAGTTTTTTCGTGTACCATTTGTTCTTGTATACTGGCACTAGAGAGCTTCTTCTCCATTCCTTGATGAGTACCCTCAAACAATTTATCCCTCGAGTCACCTAGCATTTTTTTTTTACTTCTTTATTAAACGTGACTTCTGAAAAGTGACATAGGTACATATATAGTAACAAAAAAGAAACTGTACTATATCTTTTATTTTCACATAGTGTCTATATTAACAATTTTAATTCACTCCAGCTTTACATAAATTGTTCAATTCCTGTCTTCCTTAAAATTTCACTCCTCCTGCTGAAAACTATTTTGCTTGTATTCTCACACATTCGATTTATTTTTATGTAATTTGCTCCTTCCCTATTCATAAGATCCCATTTTGAGTTATTTCATCCCATTTACAAGATTCAATACTTCAGTTGTAGTTGGTTCAGATTTTAATGTCCATTTTCTAGTAGCTACATTTTTTTACAGCCAGTAGCATTAAAGTTACTGTCTTACTGTGTTTGTGCAATTCAGATCATATATCTAGCTCAAAAGAACCATTTCCTTAATAAACAACCATTTGTGCTGCCAACATTTCTGGCAAACTATTCTGTGGAGAATTTTTTAAATCTACCAGTTCGCTACATTCTCAAAAAGACATGTCCTTGGATGATTGTTAGCCCAGGCAAGAGAAGAAGGTGGAGAAGACCGGAAGCAAAAGTGTGGCTGCAGGTCCAGCCTGCAGGCTAGGCCAAGGAAACATCCTCACAATCCCCCTATTCCCAGCATATTTCTTGCTAATGCCAGATCTATCGCAAATAAAATGGATGAACTTCAGCTACAGATTTGTGAGAACAAATTGTAAGAGACTGTTGCATTTTATTATTTTTAGAGGCATGGCTACACTCGTGTATACCAGATGCAGCCATTGAGCTGACAGGCCACACAGCTTTTCAGTGAGATAGGAATAAAGACTCTGGTAAGAGCAGAGGTGGGGAGCTTTGAATCTATGTGAATAACAGCTAGTCTACCAACACAAAGGTTGTAGACAGTTACTGCTCTACTGATCTGGAGTATATGACAATCAAATGTAGGCCGTTTTATTTACCTCGGGAGTTCACTGCTGTTAGAGTTACAGCGGTTTACATTCCATCAGATGCTAATGCTTGCACAGCTCTAGGTCACCTGTTTGACATCATTAACTTGTAACTTGCAACAAAACATCCATCCTGAAGCTGTTCATATCATTGCTGGTGATTTAAGTCAGACAGACTTGGTCCTCCCCAAATTTCATCAACACACAAAATGTGCAACCAGGGAGGAAAATACACTGGACAAGACCTACTCACATGTCATGGATGGCTATAGGGCAAAACAGCTACCTCATCTAGGCCAGTCAGACTATTTGTCCATACTCTTGACTCAAGCATACACTCCTTTTAGGAGAGAAGACCACATTACCACAAAGATTGCTAAAATGTGGCCAGAAGGTGCCCTTTCTCAGCTACAGGATTACTTTGAAAGTACTGACTAGGACATTTTCAAGGATTAGGATCTTGGAGTACACATCAGTGGTACTCTGGTACATACAAACCTGTGTTGACAATGTCACTGTCAGCAAGCGCATTCATGTGTACCCTAATCAGAAGCCCTAGATGACGGAGGCTGGATCTCTTCTCAAACACCACAATACAGCCTTCAGATCTGGCAACGGAACCCTGTACAGCATGGCTAGGGCCAACCTACAGAAAGCTATTAGAGAGGCTAAAGTGGCCTATAAAAGGAAGATAGAGGACCACTTCACCAACGACCCATGGCTACTATGGCAAGGTATTCAGCACATCAATCATAAAACTAGTAACTGTATGGCTGTTGATGAAGATGCCCTGATGGCAGAGGAACTTAATTATTTCTTCACCTGTTTTGCGATGGAAACAGCAGAGACAGTCATGCCTAGGCATGAGCAGATAGGCCACAGCAATCTCACTTCATCTATACCAGTCTTCTACAACCACACCTTCACAGTACAAGAGCATGATGTAAGACCTGAGAGCAGTTAATCCAAGAAAGGTTGCTAACCGTCATGAAGTAATGGGATAGGTGTTGAAAGAATGCATGAACCTCCCTGTGGGGTCTTCACAAAGATCTTCAACCCATCTGTCTATTATTCCATCTTGTCTGATGTCCAACTGCGATCATTCCACTGCCAAAGAAACCTGTCATCAGTAGTCTTAACGACTACCATCCAATGGCAATTACTCAAGTCATCATGAAGTGTTTTGAACAACTGGTTCTGCGACACATCAAGGACAAGTCTTCCAGTTATCTCAGATATACACCAGTATTCTTACAGAGCAAATAGGACTATGGAAGATGCCATATCCAGTGCCTTTACACACTGCACTTTATTATCTTGAGCAGCAGGAAGCTATGTGAGGATACACCTTGCAGACTTTCATTCAGCTTTTAATACAGTTATCCTGGATAAACTGGTCACTAAACACTGGCCTAGGACGTTTAGGACTTACCTGCCATTAGATTAGAGTTTTTGACTAACTGTCATCGGATGGTTAGAGTAGGCCAGTACCTCTCTTCCACTCTCAGGCTAGACACTGGTGTACCACAAGGCTGTGTGCCGAGTTCTCTTCTGTATACTCTCTACACCCACAACTGTGTCCTCTCTCATTCTACTAATACCATTAAGTTTGTGGATGACACCACAGTGGTTGGACTTGCTTCAGGAAGAGATAAGACAGCATATCGAAATAGTTCAAAGATTTGGCTGTATGGTTTATTGAGAACAGCCTTGCCCTGAACTCTCCCAAAACAAAAGAACTCGTAGTAAATTTCCAGAGGCACAATGCAGATCACAACCTAATATACGTCAATGGAGACTGTGTGGAAAGGGTTCGTGCCTTCATGTTTGTAGGTGTACATGTGGCAGAAGATTTTTCTTGGTCCTTAAGCATCACAGAAGTAGTCAAGAAGGCACAGCAGAGACTCCATTTCCTGAGGATCCTCAGGAAAAACAACCTGCAGGAAGAGCCACTTGTCTTTTTTTTTCTTTTTTTTTTTTTTTTTTTTTTACAGCTGTTTTATTGATAGTGTGCTGACATACTGCATTTCCACATGGTATGCCAACAGCTTGGTGGTAGACAGGAAGACCCTTCAAAGGATCATTAACTCTGCCCAGAAAATCATTGGCTGCTCACTGCCCTCTTTCGAGGAACTCTTCAGCTCTTGCTGTCACAGCAGGGCAACCAGCATCTTGAAAGTCCCTTCTCATCCTGGACATCACCGGTTTGAGCTGCTGCCTTTAAGCAAACCCTGCAGGTACATTCCATCGTGGACAAACAAACTTAAGAACATTTTCTGTCCCAGAGCCCTGTGTGAACTGAACAATGCTAAATACTCACACTGAGTACAGATAATAGCCATTTACACTATAAGGTAAATGTTTGCATTTCTGTGCACTTTACTTTATTCCTTTCATGTGCAGTATACCCAAGTGCAATAACTTAATTGTTTGCTGCATTGCATTATATTGTTGTTTTTCTTTCGGCTTTTCCCGGTTAGGGGTTGCCACAGCGGAACTCCGGTCCGCTAATGATTGGCACTCGATTTTTATGGTGCCGAGGTGCCAGCCCGACACCCAGCCTTCAATGAAGGCATGTATTGCTTGATATTATATTGCATTCTGTTATTTATTCATGTTCGTTATATGTGAATGTGTACCTTAGGAGGATTGCTACAGATTTCGTTGTACTTGCACAGTGATAATAAAGGAATCTGATCTGTCTTATTTTATAAGCATTGGATTGATTTTGGTGCTCAGGAACTTTTTAGCTGATACTTCTGTAGATAAGTACTTTCTTTTTGGGATGACTTCTTTGGTAGTTTTTTTGTAGTACTTCCCCTCCTGTAGTGCTTTCTGTTTATTGTTCCCCTTCCTTTTTTTTTAATGCCTTTTTTTGCTTTTCTCTCTCTCTCTCCTGTTCCTTACTGGGGCTAAGTAAAAAAAAAAAAAAAAAAAAAAAAAAAACACAGCTTTCCTTCTTTCGGGTAATTTTTACTTAAGGGATACTTTTATCATTAACCTTCTCTCTCATCCAGGAAGATGGCAGACAGGCACTCCAGGCAGAAAAAGTACATTGCTTGCTCTCACAAGCTAACAAAGTTGGACATGCATGACAGGTGAGTATACTGCTTAGGGCCTTCACACCTGGACATCTCCCGTTACATCTATGAGGTTTTTGGTCAATGGGACATTTAATGAGAGACTAAACACTTATTCTAAAAGGGATCCTTCAGACTTCCCCAGGAGAAAAAACCCTTGTGAATCAGGAAAGTCTGTTGCTTCCCCTTATCTGTCTATCCTCAAAGGGATCTGATAGAGCCAACATGAAGGAAAGAGATTCAGACAGAGAAGTCAAAATCAGCTAAGAAGAGATCTCCAGATCCAACACCTTTGTCTGCTCCAACTCCTAAGATGTCTAGACCTTTGGTGTCCATGCTGTTTTCAGATCCGATAGTTAATGGATCCCATACACCTGCCAGGTTTTCTCTAGATCCTCTCTCTTAAGGTTCTGGTCTCCAATATTACAGGACAGATGACCTTATCCATCCAGACCAACTTCCTCTACTTCTGTTAGGTTAGCAAGATCTTCTCAGAGCATCACTGAAGCTGATGTGGGCAGGATAACATTCCTTTGAACACAAATTCAGTTGGAGTCCTTCTGGCTCTGACCACTGTCTGATCCAAAAGAACCACTTCTCTCCCTATAATGGTTCCTTCCCCAATCCAACCTTTAAGATTGGAGCTCTTGGACCCAACTATTGTTCAGGACAGGTATGCATCAGAGCCAAGTCTCTATACTTCCTCGACTCCAGTGAATTCTGTGATGAAGTTGGCTCCAACCTTGTTGGACCCATTCGGAATCTCTGAGCTGACCTGTCGGCATCACCTGCAGTAGGGAAGGATCTGATGCAAGGCCTTCAGATTCTTTCTTTCCTGTATGAATATTAATTCTGGATAGTTCAGCTCCAGTGTCACACTCAGATCACTGCTGAACAGCATTGAGGTTTCAGCCACCTTCAGGTGTTTCTGCTCCGAGAGCAAGTCGCTGAGCTTGATGTTCGAGTCTTTTGAGAGAGTACTCTCTCAGCCTAGAGAGAGGCCTGTTATTTAGGAGTCTGATCCATCTCTTCCCCCCTTAGGATTTCCCAGGGTCCACAGCCTACTCTCCTTGGTCCATTAGAGCAACCAGTTTCCAGGAGCCTTGAGTCTGTTCTCCCAGGAGAATCTGTCAGATTCTGAATCCTTTCCTGAACTACTCACAGAAGAGGTACACAGGAAGCAAACGTGTAAGAGGAGGTATTTGGATTCTCCTGAAGAATTTCCTATCACTGACACGGATTTTGAGGGAGAAAGTTCTCCTAGATCTCCTGTTGAGGTCTTCTCATTCAGAGATATTCTCATACTTCTCAGACATAAAGGAGGTTGGTCCTCCCAAGTACCTTCTCCAGAGGAGTCAGTTTTTCTTGAGGCTTTTGGTTCTGGCCCATGTAATACTTTGGAAGCATGTTACGTGTCCTCTGCTTTTTCAGTGAGAGCACTACATTTGGATCACATTACTCGTTTCTAGAGGGATTTAACAAAGGAAATTGCAAAATCACTCCCAAGGACATCTTGTCTGCGGATCAAAGAAAATCCATTGTTTCACAGTTGGCTACCCTACAGTTGTTATCCATTGCCTGTATGCATTTTATCTCTAATGCCACAGAGGGTATGTCTAAAGCAGCTGGCACAGATACTTCCATAAGAAGGTATGTCTGGATGTGGCTAGACACACCCTTTGTGGCATTAGAGATAAGACTCGTAAAGGTAGTGGATAACGGCAAAGGATGTGTCTAGAGCAACTGCTACAGATTATTCCATAAGAAGCAAAAGGGTAACAAAACCTCCTCCCAAACATGGCTTTAAATCACTGTATATAGAAGTAACTTTATTAAAATGGAAGGTAAGCGCTTTCAGAGTAACCTCTGCTTCATCAGACCATTACAGAACACAAAATCTCAGTGCTATTTAAAATAAACACTCAACCATTCACAGAAAGTTCAGCAATCGTGATAACATTAATAAAAAAAACTCCCAAACAATAAAAGCAGCCTACCATTTGTTAGACATAGCAACAAAACAGTATTCCCATCATCAAATATAAGGATTTTTTAAGCTTATTCCAAACACAGTAATCATAAAAAACATTGAGCAGTTTTTATATGTTGCTTCAAACCTGTAAACATAGGTAAGTGCATTAAATGTAGAAGCAGAAAGAGTATCAGGAACTTATATAAATGTACAGGTGTAATAAAAATGAAAAGCCTAATACATGCCATGCCTAAACTGTGCGCACTCACTAAAAGCAACATCACAAACATTTAGACCTATTAAACCTAGATGTGCAGTTGTATGCATGCAGCAAAGGAAAAAAAATAACTAACATTCTAATGGAAAACTAAGATAAAAACAAAAGCTGCATAAACGTTCTTGTGTAACAAAAAGAGGACACTACACACCGGTTTGAACAAGGAACAAAACAGAAAAGATTTTTTTATGTACCAAGACCTATCAGTATCGCAATGGTCTTTTCTTTAAAACAGGTTTAAGGGAGACCCTCTCATTTAAACCTGGTTCAACATATGCTTTCAGCAGTCAAATCCATCTCATTAACTGTAACACAAAAAACTTAAAGTAATGGCTAGTTCCTTTCAACATAACGTGCTTGGCTAAAGCGCTGGTGTTTTTACATCTGGCTGTATCATTCAAGTGTTCCAAAATCCTATCATTAAAAAATCTATTGGTCTTCCCAATATAGAAGACACGGCATGTGCAACAGGTAGCAAAATATACAAGGTTCTTGCTTTTTACAGTCTGCATAAAAGTCTAAATTGATGGTGTCACCAGAAATATGTGTAAACGAGGTACGTGTAATGATGCCATCACAAGCCATATAGTTATAGCATCTAAAAGTCCCCTTCCTTTCTGACTCTGGTATCACAGAGGTGTTACAGTTCTTATACATAATTGTCTTTTTAGGGACAAATTATTTCTAACATAGAACTTTGGTTTAGAGTCAATGACCTGTCTAACCTCAGGATCTGCTAGTAAAATAGGCCAATTCTTCCGCAACACATCGCAAACTAGCCCAGCATCAGTGAAGTATGTGAACGTAGGTCTGTTGGTAACACAATGCTGTGAAGGTGTAGAGTTATCATGGTTTTCCTTGAAAAATAAAGTTTACCTCTTGTGCTTCTAATGGCTAAGGTTGTAGTAGCACATTCTTCAATAGACTGATGATAACCCCTCTCCACAATGGCTAACTGCAGATCATCATCTTTGTTGTGTAATCTCATTACTCTTAAAAACAGGCCTTTCAAGATATTCTGCGTAACATGACATGGATGCATACTACTACTCAGTAACAAAGTATTCTTTTTACAGGGTTTCTTGTATATACGTGTTGAAATATCATGTAGATCTTGTCTGCATACAGGGTTATCTAAGAACTCCAAAGATTTTCTAAAAACCTTATAGCTAGACCTCAAAAAATCATTTGGGTTTTGTAGAAAGCCAACAGATGCCTTAAACTCTTCATTAACTTTCTACACAATAAATAAATGTAATCCACAAAATGTCTATAAAATCCAATAGAGGAAGAAAATGTATTACCATTCAAGACCAGACTATTTTCCCAGTATGCAAGTGCCAAGTTGGCGTAGCTGTTCATACATGCAGTACCCATAGCAACACCAGTTTTCTGTAGATAAGTTGCTCTCAAAAATAGACATTATTCTTAAGTATAATCTCAATTAAGGAACACTAACTCAGTAGTGGACAAATCAATATGTGAAATCAGAAACTGCCTAACATGATTAACTCCGGAATCATTAGGAATAACAGTGAACAATGAATTCACATCATGTGTGGCAAAAAGAAAAGAATCATAATGCAAATCTGATTCAGCACAGACATAAAGGTCTTCCAGAAAGCTTTTGGTATCTTTCAACACTGTGGTAGCAGTATCTAGAACAGGTCCAAGTGTTTTCTCCACAGAAATGGATAAAGGCTCTGTGAACCATCCCGTACTAGAGAGGATAGGTCTCATAGGTGGCTTTTCAAAATTCTTATGGATTTTAGGGAGCCCATATAAAATAGGGATAACGGGATTGTCAACAGTAAAATATAAAATAGGGATAACGGGATTGTCAACTTTAAAATAGTCAAACAATCCTGTCAACAGGTTGTAGACGAAAAAAATGGATTCTTAATAAAGCTATCTACTCTATATTTTGCAATATTAACATAAGTAGTAAAGTCACTCAACGTAATAGACATCTGATCCAGATAGAGATCTCTATCTACGACAGCCACGCCTCCTCCCTTGTCTGCGGGTTGTATTTCTAAATGTCTAGCTGCCCGCAATTCATGCAATGCCTTCTCCTGGCCAGGAGTCAAGTTATGACTACTGTGTTTGTTTCTCCGTTAATGTGTCTCTAATTTCTTTATCACATACATCAATAAAAGCTGCTGCCAGTGGATGTAGATCTGGGGTGTACAGACTGGGTTTCTTAAAGAGTAAATAGTCTGATAACAGAGACAGGGAGACATTACGAGCAAACAGCCTCCGGTCACAAAGGACATCTGTTAAGTGTGAAGCTTGTGAAGGTATGAAAGAGAGCCCTTTATTAAACAAAGAAAGTTGATCAGAGGTAAGATTATATGACAAAATGTTGAAGATAAAGTTAGGTTACTCATTGCCTGTTCCTCATTCTCACCATGCAGGTATTGTTGCAATACTGCCCTCTTCCCCTTCTCACACAACTGTGTGAGCGATACTTTCTGGAGTCCCTTGTTATTAGTAAAGGGGATGCTAGGGAAAAGAGGGGAGCGTTGGACTCTGTTGTACTGGAGGTATGAGCTGTAATGGTGATTGAAACTTCTGTATTCATAATGGGTACAGCTGTAGATGAACTGAAGAGATTGCTGCTAAAGCCAAGTTCGGTTGAAACATTAACTTGAGCACTATTGCCTTCCATGGCCATTGCCCCATTATCCTCAGGGATTCTATCATTTGGTCTCTCAGGCCAATTCTGTAAAGATTGTTGAGGCCAAGAAAAAGCATGGCCTTGTCTAAAGTCATTCGGGTCACGCTGTAACTTCAGTTTTATGCCCTGAAGCTTGTCTCCATAATGAGCAGCATTACTCAAGATTTCACATATTTTTGCTTGATAAGATTCTGATGGGACCTTGGCAAGCACATCATGTTGCAAATTCTTGATTTTGATGCCTAACAAAAGTTCCATAGGATAAAAGAAGTCTGATAGTCCAGCCCCAGCTGTAGATTCAGGGTCTGCCATTTCTTAAGTAGTTCAGGATATGCATCACCATAGGTGAGCATTTTTAACACTGTCATACTTCTAGGCACAACCTTGTGTTGAAAACATGCTTCTAAATGAAGCATCTGCCACAGATGCCTCTTATATCTATATAAATTATTTTCAAACTTCCTCAACTGAGAAATGAAAAGTTCACTTACAGCCAAATCATGTGTTACAGATAGAAGTGGATTAGTATGAACTCTGAGAATTCCTTGCAATTTTTCCATATTTGAGTCTGGATTATAGTCCAACTCTGTTAGTACCAGCCATGCCCAAGTAGTCTCACAAAAACACAGACCAAACTGCATGAAAAGAAAAAGTAGACCACTCAGTTAAGGTTGGAGTAAACATAGCGGTCAGGTCTAAAACCATAACAAAAACTCCTCCCAACAGTCATCTTTATCAGTGCTGCATATGATGGATCGACACTCTTTGGTCTCAAGGTTAAGGAGACTATCTCAAGAAGTGAGGAGGACGGTAAATCCCTGTCTGCAGTGAGAATCAAATTCTCTACCCCTCAATGGACCTTCTGCAGAAACTAGAAGGGAGGAAAGAGAATTTAGTTTTGTAAATCCAGGACTTTGCATTTGATACTTATGGAGAAAGACCTCCCTGTGGCAGCGGGGGAAACTGTTATAATGGACATTGTCCAAGGGGCATAGGAGGCCCGCAAAACCAAGGCTTCAGAGGTCCTTTTTTTTTTTTAGAGAAGCCTTTCCAGTGCTCCTGAACTTTGGAGATATTTGGGGTGCTTATCCCTCCAGCAACCTGGGCATCCATCACTCAAGACAAATGAGTGCGGAGAATCATAACCAGAGGCTGTTTCATTCCCTTCCATACCCTTCCTCCATGCTTAAAAAGAATTCCCAGTGTTCCAGCCTCACAAAGGGAAGAAACCACTTCAGAAATAAGGGAGCTTCTAAGAAAGAGTCTTCCAAGAGGTCATTCCAGACCCTACCAGGAATCTGCTGTTCAAGTCAAGAACTCCTTGCTGCAAATGTGCGCAGACTTTGGGATTACAGTGAATCTAAAAAAAAGTCCAAGCCACAGTCAATCCAGTCACTACACTTCATCGGAGCACTTTTGGACATAAAACTTAAGATAGCAAAGCTCTCTCAATCAAGAATTACATCTCTTCAACAACAAGCCTAAGAAGTCTTATCTCATAGAAGCCACCAGCAAGAAAAATGAGTAGTCTTCTGGGCTCCTTGGCAGCTTCCATCACATTAATGCCACTAGCCATATTGTACATGTGTGTTCTTCAGTGGACTGTGGTGATTCAGTGGTCAGTCAGGAAACAGCCCATGTCTTTTCTAGTGGCACTAACAGACATTTACAGAGCATGCATACAGTGGTGGCTACAATCTCCATATGTTCTTTAAGGGTGTCTCTTCATTCTTCCTTTTCCCTAAACCACACTGACCATCGATGCTTCCCAACTGTAGGATGGAGGGAGGCATTGTCTGGGGAAGACCGTCCAAAGCACATGATCAAAAATAGAAGCTGGTTTTCACATCAATATTTTGGAGAAGAGAGCAGTTCTCCTAGCATTGCAGGACTTTCAGGACTCTCTCTCCTCGGGCGTGATTTCTATTCAGGCAGAAAATATGGCAGTTGCTTGGTACATCAATAAACATGAGGAATTAGATCTTATCTGTTGTACCAAGAGGCCATGAGACTGTGGCAAGGGGCAATATCTTCTCACCTCTTTCTAACAGTGGCGCATATCCTGGGAAAGTCCAATTTACTGGTGGACTGCTTGGGCAGGTCTATTCTTCTCCCTCGTGTGGCTTTAAACCCATTTGTAACGGAGTGGATTTTTAGCCATTGCGGCCAACCTTGTGTGACCTCTTCACCTCTTCGCACAACTCCAAATGCAACATGTTCTTTGCTCTAACTCCCAGAAAGGGGGAGTCACACCCTTGGCCCATTCAAGTCCTTTGCCCCTAATTCTAAAGTTTCTACATAAAGCATCTGCAGTGAAGGTCACAGTTGCCCTCCTAGTCCCTTACTGGCCTCGACAGGTGTGGTTTTCTTTTGTGTGGTGTCATCTAGTTCACCCTCCCTAGGAACTGGGCTTGGACCAAGATCATCTCACCCCTTGGGGTCGCCACATCCCAACATCCAGTCCCTTAAACTGATCACATGGTTTCTCCAATTCCATTGGTGGTTTGACAGTCTGGGTTTTCATCTTCAGTTGTCCACATTTTGACCTCTTCCCAAAAACCCTCTACTAGGAAAATTAACAAGACCAATTAGAAAAGTTTTTTATTTGGGTGATAGGAAAAATATCAACCCTTTTTTAGCTTCTCTTCCAGCAATTTTGGACTTCCTCTCCCATCTTTTTCAATGTGTAACCAACTTTTCCACTATGAAATGACAGTTAGCTGGAACAGCCTCTTTTCATGCGAGTGTAAATCACATGCCCGTTGCATCTCTTAGATTATCTGGAGCTTTCCTTTGAGGAACTTTTCTTCTCAGCCCTTCGCTTAGTGATCCAATACTTCCATGGGATATTACTGTTGTAATACAAGCATTGACTGGTCCCCCATTTGAACCTGCTGCTACAGCTGATCTGAAGTTTTTTCATGGAAGACTATTTTTGGTGGTTATCACTTCTGCCAGGAGAATTTCCGAACTATACGCCCTGCCCTCAAAACCTCCTTGCCTAGTTTTTCACAAAGAGAATGTGTCCCTGAAAACCAACCTATCTTTTCACCCTAAGGTAGCTTCTGAATCATCTACTAATCAGTACATAAATCTTTTACTGTTCTCAAATTTTTCGAACAAGGGCGTTCATTATCAGTTATGCTTTTATTTACATTGTATAATACCTTACAGAAAATCTAACTAATTATTTGTATCCTTATATTCTGCTAAACTGGGAAAAGCAGTATCCATAGTCACCCTTTGTGCTGGTTGTCTCAGTACATTTAATTTGTCTATCAAGAAAAAGCATTGCTGGTTCCTTCAACTCCAAAAGCTCATTCCACTCTATCTGTGGCTTCGTCTTCGGCCTTCTTTTCTGACATATGTCCTGCATCTACTTGGTCCGAGATGCATACCTTCCTCTCTAACTGTAAATTGGTTATGCATTCCAGATCTTGAGCATTCTTTGGCTCAGCTGTGCTCTGGAATATCCTTCCATAAGACCTCCCAAGTAAGAAAGTAGCCGGAAACGATGTCCCTTAATATTAAGGAATGGATGGAAAAGACAACATGAGGTAGAAAAATGATATGCTCACCAAAACGATAGATCTGTGTTGTCTGTTTCCATCCTTCCTCAACTACCCTCCCATTGTCCCCTTCCTTTTTTTGGATGCACAGTTTTGTCATGTTCTCATTCCAAGATGACTCTGGCTGATCTTACCTTGACTTCTGTAGGTCATTTCCTTTGTCTTTTACAGGTGTTTAAGATAAGTTTTTTGGTTGCCAGTACCTTGATATTTTTAAAGTTTCTCTTGTTGGCTGGCAAACTCTATCTGAGCTAACTTGTTCACTACATAGGGTTATGGGTAGGAGGAGGAGCTTTAGCACCAGATCAAATGCTTAGAAATGGCTGAAGCCTGATCCGTAACCCATAACATAAGGAAGGATGGAAACAGACGTCACAGATCTGTCATTATGGTGAGTTCATAACTTTTGTTTTAGTCTCTTCCCATATATCCTTAGCTGCCAAAACAGAAACCCATTTAATCCATACTCCTAAATACAACTTGTAGGCCGCAGTGGTGCACCGGTTAGTGTTGTCGCCTCACAGCAAGAGGATCTCCTGTTCGATTCTCGGCTGGAGCGCTTTGTGTGTGGAGTCTGCATGTCCTCCCCGTGGTCAAGTGACATTTGAAGACATGCAGGTAGGTGCGTGCCTGAATGGGTGTGCCTTCTTTGAAGGTTGGGCATTGGGCTGGCAACTCGGCACCTTAAAAAATCCATTGCCAATCATTAGCAGACCGGATTTCTTCTGTGGCAACCCCTAACTGGGAAAAGCTGAAAGACTACTCCTAAATATTGCTACTTATATTGTCCCCATAAATATTGAAATTGCTGGGCCAATTTGTGAGTGGGTGCATAATCTACCGATATAGCCTTTGTTTTAGCTTAAGTCATCTGATATCCTGAAAAGACTTGAAATACGAAGATGTCCTTTTCTGGATTTATCAGGTACAAAATATCATCTGCAATTAAAGCCAACTTTTCTTCATCACCATACCAGTTATATCATTGAGTTTGAGTCCCTTGTTTTCATTACCAGTGGCTCTAGACATAAAGCAAATAAAGGGGAAAGAGGGCACCCCTGCCTGTTTCCTTTAAGACAGCTCATCAGACAGGAATCCTTCCACTTTAATTCTTGACTCTGAGCCTTCATGTATCTGCTTAATTAACCTTATTGTATCAGGGATTGCAAATGCTTCCATTGCTCTACTTATAAAATTCCAACATACTCTGTCAAATGTTTTCATTACATCAAGACCCAGTAACAGCAGTGGTGTTTTATTTTCTACTTACATCTGTATCATTATTGTTCCGTTAATGTTGTCAAATGTTTGCCTCCCTTCCACAAAACCACACTGATGTATATCAAGTTTGGCAAGACCTTTGTCATTCTTTTAGCTAGTATTGAGATAAATGCTAGAATGAGTTCCGAAAGGCCAGAACTGGATGGCCGAAAGAACAGACTTGCATTGTACTAAGTCTAAGATGCTGTTTCTTCAAGTATTCATTTTTCTTTGTGGTATGGTGATCTTAGAATTGGTATACGTAAGTGAGGGGGAAGTGAGGAGGCTTGCCCCCCCCAAAAAGGTTTTAAGGAGAAGTGTGATTTTCGAAAGTCAATCTTCTATATTTTCTGACTTTTTTTTTCAGAAATAAACACTTCAATTTTAAACCAGAATAATAAAATAAAGTAGGTCTATAGAATTAAGTGTTATATAAATATTTCCATTTGCGTTCTTTCTTGGTTTGCACATTCTTCTGCTTTATTCAAATTTTAATAAACTTTTCAAAATATTTCTTAATACCTTTAGTAGGATCTTATTTTTCTTGTCTTAGCACCCTAAGTTTGAAGACATCCCTTTCTACTTTCTATTGCCTAAGTCGCTGTGCTAAAACTTTGTGCTCTTGAGTTGTTGCCAAAAAATAGTTGCTTAACAGAAATCTTTCAGCAATCTTTCATAACTCATGCATATTGTGTAAATATTCCCTTATTTCCATTTAACATTCTGCAGTTCTTATTCTGAGAGTTTTCCATTATTCTGCAACACTTTAACTTGTGTTAACCCCTCTAAATAATTCCTATTACTTCTTAACCATATCTCTTTCTGTTTTCTTTCTAACATATTTATAAGCTGTAGATTTCTTTTATCCCAGTCACTAGGTATTCCTTCTAAATAAATAATCTTCTCTAATAAGTCTCAAATAATTTCTGTTGCCTGTTCCTTAAGGTAGTCTTTTTTTTTTTTTTTTAACTGGTAGCTGGGAAAGCACAAGTGTCTCATTTTTTTACTTAATTAACCTGCATTTTTGTCTTCATTTTTAATGTTGCATAATCTGAAATAGTTATTGGATGTGTGCTAAAGCTTTCAATTAAATGTACATTTTGCTTTGAAATATACTTAATGTCCAGTCTAGCCCATTATTGAACCTTGGGGAATATGTCAATTCTGAACAAGTTCCTACTACTGAATTCAGGTTTTCCATGCCAAATATTTTCAGTCATTTCTTAAGCCGCGGTGGTACAGCGGTAGCGTTGTTGCCTCACAGCAAGAGGTTCTCCTATTTGATTCACGGCTGGAATGTCTTCTGTGTGGAGTTTGCATGTCTCCCCGCAGTCGAGTGGCCTCTGAAAGACATGTGTGAATGGGCGTGCCTTCACTGAAGGTTGGGCGTCGGGCTGGCAATTCAACACCATAAAAAAATCTACTGCCAATCATTAGCGGACCGGAGTTTCGCTGTGGCGACCCTTAACCGGGAAAAGCCGAAAAGAACAACATTATTTCAGGAATCTAAACTATTTTGTTGTACTTTCCCTTCTAGGGGTGTCTGATTCATCTTGACTGTTGCAGATCTATCCTAAACTCTATCCTCTCCACCTTCGATAGGGGTACCACAGAAAGTATCCTAACTTTACAGTGTGGTACAGGAGCGGCTCAGTTTCAAACCAAAAAGCCCTACAAAGGATAGTGAAAGTGGCAGAGAAGATAATGGGAATCCAAACTTCCAATACTACAGGAGTAGTTATACAGCATAACATCACAGCAGAGCTACAAAAATAATTAAGGATCCTGCGCACCCTGCTTTATGAACTAGTCACATGTTTTTTGTCTTTCAGAAGATACCGCAGCTTGCACTGTAAAATGTCCAGAATCAGAAACAGCTTCTTCCCTCAGGTGGTGAGACACTTGAACTCTGGCAATAATCTCAGGGAGGCCGGACACTGACAAGATATGGGGCAGCCAACTCTTTTGGTGCAAATAAATGAGAGAGAGGTCAGAACCTAAACATAAACAATACATAAATGGCAATGAATGTGCAATATTATACTAACTAGATTCTCTTATTCATATGGGAATCTCACAGTGCAATAGGAACTTGTGCAATAAGAAATCATTCAGCTGCTGAAAATTATGGATAAGATAAACTGTGGTAATATGTAGTAGAATAACCTATCTAATGTGAGAGGATGAATATATGTCCGTTGTATGTGTTATTGTATGTATGTATATGTCTTGTCAATTCGAGTGTGATGCATGCAATTTTGTTTAGACTGAACTTGTGTAGGCTAAATGACAGTAAAGTTTACTTTGACTTTGAAATCAAGTTCCGGTCTCTTATAAGAAATGGTCCATGCTGAAAGCTGATTAGTTTTCACAATTTTTTAAAGCTCCATAATAGCAGTTTTTGGTGAAATATAAATACATTGTTATAATAAAAGGAAAACAAATGCACCCAACTTGCACAGACACTGACTTTAATCGAATAAAACAAACGGACTAAGTGCTTTCACGGTTTAGATCAGGTCTGATGAAGCGACAGTTTTTGGTTGTGAAAGCGCTTACTCTGTTTTATTCGATTAAAGTCAGTGTCTGTGTAAGTTAGGTGCATTTGTTTTCCTTTTATTATAACGCTGTATGTTAAGTTGTCAATCTCGCCTTCATTCTTGCTGGATGGGTTCGGAGCCAATCCTCGGCTCCGACTCGGCCACTTACTAAAGCTCGAGAGCTAATTTTACCGGCTCGAGGTAACCCTATATCCCATGATGCAAGGCGATGACTACCCAGATCTCGGCTGTCGCTTTCGCTTGCGTGGTGCTTTTTTTACTGGCTCCTGGTAAGTTTTTCAAAATTCAGACTTTTAGTCTCTCCCCCTTAGTTTTAGTCATTACTGTTATTGTGTAAACTCTTAACTGTTAGTTTAACCCTATTCCCATTAGTGTTTCCTATTTTTCTAGTTATTTATCCCTTCCCCTAAGTTAGGCCTTAAGCCTTTCCCTTTCCTAATTTTTTGTCAGGGATTCTGTGTGGTGTTTGAGTGTGTTTGTATCCCTGTTTAAATTTTTTTTTTTTTATTATTGGATTGGGTGTTTATTGTGTGTGTGTTTGTGTTTTTTGTCACTTAGTGGTTCATCGACACAGTTATGTCGAAGGACACAAAGGTCTCAGGCTTCAAGAAGTGTGACTCGTGCTGTCAGAAGATGTCTCTGACAGACTGTCACACTTGTGTTTACTGCCTGGGACCTCTGCACCTGCAGGACTCTTGTGCTATCTGTCATGCCTTCAGCCCAAGAGTCCTGCAGGAGCGCAGCAATAAATTAATACTGAGGGGCTTATTAAAGCCTGAGAGCTCCCCGACTAAGTCGGCTCCGGGGAAGCCCTCGAAACCAGTTAAGCCTTCAGCTCCAAGTCCTAAGCCATCGGCTACTGGTTTGCCTTCTGTGACGAGATCGGCTCCGGCCGGAGCCGATCCTCCTATGTCACAAGCTACAGTATCTGCTCCATCCGCCGCCGATGCTGCTAAATCTGGGCACTCAGTGTCGGCTCCGGCTGGAGCCGACGTATCCTCGGCTCCTTCGGCTCCACCTATCTCAAAAAAAGAGATGAAGATCCCCTTCGTTGGAGTCGATACATTCGGCTCAGAGATATCACCCCTGCTCTTGGAGCGGAGCCATTGGAGCCGGTCTTCTCGGTCGTCCAGGCTGTCCGACCACGACCTTGAGAGAGTGGTTAGTAGACTATTAAAGTCTCAGGCATTGGCCCAAATGCTCCATAGCCCGTCTCAGCAGACGGTAGCTATCACACATACACCTAACATTCCTCCTTCGACTCTTACAGAGCTCGGAGCCGTGACTGTTGTGACTTCGGAGCCGATACCACCCCCCCCTTCGGTTCCGTCGTCCTCTGCTACTATTTCCTCCATGAGGCCTTCATTGGAGGGATCCGGGCGTTTGGTCTCTCTCGTCGGCTCTGAGGGGGCGAGTGGCATCGGACCCTTGTCCGACCCCGTTCTCCCTCTCGGAGCTTCGGCGTTGGTGAGCTCAGCCCCGACATCGGCCTCGGAGCCGTCCCTGTCAGTGCAGCCTGGGGTTCCTATCTCTTCGGAGCGGGAGCCTTCTAGCCTGTCTGATGGGGGAGCCTTCGAGGTGATGAGGAGTGTACTAGCCTCAGGGCGTAGTCAACTGTCAGTTCCATCAGCTCCTCCCACTACAGTGCCTGCTGACGTCTCTTCCCACTCTCTTGCTCCCGGACCCAGAGATCCAACGCCTCAGGTTTCCCCACTGGGAATATCTTCCTCTTCCGAGGCTTCTCCTGACACGTCGGGTGAACCTCCGCGTAAGAGGAAACATCTAGACTCCCCCGAGTTTATTACATCCGATACTGACTTGGATGACTCGGAGGGATCCCCAAGGTCCCCCTCTGAGGATGTCTCTTTCTCAGGCATCCTTGAACTCCTTAAGCAGAGGGGGAACTGGCCTTTCCTTAATCCTTCCGAGGACGAGTCGGTATACCTGGAGGCGTTCGGGTCTCGACCCTCCACCTCCTGGGTGTCTCCGCCTTTCGACCCTCTTATGGACGTGGTGGCTCGGAAGGCATGGATGGCCCTGGATTCGGTGGAACCCATTCCTCGGAGGCCTTCTAAATTCATCACGGCCCCACCTGATAGGCAATATTTGACAAAAGGTGTCCCGGTTGATGCCATGGTGGTGGCTGCAGCCACCAAGAAGGAACTAGCTGATCCTTCAGTACCTGTCCATCCTCCTAACAAGGATTCCAGGACTATGGATAGGTACGGCAAGCGGATTTTTTCTTCAGCGACCTTTGCTATGCGGTCGCTGAACTCCGTGCGTCACTTCACCCGCCTTCAAAGAGATGTTCTTAAAGAGTTGGGAGAAGTTTTACAGGATCCGTCAGCTGCTGGGTCCCAGGATAAAATTAACTCACAGCTAGGAATCCTAAACTCTATTGTTAACTCCTCCATGCGGCTCATTTCATATGCAGCCGATGGAGCGAGTAGGGCCGCAGGCACAGGAGTGGCTTTAAGGCGTCAATCCTGGATGCGGCTTTGTAATTTTGCAGACCCCTTAAAGGCGTCCTTCACAAACTCTCCTTTTGATGTTTCGACCTTGTTCGGACCTAAAGTGAGACACATTGACTAGATGCGAACAAGATGGCAAGACTCTTTCTGCTGTAGGAGTCCGTTTCTCCACCCCTTCAAGACCTTACCCAAAAGGTCAGAAGGGAGGGAAAATGTGGTTCCGAAAATCTCAAGGAGTCACGCTTGACGCACGAGGTCAGTTTACCCCCAGAGGCAGAGGGGGTAACAACAGACGTCACCCTAGAGGCAGAGGGGGGGTCCACAGAATCAGGGTAGCAGGGAGCCTCTTTCTGACAAACCCTTCCAGCATCCCTGAGATGTTGCCCGATTGTCCACCTTCGGAGGCAGTCGGGGGAAGATTATCGCTGTACCCAAAAGCCTGGCTTTCCCTTTCTCAAGACAAATGGGTACAGTCGATTATATCCGAGGGTTACAAAATTCCCTTCATTCAAACCCCAGTTCAGCAAAAGGGAACCCTTCCAGACATTCCACCCGGTCTAAGGGAACTAACAGTACCAGAGATATCAAAACTGCTAGCAAAAAGAGCCATCCAGCCAGTCCCAGCAGACCAAATAGGATCCGGAATCTACTCAAGGTTCTTTTTAGTACCAAAAAAGACAGGGGACTGGAGACCAATATTAGATCTCAGCAAACTAAACAAGTTTGTAAAGAAAACAAGATTCCAGAAGGTCACGCTTCAGTCCATTCTACCCGTTCTGGGCAAGGACAATTGGATGTGCTCGGTGGACCTTCAGGATGCGTACTATCACATAAAAATTCACAGGCGCTCCAGAAGGTTTCTCCGCTTTCGGCTGGGGGCCAGTCACTTCCAATTCAGAGCCCCTGCCATTTGGACTCACTACAGCCCCCAGAGTGTTTACCAAATGTATGGCAGCGGTTACGGCTCACCTGAGACTTCAAGGATTCCAGGTGTTTCCATATCTAGATGACTGGCTCCTCACTGCCACCACCAGGCATCAGCTTCTCCAAGCCAGAGATTACACCATTCACATTTGCAGAGGGCTAGGGATTTCTATAAATTTCGAAAAATCTGCCTTGTCACCTTGTCAATCTATTACCTTTATAGGCGCCAAATTGGACACCGTACAACTTTCAGCAAAGTTAACAGACCAAAGGATCTTGGATATTCAAAACCACATCCATGTGATTCTTCTCAGCAACAAAATTCAGGCCAGATTTGCTCTGAAAGTATTGGGTCTTATGGCGGCCGCCATAACACTGCTTCCACTTGCCCGCTTTTACATGCGTCTCCTACAATGGATGCTGTTCGCCCAATGGTCCTTTCAACAACTTCCCATGCGTCACAGGATCATAACTCCAATTTGCAAAAGGCATCTGACCTGGTGGATATTGTCCCCTCAAGTCCATCAAGGCAGACCCTTTGTTCCTCCAGCCCTGGTTGCCACGGTTACATCGGACGCCTCCCTGATCAAGTGGGGGGGGCATTATCAGGGCAGGATGGTCCATGGAACTTGGCAACCTTTCGAATGCCACCTGCACATAAATGTCCTGGAGATGAGAGCAGTGCTTTTAACGTTGCAAGCCCTCCACGACTCTTCCCCTGGGAACTATTGCAGTCCAAACGGACAATATGTCCGTAGTGTGGTATATCAACAAGCAGGGTGGAACCAAGTCCTATCCACTGTGTCAAGAGGCACTCAGACTTTGGCAGTGGGCAATCTCTTCTCAGCGGTTTCTGATAGCAACGCATATCCCCGGGAAATCCAACATCATAGCGGACAGGTTGAGCAGAGCTATTCTCATGCCTCACGAGTGGTCTCTCAAACAATCTGTGACGGAAGAGATTTTTCAGAAGTGGGGCCTTCCTTGCTGCAATCTTTTTGCTACCCCTCAAAACAGCAAATGCCCCAACTTCTTCTCTCTCTTCCCCCTTCCAGACCACCCCCCCAGAGACGCTCTAATCCAAGATTGGCCCCGGGGACTTCTTTATGCCTTTCCTCCTTTCCCTCTGATACCACAAGTAATTCAGAAAGCAACCGCCTTGAGAGCCAAGTTGCTTCTCATTGCCCTCGACAGATATGGTTTCCGTTCCTACATAGTTATCTTTTGGTACAGCCATGACATCTGGACCCAGTTCCAGATCTTCTGACCCACCAGTCGGGGCAGCTGCACCAATCCATACCTTCTCTCAACCTCACTGCTTGGTTGCTCCATTTCCATCCCTAGCCAGGCTTCCTATGATTTCTAATCCCGTCCGGGATATCATAGTAGCTTCCCTTAAATCTTCCACCTGAAGGATTTACACTAGTAAATGGAAACGTTTCTCCTTATGGGCAAAAGCTAGGAATATAGATCCCTTTACTGCTCCGATTCATTCGGTTTTGGACTTCCTAGCCGAGATTTTTCATTCAGGATGATCTTCCTCCACAGTAAAAGTTCAGCTGGCAGCCATTTCAAATTTTCATATAGGCTTGTTGGACCACAACATCATGTCACATAAACTTTGCAAGGCATTCCATAGAGGTATATTTTTACTTAAACCTCCGATTAGAGACCCCCCACCACAGTGGGATCTAAATTTAATTTTAACATCCTTGATTCTTCCCCCTTTCAAACCTGTGGCTTACCTGTTCATTGAAATTTCTGTCTTGGAAGACACTCTTTCTAGTCGCCATTACTTCTGCCAGGAGAGTATCTGAGCTTCATGCCCTCTGCATTCATCCTCCCTACTTAATCTTCCACAAAGACAGAGTTTCTCTAAGGACTAATCCGTCTTTCTTACCCAAAGTGGCTTCGCAGACTAACTTAAATCAATCTATTGATCTTCCAGTTTTTTTAACAAATTATTCTAATAGAGCGGAACAAAAACTACATTATCTCGATGTTCACCGCCAACTCGGATATTATCTGGACAGAACCAAACATTTTAGGAAATCTGATCAACTGTTTTTATCCAATGCAGAGAACAGGAAAGGCCTTCCAGTATCCAAGGTAACTCTATCTAGATGGCTGTCTTCTGTGATTACTTGCATTTATCAGCTCAGAGGTAAAGAGTTGATTTCTAGGCCAAAAGCCCATTCTACCAGAGCTCTAGCTACATCTACAGCTTTTCAGGCTAGACTTCCAGTAGACACTATTTGTGCAGCAGCCACATGGGCCTCTCCTCATAGCTTTGTTTCACATTACAAATTAGACTTGGCCTCCAGAGACAGAGCGAATTTTGGTTCCACCGTTCTCAAGAGTCTGTTCCATTCAGCCACCCAGGATAGAGGTGCTAGGGACGCGGTCCCATCCAGCAAGAATGAAGGCGAGATTGACAACTTAACATTGAGAAGTTATGTACCTACCATAAAGTTCCATGTTAGTTGTCTTCTCTCGCCTTCTTTCTTGCGTCCCGCCCACCATCCCCCTAGCCTGGTCAGACCGAGAAGATTGTTCCTCTTCTCTTAAGAGTCTTGATCCAATTTTTCCAACTAATCAGCTTTCTAGTGTCACTAGATCAGGTTGATCTTTTTCGGGGGATTATTATTATTATTACCTCTTCCTCCTCCTCTCCAGTTGGAGGAATATATTGCATAATTTCCTTACCTACCAAACGAGATCTGGGTAGTCATCGCCTTGCATCATGGGATATAGGGTTGCCTCGAGCCGGTAAAATTAGCTCTCGAGCTTTAGTAAGTGGCCGAGTCAGAGCCGAGGATCGGCTCCGAACCCATCCAGCAAGAAAGAAGGCGAGAGAAGACAACTAACATGGAATGTTATGGTAGGTACATAACTTTTCATTTTGCGCCCAACCTCACCCTCAAGTTCTCCCTTAAATATAAATACATGCCAGTATAATCATCCTCCCTTCCCAGTAGCTCCTTACTACCACAGATCTACCATTATTTTTCCCTCTTCTATAACTGTTGGAGCCCCTCTAGGGGATCAGTATTATTCCTCTTTTCCTTGTTTGTGATATTTTGCTAAATATCCATCCCAAAATCCTTTCTTTAGCAAGTTCACATGCTCACTTCTTTCTAAATGTGTCTCCAGCAGCATTGCTATTTGCACTATTTCTTAATGTAATTCAGTATGGTGTCCTTTTTGTCTGTACCTGTAAGGCCATTTGCATTCCAAGATAATATGGATTGAGTAGCCGTTATGATAAAAAAGCTATTGTTCCCACTCTTTGTATACATGACAGATTTTTTGAATATGTATTTAATTTCATACATTATTGATGTTCTTCATCTCACATTGCTGCAGTCCTTACACTTGGGTAGCCCGCTGTCCTCGGTCGGCCCGAATATCAAAGTATAAGGCTGACGTCGGTCAAGGCGCATAAGACTGACATCAGGACGTCAGGGTACATATGCGCATGACCGACGTCATATCCTCAGTCTTTTTTGCCGCATGGTCCGATGCAGAAGCAGCGTTGCAAGTGCCGTTCGGCGTTCTGAAATTTTTCGAAGTCGGAGTTTCAGACCGAGTCAAAGTTGGCTAAGTACCCCGTTGGGGAATATTTTAGTTTTTTCTTGCCTCAGTGGTTTACCGGATGTCAGAAAAAGTGAATAACTGTATTTCTTGTGGGAAGCAGATACCGCATAGAGATTATCATACTTTGTGTATTCCTTGTTTGGGGCCTGAGCACGATGTTGTTGGGTGTCGCTTTTGTGCTAGGTTCAATAAGCGTACTATTAAGCGACGGTTAGATTGTGCTAGGTTGGTCTTCGGGAAGCGGTGCAATTATAAGATGCCGTCGGATGCTCCGACGCCCGCTTCTTCGAAGAAGCGCAAAGATAAAGCAGCTAAACCCAGGCAGGAAGAGTCATCCGTACCGGACGCCGGTTCTTTAGAGGCGTCAGTGGAACCGGTGGTTCCACCGGAGGCTTCTCTGGAGTCCCAGGGAGACTTTGATTTTGCAGGATGTGGCCTCTCAGGAGGCAGGTCAGGCTGAAGGGGCTTCTCAGGTTACTGTACTCCCCTCCCTTCCTAGGGTGGTTAGGCCCTCTCCTTCTGTTTCTAAGGCTTCTCCCAGAGGCAGGCCAGGTTTAGCTTCTGTTGGTGTCACTCCTAGTTCTTCAGGATCTGTGCCCAAGAAGCACATGCTTAAAATGGCAGAAGATTTAATTACTTTGATTAGAGGTTCTTTGCCCCCTCCTGATAAGAGGCCTAGGGTGGAACCAGAGTTGGGGAGTTTTGAGCAGGTTTCAGATGTTTCAGAGTCTTGGCTGAAGACTTGCAGGAGTACTCTCCTTATTCTGATTCTGATGCAGATGATTAGACCCCTTCTGCTTCTCCTCCAGAGGATTTTTCTTTTCAGAGACTCTTCATTCCATGAGGGAACATTTTAAGTGGGAAGGTCAGGACTTCTCTGATTCCAGGAAAAGGCTTAGGGAATTTTTGCTTTTACCCCAGCATAGGCCTTTGGCTATACCACCTGTTCTGGATGTTGTGGAAGATGTGTTTGCAGAGGCTTCACTTAATCCTGATTCTTTGCCTCCTGCTCCTGTTAAACCGGATAGGTATTACAGGGTGCCTGAGGCTCATAAATATCTTTATAAGAGTCCTAGGGCGGACCCAGAAACTGTTAGTCAGGGACCTAAGGGTGTCAAGGCCTCTGTTGTAAAAAATCCGGTTCCTCCAGATAAAGAGGCCAGAGCTTTGGATAGATGGGGAAAGAAAGTCTATACTTCCTCCACCTTAGCTATGAGGGCTTTAAATTGCCAGTTTCACATGTTGAAATATCAAAACTATCTTCTTTCTCAATTGAAGTCTAAGGTAGATGCTCTGGCGGAAGGCATTGAGTGTAAAGAATTACAAGATTTGGTACATGTCTCTGAACAGGTGGGTAAGCACTCTTTACAATGTGGTTTTGATGCTGTACAGGCCTCGTCTAGGGTGGCTGCCACTGGGTCAGTTCTTCGCAGGCACGCCTGGCTGAGGGATCAGAATTTATCTGACCATGTTAAGACAAGGATTTTGGATGCTCCTTTACAGTCTGATGTGTTGTTTGGTTCACCTGTGGAGTCAGTCTTGAAGAAAATGGAAGACAAGGCTAAGTCTATGCAGGCTGTTAAAGATTTTTTGCAAGTCCAGCCTCCGAAGTTTAGTAGGAATTGGCCTGCTAAGGGGTGGACGTACCCTTCTTATGATTCACAGTCTAGGGGTAGATCTAGACGTGGTAGGGGCAGAGCTCAGAGCTCCTTCAGACCTAGAACAGGGAGTTCTCCTGCACAATCTTCAGGTGAGGGCAGGGGCCAGTCCTTTCGTAAACAGGCCCAATGACCTACCCTTTCAGCTGCCAGATCCTTCTTGCCTGGCAGCACCTTTGGGAGGAAGGTTGGCACTCTTCAAGGAAAACTGGAGTTTGATTACCCAAGACAGATGGGTATTGGATATCATACAACGAGGTTACAGGTTTTATTTCCATACCTTGCCTCCTTTCAAAGGCATGCCGGACGTTCCTCCTCAGCAAAGACTAGAGGCTCACAAACAAATTTCTCTGCTGCTCCAAATAGGGGCCATAAAACCGGTCCCTCTGCCAGAAGTGGGCCTAGGATTTTATTCTCGCCTGTTCCTAGTACCAAAGAAGGGGAACACGTGGAGACCAATTTTGGATTTATCTATCCTCAACACTTATCTGGACATTCCCAAGTTCAAAACGTTGACGTTACAACAGCTTTTACCTCTGCTGGGCAAAGATCACTGGATGGTGACTCTGGATCTCAAGGAGGCTTACCTTCATGTTCCTATCAGGCTAAGCTGCAGGAAGTATCTGCGTTTTCGGGCTGGGACTTCTCATTATCAGTTCTCTGCATTGCCCTTTGGCTTATCTACTGCGCCCAGAGTGTTCACGAAGGTTCTGGCTCCAGTGATAGCTTTCTTCAGGCTAAGAGGAATACAGATCTATCCTTATTTGGACGATTGCCTGATTCTGGCCCAAGGAAAGGATCAACTTCTTCATCATTTACACTATGTGATAGCAGTGCTAAGATGCCTGGGGTATTCTGTGAACGAAATAAAGTCCAGTCTAGTACCCTCTCAGGACATGTGAGACTGAATACAGCATCCCAGATGGCCTTTTTGACCCCGGACAAACAAAAGAATCTTTCTCTTTACTTCCATCAATTGTCTCATCAGTCCAGGCTGACTGCAAGGACAGTCCTTCAAGCCTTGGGGTTCATGGCATCTTGTATTCTGGTGCTTCCCAATGCCAAACTGCATATGAGGAAGCTGCAATGGTATCTCAAAAATGTATGGACACAGCACTGCCAAGATATGTACACTGTCATTCAGATAATACCTTGCATTCAAAAGGAATTTTTGTGGTGGGCTCAGGAATGTCACCTAAACAAGGGAACTCTCTGTGACCCGGCCAGAGGCGAGTCAGATTCTAACGACAGATGCCTCAGACAAAGCTTGGGGAGCTCATCTAAATGGAAAGTGGATACAAGACACGTGGCCTGCCAGACTTCTACATCTACATATCAATTTGAAGGAGATGTTAGCAGTCCAATTTGCATTAATAGCTTTCAAGGATTTACTTCTTCCAGGGCAGGTGTTGGTTCTAACAGACAACACAACTGTCATGTGGTACATCAACAAGCAAGGGGAACACATTCTTATCCTCTATGCAGACAAGCAATGATTTTGTGGGAGACTGCTCTCAGTTTACAGCTAAATCTTCAGGCAAGGTTTCTGCCGGGAGCACAGAACTCCTTAGCAGATGTGTTGAGCAGACAGATTATGGATCCCCACGAGTGGAAATTGGATCCTCATGTATTTCAGAAATTGACAGTGTTATGGGGAACTCCAGACATAGATCTGTTCGCTTCTCCACTAAACTACCAGCTGCCAAAGTTTTGCAGAAAAAGGTTTCATCCCACAGCTTGGAAAGTGGATGCTCTTTCATTCAATTGGAGCAATCTTCATGTGTATGCCTTTCCACCTCTGCCTCTCCTCCCAAAGGTACTCCTGAAGGTCAGACAGGACAAGCCAAAGATGATTTTAATAGCTCCAGATTGGCCTCGACAGCACTGGTACCCATTACTGAGAAGTCTGGCAGGAGCCTCCATGGCCTTTACCTTCGATTCCACACCTGCTGTCTCAGGAGAACAGTCATTTACTCAATGTCAAACTTCACTCTCTTCACCTGACAGCCTGGCATATTCTGTTTTAAACCCTGGAGGGTCTCAGCTTCCACAGCAAGTTTTGAATGTTATTTTGGAGGCCAGAAGGCCTAGTACAAGGAAAGTGTACGCAGATAAATGGAAGCGATTTTTATTTTGGAGTGCAGCAAAGGAATTTGATGTTTCTAAGCCTAATTTAAGTGTGGCTCTTCAATATCTTACTGAGTTACTGGACAAAGGTTTGTCCTTCTCTTCTATTAAGGTTCATGCTGCAGCAATTTCTGCTCACTATGACTGTGACCCACCATTGTTTTCTCATCCTTTGTTTAAGCAATTCCTTAGAGGGGCAAAGAATATAAGACCCCCACGGAGAGCTCCTACCCCTGCTTGGGATCTCAATTTTGTGTTGGAGAAACTCACTCTACAACCTTTTGAGCCTGCAGCTACTGCTGAGTTGAAATATTTATCATGGAAGACTGCTTTTTTGTTGGCCATTACCTCTGCGAGAAGGGTTTCTGAATTACAGGCCCTTATGGCGGTTGAGCCTTTCTTAATTTTCCATAAGGATAGGGTATCTTTGTACTAATCCTTCCTTTATGCCTAAAGTGGTTTCTAGTGTGGCTTTAAATCAAACTATTCATTTGCCTACTTTTTATGCAAACCCCCAAAATAAAGGGGAAAAGATTTTGCACACTTTGGATATACACAGGCAGTTGCGATATTATTTGAGCAGAACTAAAGGGTTCAGGCAGTCTCAGCAGTTATTTGTTTCATTTGCTTTGGGTTCTCAGGGCAAGCCTGTGTCAAAACAAACTATTTCTAAGTGGATTGGGTTTTGTATTGCTTTCTGTTATTCCCATCATGGTAAGGAGATTCCAGCTGGGATTAGGCCTCATTCCACTAGGGCTACTGCCACTTCTACAGCTTTTTTAAGGGGGGTGGCCACTAAAGATATTTTGGAGGCAGCTACTTGGAGTTCAGTGCATACTTTCTCAAGGCATTACCACCTTCCACTTATCTAAATCTAGGGCTGGTTTTGCCACTGCAATTTTACAGGGCATTTTGGCAGCTCCTACTGCTTTATAGTTTTGCCATCCTCCCTTACCTCTGCTTTGGGATTCTAGCCAAGTGTAAGGACTGCAGCAATGTGAGATGAAGAACATAGTACAGTTTTGTACCTACCATAAATGTAGATGTTCGAAGATCCACATTGCTGCAGTCCAATTTACCCTCCCTCCTTCCCCTCTGTGGTTAGAGGCGGTTGTGTGGTTTGGGTTGTACATATTGTGGATATTGTATATATTGTACATATGATTAGTACTAGGGTGGTTGGTTGTTTTTTGCTGTCTTTTGGTTTTGACCTTTCTTTTTAGGGTCTTCTGACATCTGGGGCAAGAAAAGACTGAGGATATGACGTCGGTCATGCGCATATGTACCCTGACGTCCTGATGTCAGTCTTATGCGCCTTGACCGACGTCAGCCTTATACTTTGATATTCGGGCCGACCGAGGACAGCGGACTACCCAAGTGTAAGGACTGCAGCAATGTGGATCTTCGAACATCTACATTTATGGTAGGTACAAAACTGTACTTTTGGCAGGACAAAGATCAGTAACACTTTTGAACATTTTTGCCTTATCAAATCGTACCTCATGCCTCCTTTCTCCAGAAGGGCCCACCAATCAATCCCAGAGGGAATGTGTGGCTATCCTTTCATTCATCTCATTATATTTAAGGGGAGGATGGTGAGCCACACTGCTGAACATGCAAGGTCAATTTATTTCAAAGGTGTGGGAGTTAGTATGTTATAAGCCTGCCCCTCCACCATATTTTATCTATCTGTTTATGAAGATGTAGGTGATTGGTTCTAATATTGATGGAGATATTGGACTTGTAGCGATGCAGGATGTCCAAGACAGCCAGGTCTCTAATGGCGCAGTAAGTGAGACAGAGATCTCCCCTCAAAAGTCTAAGACACTGAATAAAAGGATAGAGCTTTCAACCTGTGTTGGTAGCTCAGAGACTTTAGGGGTCTATATTAGTTCGTCAAAAACTAACTTCATCAAATGGCTGTTCATTGAACATAAATCATTGAATAGCCATTCATCAAACGTTCACATCAGCAAAGGTTTTTCCCAGGGCAGTGAGTTACTTGGCCAGCATTAGGAAGTTTGCCCTTTCCCCCACTGTAGTGCAATCTCGGAGTTGGTATATATTAGTAGAGGGAGTGTGGGGGATGTGGGCGGTGTAGCCCCCACCTTGATGTGTTTGATATATTGCAGTGTGTTTGACTGTCGTAATGTTGGCCAAGTAACGCATTGTCCTGGGAAACACATTTGCTAATATGCACATTTGATGAATGGCCATTCGCTGAAGTTAGTTTTCGACCAAGTAATATACATCCGACTTCAGGCCTGTCATCTTTTTGGTTAGGAACCACTGTAGCCCTGAAGTCTTTCTCATTGTTTGGTATTTTAGTGAAGATACATCTCAAAGGGGGTGTTGTACCCAAAAATTGGTCACATCAATGCTGAATATAAGAAAGTGTTTACCTCTTTAGACTTTGATGATATTCCTTTGGCAATTAGCTATGCCAAATAATGATTTTCTGACAGCCATTGCCACACAGTGGTCAAAATAGTGGAAGTTATCAACCCAAGTTGCTAGGTCCCGGACTACATTTTTGTTTTGTGTGTGTGTGTTGTCTATACATTATCATGCAGATGGGCTGTCTACCAAAACTGAAGAAAAGTGCACTTGTTAGCATTTAGTTTGAGCTCATTTTCAGTACACAGAATTCACTGGAGAGCATGCATTCAGGAGGGTTTGGGTGCCAGAGTGTGACTTAACATCAGTTTGCAGTTGTCTGCAGATGTTAGTCAGAGATTTTGTCTTTGCTTGGAGGTCTAAGATGTGAGTGTTGAAAAGAAGAGGTCCAAGCACTGAGCCCTGAGGGATACTGCTTGTTACTTTCCTACTTTCTGATGAGGCACCTGCAGCTCACAGTGTGTGGGTTCTTTCAGCCAGTTTGCTTTCCATCTTACCATATATGGGTTGATATTTATGCATTTTGCTTCTGTATGTTGCCAGCATTGAGAGTGGTGTCAGAGACCTTGGCTAGATCAAGAGATACTGTGTGTACTGTATGGCCACTCTTTTGAGAAGTTTACCAGATCTGATAGACAGGATCTACCTTTTACAAAACCAAACTGTTAGGGGTCAAGTCTGATAATATTGTAGTCTGAGATCAGTTATAATACATTCCATGACTTTGCAGATGAAGCTTGCATAACTGATAGGTGTGTAATTTGCCAGGTCATTTTTAGCGCAGCCTCTTATAAGGCATCACCACTGCAGTGCACCTGTCATTAGGGACAAAGCCAGTAGCATAACATAAATTAAACAGTTTGTGTGCGTCAACAAGGGCATGTTTAATTAAGCAACCAGATTTATTATGAGGTCCCGTTGAGCAAGTATTTTTGGTTTTGATTAGCACTTTCAGTAAATTATATTGAGAGAGAATTGGGGAAATAAGGGATTCAGATATTTCAGGGGTTGTATAGAAGTTTAAGCATTAAAATCAACACAAAATTTGTAATGATATTGGCAATCTCTGTTCGGTCAGAATAGGAGGCACTATTATGAATAAATTCAGCGCAATGGAAGACACATTTTCTTGGTTCTTATATAGCTGAAGAAGAATTTATATTTGGCCTTCATTCATGGGCTTTTTTAGTGGACCTTGATGGTGTTCTTCAGTTCTTTTGTAATGCTTTTGATATCCTTCAAGAGTGGTTAAATAAGAGTGATTGGAATGTAAGGAGTTTTTTTTATTTTGCTGTATAGTTTGTGGTGATGGACTACCATGGTGGTTAGTTTTTGAATTTTGTGTGATACTTTATTCCAGTAGTGACTGCTAGCTCTGTGCATTTTTCTAAATGGTTGAAAAGTTCTTTAGCAAAGCTTGCTTCTGCTATTCCAGTGTTAGGGTAGGTGTAGTTGTGTGTCAATTTTGATATTTCATCATGCAGTAGGTTTTTGGTGGCATGTTTATAGTATTTAAATTCAGTTGAATTTGGTATAGGGGCTTTTAGAAGTTTAAAGGAGAAGATCACAAGTTTATGGATAGACTTCACTGGTGAATGAGATATCAGAGGAGTAGTGTGAGATACAGCAGTATTTGTAAGAATCAGCTCAAGAATGCTGTGTCTGCAAGTAGGTTAATTTAGCCACTGCTTAAGAGAATGTGTTTTTAAGTTTAGGAATGTTTTGATCATACCTACATTGGATGTATATGTGTCCCAGTGTATTAGTGTAGTCATCCAGAGTAAGTTTATTTTGTTAACATGGGGATCATTTAAAACACTGGTAAATCTTGCATGTTCATCAGTGAATAAAGGAGTTGTCCAGTAACAAATTATTAATTGATAGATAATCCTATGTAGAGTGACTCCATCACAGTTGCCAAAGGGTTGAAGGCACAAAAAAAAGCAAAACCCCACTGTAGAGGGAGTGCTTTCTTCCTCAGTAACTACTCCGACATGGATGTTTTCCAAATACAGAAGTGCCTCAAGTCAGGGAATTCGTTTAGACTTAAAGCACTGAGTAGAATTACTTTAATGCGATCCATTTTCGGGTTTGATATGTTGATTATGTTGGAATGGCCATCAACTGGACTGGATTTAGTTATGCAGAAGCATTGGAACAGAGGTACAGGCCATCCTTAAAGTAAGCTCAACTGTCAAGCATCTTGTCCTATTCTGAAACATACTGGTCCCCTTGGAATGAGACCAGCTGTTTAACTAGTTATTGGAGCAAATTGTCTTTTCTTTATATTTAGGCATTATTTGAGGTAAAGGAAGAATTTCAGTCAAGAATAGTATCTTAGCTGCATTTGTAACATTCATACATAGGAAGTTGTATCATTTGTCTGTTCATCTCCTTTGGGGTTTTACATCTCAGGCTGTTTACCCCTGCATGTACCACTATCTTGTCGTAGTCATATTTGACAAGGATTAGATCCTTAGGGCCTTTGTAGTATTAGACATCCTGATGCTTGAGACACCTGAAAGACAACTCACTCTAACCCTCTCCTTGTACAGCCTTGTGAGTGATGAGTCGTCGTGCCTTATAATAGAGTCGCCTATCACTAAAACATTTGTATTACTTTGTGGCTCAAAGTGGTAGCTTTGGAGTCTTTTTTTTTTTTTTTTTTTTTTTTTTTTTATCAGGGTGACTCTCTTTGAGGGCTATGCATGAGATGAATCGGTGGCCAGATTTGTTATGAGACTTATTTCTACGAGATTTACGGAGTGATTCTTTTACAGTCTCAGCATAGACATTTTGGTGTGGTTACTAAGGATTTATGGTGGAGGTGTATGATACTGAAAGTGTGCGTTTTTAGGTGAGAAGAAAGACTCCAGATTAATTATTTACACCTTTCACAGGTTAATTATGTATTTACATTCTTCACCGATAGAATTGTTAGTGTTGATTACAAGTTCATTATCTGTGAGTGTATGGCAGTTTGTACACAGTCTTAAGGTGTAGTGGTAAAAAGTTGGCCGCAGAGGAGAAATTAGCTGGTTGACCTTCCATCTTTTCCGGTGCTTAATTGTTTAGTTGAGTAAAGCAAATGCAGCAGAGGGTGTATGTAATTATGGCAAATACACAAAATACACAGTAAGCTAACAAACTGGTTGATAGCTTTGTCTGATATTGGAGCTTTTAAAAGTAAGATAGAAAAAAGGGGTTAATACTACTAGGTTTTGCACTGTACACTAAGCAGGTAGGAAGAAGGTATCTCAGGCTTTAGCTGTTAATGGGAAGGAACTTCATAGTTTGATCTTATATTTAGGGCTCACTAATATGAACAGATGAGATGAGACTGAGAAGAGCTTGCAAAGGCAAATTTGAAGTAAAGGAAGGCAACTCAAGAACTATCAACAGACTGGCTGGTGGACAGTCAGTACTCTGAATTTATGGAACACAATGGGCAGGGCAAAGTATTTAAATAGTGTAAGGGGAGTGACTGCACAAATTACTGGCAACAGTCCCGGAAAGAGAAGTGAATTTTGTGTTTAAAGTAACTTAAGGATAAAACCACAAGAAATATTCGTTCCTTCAGAATACAACATGAACCGGGTGTAAAGGTGAAGAAATTCTGTGTGCACTGAATGGCTTGGAACTGTAAAAGGCAGTTACCAGGGGTTGCCACCTTTTGTTGTGGCTAAAACCAGACTTAGGATACACCCCTTGTACCTCCCATAAACATGCCCATGTCCTGTCCTCTTTCTGCCCATTTTGTGGCGTCATTGTCCCATCAGACGAGGGGGGGAAATGCCCTCTTTTTCCATTCCTGATGCCTTTTTTCTGCAGATTTAATATGCTTTTTGCAAAAAAAGCATAGTAAATCTGCTGATTAACAAACTCCGATAGTCTTTTTCTTTGTTTGGGACAGAATACTGGAGTCTGTACAGTGTTTTCCATCTACCAGACAGTTTGATTTCCAGATAGTCTGTAAAAAAAAAAAAAAAAAAAAAAAATAGGTGGCAGTATCGGTTACAACTCCTGAACTAACCTGAATTTTCATAAGAAAAGAACCAAGTTTTAATTTTAACAGTTAGACCAGTTAAATGGCAAGATGCAGATCAACTGTTTATGGGAATTACTAACTACTGGCATAAGGACCTTAGCTAAAAGAGATGCAGAGTGTTAAAATGAACTTAACAGATTACAGCGAAAGAAAAAAATTAGAAATTTTACTTTGTTGTTGAATGGCCTAGAACTATCTCAGATCAAAAACTGTTTAAAAGAACACGAGAACAGGGTGGAAGGCTGGTAAAATTATTCACTTAGCTCTATTGTTAAATGGAATAGAGCTGCCTTAAAGCAGTCACGTCTCTTAATTTTCGAAGAAAGACTTCTTCTTTTGGCTTTTCCCGGTTAGGGGTCACCACAGCAGATCACCTATCTGCTCATGATTGGCAGTGGAGTTTTTACAGTGTCGAGTTGCCAGCCCGGCACCCAACCCTCCACAGAAGGCACACACATGCACACACTCACACCTAGGGCCAATTTACAGTATGGGAGGAAACCGGAGCACCCGGTGGAAACCCACGCGACCGCAGGGAGAACATGCAGACTCCGCACAGAAGGCACCCCAGCCGAGGATCGAACCAGAGAACCTCTTGTGAGATGGCAAAGCTAATCACTAAACCACTGTGGCCGCCCAGTTTTGGAAGAAAGACACCAGGGTTTAATTCCAAAAGGTGAACATCTTAAATGGCAAAATGCAGTATAGCTGTTTAGTGAAATTACTAAGTATAGGCTCAAATACCTTTACTAAAAAATGTACAGATTGTTAAAATAGAAAATTATTCAGACTCTTAGCGTTGCTGATAAATGAGCTGGAACTATCTCGAACCATCTCCAAAAGATGAGTTATATATATTTAACCAGCACCAGCATGCATGCAAATAATTGTCGATTACTATATTAATATTATTCATAATCAAGTACAGGAGGGCACAGTATCCTCTGTTTTCAAGGAATAGACTACCTTTGCTGTATGCTGTACTTCTAAGGTATCCAGAACCAGTTACTAGACACATCTAAGACATCCAGAACCAATTCCAAGACTGTCTTGGTTAGCAATACAATTCTGGTAGAGGAAAAGAAGCTTGGTCCATAAGCCACTGCACCTTCCCGGTGCTGTTTTTTTTTTCACATTCATCAGATGTTTCTAAAATGTCTTCTGCTATATTAGGCAGCTTTTCATTTCTGGGGACTAAAATGTTGTTGGGTACCTTTCTCTCATTCCATAATTATAGAAACATCTTAAAGTAAAGCAGCACAAAGCAAACATGACTTTTACATCACCACCTTGCTTTAGACCACCATGATTTCTTCAGCTTGTGTAGTTGACCTGTCTGCCTCTGTCTTTTGTCTTTGCTCAGCACCATGCTAAATCAGCAGTAGGGTTAGCTTCTGCAATCCACTGTCAGTTTTTTTAATCTCCTTGGTAGTAATTAGCTGGGAAAAGTAGCCATTTTTATTCCTGTTGTTGAAGACTTCTTCAGTGAAGTATTAAGCATCCAAAAGGAAGCTAAAGACTTCTGTCAAGAAAATGTAATATGTAAAAATGGCAGAGAACTATTACTTGAATGTGTTGAAGGATATTTGTCATTTATCTTACCTCACAGAGTACTATATCTTTCTCTTATTGTGCAATGTGGCATACTCTTCTGTTTAGCTCAATGTCTTTACAGTCTGTCCTTGCGTCTGTTTTTCCTCTTGATTTCTGCAGACATTACTGTTATAACCATGTGTAAATACTTTCACAGCCCAATTTTTAAGAAAATTTTAAAATTTTCAAATTTTTTTCCTTTTTTTCCTTCCCCTTTGACAAAACCTTGGGGAAAATTTTTTGAAAAAAAATTTTTTTTTAAA